>NC_134554.1:10134105-11334105 GCF_025594145.1 Primulina tabacum
TCCAGCCTATAGTATCTAATTTGTATATTTGATTGGTGCATTTGAACTGTGGATTAATCAAATTTGGTACCAAATCTTAGTCTCCGCCCACAGAATTACCATACTTTAATCCTATATATATATATATATATATATATATATATATATATATATACACTTCCAAATTTTATCGACCTAGAGCTCTAGGTTCAAAAAATTTACGAAGACAAACAATATTTTTTTTGAATTTATATATATATATATACTCAACCATATTAAAGAATTATTTTATTTTATTTTTTTAAAAATGGAGTGAAAATGACGTCTATCGACACTGATAAAAAAAGTTTTCAAAAGAGTAATAAATAGCATTAATTAGGCAAAAGTCTCTTTCATTTCCAAATACTAATGCATCAATTTTTAACGATTATTATTCCTGAACCATTAATTCTGAAAATCAAGTTATTAAACCACAATAAAGGTAGATTAGCATTTGTTAAAAAAATATAATATATAAAAATTCATTCATACTCTGCGTAAAGAAAGAGCTCGTGGTCGTATTTTAGAGTGCGACAAAAATGCCTCTTTATTTTAATAAAAACTTACTTGACGTTATTCATTAATCAAACAAATATCATCCTCGCAATTGTATTTTTCATATGTAATTTATTTTATACAGTATTTCTTTCGGAAAAAAAAACCCCACCCTGAATATTAGTAGACAATTATAAGAAAATTAATAAAATCTAAAATTCAAAAAAATAATTAAACAAAATTAAATTTGTATAAATTGCATTGGCGATTCAATTTTCCTAAGAACTTGTTTCACTATTAAATGCATTCTAGTATGATATTAACAAAATAGTGTTAAAATTTCATAACATAGACAATGTATATGCATTATTTGGTCACTTCAACAAATTATATGGAACACTCCTATTTTGTTGCAATGTCATTTGGAGATAAATTGAGATTATGTAAGACAAACTGATCATTTTGTTTATCTATTCATAATAATATGAACAATATCACATAAGCTTCAAATTTCAGTATTAACATATGATATTTATTATTTTATTGGCAATTTTATTATTTTTATTTATTTTATCGAAAGAACGATCGAAATATGATATTTAGATTACTATAAACTTGAAAAAAAATCGAGTCATATCATTACCATTTAGTAAAGTCTAAGCAAGTGTTCAATTTGCAATATTGTGAAATTATTAATATATAAGCTAGAAGCGCGATTAAGACGTAATACTAGAACTATTATATATTTTAAAATTTTCGATATTCTTTGTTGTTATCAGGTATATTTTAATAAAGGAAACTCATTA
Organism: Primulina tabacum; assembly: GCF_025594145.1. Lineage (NCBI taxonomy): Eukaryota > Viridiplantae > Streptophyta > Magnoliopsida > Lamiales > Gesneriaceae > Primulina > Primulina tabacum. The sequence goes on from NC_134554.1 coordinate 10,135,425, forward strand.
ACGATATAAAAAAATAAAAATTATGATTTCAGCTATAAGAAATATATGTTTGAAATTGAGATACCATAAACAACATGTTACGGTCAAGCCCATTTGTGATATTGTCCGCTTTGGCCCGAAACCTCACGACTTTAAAACGCATTACAAGGGTTACTACACGCTCATTTAAATGTCCAGCATATCTCCCGTTGTATAGCGATGTGAGATTTCGCCTAAGAGCATTCTCACCCCCTTTCGAGACTCAGTGTTCTCGCTGAGGTTTGCACATCATCCCAAACTCACGGGAAATCGCTCTGATACCAAAGCGGACAATATCACAAGTGGGCTGAGCCGTGACATTTGATATCAGAGCCAGTGTGTGACACCGCACGATGTGACACGTTTTAAAGCCGTGAGACCTCGGGCCAAAGCGGACAATATCACAAGTGGGCTGAACCATGACATTTGGTATGAGAGTCAGTGTGTGGCACCGCATGATGTGACACATTTTAAAAACGTGAGATCTCGGATCAAGACGGACAATATCGCAAGTGAGCTGGGCCGTGACACAACACATGCAAATGAGACATGATCAACTCAATAACATGTACATGGATTAATTGTAACCTACGGATAATGAACACACAACCTCCCTTGCTGTTGTATCATTTTGAAATATGACATGAGAAATGTTTTAATAATTTAACAAATTCTTGTATTTTATAATATATTATCGTTATAAATACTAATAACTAATTTAATTGATTAAATCTATAAAGAAATTAATTTCTACCTTATAGGCACCGACATTATTATATATAGTCACATTATACTTCCAAGTTCCAAAGTCCATGTGCACTGAAATGGCCGGAAATAAGTAGTTCGATAATTCAAAATCCAACCACATTTCCTTTTTTAAAAAGTACTAAATAATAATAATAATAATAATAATAATAATAATAAAGAAATAAAGAAGCAGCACACGCCCACAGGCCACATGTGAGTAGAATTATTGATTTCGTATCTTTCATTGGCCACTCTTCGATTTCATCAACCAATATGTACACCCCCACCCATCTCCATGTGCTTTGTCCAGTTTTCCCTCATAAAAAACAATTTATACTTTTAGTTTTTTTTTTTAAGACAAATATTCTCTAGAATTTGGTTACTAATTTATGATGCACATATATTGTATTAAACTTTAAACAAAACAATCGAGATACTTTTTACATTTTGGAAAAAAACTAAACATAAAATTACGCCAACTCATAGTTTCCGCTGCTATAACGAGAGCTGGTGTTTCTTGACCGTTGAATATGAATAAAATCGAGTTTAATTGTTTTAAACCATTCAAATTTAGTTTGGCATCTATATTCATTCCTCAAATAATAATTTTTATTTTTATTAGAAAAAAATAAAACTATGGGAATCTATCCGGTTGAAAGTCTATGATTTGATTTTTAATGAAAAGTAGGGATGGATTGGTGTGGCCCTTTTAAATGGGTAGGCTGAATCTCAAACTAGAAAAACTAATATTTCGCATATGTATATATATATATATACATGGAAAATAATAGATGATTAACACATTTAACCAAACCACTAGGCCATGGGACCAATGCCAACACATGAAATGTAAAGTTTCCCACCAATATTACCTCTAATCCCCTCCTCCTCTACTACACGTGTACCCATGCAACGTGATCACATTTATGTATATAATTATTATAATACTATAATATTCATAAAAGCGTGGGAATTATATTGGAGATATTTCTCTAAACACCTAACTTTGAGTTGGTTGCTCGTTCAATTTTCAGTTAAACTGATTAGACAACTTTAATATCATAAATGTCACACATAGTATATGATAGACAATGTAAATATTATGCTTACTTGACTTTCGACCAACAGTTAAAAGTGAGCCAAATCCAATGAATAGTTTTATCTATGCTACGCCGAGTGGATTACATCAGATAGAATATTGTCGTTGCTAGTTTGACAACAAAAACAATTCGATCGCCTAGAAGTTGAGTGAACTCCTTGTAAAATTTGATATGTCCACATGATCTAATAGTTTCAAGATTGAATGTGAACGAATCGTTAGGTGAAACATCGAATAATCTCTCGTATAGTACAGATAAAGTCAGATAGTTGAATCTTCAATACATGATTTAGACTTTGATAAAATTTGATCGACCGATATGACCATGGTTTTTGAGAAAGATAGAATTGAATCAATTTTCATACTTTGAGTTGGTTTGGTATTCAATTTTCATTTAAACTGAACATAACTTTAAAATAAAATTTGAATCACCCAATGATACTTTTTTTTTTTTGGGTATAAAACATGCATAATGATATTTGAATTTGAAATGCACTCCTTGTAATCTATTTATCCAAAACAATTCAATCATTCTATGAATTATGGCATAATCTGTAAATTCAGGTGTTTAGAGGTTGCTATTTATTTGATAAAATTCGTTCTAGTCATGAATCATCAATCTATGTATGAAAATAACACAAATGTACTTCTTAGTTCTTGCCACATATTATCTATGATATTGTATAGTGACTCGACACATGTCGAATTATATGTAGCTTTACAAAAGTATGTAATAATCTTTGAGTTTATCATTCTTGTAAGAGAGCTTGCAAGTGGGGTGTCTTTGAGCCCTCGAGACGACAAAATGCGATCTTTCAACGACAGAGCTGTGTGCATAGACCTTGTATCTGAGTCGCAGTTGGGTTCATGAGTGAATACGTCTGGTTTTTACCACTGTTTGAGCACATTAAAGTATACTGGTTCCCAGCTTGCTCCGCCTGAAAAACAATATAGGTTCAAGCAATGAACAAAAAAAACTATCAGGGAATGTTTCCAAATCTTACGACAGGCTGATAGCTACGTTTAATCCATGTTGGGACATTATTGACTGAGAAATTATGTTTCATATTCTTCACCTGACAGGAGATCGGGGATGTGTTGCAGCTCCACTTCGAAGTAGGAACACAACTAAGATAATGACACCACGAACAATTATCATTTAAGTCCACCCCTCGGAGAAGCAAAACAAGCCCAACAGTAAACCTATTAGAGTCGCATCAAAAAGACATTATTGAGGATCAATTTATACAAAGGGTGACATCGGTTTGATTATTACTGTCGATAATTTATTGCTAAGGTTATGTTTACACATAAAGACATGGATGGAAGAGTCGAATGCTTACCCTACAATGAGAAGAACTAAAGAAAGCAACCAAAGTACACACTGATACATCTTGAATTTAGGGGTACCCATCGAGGGGTATCCAGCAGGCGCATATCTCTGGTTAACCCATCCGAACTGGGGACGGATCAAAAACACAAAACCAAGAAGAAAACCGGATAAAAATCCTCCAATATGTGCGAAGTTATCCACGTGTGGGAGGATTCCAACGGCTAGGTTGATAGCTATAATTATCACAAGGGTCACTAGTGCGGCTACCTGAAGAAGAGGATTCATGCAATTCCATGTTTAAGTCAGAAACTGCTGGTCAAGGTAAACCACTTTGAGAGATGTAAAGAACTCAAGGTACAGGATACCTTGTTAGCATATATGGACCAATTGGTTATCAGCTCGGAAAGCATTCCTCCCAATAATCCAAATAGTGCACCAGAAGCACCGACTGATATGTTAGACTGAATAAAGAGAGCAGATAACAAACTTCCTCCAAACCCAGAAATGAGATAAAGCAGACCTACCCGTACTGTAAACCATAATGTATATGTTAGTAATAAGCCAACATCATGTTTTGAATAACGGGCATAACACAATTAAATGCCATGATAAAATGTTGCGTACCACATCCAAATTCTTGCTCAAGTCGAATTCCAATAACTAACAGACTCAACATGTTGGCAAGTAAGTGAAAAACTCCACCATGTAACCACATACAAGTGATGAGGCGCCATCCTTCATGTCCATGGACAACTTTATCTACGCGCAGAGCGCCCATCTTCTCCAACCTAAAGGAAAAAAATGAATTGAATGGTGTTATAGATGCCATAACCATCAATCCCATACAGCATCATGATACTTTGTCGCGCCAGGGGGAGGAGACGGAACCGTAAAATTCCTAAGCCTCAGATAAAGATAAACCATGATTCATTGTGCAGAGTGGATATCAACATCAAATTTTCCAGTCTTATTAATAATACCGATTCATCTCACTCTTGATGTTTACTCTAAAAATGCATAGATCGAACAAAATCTTTCAGTCTAAAAAAATATCAGTAAAATTTGGACTAAAGTTACCCTTTCGAACTTATAATCTAAAATAACATTCGTCAAGACATATAATCCAATAACAACAAAGGGTCGACACTGGAGATCACAAAACTCCCCCAATATCAATCTTCAAACCTTCATTAAACCTAGAAAGAATTGGATAGAAAAAGTGCTTACGCTGAAGAAGAAGGCCCCAGGAGGGGATTTTCCTTGAAGGGCTGAAAAGAAAACCTTCCCAAGAAGCCAGCAACACAGGAAAGAGAATTCTTGGGGCAATTGTTCACATACATCGTTATGACAAACATCAGAGTGTTAGCCACTATAAACAAAGGTATCAACCAGGGAAACCGTTTCTTGAAATGCTTCACTTCTCTGTAAACAACGGCATTGGCACTCGCCGCCGCGGCGGGCTCGGGAGATTCCACCGACACAGGGTGGATCATGTTGCTCCCCGTCCGCGAGTGGACCCGGATTTGGATGCCATCTTCAACCGTGGCCATTGAAGATATATAACAATAAAGATAGAATCTTTTTGGTGGGTTTGATCTGATTTTGTTGGAAAAGTGAAGATGGTAGGCAGGGATTAGATGGCACGGTGGTTACGGTGGGTGCGGCGGCGGAGGGAGGCGAGTAGGTCGACAGCTAAACAATGTCCGAACCAAAAAAACTCGTAATTCAAAGCACACGCTGGAATACTTTGGGGAATTCAGCTGGCCCGCATGCTTGGACTTTGAACATAAATCACGTAATCTTGTGGAAGTTAAATTACAAGTTCAACAATCCCTAAAGGTCAAGAAATAATTAAATTAGAATGAATAAATTACAATAAAAGTTACATTTAATATCTTTGTTTAACGGATGAGAACGTGTGTGACTTAACTTATTTCAAATAGTTAATAAAATTTTGTGTCATAAACTGGTTTGTAGGCTTTTGAGTTTTTATTAAAAATAAATTGTTAATACATATGGGATAATGAAGTTTAAAAATGTTATATATTTTATATTATAAGGTTATTTAATTCAAAAATAATTTAAAAAAGATATGATATTATGAAAATAATGATTTCGGACATATTGTGGGTTATGTGTCATTAAACTATGAAATCGCATATTTTGGCATTTCAAAATATTAAAAAAGATTTAAACATTAAATTAGGGTGACCCATTTTTGAAAAACTAGTTATATATAAGCACTTTTACCATTCTTTTTCGAACATTTTTAGATCTTATTATATATTTTTAAGCTTAGCCCAACTTCTTCTTTAACTCAGCTTGATTTAGATGCAAACATATTTAAAACTCAAAAAAAAAAAATGCAAAAATTAATTCGGTAGATTTTAGGTGTCGCATTTTTTAGTTAAAACGTGGTTCAACTCAAATTGGTTAAATCGTGCCAATTAATAGTACACGTGTGCAAATAGCTCTATTCGAGTTAAAAACACGATTTAACTCAGATTTGTAGTTAAATATAACTTAATTTGATTTAAATATATAACTATAATATCTAATTTATTATTAACTTTAAAAATTCGAGTTAAATGGATGCCACTTACAAAGAAATATAGAATTTAAATCGACGTTTTTCATGATATAATAATATTATTACAATTTCAATTATACAAATAATAAAATTAAGTAGTTAGCAAAAAATTCTATAATAATTAATTAGTAGATATAATGAGTAATATAAGGAAACAATTAGATGTTTAATAATACAAGTGTTGAACATGTGGGGGCATTTTGGTCAATAACTTTGAAATTTTTTAATTTTTAAAGGAGCTTCGATTTAACACAACATTTCAAAACCAACATTTTTTGGAAAACGATGTTATTTCTCTCTTTCATCACCTTAATGAAATTGTGAAACGAACACTTCATTTTTTAACAAAAAAAATTGATAAAGAATCATTCCAACAACTAAGTGCTGTATTTTTCATTTGCCGTACACAAAATTAAAAAAATGAAATATATTCGAGTTCTTGGCTATAGTGGCTTTTAAAGCATAGAAGGATACCAGCCTGATCACCAAGAAACAGTCCGGCCACACCAAAAGAAAGTCAATAATACACTACTACATCTCAGCGTGTCTCAAATTTTTAGGAAATATACGAAACACTAGCACCGATTGCCTCGAATTCGGCTCTTATAAATCAGAAACGCGTAGTGATCTGGGAAAAAAGACTCTTGAAGTCTGTGGTTGGTGTGCCGGAACCTTCAGGCTTCGATGCAAGGTCGAAAGCCTTGAATTTAGCCTCCTCGATGTTTAGCGCCTGTCCACAAGTTTGTACGTTACTTGCCAAGACTAGGTTATGGTGCATCTCGAAAGAAATAATGGCGAAAACAGTTTGTTGTAGATACCTGAATGCAGACTTCTGCAACGTCAGCTCGAGCAATCGTTCTTGTTTCTGTCTGAAGAAGTTCGTCATCCTTTCCAACAATTAACTCTCGTAAACCACCATCTTTATCCTGCAAGCCACCAGCCCTAGCCAACACGAGATGGCACCGACAAAAAAAAGCAAAGATATAATCACGCATCTATAACAAATAAATTGCTAAAAGTTCTACATGCAGTATCTTTCGAGTCGTAGAAGCACAAAATTTGGACATACCTAATTATGGTACATGGGACACCTGAGTCAGCCAAGTATTGCTCGGCCTTTCTTTTCCAAACCTGTGATCAAAACAGTATTTAGTTTCCTATCAGTATATTAATGAGAAGGAAAAATACTTGTGTCTTCAAGTGATGTTTCTTCGTCAAAAAGCGAGGTGAAGGAAAAACAAAAATGAGATGAACATGTTCAAACCAAGATGTTTCCATTTCCCAAACTATTTAATGGGTGGTTTGGATCAGTTCCTCCCATAGATCCCACCAACACAATTTGCTTTACCCCGGCAGCTTTGGCTGTACAATGTATGTAACAAATATTTTTAGAATCAACACAGGAAGAAGCTAAATAATATGAAAATTCAGTATTAGACTACTAGTTCTTACCGGCATCTATTTGGTTCTTTTGCCCAAACCAGTCAACCTGAAATCGGAAAAATAAAGGTCAGAAAGGTTACACATAAAGAAACCTCAAACACAGGGCTGAACCACAGGCCATAGTTGAAACCTGTTCCGGGAATGCTCCATCTTCAAAACAAAATTCAGGCCTTCCACCTGTAGCTGGGTCAAACCCTGGTTTCATCTTTGGAACTGCACTTGTGAGTATGATAAGAGCATCAATACCTTGTAGTGCAGGAACAATGCTTTCCATGTCTCTTATATCCCCAATATAAACATCATCGCCTCCACCAATTTTTTCCTTGCTATCTGGAGTTCTTACCAAACCTCTAGCAATGTATTGATCTCTTCTCTCTTTCAGTTTCTTGTAAACAATTTGGCCTAATGAAAAGAGAATGTCAGAAAAGGTCTTCGACTCGTGCTATTATAGAGTTTCATACCATAGAAAGTAGAAACAATATTAACCTATACAGAGATCAATAACTCGAGTGCTCGTAACTAGACCAGACCACGGTTCCAAAATCGATGATTACGATTCTGGAACTGGCTGTTCCATTTCCAATAAAAGGTGGAACCGGATCTGGAACCGGATCACTCAAGTATGATTTTGGCTCTGGTTCCTACTGGTTTTGGTTTCGGTTCCTAGTGGTTTCTGGTTCCGGTTTACAGTTGTAAGAGAACCGTGGTCGGGTCTACTCGTAAACAGAAACAATTTAGTAGTCAAAGCATTAAAACAAGGACAAATGATTAGAAACCGAGAGCTAAAGCATTAACATGGACTTGTCATTATTCTAGAGTCTAGACCATGGGCAACCCGAAGTTGAAGCATTAACAAGGAAAAAGGCCGAGTGTAATACTTATGTTCGATGTTGGTCTGTGAAGAGGATTTAACGAGGTTTATAAAAATGTATCACAAATTCTTTTAGCAATTTAGACGTGCAGTAACGACGAATACACATCAATTTCTTGCTGAATAAATTATGTATAGCGTCCGACCTGGTGCTTGGGGGTGCCATAAAGGACAACAGAGAGAGAAACTAGCTAAGAGATTATGATCAAACAATGACTCCAAAGGCTAAGGATCCACACAAGGTTTTGTCAATGACATACGAGAATATAGCTATCAAGTTCCGGACTTTACGACTATGTATAATGGACTGCTCTAACAAGATGTATGATGGACTGCTCTAACAAGTATTTCATATCCATTCTCACCTCGCCAAAGCGATAGATCCAAAAAACTGGAAAAGGTTACTGCATTTTCTTGCTAAATTTGATGTCCTTCATTACATTACAATAGATGGGAAAAGAAAAAAAATGACAAACTTTGATGGAGCATGATACTGATCTCACCCAAGTTTCTACTTTTTCCATATCACACAGACCATGAAGTAAAATGCAAAGACCTCAGCTCAAGAATCAAATCGCATAAATACAAAAGACACTCATCGGCCGTTACCATCCAAAACAAAACGCTAGATAGTGTTCAAGAAAGAATTTATTTACCAGTTCTACCACCGGCACCAGTAACAAGAACAGTTCCTTTGCCCGAAGCAGACATAGCAACCACAGAAATTCTCCCTTTTCTAGGAATCAAGAATGGGACTCCCGAAGAAATGGACGACTCTGGGAGTATATTTGAACTGAAGGCGATTCTATTGACTAAATTGGAGCCCCAACATTTATGGGTCGTTGCTGAACACAAAGGGGTGAAAGAGATACGTATCATCGAAGCCCACTCAGACGGATTCGTGTCCGCTCGTCGGCGGATGGGGAAACTCGTTTGTCCAAATGAACAGGTAGCCGCTCAAGCGTAATGACAGATGTTCGCTTACCAAAGGGTGGACTCTTTATCTTTTTTATCCTTTTTCGCCAGTCACCTTATCCCTTTGCACCAGGACAGAATGATCGCCCAGCTTCATAATCCAATTCCGAATTATATGTATGCTTTCTTCTTCCTTTTTTTTTTTTTTTAAATAGAGTTTGATATTTTCATTTTAAAAAAAATCTATTTGAATCATTTAATGGTAAAAAAAATTAAAATTATAATCTTATAGTTTACTTCAAAAATTGCCACTAAATTCATATTCTTAGAGGCGCACATTGATCACCGAATACCGAACAAATAACACGAAGTAAAAAATAAAAATTGTCAAAAATAATACGAAATCACATGTTTTGATATTAAAAAAAATATAAATAGCAAAATACAGTGTCAAAAGACAAATCGAAGCCTTTACGCCTAATAACTTACAACTACAACATATTTTGGCCACGTTTGGTAGGAGTGACTATCGGAGGACTAAGGAAGAAACAATTGTTTATCCGTTGTTTGCCTGGATTTTTAGTTGAGAACTGATATCTTCCAGCCCGTGATACGGACACTGTATGGCCACGAAAAGAAGAGAAAGTAATCCCAACTATTTGGTGGTATACCCAATCCTGACATAACATGAACAGTGTTCCATATTTAAGCTTCACCTCCCAATTTACCCTTTATCCCACCAACATAAAAAATCAACCTCTTCTCATCTCTCTTCACTGGCTGCGTCTCGTGGTGCTGAAGGTGTCGATACTGTTCGAGGAAGTAATTTTCTGTCGTCTGCAGCTTTCTTGTAAGCTTCCGTCTGCTGAAGTTTCGTCTCATTTCTTTGTAATTGCGAGGGTATGAAAGCTTGTGCTATGCTATGCAAGTGAGGTTGTGTTATTTGTGAAGTTCCACAATTTTTTTTAAACAACGATTTCTGTCTTCTTTTATGCCAGTGGGAAGAAATTAATTTCATCTCTTGTCTTTACCAATCTGCACGTAATTGTTATTGGTAAGTCTAATTTTTTCGTAGTTAGATAGATAATTTTTAAATAAACATTTCATAACACAAAATGATTGGAATCTCTGAGAACTGATAATTGAAAACGATGCACGACAAAGAATCCGTTAAAGAAGAAAAAATAATCGGCAATAAAATGACAACTGTAATTGGGGGAATAAAAATGAAATTTAAAAGTTTACCATTTCGTCTGCAAGAAAGTCACCTTCTCAGTCCATAAGTTTCTGCGAACCCACGGTGATGAAATCAGATATGGGGAAGAGAGTGTTCCACCAACAGCGGACGTAAAGGTGAGAATTTGGTTTGACGAAGCAAATGTCGTGGGTCAAATTGGTACATCAGATTTCAACGTGAAAAATACTTAACTTATCCATCTCCAAAAAGTGTACCAAACAAGAAGCATAATTATCTCAGTTAGTAGGGGTATATTGGTCATGACAATAAAAGTTACCAAATTAATCCAGCATTTTAAATTTGTACCAAACACCATGTTATTAATCCCAACACACTATTAATCCTTATATCTCAATTTTTAGTCACTCTATTTATTAATCATTTACTTATCCTATCACACGTACCAAACGCAGCCTTTATGGTGCATAATCTCGTAAACATCGGACTACTAGCCTCGACTTTACTACATTACATGGACTGCCACGAACATATATAGATATTATTTTGTACGTATATATATCCTAACGTAAAAATCGAATAATACTACATTATTTCAAATGGAGCCTAGAAATGAGTAATTTGGAGACCAAGGAAAAGAATTGGACGAAGCTGGTGAAGAAGCACAAGATGAAGAGCTAGCAGTGGAACCGTTGGATTTACTAATAAATGGCTTTCTGATCATCAACGGCACCATATCTTCAAGCAGGCCTTGTGGGCTCTTCAATTGGTCCTCAAATTCCTTGTCCATTGGGCTTGGATAGATGTTGTTAAGCCCATTTTCAGTTCCCGTATCTTGGGCTATTCGATCTGCGTTATGGGCTTTATATTGGGCTTCTGGCATGCGCCCTTTGTGTTTTTTAGTGGGCGGGTCGGGCTGATCCAGATGACTGTTGATTAAGGAAAATGGGTAAGGAAAGTGGAGATGGAGGCCTTCATATGTGATAATATGGGTATCCGGCTCGTCGATGGACCGCTCCACTTGTTTTTTGACACTACATCTCGGGTTCGTGCACCGGTAGTAGCTTCTGAGAAATTATAAATTTAAACTTCTGAGAAATTATAAATTTAAATTAATCTAAATTAAGATAATAATTCTATTTTACTAAACACTTTATTAGAGAAGCTGCATATATGATACCGCGCTATATATTTCAAAGAACGGTCAATATATAAAGAAAATTAACTATTCTCAATTGTATGACGATTAATATAATAATACTACATTGGTTTATATTGAATGTTTAAAGTGGTTTATTAAAAGGGATTACAAAATATTTCTATTGCCGTCAAATTGCAGCGATTTTTCGTAAAACATGGACGAATATGAATTATGTACAACGAGAGCTCAATATATAGGCGTGAGTGTTGGTTAATGTTTTTCGACATAGGAAAATCATGATAGAAAAACTTAATCTATATAAGAATTATATAAAAAGAATCAACTGTAGCTTGCATGATAAATATGTAAGCACTTTGTCGTTACTCAGTTCATGCCATATATAGCATCATTTATTATAAGCTCCCAAAAAGAAGTAAATTTCATATAATATATAAGTTCAAATTTTTTCAAAAAATAAGTGGCATGGAAATCAAGTTTTCACCTGGGATTTGGACTATTTTTGATGGATTTCTGGCCATATTTCCTCCATTTATACCCATCATCTGCCATTACATTACCACAGTTCTTGATTCGCAAAGTATACTTGTGGTTGTCATGATTGGCCTTGTTCATATAATCTCTTTCCAACATTGAAATTCTGCCCAAAAAAACAAACAGACAAACAGAACAACATCACAATATAACTATCCCTTATGTTCCAAGATTAAAAGAAAAAAATACGTCTTGTATCCAAACCTGCATTCCTCCGACAATTTATAATCTTGGTGCTGAAAACCGTGGATTCCATGGTTCGTGTATGATAAAGAACTCTCGATATCTTCGATAGTTGGACCCGAATACCCCATCGACCCAAGGAGACAGGACTCCAATACCGAAGGGCTGTGATTCGATCCCAACACGCCGTGATCATGATGAAGCTGAGGCAAAAAAAAACGGAGATTCGTTGTCGAGAAGTTCTTCGACTAGCTCATCTGCAGGACCTTGAGTCAGTTTTATCAGTTCATCCATTATGGCTTTTCTTTTTGTGTTATTCTATGACAATATTTTGAGGTTATTCTTGCATGTAATATAGCATAGAGTTGCAAGGATAAAACTTTAGGTTAAAGTGGAGCAGATGAAGAGGTAGCAAGGTTTAATGTTAATTTGTGACTTGAAAGTTATAGCATAAGCTTTAGTTGGTATGTGGTTGCTAATTATACTGAATAAATTTGGAGATAAGGTGTTGTGTCTATTCATTTTAATTTATGGACCCTATATTTTAAAAAGATTTTGGGAGTGTATTTTACTAGGTTGACTTTTGAAAATTCCCTCTTTGTCAAGTGTCAACGCACCACAATATCCTCAAGTTTTTCTGTAGTTTGGTGCATAATTTAATACTTGATTGAAGAGTTTTTGTTGGGTATAATAATAATCCATACTTGTTAGAGCAATCGAAACATGTTTTTTTGTACTATTTTACGATTTAAAATATTTGAGTTGTATCATTACCACCTGCTATAGTTTTTAGTAAAGCGACAAACGCTGGACCTACAATTTTGCTTTTATCTCTATATTCGTGTGTGTGTATTTATAATTGAGGGGAAAATTAAAACAAAGAAAATAAAGTTGTGGTCTACTAATTTTTCTGTTTTGAGTTTTGATATACTAAATTTTCAAAGTTTTGTGATGGACTAACTTAGATTTTTTTTTCCTTTCGGTCCTATTTCATGAGGTAGCAGATTACCGGAAAATCCTGACATGACATAAAAAAAAATTTGACGCCGGCATATGAAATCACTGACTAATTTAATTTGACGTCAATAATTAAAGCAAAATTAAAAGTTAGTATATCAAACCAAACTTTTAACACTTAATGAACCAAAATAAAAATTGGATAAACCAATGGATTTAAAAACTTATTTTCCCGTTAAAATATCATCCGTTAAGTTGGCTAAAATAGGGGTTTGGTCATCGTAACATAATAAATTAATTGTTTTTGCACTTAATCTTTTTTTTCACTATAGTTATGATATGATGCTAGATATTGCTGACATGATACTAGATAGTGGAAAAAATTTCTAATGTCGTATCAGAACTCCAACAAAAAGGAAAAAGTGCTGCAAAACTTGTTTATCATACTAAAATCAAATATCATCAATCAAAGTCAGGAATGAATGCCTATATAGACTAATTTAGGTAATGATTTTTTAATTTTCTTATAGTTGTGGTTAATGTTATAGACAATATTTAAAGAAAACCATGAGTGAAGGATAGATTTTTTTTGGTTAAAAAAATTTATTGCAGATGGAGAGACATTGTAGATGATCAATCACAATTGAAATTGCAGTATCCATCTTTGTATTGGTTGTATTTTTTGGTGTTTTCCCTCAGCTGTTTCTTTGTCCTGTCATAATATTTTGACAAGGTGGGATTATATTAAGGTGGACCAAATATTTTATTTATTTATTTAATTCATTCTTTTTTTGAGTTGAATAATTATTATTTTTAGGTGGACCAAGCTCACCTAAACCGTAGATCTTGATCAAAGAGACAGCTGCTAAATAGGTAATTATGGTGATTTTTTTTATCTATTATTTCTCTCTTAATTTTTTGGAATAACTCTCTTAACTCAAGGAATAATTTTAGGGCAGTTGAGCTTGATTTTTAAGTGAAGCAACTATTAACAAACTCGATACTGCCATGATTAAATAAGAAAGTTCCAAATTTAGGAAATGTATTTGTTTATGTATTCAAAACATGCTTAGATTGTTTATCTCTTTTTTCTTAATACATTTTCATGTCACTTTCATATTTTCTCACCCAATTATTTTTTAGATCAAATTTTTATCATTCATAAAAATAACTTTATTATTATATATATTGTTTTTATCATAGCAAACAAATGTATAATTGCGGATTATACAATTGTAAGTTTTCTGAGTTTTTTTCCTAATAACTTCGATTATTTTTTGTTTTGGTTATTTTTCGCTTGAAACCACTAAATCCTCAAATATTATTTCTTTAGAAACGATATTATCTACATGACGTATATGACCAAAACTTGTAATTGTTATATTACCTTTATTCTGGTCACATGGGCAGCGTAAAAGAATATATGTGTCAAATATGCAATATTATGTGTTTAGAGATTTATGTAAAAATGACCATAACAAAAATCAATCAAAATTAATAGATGAAAACCAAAATTTGACGAATTATATAATTAAATTTGAATGTATGTAAAAAAATTTATTTTTATTGCACGGATAATCACAGCCTAAGTATATAAAAACATAATTTAAAAATTAGAAATGTGGAGTGCGTGTAGGAGGCGAGGGGTCAATAATTAAAACCTACCATTCCAATTGCTTCCAACACAGGGAAGACTTAATTTGTCTGTTGCATAAGAATTTATATGTAAAAAAAATATCGGGGGTTGACTTTTTAACAAGAGTCCGATAAAAATTAAATTCAGTGTGACCCAATAAAAGGACAAAGTGGCTGCAATTAATGAATGGCTGTCTAACTCGGCTAGTGATGTGGGGGAGAAAGAAGCAAAAAAGTCAACAACCTCTCTGACCAAATCCTTTTTTGTAAAAGTCAAAACCCTCCGGGTAATACGTGTAAACTGTGGGAGAGGTTGGCCCACACGTGTTGGGTATACGTACATACGCGTGGTGAACGAACCCATTCGGAGTGTAAAAGAGACGTGGGAGGCATGGATTTTGGACCATGTTGATCGGATTTTATTTTAACTCATCAAGGAGACATTTTGGTATTTTGATTATATTTTATTTTTCTTTTTTATAATTTTTATGATATTCGATTATTGATTCTTCATTTAAAAAAAAAAATTCAAGTTAAACTCAAATATATTACAAAGGAGTGAACCATCCGCTCCTTTGAGACATTTTTGTAACCATTTCTATCATATTTGATTTTTTGGTTCTTATTTTATTATAAAAAAATTCAAGTTATTGGACCATATAAAATCAATCCTACTGTGCAAGAAGCCATCGAGAAGAAAATATACAAGCATTATTTACGCCTTGTTGGATAAATGAATAAAGGAAGAGTGTTGAAAATAAAAGAGAGTGTGACTTGTCCCACATCAGAAAAAGAGACAAGTTGAGTCTTCCTTATAAACTCTAAGTTTGAGTTAGGGGTTAGGGCCCCAAGGGGTACCATAAATTTTTTAAAGGGGAAGACGCTAATGTGCTATGTCTTGGTGAAACACACACGCGCGCTCGGCCCGGCCCGATGCGGTCTTCGACAAGGGATAATCTTTTTGGAGAATAAATTTTTCAATCACTGGAGCCGCAAATTGATGCGCTTGAACAGAGGTACGTGCGCACGCGCACCTGTTGTTGTAACTCGGCCATCGGTCAGAACAGGACGCGCGCGCCTTACTGTCCGCGCGCTGCGCTGTTTCTGAAAACATGCGCGTCCGCCTTACTGTCCGCGCAGCGCGCAAAAGACAGTACCTTGCGCGCGGCCGCGCGTGTTGTCGCGTGGCTGCGCGCGACGCGCTGTTTCTAAAAACATGCGCGTCCCTTGGCTATGTTGGCATTGCATCAACCAATGTGTTCTTTCACTAGAGTTGTGACTCTTCTTTGCATCCGGTCTGGAAAGACGTGTCTTTTCTACGCAATCGGTGATTGTTTATAAATAAATCCAATCAGCCCATTTCGAAAGTTGCTGGTCATTTTTGCACTGCACTGCTTCTTACCATATTGCTGCATGAATCATTTCGAAACACTTGAAAGCTACTGCATATAATTTGTTCGCTGCTATCAAGACTTGTAGTGCTGCAAAGTTTTGATTTGAAATCGTTGTATCTTGGGGACGATTGTCCGCAACGTATAGCACTTTATACGGGCAATTTCGTCTTGCGGAGAAAGGAAATTCCTTGCCTCGACTTGCTGTTTCTATTGTTGCGGTTTTGCACGTGTTCAAGACATCCAGAGTAATATTTTAAATCACACGCCTATCTATTCGAAGATCGTGACAAACATAATTTCTAAAACGAAACATTTCATAAAGAGGGATGCAAGTGAGATCGCGCTAAAATCGCGAGAATCGTGAATAAGAAGTCCACATTGTCTCATGGACATTTAAGGACGTCGATCAATATTTTCCAAATAGTCGTGATGATATAATTCTTTTTGGTAAAAATTTGTGTGAGACGACTAACATGTCGTATTTTATGAGACATATCTCTTATTTGGGTCATTAATGAAAAAAAATTACTTTTTATGCTAATAATATTATTTTTTATTGTGAATATCGGTAGTATTAACCCGTCTCACAGATAAAAATTCGTGAGACCGTTTCACAAGAGACCTACTCCATTCTTTTTACAGGGAGCGGCCTTAAGGCTAAACGATTTTGAGCATTCACGCAACCAAATTGCATCACTAATTTCCGCCACATTTACATGGTATTAAGAAATTAGTGTAGCAACAATAAGTCAAAAAAATTTCTTTTATGTATGGTATAACAAATTTTAAACGATTTCAAAAAAAAAAAAAACAAATTTTAAACAAAATATGATAATTATACCAATAAATACAGATTAATATAAATTAAGCATATGTTTGTTTGAAATAAGATATCTCTTGTTTTATTTAGTTTATGCAAAATGTTATTATTTACTAAATTATTGGTTCTACAACATTTTTAACCCATTTATCTTATGCTTATTTTGATGGATAGGCTGTCCATGGGTTTAGGCCCCGGTATCCACTCATAAAACAGCTCAGCCCAGCCCAGCCCGATATATGACTAAAACTAGTCCAGCCGGTTTAAGATATTTTTTTTGTATGATTATTGATTAATCTCATGATTATGTGTGATGATTTCTATCAACGACTTACTATACTAACTAAAACATGTAAAAAAAAAAAAAGCTCTTTTTGCAATCAATTTTACATCTTTGATTTTGGTCCTTTAGAAGTTTTTGGAGACAATGACTAATTATTTCATTGCCATCAAATTATTATTATTATTATTATTATTTATTTATTTATTTAAGATTAATTAATTTTTAAGCGAGATAAAAAACTATATTTCCCAAATTAATAATCGAGATAATGAGGGAACCGATAAATCAAATATTAATATAGATGACTTTAGTTAATAGTTGATGATTAATTTGATTTAATCAAAGTTTTATATACTTCATGTAAAGCTCAAGATAAAATATAAAATATATTAAAGAGATTTAAACTTGAAAGGTACATTTAGTATTATTTGAGCATATATATGATAAAATATTTATTATTTTTAAATCATTTAAATAGTTAAGACCCAAAAGTACACATTAGGAAATCAATCAAAAATTTTAATATACAAAGAAAAACATGTATATATCTAGTGTTTATATGGAAATAAAGAATAAAAAGAAAAAATAAAGTATTATTAATTGAAATACCTTAAACAAAATCATTTAACAGATTTCATATAATTCATTTTATTTCTAAGTACTTGTGCAAACATTGGGGATTTATCAACTTCCTCTACAATTTGTAGTAAGGACTGTATGAATAATGTCTTAATGCAATAATGGCTACTTGATAATTAATTTAATATTCATTGAATTTCTTATAAAAATAATTTCTAGGTCAATTTTTTTTTTTTTTTTTTGGAGAGTCACATGCTAAACAATATGTAGACATGAGAGGCTGCACCAATGTGAGTGTCAATGGGTTGTGTCCTGTTAAGCCATGAATCCGAGAGTGGTTTTGGGGCCGTGTCTCGCTGCTAGTGATGTCTCAATCCTTCGAAATCAGTCTTATCTTTAATTTGCAGCTAGTGTGTCACCATCAGAGACACTCTTATTTATTAAAATATAACGTCTATCTTTCATGACTCACCTATCCAATCAGATCAAACGACACAATGTCAGTAACATGACACGAGAGTATTTCTCAAGGGATAACTCATCTCATTACTTTTTTCACCATTTAAGATATAGAGATCAGAAGAAAGATTCTCAAAAGGCTTTACAACTATATTTATGTTTCGAACTCTTAACCCAACACAGATCTAACCCATTAATTTTTGGGGATGGATCATGATTCTCCTCTCATAGTATATGCTTAAAACTCTCTGCACTTGTTGCATGTTACACTGTTGTTTTTTGTAGAAGAAAATTTGAAGCAAAATAAAATTTTATATAAAAAATTTATAGATTATATTCAAGTAAAGAAGTTTTAGGGGTGATTTTTATGATTAGCTAAATTAATTTCAAAATTAATTAGGATAATTCTGATGATAAACCATGGAGGAAATGGTTGTGTCACGTCCTATAAAATTTTCTGACATGTAGGAGCGGATATACGTTTATCTATTTGCTAAAAGTATTCAATAAGAGTGGTTTGCAAATAACTCCTAAAAATTAGAGAAATAAAAGTAATTTATAACATCGGTTTTACTGAAATTATTGCTAACTACTTTTAATCGGAGTGGTTACAAACTACTCGTAAATATTAAAGCGATGGAAACGATTATATATCAGCATTTTTCGAAAGCCATTGCTTAAAAGTATCCAATAGGAGTGCCAAAAATGATTTTTTTGAAAAACAATCTTCAAAACTATTTTTTAGTGTGGATTAAAGATTGAAATTTGACAACATAGATAACTAAAAAAAAACAGCGAGAAAATGCAATTTTAGTCATATAATTGTTTTATTTTAGATTTTGGTAATGTAACTCGTCAAAATTTGATATTTATCCAATAACTTTTATTTTATTTTTTGTTTTGGATTTTTTTCCCTCCAAAAGTAAGAAAACCCACTAAATATTATCTATTTGACAATGATGTTCTCATACATAACTCATCTCGAGAGAATAAAATATACATTACATGTTTCAAATTTCAACTAAGCAAAAAAATTTAATACGTTTCATATACTCTCATCAAATGATTTACAAATGAGAGCAATATTGAACAAAATTACATTTTTTTTTCCAAATATACATGACCAAAATTGTAATTTCAGGTAAATAATAATCTGATCGCCGCGTTTCTCCACTGCTCTGCAACTTAAATCAATAGCTCATGCAAGAACGTGGAGTTCTTGTTACTTGAGGATATTGTCCTCGGATAAAGCCAACGAGCCAAATATGTTTATCCGTATGGATCCAGAAGAGAAGGCATGTAAAATTATATGCAAACAAACATTCCAATCATCAATATTGTTCCCTAGTACAATATTGTGCAAATTTTTTTGTCATTTGTTTCCTTTGTCTGATAAATTTGGAGATATCTTCCAAATTTAATAATCTTTTAATTTAAGACGAGATTTTGAGAAATTAATATAAGCTAAATTTCATTTTGTTACTAAATATTTCAGACGCAGTTACAACCATTGGACGTGACGAACCTGACATTATCCCCCATTGGGAGTAACACTTCCGTGTAAGATAGAATTTTCCACATTTCCGAGTCCAGTTTTTGGGAGAAAGAAAAGAAAACGATGAATGACATAACCTTGTGCAAATTATATGAGAAGGAAACTAGAAATTTCACCCCTATTATGTCTGAACTACAGCATAAGCATAGAAAAACACTCTTCAAACTCCTCATCGATTGTTAATTTCTTGCCACCATCTGCACCCAGAGACCAACAAATGCTTCAATACTTTATGTATTTCAATTTGAAAATATCAACATACAAACATTAGATTTACCTCGATCACCAGAGGAAAGAATATAATCACTGGGATCTATCCCACTCGAGAGAAGCAGATACTCAAGTTCCTTATAATCCGCATAATCCGGGTACCCGAGTTCCGAAAGGCTTCCGAATCCTAGGAGCTCCGCCTCGTGGTCGGATAACGTCACTGATTCACTGGAAGTCGGTTTTGTTACTGATCTGTATTCTATGCTCCCAGAAAACGCAGAACCAGGTTCGTTAGATGCTCGAGTTTTCGAATGTCCGGGATCGGTTTTATCCTCATTACATGTCAACATGGTAGAGTCTAAGTTGCTGTATCTAATATATTCGCCGCCCATTTTCTTGGGATCCACGATGGGATCAGAAGAAGGATCAATATATTCAAGAACTTGACTCCATCGCACATGTTTTGGCCGAGGCACTCCCACTGGTTCAGCCTGCATTTTTCTTTTCTTATACAAGAAATCTACCCTGCAGGTATCCAAAACAAAACCCATCAAATTAAGTGGGAAAAAAAGAAGAAGAAAAAAATCGACTCTTCATTTGAGTTTCAGTATATTTATAAATTCGTAATTTTTTTCTTCCATTACGTATTCAAGAAAATACTATTTCCTGCTCTCCTGGCAACTCACAAACGAACAAGACTTCAAACTTGAAATAAAAAATAAAATTAGTGATCGGAAAAAAATGTACATACCTGTTTATTTCAGTTGGGCTGCTCATATTTACCTCTATCGTGATCTTTGAAGGCGAACAGTGATGCGCGCTATGTATGTATAATTATATATATATATATATATATATATCGTTTGGTACTAAAATAAAAAACAAGATCTAGAAATACATTCAATCTCATTTTTTTGGTACAATAATTTGGAAAAAAAAAATAGATATATTATGCAAAAAACCTCGCTCACGCTTGTGCAATATCGTGAAGTAGATTATCTCTTGCTTTCTATTAAGTTTGGTCATAATAGAGCCAAAATATTTTGTGTCACATCTATTTTGTTTTGTTTCGTTTATTTTTTTTTCAATTCATTATTTCAAAATTAAAATTTAGTCTCTAACTAATTTTTATAATCATGATATGATTCTCATTAATTATAATCAAATTATAACATATGATCAATTCAAATTGTAGTATAATTTTTTATTAATTTTTATTAATTATGATATTATCATTATTTGAAATAAATAAAACTATTAATCCTAAAAATGGTACAAACCTGAAAGAAGCCTACATTACCTTCCACTGAACAGAATAAAATAAATCTGTATATATATATATATGTGTATATATAACCCCACATTCTACAATCTTCCTCTGAATATAATAAAATAAATCTCCCTCTTCTTTGGTTAGATTATATATATTCCTTGGGATTTTCCCATGCACAATCTTCCACCGAAAAAAATATAATAAATTTTTCGCTTCTTTTGTCACTGCACGCGCTTGTTACAGTGTTTGGCGTCTAATCCTCCACATAAATATAAGTTTTATTAATTATTTTTTGACTTTAAAATTGAATCTTCTAGTCACTGTTTAGCTCATTAATAAAATAATGAAAAATAAATAATATAAATATGATAAATTAATATATTTATATATGTGATATATTGATTTTTTTTCCGTAGAATTTCAATCAAGTATTACAAAATAGTAATAATTAATCAATCAATATTTTATATTTCTCATCTAATAAAACTTTATTTGATTAATATTTTGATTTATAACATATTTTTAAAAATATTTTTCAACGCTTAGTACAATAAATAAATTTGTAATTTTGGGATTCTATCATTAAATTTGTCTCGTTGCACAATTTTGATATATTATATTATTAGATTTCAATATTAGTTTTTTAATTTAAAAAATAATTTTTTTTTCTGAAATGTTGATATCACGTTATATACGCAGGGGCGGAGCTACATGCTCTTGTACCCGGGCGGCCCAATTTTTTTAAAAAAATTTATGTGTAAATTATGTATAATTTTGAAATAATATGATATTAGTTCGGGTAAATCAATTTAAAATATTAAAAGATTCTAAAATTTAAAATTTTAGCCTGGACAGAGCCATATTTCTGGCTCCATCTCTGTATATATGTCAACCAAAAAACTAAAATTCGCCCCCAAAAATTAAAAAAAAAACAATCAACTTTAAATGGACTGCAAATAAACGGCACGAGAAAATATTAAAACTCATAAAAACAAGTTTGTCCCTTCTTTGATTCGCGTGAGTTTTAATCTCTAGAAATCGAGAGCAGCAGTACGGAAACCTGCGACTTTTGTGGCTTACGTTTCAATAACCATCTGAGGTCCACCTGAATTTGACCATGTAGCGAAGACGTGTAATTTTTTTTATTGGAGATAATATCTGAATTCAATTCAAAAAGAAAAAAATTCAGAATATAGAAGAGTTTTAAAATATATTATATTTTCAACCCATCTCATTCTTATCTTATACTTTTTTAAACGGATCCCTTCATTTTCAAATTTTGTTCGTAGATTATTATAACAAACATTTTTTCACATACATAAGATTCATATTTTTTAGCAAGATCAGATGGTTACCTTGTCCAAACGACGGGACTGAGTTTGGAAATAGGAGTGAGATCATGTGCATGCCAAACTAGTTTGATTTGAGATCGATTGTCTTTGAGTTTTAAATATCATTTTTATTATTCTTATATTGTATGTTACATAATATATTGATTAAAAACTTACTTTCAATATGTATGTGTGTGTATATATATATATATATTGATTAAAACTATAAAATAAAAAGATACAATTGTATTATCATAAAAATTTGATAACTCGAAGTCAATATTTTATTTAAATATACTCGACAACTTTAAATTTTCCCCATTTGAAAACAAATAAAAAACAAATACCGTTTTCTAGGTGCGTCTGCTGCATCGGAATATGAAATAGGTAGCAGGGATGTGGCGTCGACATAAATACACATGCATGCATGTGATTGCCAAACGCAGCGCGGATCCATTCATGCAAAACTGTGGGTTTGGTAAACTATCTCAGCCCAACTTGCCAAAATATCGAAGTTTCGATGTTTCAATATTTTGTTATATTTATGACATGTATTATTATATATATCTAATGCATCTGGCAAACACTTACATGTGATATTGTGTACGAGGTACACATGTACCGTTTGACTCATAGTAGTAATATTTTTTAATAATAAAATGTAAAAAAATGATAGTTAATATAATGTTTGATTTGAATTATTAATTTGATTGAATTTGAGATAATGTGATATTACCATTTTGTCTTTTTGAAAATATTTATAATATTATTTATTAAGAGTAATATTGTAATTTCAATTCAATGAATTGATTGATATGAGATAAATGATTAATGTAAGATAAATGATTGATTGATGAAAAAATAACACAGTGCACAAAACATGATATTAGATTGGATAAAAATACGAATATAAATATAGATAACTAATATAGCGAACCAAACGGTATCATATTGTAGGACTTGTCATGTAAGCAATTGACGGACTATGACACTAAACATACAATCCCGAGACACTCGGAAAAACTTGGGGTATGGTAAAGTATGAAATATCATGTAGAAATGTTGAATTTTTATGATGTATTAACATCTTTGGAAGAGGAAATGTTTCACTAAACATAACAATGATTCGCGTCACAATTTAAACAAACCAGTTGATACACGAATTGTGGGGCCCTTAGCTCCTAATCGTTATTACAATGCACTTTGATTAGGGTTAACTAATTACAGCGAAAAACGGGTTTAAAATTTTCTTTACAATGAGCCCAAATCATTTTATTTGAATATTAAAAATAGTATTTAATCTCATGTCATAAATATGCCCACACATAATCAAAATCAATTATATACAAACAACTCATATCCTCGGGACATGCCCCGGTATATAGATACATATACATATATACTAGAAAAAAAGATATAAACATAAAACCTCAGCCCAACCTGTGGCTCCCTCCAGAAGTACCCTCTCCGGTCTCCTAATATCCTGGACTACATGCCATTGTCCACACACAAAGACAACAACAACCCCCATTGGGGTGAGAAAAGCTCCGTATGGAACAACCAATCATATATACCACAGATATCTAAACAATGATATATGGTATGCAATGCATGTATGTCGTGGAGGTATCGGGTCAAATGCCCATCCACTGAGCACATGTCAGAATCAATCGAATCGCTATCAAATCAATGCTCGAGCTGGCACACCGCCCTCAATAAGGGATACTCGTATGATAGCGTCGACAAAGCGCCATCAAATCCCAAATCTCATATCCAATCATCGGGGCCACAATTGTCTATGCTTTACGGGTCATATAATACCAACATAGCAATTATGTTCACAGACCCTAGAATCCAATCAAATCATATCAGGGTATCCAAGGCTCATAGCTCAACGTGCATGTCATGTATCGATGTAGGCATCAAACGATGTGTGTTAACAAAACATTTATTTTATACATCGATATCTCAATGTCATGTATGCCACATCAATCAACAAATAAGGCATATAGACATGTATTCTCATTCCAATCAATCAAATCAATCCGACATATATCATATAATGCAGATACCTGTCGTATGTTACCCGGTCGCAATATACCTCAATTCTTCGTTTCCAACTGATGTAGCCTGAAGATATTGATATAACACTTTATCTACATAAATAACATACTCATTCCAATCAATAACATAATTCAAAATCATTAATATGAGTTTCAAATATCATTTGAAACTTCAAAAATTCATATCAAATCCAAATCATATCATAATTCAATTCCAAATTCGAATATGAGTTTCTTGTTGGTTATTCTACTACATACATGAATTTCAACTTCAAATACAGGCTATTCCAGCACTTTGATATTTAGAGCTGCTGGAACTAGAAGAAAATTACCTCAGTCAGAAGCCCTCGATGCGACAATCACAAATATATAATTTGTTTCGCGTTTAGACAGCGTTTCGAAGTCGATTTGGACGAAGAAAATCGAATTCCAACTTCCCCTCAAAGTTTTCTGAAAAGAAATGATGAAGGAAAAGAAGGAAAGAAGTTATTCTTATCCCCACCGATCACGCGCTCGGGCGGTAGAATTCTCGCGCCCGAGCGCGAGACATTCTGTCCCCGAGTGTGATTTATGTCGCGCTCGGGCGTAAAACATTACCGCTCGGGCGCCGCAAGTTCTGCCCGAACACTAAGTTTACATACCTTGGCGCTCGGGCGGTCATTTTCTACCGCCCGGGCGCCACATCTTCTATACACATATTAATTTTTTGTACTATATTGGCGTCCGGCCTCTCCACTCGAGCTCTTACAACGTCAATTCATATTCAATATTCATTTTCTCAATTTCATTGTCATGATATACATCATATACATAATCACATGACAATTTCATAATTATCGATAATCAACATGGGATTTATGATAATACGATACACGGTCCTTACATTTCTCCCCCTCTTAAAAGATTTCGTCCTCGAAATCTTAAACATCTCTATATACATAACATTGGCAAACATATATATGTTACCAGTTATAGTACATATCAAAACTAAAATCAGTAAACGGATCAGAATACATCGAATACAATGGAACAGATGAACTAGTATCAAATAAATGCGGATACGAATCTAGCATTTTGCTTTTCAATTCCCACGTCGACTCTTCCACACCATGTCGTATCCATTGTACTCGAACCAACGGAATCGATTTATTTCGCAATATCTTTTTCTTTCGATCCATAATGCGAACAGGTTGTTCAACATAGGAAAGAGAAGGATCAAGTTCAACCTCATCAGGTGCAAGCACATGCGATGGATCTGGTTCATATTTCCTCAACATAGAAACATGAAACACATCATGAATAGTAGATAGAGCTGGTGGCAATGCCAATCGATAAGCAAGATCGCCAACTCGATCCAGAATCTCGTATGGACCAACATATCGAGAAGATAATTTCCCTCGCATGCCGAATCGAACAGTGCCTCTAAAGGGAGATATTTTCAAAAACACTTTGTCACCTTTCTGGAATTCCAAGGGTCGTCTTCGTTTATTCGCATAACTCGTTTGACGATCCTGAGCAGCTTACATCCGCTGCCGAATTAACTGAACATTATCGTTCATTTCCTGTATCATTTCAGGTCCAGTCAATTGTCTCTCTCCAATCTCATCCCAGAATAACGATTATCTACATCGTCTCCCATATAGAGCTTCAAACGGTGCCATACCGATACTCGTCTGAAAGCTATTATTATAAGAAAATTCAACCAATGGTAAGGCATCTTGCCATCCCATTCTAAAATCCATCACAATCGCACGCAACATATCCTCTAACGTTTGAATTGTACGCTCAGTCTGGCCATCAGTTTGGGGATGATAAGCAGTACTTATAGCCAAACGCGTACCCATCGCTTCCTGAAAACTACCCCAGAATTTAGAAGCAAATCTGGGATCACGATCAGATACAATTGAGACTGGCACACCGTGCAGTCTCACAATATTCTCGATGTATAAACGGGCCATTATTTTATAAGGATAAGTCCGTTCATACGGAATGAAATGCGCAGATTTCGAAAGCCGATCAATAATGACCCAAATAGCATCACAGCCCTTGGGCCAACGAGGTAAATGAGTCACAAAATCCATAGCAATATGTTCCCAATTCCATTTCGGGATTTCGAGACTATGGAGCAATCCTCCAGGTTTCATTCTCTCGGCTTTCACTTGCTGACAGACAAGACATTTAGAAATAAACTCAGCAATGTCTTTCTTCATACGTTTCCACCGGAATTGAGGTCTCAATGTCAAATACATCTTTCGACCTCCAGGGTGAATACTGTATTTGCTACAATGTGCTTCTCGAAGAAGGGCATATTTCAAATCAGAATCATCAGAAACTACCAGCCGACCATTAAGTCGTAAAGAACCATCAGAAGAAATTTGAAATCCAGACTGATGTCCAGCAGATACAAGTTCTTTCGACTTTTGGATCTGAGCATCGCTTCGTTGGGCTTTTCGTATTTTCGATATCAAGTTCGGCTCAATTTGCAATGCTGAGACAGTGACAGAATTTCAATTCGAGTGAAAAGTCCAGCCAGAAGTACATATATCCTCTTGTACTTTGGCGACACAAACAGATGCTAGAACAGAATCATAAACTTTCCGACTAAGGGCATCCGCAGTGACATTCACCGGTCCAGGGTGATATTGAATCTCACAATCAAAATCCTTCAGGATATCCATCCACCTGCGTTGCCTCATATTCAAATCAGATTGAGAAAAGAGATATTTCAGACTTTTATGATCCGAATATATAACAAACTTTTCTCCATACAAGTAATGGCGCCAAATTTTCAGAACAAACACAATGGCGGTCAATTCAAGATCATGAACAGGATAACGTGTTTCATGAGATTTCAATTGACGAGAGGCATTAGCAACCACTTTGCCATGTTGCATCAGAACACAGCCCAAACCTTTACCAGACACATCTGTACACACCACAAATTCTTCGGTACCTGAGGGAATAGTAAGCACATGTGCTGTGGTCAATCTCGTCTTCAATTCAAGAAAACTAGCTTCACATTCATCTGACCAAATGAATCGCTGATTCTTATGTGTCAGTTGAGTAATAGGTTTAGCTATTTTCGAAAATCCTTCAATAAAACGACGATAATATCCAGCTAAACCCATGAAGCTACGGATCTCAGGAACATTCGTAGGTCTCGGCCAATTCAATACAGCTTCGACCTTCGCAGGATCAACAGATATGCCATGACATGGCCCAAAAATACCACTTTGTCCATCCAGAATTCACATTTGGACAATTTGGCATACAAATGACTAGTACGAAGAATTTGAAGTACCAGTCTCAGATGTTCAGCATGCTCCTTTTTCGATTTCGAATACACAAGAATATCATCAATAAATACAATAACGAATCGATCAAGATAATCTCGAAAGACACGATTCATTAAATCCATAAATACAGCAGGAGCATTCGTGAGACCGAAAGGCATAACAAGGAACTCATAGTGGCCATACCTGGTACGAAAAGCAGTTTTGGGCACATCTTCGTCTTGAACTCGTACTTGATGATACCCAGAACGAAGATCAATTTTCGAGTATACAGAAGTACCCTGAAGCTGATCAAATAAGTCATCAATACGAGGAAGTGTGTACTTGTTTTTCATAGTAGCCCGATTCAGTTGCCTATAATCGATACACATTCGCATAGTACCATCTTTCTTCCGAACAAATAAAACTGGAGCTCTCCAAGGAGATACACTCGGTCGAGTATATCCCATATCGAGAAGATCCTGCAATTGTTCTTTCAATTCTTTCAATTCCAGAGGTGCCATGCGATAAGGAGCTTTAGAAATAGGCGCAGTCCCCGGCACCAGATCAATACTAAACTCAACTTCTCGATGAGGAGGAAAATCAGAAATCTCATCGGGAAATACATCCGGGAATTCTTTCGCAACAAGAATCTTAAATAAAGAAGACTCCTTCTTCGAAATATCAATAACGTAAATAAGATAACCCTCATCTCCGCTAGTCAAAAGTCGAGACATTTCCAAGGAAGATACCAATGGAATTTTGGCTTGGGAACCCTTGCCATAAAAATTCCACTTGAGTCCATCAATTGGTCGAAATCGAACCACTCCATGACAACAATCAACAGTAGCTCGATTTGCCATCAAGATATCCATGCCAACAATACAATCAAAATCGTGCATTGGGAGGACAATCAAATTCAGAAATACCACATTATCCTCATATATCAATACACAATTATGCACAACTTTCTCAGACAAAATAATCTTCTCTGCTGGCGTGGCTATCGACAAAGTATCATACAACGGGGTACACTCAATATCCTGAGATGCAACAAATGCATGAGATATGAATGAATGAGATGCTCCTGTATCAAATAAAACACGTGCAGGATAATCGCAAAGCGTGCAAATACCTGCAATCACGCCTCCAGGAGCTTCTCTCGCCTGATCCTCAGTCATGGCATACACTCTCACTTGAGGAGGAACTTGGGCACTCTGACCACCCGGTCCTCGATATAGTGGGACACTCGACTGCTGAAAATATGGAACAGGAACAGTAGGTCTCATCATACTGGGGCCACCTCTAAATCCTGGCTGGGGTTGGGAAGAAGTCGTACCCCTGTTCGGACATACACGAGATAAATGGTCTTCCTGCCCCCACTGATAACAAGTACCAAACATATCTCGACACTGCTCGATAATATGTTTACCCCCACAATGGCTACAGTAAGGAGCAATCACATGACTCCCTCTCTGTGATCCACTCGAACTCGAAGAAGACGAAAAAACAGAACCAGTCTTCTTAAACTTCTTACCTCTCGGCCGCAAAATAGGCTGCTGAGCTGACACTGGAGGTAGAGGAGTATACTGTGGACCTCCTCGCCTAAGTCCAGCCTCGGCTGCCTTAGCTCGTTCAACTGCCTCTGCGTAGCTGGTAGGAAATCCAGAAACCACATAAGTATATAAAACATGATGTAATCCATTTACAAACCTGTCATATTTTGCCCTCGCATTCCCAGCTACGTGAGGTGCATACTTCAACAGAGTAGAAAATTTTTAAGCATACTCCGCAACAGTCATCGTTCCCTGCTGCAGATTATTAAATTCATTCTCATGAGCAGTATAATAGGAAGGAGGGAAATACTGCTCCAAAAACTGGGCCTTGAAGACATCCCATGTGACTTCAATCCCGGCCTCTTTCAATCCAATCTCAGCGGCTTCCCACCAAGATTTAGCTCGGTCTTTCAGCTGATAGAGAGCAAGTTTCAGTCTCCGAGCCTTGGAATACTCAACAATATTAAACAAGTGCTCGATATCCTTTAACCAAGCATCTGCTCTTTCAGCACTCTCAGTGCCAAAGAACCTCGGTGGTTTCAAATCCTGGAATCGAGCCATCACTACATCCATGGACAATCCTTCAAATTGCCCAACTATTCTCTCAGTACTGCTATTCGCAGTTTCATTTGTGGGATCCATCTACAAATCAAAAGATGAATATCACAAATCAATATCAATTTCATAATACCATAATCTCATACCATCAATCTCATCAAATACTTATGCAAATTAAATCAAGTAGGTGCAAGTAATACAAATAAATCAAACACAAGCGCACAATTCATTTGTGCCTATTCAAGTGTACACAAAACTTAATCGAGCATTCCCAGCTATGCTCTGATACCATCTAGTGTGGGGCCCTTAGCTCCTAATCGTTATTACAATGCACTTTGATTAGAGTTAACTAATTACAGCGGAAAACGGGTTTAAAATTTTCTTTACAATGAGCCCAAATCATTTTATTTGAATATTAAAAATAGTATTTAATCTCACGTCATAAATATGCCCACACGTAATCAAAACCAACCATATACAAACAACTCATATCCTCGGGACATGCCCCGATATATAGATACATATACATATATACTGGAAACAAGACATAAACATAAAACCTCAGCCCAAGCTGTGGCTCCCTCCAGAAGTACCCTCTCCGGTCTCCCGATATCCTGGACTACCTGCCATTGTCCACACACAAAGACAACAACAGCCCCCCTTGGGGGTGAGCAAAGCTCCGTATAGAACAACCAATCATATATACCATAGATATCTAAACAATGATATATGGTATGCAATGCATGTATGTCGTGGAGGTATCGGGTCAAATGCCCATCCACTGAGCACATGTCAGAATCAATCGAATCGCTATCAAATCAATGCTCGAGCTGTCACACCGCCCTCAGTAAGGGATACTCGTATGATAGCGTCGACAAAGCGCCATCAAATCCCAAATCTCATATCCAATCATCGGGGCCACAATTGTCTATGCTTTACGGGTCATATAATACCAACATAGCAATTATGTTCACAGACCCCAGAATCCAATCAAATCATATCAGGGTATCCAAGGCTCATAGCTCAACGTACATGTCATGTATCGATGTAGGCATCAAACGATGTGTGTTAACAAAACATTTATTTTATACATCGATATCTCAATCTCAATGTCATGTATGCCACATCAATCAACAAATAAGGCATATAGACATGTATTCTCATTCCAATCAATCCGACATATATCATATAATGCAGATACCTGTCGTATGTTATCCGGTCGCAACATACCCCAATTCTTCGTTTTCAACTGATGTAGCCTGAAGTTATTGATATAACACTTTATCTACATCAATAACATACTCATTCCAATCAATAACATAATCCAAAATCATTAATATGAGTTTCAAATATCATTTGAAACTTCAAAAATTCATATCAAATCCAAATCATATCATAATTCAATTTCGACTTCGAATATGAGTTTCTTGTTGGTTATTCTACTACATACAGGAATTTCAACTTCAAATACAGGCTATTCCAGCACTTTGATATTTAGAGCTGCTGGAACTAGAAGAAAATTACCTCAGTCAGAAACCCTCGACGCGACAATCACAAATATATAATTTGTTTCGCGTTTAGACAGTGTTTCGAAGTCGATTTGGACGAAGAAAATCGAATTCCAACTTCCCCTCGAAGTTTTCTGAAAAGAAATGATGAAGGAAAAGAAGGAAAGAAGTTATTCTTATCCCCACTGATCACGCGCTCGGGCGGTAGAATTCTCGCGCCCGAGCGCGAGACATTCTGTACCCGAGTGTGATTTATGCCGCGCTCGGGCGGTAAAACATTACCGCTCGGGCGCCGCAAGTTCTGCCCGAACACTAAGTTTACATACCTTGGCGCTCGGGTGGTCATTTTCTACCGCTCGGGCGCCACATCTTCTGTACACATATTAATTTTTTGTACTATATTGGCGTCCGGCCTCTCCACTCGAGCTCTTACAACGTCAATTCATATTCAATATTCATTTTCTTAATTTCATTGTCATGATATACATCATATACATAATGACATGACAATTTCATAATTATCGATAATCAAAATGGGATTTATGATAATACGATACACGGTCCTTACATGAATAGTACGAATATCTTACGTACGAATATTTATTTTTGATCAATAGAGCGAATATCTAACGAACATGTTCGAATATTCTAAGACAAACTCGAACAATTCAAAATCTACCTATCTCGAGCAGGATTCGAGCATTAAATTCTTCATCAACTACAAGAAAATGTGAGTTTCCCAGCATGACATCAACAATGTGTACTAAAAGCACACCATCAATATTATTATTTACGGCATACAATTCCACGTGCACTTTCAAAAGTTTTATATCTTATACCAACAAAGGAGTGCAAATATTGCACGCCGTAAATAAATATTTTGACGGATTTACAACGCACAAAGCATGTTGTTATTAGTCCTAAATTAAATCTAATATTAACAGCACACCACATGTTGTCACTAGTCTTGTTTATTTAATATTGACAGTGCACTGTGTGCTGTCGATAGTCTTATTTATTTAGCGGCACCATAAAAAACAGGGTGTCTGTTGGGTTAAGCATGCATGAGTAAGAGTAGTACTTGGATGAGTGACATTTTTATAAGTTTTCATGTGTCAAACTATTGACGTTGTTCTGCTTGATTTTGTTGGTTAATTGGGCCATAAAACAGTGATACCATATTTTAATGGGTAATGTTGTCTTTTCTGAGGACTTGACCAACATTAGGGAAATGATAAGACAGATCTCTAAGGGATATGAGACAGTACAAGCAGATAGACACATACCTCCCTGGACTCATGGGCCTAACAGCCCGACCCATTAGCACCCAAGTAGGTGCACTCTGTGCTGCCACAAATATAAGGAAATTATAAGGTTGAACCTTGAATAACGGCTATAGCGTTTGGCCTAGTGGTAAGCGCTTGATCCTAAGAATTGGTATCATAGTGAAGTTCATGAGTTCGATTCACGTTGACTGCAATGAGTGCAATTATTAGGAGAGAGATTGTTGGGTGCAATAATTGTCCCTGCTGGAAGATCAACCGAACCGTAGTGCTTGAGCTACTGTGCGGTTTAAAAGATTTGAGTTGCACCATTACCACCAGCTATAACTTTTGGAAAAACGACAAGCGCTCGGTCCTATAGTACCAGTGAAATTCCTAACCACCATAGCTTATCATGATGTGCAATAATGAGATGTTTATCAATTTCTTGTTGATATGTTATGTTCGATCATGAGAGGCTTTGGTGGTTAGATTTAAGGGTTTAATTGGTGCCGCCGCTGAATAAACATGACTATTGACATCCTGTAGTGTCAATATTAAAAAAACATGACTATTGATTGCCTGCGGTGCACTGTGAATATAATATATAATTTAGGACTATTAACAACGTGCTTTGTGCGAACAAATTCGTCAGAATATTTATTTACAGATTGTTTGCACACTGTCGTTGGTATACGATATAAAATTTTTGACAGTGCGTGCACATGGAAGGTTAAACCGTAAATAATAATATTGGCGTTGTGTTTTTAGTACGCATCGTGGAACCACATTGCGAAAACTCACTTTTCTTGCAGGGACACAATCTTTACTGATTTTGATATGTCGATTTTGACATAGTTTTTAGTTAACTGAGCCCAGTTGGACTATTAAGAAGAACATTTTGTAAGTTATTTAATCACTTCCCTCCTAACACATCCACTGAACTTAACAAATAATATGTGTTTTAGATTGAAAAATATAATTAGTATATTTAAATGATTTTTCAAAGCGATTTGATCTTTATTTTAGCAATTGAATTCGATAAGGAGCACATATATTTTAATATTTTAGATTTTCTTATTTTTCATTAGGAAAGGTTACAATATTTGTCATATTTGTGAATAAAGGGAGACATAATTTAGATAATCAGTCATTCGAGCCTTTAAAATTTCACATACGATTCAATTTTTATTATTTTTTTGAATAATTGGTCACAAAAAACTTATAATTTCAGGTTTAAAATTAACTTTTATAATACACTTGCTTTTTTTAATTTTACTTTTAAATTATTTTACTATTAGTCTAAGAATAAAAAAATATATCTTACACAATTATTTCTATTATTTTTAAAAGTTTGGGCAATGAGATATCATTTTATCAAGCAACTGTTTAAAACATTTACTTTAATTGACAAGTTTTCCCTTTCTTTTGATAGTTGAGAAAAGATTCCAATTGAAAACATGAAAATGTTGCAAAATGAATGATTTAATTTGATTTGAGGGTGGAGTGTGCCAAAATTCTTGTATTATTGGATGATGCAAGTTGGTATGCTAAATATTTTTTTTAAAAATATAATATATTTTTCTCGGTCCTAACTTTGCCCGATTTGCTAAATTGATCATTTTAATAAATAAATAAAAAACAATTATTTGGAAGATAAATAGATAACTCTAAACTTAAGTAAAAGACGGTACATATATTATTTTCTCACCTATAAAGCTCAACTGACAGCGTTCTCTAGTACCATCCTATCACATCTCGCCCCCGTACACAAGCAGGTCGATAAAATCAAATGCTATGTACCGGTAGTCGTTCTTTCTTGTACTCACTTTACAAAAAAATAATACAAAAATATTTGGAGATAATTTCACATACCAATTTTGTGTGATAAATCTTCAACTCAATTTGATCTATGAAAAAACATTATTTTTTATTATAAAAAAATTAAGTTTCATTTAAAGTATCAATCGATTTGACCCGTTTCATAAAAACATACGTGATATCGTTTCAGAAGAGATTTACTCGAAAAAATAATGATCTTGTGACATTCTATAAACCAATTTGATCAAAATCTTCCACAAGGAAATTGAATATTAACAATAAATTATAAATAATTTAATGCACATATTTTTTCTCACCCAAATTAAATATATATAAATAATTTAATGCATATATATATATTTTTTTATATTATCAAACCAAAGTAAAGGAAGCATGGATACCTCCCCCCTTCTCCCAAGTATTATATTAGTATATCAGACTCAACCAATGAATAAATCACCAATTATTGCCCATTGGTAGTGCTCAGGCCAGCAGGCCACGAGGGTGATTCATTGATTGGGCCGCTGAAAAACAGATTTGGGCCCACCAATTAATCTACTAGGCCCAAAAGCGACGTGAAATTAACGATGAACACCAAATCTTTGTCCTTCTTCATCGCATCGCACCGAAGCAACGCCGATTCTTGAATTTTCCAGATCAAATTCCATCCACACATTCTGTTGATGATGATGCCCGATGATGTAAGCCTCCACCCCCAGCAGATCTGAGTTGCCAAACGTGAAGCAGTGTATCGAATCAATCTCCCGCACTTCTCCCGGGACCCGATACAGCAGCTGCTGCCCCGAGACGGTGATCTCCGCCCCATGAAACAGTAGGCTCACTGATGGAAGTTCGGGTAAATAAGTCGAGTTTGATGGTACCCGGAAGCATAAGTCGAACGCCCCCTGGAACACGAAGTTCGGGTCCTCGAAAACCCGCAGGATGTTGGTGGTTTGGTTCACGAATTCGTTTCTCAGAGCAGTGTAAGCTGGGCCGAGGAGGAAAGTGAACTGGGTACCTGAATCGACCATTGTTTGCCCTGCTCCGGTGTGGTCTGGTTCGAATACGTACTTTGGTAGCTGGAGCGGCTTATCCGAGACCTTGATGCCTTCGAGCTGGACTGTGTACGCCTCCCTGTTGAAATATGGCAGCGGGTTGGAAATTTGGATCAAAGGGGTGTAGTTCAAGGTCACAAGCCAAGTGAAATTGGAGTCTCCGAAGAGTAGAATACCGGGAAAATCCGAGCCCGAAATGCAGTACGAGAATCTCTTGAATTCCATTTGGGAGACGAAAGAGAGAGCGCCGCGGTTCATGCCCATCAGCCCGGTGGTCTTGCAATCCTCATCCGGATTGCTGCTGAACCCCGAATCCATGCACCCGAAAATGGTGTTGGAGAAATTCGACCCGGCGATAATAAAAGTGTCCATCGACAAAGTTCCTTCAGAAGACGATGCGTCCGCGTACGACAGAATGGCGTGGCAAAGATTCTTGGAATCGCACGAAGCGGGTATGGAGAAATCCTGAGTTCGGATCGTGCACGTGGGCGAAGAACAAGCGATTGGAGAGTAAGAAACCGATCGGGTCGGCTCGAAAACGGGTTGGTTTACCCGGGTCGCGTTGCATTGCAGCCATGAGAGCTCGCTGCCTGTGTCGAGCACCATGGTTACATTCTGCGGAGGCGTGCCGACAGACAGTGAAATCGTGAGAGTGACGTTGTGGGTGAAGGGAAGCTTGCTCGGGACAGATGGGATCTCTTGGATTTTCAGTGGCAAGACGAGGACTCTGGTTGAATTTGATCTGTTAATGCGCATTGATTCAGCCGACCCGAAAAGGATTATTCGGGTCTGGAGCAGTATGAGAAACGCAGTGAAGGAGAAGGTTGAGTGGATCTTCATGCTGGAGAAATTAAGGGAACTCTATGTTGAGTTTGGGAAGATGCAAGTGAAAGTAGGAAGTGGTACAGAGGAGGGTGTGATGGCAAGATACGACTGCTTTTGTTGGCTTCGAAGTTCGACACACCCAGGAAACTAATCCTCTGTTCCAAGGTGGGGATTACCAGCTTTCTTGTGTTAGGTGGTAAGGTCAATTCTTTATAAGATCTAAAAAAATCAAGTGTGATTCGTTCTGAATTGATGGAATAGACTTACGTTTAATAAATGTTCATGAATTTCATTTTCTTTATCGAAACACAAAGATTCATAATATTATTTATTTGATTAACGTGATTTATTGACTTTTAAATCTCATGCAAACCAAAGAACTAATACTGTAGTTTCCACGTTTAAAAAAAAGACCTTTCAATTGTAAAAGTTTGTAGATATTTACTAATGATCGGAGAAAATTATAGAATTGGTTATATAAATTGGGTATTTTTAAATTTTTGACTAGATCTTAATAATTTTTATATTTTTTTTACTTTTAATCATACTGACGACACTTTTGAAAAAAATGAACTTACTGCTGACACAGTGTCATGGTGTCAAATGCTTCAGGTATGACACGGGCAACTCCAACGCTGCGTCAAAAGGATGTTTTACACCATTTTGGCGCAGCTTTCAATATCCAATGGGGCTGCGCTCTTTTGGTCCTCTCCCCCTGCACCAAATTTGGCGCAGGGGTATTTTTTATTTTTATTTTTTTAATGTATATTTATTATAAATATTTGTATTAAAAAGTGTAAATATTATAAAATAATAGTATAATATTTATTTTAATAACTAAACATTTAATCCTAAAAATTTTAAAAAATATAATTGTTGATTTTTAAAATATTTATTTATTTATGTTAATTATTAATATTTAAAAACTAATTCGATTTTATTTTTTTAATGTTTGCTTTAACTGATCATTTGTAAGAAGAATATAGTTGTTTAGATGATTGAACTTGGATTCATGTTAATTTCTAAAAATAAATTATTTGTATTAAAATTATGTCAATTTTAATAATGAAGCATTTGTATTAATTCGTATTATAAACATTAGAGTTAATATATATAAAAATCAAATAAATAAATTTAACTATTAATAAAAATAAAATTATAATTATAATTATAATAATAATATTAACATTAATTATAATTATATTGTTAACTTTATAAATAAATAGTAAATAAAAAGAATATTTTAGAAATTTACTTTTTAGTGTAAGATTTGAAGTAAATGGTTGGAGATGAATGTTATATTTGGTGCAGAAACTGCACTATTTTGGTGCTGAAATTGCACTAAAATAGATTTATGGGTTGAAGATGACCTTATTATTACTAACATGGTGTCGGAGAGTGATTGTTCACATATCCAACATCATATCATCGCCGTTGGGTGAAAAACTTTAAAATGTAAAAAAAATCAATTTATTGCACTACGATTAATGTGCTAGTTTAAGACTTTGACAACTTTACCTGTGATTGATTTTATCACATTTTTCAAAGGCTTCGTTTAGTGCGAAAAAATAATACATTTATTGATCACTAAAACTATATAATTAACTTATCTGTATAAATTGATTTATCATCATACATCTCCACTTGATTTCTTTTTTAAGAGAACTGAAAAATGGAACGTTTGTTGTTTAACTAAAAATTACAGCGGATGATAACGATATAACTCAAACATTTTAAAATGTATAACAATTCAAACATCATGTTTCGTTGTTCTACTTAACAAAAACAATTTTCACACATCAATTATCTCTCACAATAATTGCACTCTTTGCACTTAATGACAATCGAACTCGTGACCTTAAATCTGATACCAATTGTAGGACTGAGTACTTGTCGTTTTACTAAAAATCATAACTTGTAGTGATGCAACTCAAATATTTTAAATTATACAATAACTAAAACATAATCGATTATCTATTAATCAAAAATAATTATTACACACAACAACGTTGATACTATGCAATAAATCGAAAGAGTCCAAACCAAAATATTAGTCCTTTCGCTCAAATCTGTTTTCTTTCCAACAAATGGCTTGTTAAACACTCAATAATCTGTTGTCGAACTTATATGAGCCCACTAAGACACGGACTAATTAATGCATGACATAATAATATTAAATTATTTTAAAATTAAAATTTATTGATTGATAATTATATTATATTATATATTATATTATATATATAAAAAAAACAAGAAACAAAAATTTGAACAAATATTCTTGACCGTAGAAGAAGTTGTGCTGTTCCCCACAAGGGCTTTTATGAGGTTAGTTGCAATTCTCATTTAAGGGATTAATTCTAGCATTAAGTGCTTCTGTGGCTAATCAATGTTGGAAAGCAAAATATCTTAACGTCACCTTTCAATTTTGATTAAATAATAGTAAGTAATATTAATTGTAACGGTGATAATGATAATAATATAATACTAATTTTATAAACCGTTGGGTGGCGAGAAATAGTTATACGTTTCCTAATTCTTTAGATATAATTAGTTTATGTTATTTTGTCAACCACACTTGTCAGTTTAGGAAAATAATTCTGAATTTTGCGCCTTGTGGTGAATTATCCAGAGAGATACCTGGAAACAACAATCAAAACAAGAAATCTAAATCAAGACAGAAATAGTAAGATCTAAGTTCAAATCTCAGTGTGAGATCTTATTAATATCTTCTATGTTTGATCACAAGTTCATTGGAAATAATGACACAAAGACCACTATATATATATATATATATATATATAGTAATATTGTTTTTTGAGTCATCATCTTTAAAGAAATTTAACTCCTTAATCAACTCAAACTCTATCACTTATTTCCAATCCTAATCAAACTCTCTTTTGCTAACAACATTAGTAGGGGACACGAGACATATATAGAGACATTCCTCACATGTCTTGTGTATTTTCATCCTCTACATTATGATGTTATAAACATAAGTTTGAAAATAAATATTTTTTTTAAAGCGTAAAAATTAATTTTTTAAAAAATATTTAAAATAACCTATATCATTTATGGTTTTATTTTATTTTATTTATAATATATAAATTTTTAGTAATACCCCATTTGATGAAGTAAAGCGGAATGTTCTTTCCTCAAAACCCATGCCCACTTAACGTGAAGCTTTTTCCGAGATCCACCATGATGAAAGTAGGCGGAAATTAATGCTTGGCTCACAGACTACTGCCCTGCAATTGGAGGGTTCGCCCTAGCCTCACATAGCGTACCACTTCCAACACACGATTATTCTGATTCTCCTGTTGATGATGCTTCACAATCTTCGGACACCTCCAGTAGTATGCGACATGGGTGACCTTGGTCTCCAAAGTGCAACAAACCAAATCATACCTTGGATACATGAATTGGAATCCTGCCCGTGATCTAAGGGCAAATTCTGCTTCAACATCTGGCGGAACACAAGATCAACAACCACCACCTTTTAGCAAAGAAAAAATTGAGGTGCTTCAAAAAATGTTTAGCCAGACCATTCCAACCAACAATTCATCGGTTATTGATATTGGGAATGCACTCCACAAAGATACCAACCCTTCGCGTTCTTACTCTCAAAACACGTCCTATCCAACTTCTGGATAATTGATTCAGGTGCATCAACGCAAATGACTGGAAATTTATGGTTGTTCCATTTGTACTGCCCAGGGGGCGCAGCCAGGATTTATAAGTATCTGGGGCTGACTCCATTCTGTGTTAGACACAGTAATAGCTAGCTTCAGTGAAAATCGAACCGAATTTTCTAAAATCGAATTAATCGAACTTTTTTCCGACAAACTGAATCGACCAACATTGGACTTGTTGTACGCGTCGTTAGTCAATTTATGAATAGAGTTACGATATCTCACATGTATGTTGTACACAAAATTCTAAGATACCTCAAAAGTTATACATGAAAAGGGCTGTGCTCTTCAAAAGGTCCTCAGAAAAAGACATTAAAGTGTGCAATGATACTGATTGGACTGGATCTTATATTGATAGACGTTCTACATCAGTGTTACGTATATTTGTGTGGGGTGATTTGGTAACCTCGATAATCAAGAAGTAATCTGGGATGGCATGCACGTAGCAGTGCAAAGGCGTAATATCGAGCTCTAGCTCATGGAGTACGCGAAGGAATGCTTGCTGAATTAAATCTTTGGGACAAATGACCTTTGAAAGTAAGGAGTGACATTTAATATGTTATTAGCAAAGCCAAAAATCACGTCCACCATGATCGAACAAAATTTTGAAAGGACAAGAACTTTATAAGTGAGAATGTTGAGAATAAAATCATTGATATGAGTTATGTGTCCACTCGCATGCAAACAACAGACATACTGAATAAGGCACTTCACAAGCCAAGTTTTGAAGACTTATGTTCCAAACTAGGGATGATCAATATATACGCCCAACTCGAGGAGGAGGGTTGAATGTTCGAACATTTAAGAGGATATGATAGATCAATATTTGGATTTTCACTTTTATTTGGTT
Organism: Primulina tabacum; assembly: GCF_025594145.1. Classification (NCBI taxonomy): domain Eukaryota; kingdom Viridiplantae; phylum Streptophyta; class Magnoliopsida; order Lamiales; family Gesneriaceae; genus Primulina; species Primulina tabacum. Next base: position 10,176,467 of record NC_134554.1, read on the forward strand.
AGAATTCTATCAGGAGATTAAACTTCTTGTTCTAGTAAACCTTAGATAGATGAAACTCTATAAATAAGATTATTTTATTCTTTATTTTTAACCCTAATAAAATCTGCACTTTCCAGTCCACGCGTTTTCCATTAACTCCAGGAAGTGACAGTCATAGAGATGTTATATGTGAAGACACAACATAAATAATTTGCCAGCCCATAAAAGTTAAAGAGAGGGCGAATTGATGCAAAGTTTGCAAGCAAATTCAAGTAAAACAAAACTCAGAAGCATATATAATTTAGTAGATACAAATAGTGGTCCTCACCCGTTAACTCGTCCCTTGAGGGGAATTTCTAAATTTAAACCAATATAATCGCAGCTTAAACTTGATTATTCTTGTTTTTTAGGTTTTCTTTTCCAGAGAAATCTAATTAGAAAAACCGAAATGCCTATTTAATATAAGTGTTTTCTTAAAATAACTTTTTTTATCGCTATAATTTTGTAATAAAACAATAAGTAGATATTGATGTTAGAGTTGATCAATATGTTTTCCCTTATTTTAATGAAAATTTTCTGACTAGCATGATCCTTGACGAGGCAATAATATGTATGTAATTAGCGAAAAATTAAGTACACTTTATGTTAATTTTCCCGGGAAAAAGTAAATGAAACTCAACTGCACGAGGGGCCAGATTCAGCTCACCAGAAGAATAATCTCCTGGAGGGGTTACTCGAGTGATGTTTCAACTTCTTTAATGAATTTGCACGTGTGAGCACATGCTTTGCTGAATCAAATTTGGACAAACAAGTCCCTATTGGTCTTTCTGCACAACCACCCCCCAAAAGAATCACACATTCATATACAATTATAATTTTTGGTGGAAATAGGCAAATGAATACAACTCATCGCCTTGTCTCCTCGATCTGCAGTATTTTTTGGGCAGATTCATCATCTAGTCATTCGAAATAGTGATTATCCCCCATTTTTGGTGATTTTTATTTTGATATAAACTGACTTAGGAAATTTGGAATTCGATTAATTATGTTGCGTTTTCTTGTTTCTAAGGTTTCATTATTTTTTATTCTAATAATGAACTTTATAGTTTTGAAAATATTTTCCAAAAAATGTTATTGTATTTTTGTCCAATAAATATGGACTTAGATTTTGATAAATAAAGATAGATGAATTCAAATAAAAATTTCAATTTGTTTAATTTTTGGATATTCTATTATGTGACCAAAGGTTTAATTATTTCATTTTACGATTCCGCTACCACGTACATTATACCTTCGGGCTCGGGCTCGCTCCCTTTCTAAATATCCACACTCAAATTTACCTGACAATATATACAAACTCAAATGTATGCTTGTGAACTTTATACGTTAATTAGTTATAAAATTCTCTCATATACGTATCATTTAAAAGATAGTTCTTTTTTTAAAAAAATTTAAATATAAAAAATTATTTCAGAATTCGTACCCATGTTATATTACGCCTCACATGTGGCATAATTTTTAATGGAAGAAGCGGAAAAAAATAATACAATTGCAAGTATTTCCTATTTCATGTTCAATAATCCAAAGTTAATCTTGCATCGTCATGCCATTTTTCTCTAAAATTTTACGAGTCTGTCATGCTTGCCATTGCCGAGTACGTGCCGACGATGGCGCAAAATACGCCCACAACGATAATAAACACGCACACTGCAATCTGAAGCCATGAATCTCGTCAAACTAGCTAGCTAGGTGCAAAGTTGAATCTTTTAGTGTTGAAATTGAGCAAGAGAAAGTGTACCTGAAGCTTTGTTAGTCCCCCTCGATGAATTTGCATGTAGCAGGCGCAGGGTATGATCACGGACTGCGTGAACGACAAATGTCGAATCATAATTTGTGTTAATGTAACACAAACGAAGAAAATGGACTTCTTAACTTACCACAAGCATCACAAGAAAGGATCCTATCATTGCCATTAGGGATCCTGCATATACAGTGTAGATCAAACGGTTTAGCTCGAAACCATGTGTGTTGTGTTTAAGGATGTCGATGCTATTACATTTACTAGAAATGTTTACCAAAATATGGAACTGTTAAGGCCACGACTAGCGTCGAAGCAACCAAACTTGTTCTGATGAATATAGACACAAACTGAGATCTACTCTGAGCAGGAGGCAGGAGTTCCTCGATTCCTAACGCGACTGGAGTAAGAGATAGAGCATACTTTGTCACAGGGGCCACAACCTGCGAAATGTTTCAAAGAAATGTTATGGAACACAAGGAAAATAGGAGTTTTATGGATCATACGTAGTGTGTACTCGACGTGTTTCCCAGCTTCTTACCACAGTCCATCCGGCGATATTCGATGCTACTAACTTCGTGGGCAGATTCAACGTGAACTGAGGACTCGTGTCTTCGCCGAACATTAGGAATCCAAATACTGCCACACCAGCATACAGTATACCAGCAATTGCAAAGCTGAATCACAAAAATGAGTGATGGTTTTGAGATGATCAAGATCAACTTTTCGAAATTATGTGATCGAAAAATCTTGGAAGAAAAATAACATCATTTTGGCTTATAATGTGATTCTAATCATCGAAGTTTAATGGAGGATGCTTAAGACTGGAAGTCTTTGTTAATAGTCAACCGTACCTGAAAACTAAAAGTGAAGGAAATCTTGAAGGATCATCCATGGAAGAGTATATGTTCGGGAAGACTGAATGGCTACCATAGCAGAAACTGTATATACCAATTGTTATAGGTAATCTGGCGAAGTTTAAAGCGTTTCCACTCGGATGGAAGCCAATTTCACTGGTCGCCCCGACCCATAACAAGCAAAGCACTACAAGGATCATAGTGAATACTCCACCAACTGACAGTACAAAAGCAAATACAGATTAAAATGGGTTCTTTTTTTTTTGTTCGGATTGTACATTCAAGAAAGTAACAGAAAAGAGTCATCGACCTGAAATGTATGATAGCAAACTGAGGTTTCTTAGCCAAACCGTTGGAAGAACAACAAGGGTGGCAACAATAGCACAGATTTGATACGAGTCGAGGTGAATCCTGGCAATATCCATTTGAGCGTTTGGGAAAAAGGCCGACATGTTATCGCTCATCATGATCAAGAATTCGATACAAGAAGACTACAAAACAGAACCCATTTGAGCAAGTACAGATAGAGGAATCAAATGAGAAACAATGTATACATACTAACATATAGCTCCAAATACAAGATGACCTGCAAATATCAAAATTGGCCGAGTTAGTTTCCAGATGACTAAGATAATAAAAGCTGACATTTTCAGTACTTCATGAATCCTGCATGGATCATACTCACAGCAATGCATATTCGGCCACCCAACCCGAAAGCAGCCTGCCCGATATCTGGATAAGTTTGCAGTTGAGTCGAGCTTTCTAAACATCGCTTCAACAAGATTCCGGTGTAGCAGGTAATGATTCCAAAGGCAAAGAGAAGCGCGATACTGAACCACCCTCCTTCTTTGAGTGCATATGGAGTAGAAAGGACTCCTATTCCACACAAAGCATTTACCGCTGCATCAAAAGTAAGAAAAACGGATGCTGAGTAACTTTTATATAATTTCTTGAATGAATGATCATGATCAAGATGCGAGAAAACGGAAGGGTAGAAAACCTACAGTTGATTACTGATTGAGAATATGTACACTGCTGTGTCGATGACAGTTCGCTGATTGAAACCCGTAATCCACATGCGGTGAATTCCCTCACAGGAAGTGCTGAGGAGGTAACTTCTTCTTTATCGCTGGTTGCGGATATGAGAGGCTTTGATAGCGAAAATTCGGTATCTGATATCGTCTGTGGTCTCTTATCTCCCGATTGCTGCAAGAAGCTGTTCCTTGGGATGCTAACCGAGGGAGGTGTTAACATTGTGTACATGTCCATCGATCGCCTGTATAATTCGAAACGGATGGGCGAATTTAATGCATGATTGATGCATGCAACGTTTAATCTAAGCAGAGAAACAATGTAAAACGATTCCAAATATACAAAGTCTGTTGCAAAATCGTACAATGTAGCTTATACCTGTAACTTTGAGGCCAAGAACCACAAGGATCTGAATCCATACCGTTAAACGAAGGGTCTCGCGAGGGGCGGGTAATGTCAGATTCAGAATCATCTTCATGATTGTGACATACCCTTTCAGCCTCATTTTCTTCATCATCTGTCTCGATTTGAATCATGCGGTCTGGACCAAAGTCTTCTTCTTCCAGCTTCATGATCTAATCGGTACGCGTAAATGTAAGAATTTGTGATCAAAATGAGCTAATTAATTATAAGAAACACGGCTGATCAGGGAATATGGATGAGTATATTTCTTGATCTTGGATCTTTGTGTTTTTCTAACACCACGAGCTTAGAACATTGGAGCTAAATCTGAAACACAGGAAACGGAAAAGTTCTTGTCTTGGATTAACGAATTATAAACGATAAATAATTAATTCAAAATATTTTAACAGGAGATCAAAATCTGATTTCTTGTAATTTGTTCAGAAAATTCTCTCCGACAGAAAACTGAATAATTATAATATTGAAATCAATTTAATTTGAAGTCCTTGTTTTGTTAAATTCAAAGCCTGGATTGTAAATTTACTAGATCAAGTAGCTAGCTATATTGGTGCTCAACCATACATCTCTTGCTGATAAAAATAGCGAAGAAATTAATATCTGGCACTTGTCTTTATATTTAGTCCACCTGCAGGAAAAACTTAATTATTTAACCTTTATTTAACTGGTATTTCAATTTTCAATATATGACATGCATAATGTTTAAATTCATGTTTGGCAAGGTCATTTGTCACAATTTCCCATAATTTTTGAATATTGCGCTTCGAATAGAATTATGCATTGTTTTTTTTTTTTTTGCCTGATAGTATGTAATGAATAAAAAAAAGTCAAAGAAAACTATAAATGATTGTTATATATCTTAGTAAATTGGAGCGAACATATTGAGTCACTTCGATAAATATTTGATGTGTATTCGAATTTAAGTCAAACTCAAATATGTCGAATGTTTTTGCCAAACAATATTCGAGCTTAAATTAGTTTGTTATTTAATTAGTGAATCGATCGTGAATTTTAATATTATTAATATAATATATGCATATATTAAATAAATATAATTGAAATATTTCTTGTAATAGTTCGAATTGCTTGAGAACATGGTCGAAGAGTTGAACTCGCACTCAAGTTCTTATTTGAGCAAAAAAATTTAAACTATTCCAGCTTCAAATCAAGTTTGAGCTCGAGTACGGTAAAGTAATTACTACGGTAAAGTTTTCTTCATATTCAATGATCATTTTACTCCGTTTGAATTTATCATAGGAATTATTTTCAACTTCTATTACTCCATTTCATAGAAATTGGATCGAAAATCTTATGTAAGGATGACTAATCTTTTTAATGCTCAAACCAGATTTTGCAAAAAAAAAAAAAAATTAATAAAATTATAATTGGAAAATAACTCCGGGCCTTTATGGCCCAATGAGTGTTACAAGATAACAGGGCCTCTTTGTTTACACACGGCCCAAAGCCCACTTGGATTGTACAATCGCTAATTTTGCCGATGCCTTGTCTTCTTCTACCCGTTCTATTAGTTATAATCTCCACGATTCGAGTTTGTTCCAGAAACCCCTCGATTAATTTTCTGCGGGCCTATAACTAAGCTTGATTTCGCCCCAAGTTTACCAATTTTCGGATCAAATTTGATTCTTACAGTTGTTTGATTTGATTCAGAATGGCGAAGGAAGGTCCTAATTGGGATGGTTTACTGAAATGGAGTCTCTCTCATGCTGATGGTACCAAGCCTTCTGGTAATATAAGGTACTAATTAGGGTTCTGTAAGTTTTCGATTGTTCTTAAATTGGGGTGTTTTGAATCCAAATTTTGGAGGGCTGGAGTAAACATGGAGTCTTCACTGGAAAATAGGTCGGATATGTTGCGCAAATAATTTTTTCTGTATTTTATTGAAACCCAGTCTTTAGTTCCTGGACAATATCTTAATGGGATGGTGTAAACAAGCCAGCACAGGAAATTGCTAATCATTCTTGAATTATTAGTTATTAAACTATGTATTTTCGTTTTTCTTGGGCTTGGCAAGTATGGATTTTGTGGAAAATGCTTATGAATTGTTGGTTATCTTGTGAGATTAGTGAGGAGGATAGAAGATGGTTTATGGAGGCAATGCAAGCACAGACAGTTGATGTTGTTAAACGAATGAAGGAGATAACACTTGTTATGCAGACCCCGGAGCAGGTTTTGGAGTCTCAGGGAGTAACTTCTGAAGATATTGAAGGTCTTTTTTAGAGGATTTCTTTTGCGTCTTTGTTGTTTGTTATCTTGTAAGAATAGGTTTCGGATTATTTTTTAGTTTGTTGTTCCTGAAAGGCATGGTTTTCAAATTATTTTTGCATTCTTCCAGATATGCTGGATGAGCTACAAGAGCACGTAGAGTCTATCGATATGGCAAATGGTGAGTTTCATTGTTTTATCTTCTGGCTGTGGATTATTTGGAGCACGTGTTTTTTAATTGGGACTATATAATCGGAAATAATTAATTGGAGCCCATGATAGAATATAGATATACTTCAAGCAAAATGTTAGTCTACCTATTGAGGGTCGGTACACGGAATGGCTGACAGGAAAGTTGGTTTTGTTGTTTTCTAGATCTTCATTCCATTGGTGGTCTGGTTCCTCTTCTTGTCCTACCTGAAAAATTCCCATTCTAACATCAGGTCCAAGGCTGCAGAAGTTGTTAGCACTATTGTGCAGAATAATCCAAAGAGTCAGCAGTTAGTCATGGAAGCTAATGGTCTCGAACCGCTTCTATTGTGTTTTAATTCAGATCCGGATGTTACAGTTCGTGCAAAAGCACTTGGTGCAATCACATGTAAGTGGAGTCTTTTTTGTCTCATTTTGACGCTTCTTCGTAGGGCCTTCTGATGACATGTTTTGGTCGTGTTGCATTTACATTTTCAGCTCTAATCATGCATAATAGGGATGGAGTTACTGCATTTCGGTTGGCTAATGGATATGCGACCCTTAAAGATGCGCTGAATACCGAGAATGTGAGATTTCAAAGGTTAGTACGTGAAGATTATAATTTTTTGTGTCTTACAAATACAAGAAGTAGGAGCGGTTGGAATATGATTTCTTTACTCTTAATTTTTAGTTTTTCTCCACATCTCTTGATGTTAACAACTCAAAAAATGGGGCCAACTGCATTTTTTTTAATGTTTGTGTCAAGCTCAATGTCCTGACTGTCTGGTTGTATGTTAACCAACACAATATGAATAATCTGCAGGAAAGCACTTAACTTGATCCATTATCTAGTGCACGAGAATGAGGCGGACATTGGTATTGTGACTGAGCTTGGATTCCCGCATATCTTTGTGCACTTGGCTTCAAGTGAGGATGCTGATGTTCGCGAAGCTGCACTTAGGGGCCTTCTCGACCTAGCTCAAGATAGGTCAAGCACGTCCAACGTTAGTCTAAATGAAGAGAACAATAAACTGAAGCAAATTCTACAAAAACGAGTTGAGGTTATCAGTGAGATGTGTGCTGAAGACCTTGCAGCTGCCAAAGAAGAAAGACTGCTCGTTGACTCCCTTTGGAACACGTGTTATAATGAGCCATCTTCTCTTCGTGAAAATGGGCTTCTTTTTCTCCCAGGAGAAGATGCCCCTCCTCCTGATGTTGCCAGCCAGCATTTTCAACCCCCTCTCAGAGCTTGGGCTATGAGTCAGAATCCGGATGCAAAACCAAGTACTATAAAGAATGAAGCTCCATTATTGATTGGTCCAGGGCCCCCAACTGACAATGCATCCTGATGTAGTTGTTGAGGTGGGAGACGGGAGATATGTTTCCACAAATATTGGTTTTTGTGATTTTTATCTGAAGCGCTAAAAGGTTTTTTGGTCCTAACCTCATCTTATACATTATCGGAAGCTGTTAATTCCTCTTTTCTGTCATCGAGTCTTGATTTATATCTGTTTGCCTACACTAAGATAGTTTTTCACTGATGGATGCTTTACAGCTCTATATTCTATTATTTGATCATGTTTTGTATCATGTATGTTAATAAAACATTTCCGGTTATTTTAAAAAGAGAGAAATATGCTCCATATTGCATAAAGGTGATGACATATCTTGAAGCTCTGCAACCTGTTAAGGCTTGAAGAATCATTAAAGGCATAACTATAGGCCTGGCCTTGGGGCAAATTGCCTTGAACAAATTGGAGTTAACCGTAGGCTTGCAAGTCTTGGGATTTGAATATTCCCCTGTGCAGCAGTACTTGGCGGATTGCATGGCCAAGCAAGCGCTCTTACACCCCATCACTCTGCCTCCCGCCTAACTTCTAAAGCCGAAGGACAGCATGTGTTCAAATCGACGTCACACGATGCCACACCGCACCCAATCCCTCCTTCGGGATTCATCGAAACAGGCAAGTTGAATCCGTCGACTAAACTCACATCGTAGAAATGCTGGGGTGAAGCTGATGTCCCTAATGTCATTTCCACCCCGGTTGCTGGTGGCACGCCACCCATTCCGCGGCAGCGTAACGAGCCCGAACAGTCTCCGGTGGCACATGACCCTTTCCCGTTTTCGTCAAAGTCGCAGCACTGCCTCCCCCATATTCTGCCTGACCACTTCTTGGCCACTGTTAAGGAGAAAACCTCCATCTTAGGGAGTCTGCTGCCCTGCGCTGCCGAGGATTCCCGGCCATATGCTCTCCTGACAGTTGTTCACTACTATGAGTTGGTGTCCCGTGCCATCTGCATAAACGTTTACCTCAAACTTATCAAAAAACATGAGAAAATGGAGATAAAAACTCAGCAGGAAATCGATACCGTACTCACGCCGAGAAACAAAAACATGCACAGGACAGCCGAGAAAAGAAATTTGAAAACCAGCATTATAATGGTTTGAGTATTGACGCGCTAATGGTGATCTCACATCTGAAGCATATGTTGCCAAATTTAAAGCACAAAAAGATTTTTGTGTAGGCTACTTTCAGTTAGTGGCTAAGCTGCAATTTGCATTTCTTTTTTATTTGCATTCCAAATTTAAAACACAAGGGAATCTTTGCATTGCTTCTTACAGATGATTGATACCCACATGAAAATACACTATATATATCGCGCTTTAGAACTTTTGCATGTTGCTATGAGGCATATGAGCTATTCAGTTTCTCCTTGGGGCCGTCGGACGTTGCCTTGGTGCACATCCCTGTGGCCAACATCGAATTTCTCCTGTTCAAGTTTCATTAATACTTAACCATTAGATGCTTGATTTTAAAATTAATTTTTTAAAAAAATTTTAAAATTAATTTTTTTTTTATTTTGAAAAAAAAATTAAAATTTAAAATTAACTATAATAAATAACCAAACATCAACACACAAAAATTAAAGCACTTAACCCTAAAACGTATGTCAAAAAAATCACAAATTTAATATAAAAATAAGCATTATCAAAATAAATTACTTTAACTTCTGAAGAGTCCAAAATTTTTTACAATCATCGATATCATATTTTCTTAACATGGAGAATTTTTAAAATTTTAAGCAATTGCAAAATATCAAAATTTAAATGAATTGTATTATAATTGAAATATTACAAATTTTTAAATATTTTTCATCAATTTATATCACTAGATATTTTAATCATCAAAATAATAATAATAATCGAGTCTAATCAAAAGTATAGTCATACTATTTTATTTTTATAACTTTTTACTAAATATGTTATGAATTTGTAAAAATAGCTTCAAGTATTTAAAGATGTGTATAATATTGTGTAATCACTTGATTTTGTTGCTAAGTAAATACAATTAATTTAGTTTATTTCTAAGTAATAAAATTAAGTAAATACTTAAAAAAATAGAGACGACTAATTTTTTTTCATAAAAATCTAATCAAAATATGAACAAAAGATATTTCTCCCTAGAACTTCATGTTATATCTTGTTCAATTTGTTTTTTTTTTTTTAAATAATGAATTGAAATAAGTTGACTTATATCTTTTAAATGAATTACCGATACAATGAGAGAACCAAATCATATTATAAATATAATTTTAGTTAATAGTTGGCATTTAATTTGGTTTAATCAATGTTTATATATTTTTTAAAATTCGAGATAAAATATAAATATATTAAAAAAAATTGCTCGTGAAGTGAAAATTTTATATTATTTAATTATATATATGGTAAAAAGTATAAATGATTTAAACATAATAATTTTAATTGTTAAAACAAAATATAAAAAAATGTCAATCAAGATTATATATATTAAAAAAATAAAAAAAAATAGAAATTTTGTCAAATAATAAATTTTAAAAAATAAAGTAAAGAGTGATTAGTACTTTTCGAGAGAGAATAACACTCCCAGAAGAATAAATCACAAAGCCTCATAAATCCACATTCGCTGTGACGCTGTTAAGTTTATTACTTTCTTGATTATTCGATCCCAAACAATCGAAACTGAAGAAGGGACAGAAAGAATCTCCATAGTCATGATCAAGCTCGCTACAAAAGCTTCGAGGGCTTTAAGGATCGGAAAAAGCGCCTCCTTTTTCCTTCCTAAGCCAGCACCGATTTCACCTCAAGTAAAGGCGGCGCTGCCGCACACCAGGCAATTTTCAAGTAAAAATAGCTTTCTTGTAGTCAACCCTGTCGCCGTAGAAATGATCAACTACGCTACTGCCCTTGCCCGGGATCAGAAGACAGGTTTATGTTACAAGCATTTAATCTTGCTTTCTTGATTTGAAAAGAACTGTGTTGAGACTGAAAGAGATCTTTTCCAAATGGGATTTGCAGAGGACTCATATGCTCGGGGATTACTGATTTTGGAACAGTGTGAGTCTGCTCAGAATGATGATTACTCGAAGGGTTTGGTCGAGCTTGCTCGTTCTACTTTACTGTTTGAAAGGTTCTATGTTCTCCTAGATTGTTCTCTATATTTCCTGTTGTGTTATGAAATATTGGTATCGCCTTTTTGAGAAAATCTTTTAAATTGAACCTGTCATCGAGTTGTTTGTTGCCTATGGTTTATGGTTTCAGAGGGTCCAATGAGGCAGCCATTGAGAGACTTCGGAACATTCAAAATTTGAGCTTGCCTTCTATTGCTATTAAGGGTAATTAATATCCTAAGATGGTATATTTGATGGTGAAACTCGTGTTTTGAGTGAAGTGGTTATATGTTTCTATGTTCCAGTTGCTGCAGCAGAAGCACTGGCAGGGATTTATCTGGAGTGTGATCGAGTAAGTCATTACCGATATGTCCACATTGCTTATCGGTTTTGGTTAACTGAAGTTGTGGGAGTGATCTCAAAACGAAATGCTCTATGTTGATACAAATTGTCCAGGCTGATGCTGCATCAGTGGCTGCAGATTTAACCTTGCAACTCCTGGAAACAATCAGACTAGAAATCAATGAAGGGAGTGGTTTCAAGGTTCTGGAAACTCGCATGAAAGCAGTAAAAGGTTTAATTGAGCTTATACATGGCAATCTTCACTCTGGTAAGCCTTAATGATTGACTAACCCTTCGGTTTTATATTTTTAAGATTGACATTAAAGCATCTCTGCAGCGCAGTCATTCTTTGAGGGAGTACAGGGAGAGAGCATTTTCATCAGTAAGGATTTTTCTTGAGAAGATGAGATGCAAGTCATGTTGTCTGTCGATATATTGATGTTTCTGTACAGGCAATGCTTGTCTGTCATTTGGTGAATACCTTCATGGCCTGCGGAGGTATTCAACTGCAAAAGAGTTGTACCAGAAAGTACTTCAGAAGACATCCGAGATCAAAGATTTTTCCGATCCAAACAACCTTGGAGCATGTAACATGACTTCAGAGGAAGTTGCAATTGCGGCTAACTTGTGCTTTAGGACAGCTCGAGGCTCATATGGGGTATTGTAAAGAGTTCTATAGTTTTCCATCAAAATCTTATCTAGCTCCGATCTTCATGTCTTAATGTGAGCTTATCCTCTGTAGGAATTTTAATGACGCAGAGGAAATTCTGACTCTAGCTTTAAAGAAAATGGAAGATCACTTGGGTATGCTATTTTCGTGGTTATCCTGAATGAGAGTATGCCTTGTGTGCAAATTATACTGACATTATGGTGGCTTTACTGACCTACGTAGGGCCGAATCATCCCAAGGTAGGTGTCATTTTAACTTGCATCGCTCTCATGTATCAGCTTAAAGCAACAAAGGAGCGCTCAAGTTCTCTTTTAGTTCAAGAGGTCAGAGATTTTGCTTGAAGTTTCAAATTCAGAATGTCTGGTATTTTCATCATCATGATCTTGGTCACTCCACTTCATTAATAGTTAGTACCTAGAGCAGAAATAAAAGCCGAGCTGGGTGTACCTATATTATGGAAAAGTTAAAGCTGCGGGTTTTCCTAGTTCTGTAGTCTGAGCATAAGTTGGTCAACTATATTGCAGTTCTTGTTGTATATTTTCTTAAGCTTTCACTAAGTTGAGGTCTCCTTTCTGTTTCCTTATTTACCTGAAATTTTATCGTTTATAAATGCTTTAAAATATTTCAATATTTGATATCGTGGCCTACTAGAATTGTGTTTTCCTCAATGAGACAGATTCACTGATATGTTTTTTGCCAACATGTTTACTGAAGCTTTCTGCAATATTGATGCTCTCCTTATTGTTTTATAGGGTCTTTTTAGAAGGGCAATCGAACTGCTTAAAGCTCCTTCTTTGGAAGTTGATGGTGGAAAATAATTGTTCTGACCTTTTCAGTTTTCCCATTTTCGAGAGGTTGTGTGGCAAACTATATTGAAGTCATCTTTTGAATGTGTAGGTGCCAGTGAAAATGTTCTTAGTAGAGATATAATTGCACTTGCTAGAGGTATGTATGCCTTAGCATACGATTTTTTGTTAAAATGTAAACATAATACACACTCCAATTTATTGAAGTCTTATAATGACATCAAAACTGATCTCAATTAGCGACTACTTTTGAATGCGTTTTCTGGTTTCCCTCCATGTTGACAGAGGTATGATTTGGGTTTTTTTGAAGGTGGATATGCTCAAACACTTTCCGTACAGCAGACCAGAAAAGCAGAAGGGGAGAGATTGAAGAAATGGGCAGAATCTGCCTGGAGAAACCAGTGGATGTCACTCGGGGAGGCACTCGAACTGGCTGAATCTTCCCCTAAGGTGCCTGTAATAGATACACGCATATGCAGGGCCTTGTAGTTTCAATTTTGTCACAGAATTATCAGCGTTACTTTTTTTTTTTGGTTCAAGTATCTGTAAAAGAATCCATATATCATCTGCTGTAGGGCCTTTAAATGCAGATATTTTGGTGCTTTATTTCTTTCTTTCGAGTATGAGATATATTTGTATTGGCATGGAGCCAATTCTCTTTTGCTACTAGAACATACGTGCTAGTGCAATACAAAGGCGTAGCGAAGTCGCGTTTTGGCATCCAAACTTTTTGTTTGCTAGAAAAAATTCAGCATTTCACTATGCCATTCATTGAAGAACTCCTCGGTTTTGAAGCTTTTCCATCTCCCTAAGACCTTCCTTGTTCCATTGACTGTTGCCTCTAGTGGTTTGGTCTTAGAAGACGCTTTCAGTACAAACACTACAAAACAATAAAAAGATGTCTGACCGTGAAAATTGAGCCTTAAATTTTTCAATGAGCTCGAATCAAAGATTGAAAAAATTTAAAAAAATTTGTTCCGAGTTCGGTTCAAAATCAAAGCTCGGATTTGAGCTCCGCTCGCGATTGTATATATCTTTTTTCAATTTTCTCTTATCGTTGCCACTATCTCCAAGAGTTCTTTGTTCGATAGATTATAATTTTCTTGTTAGTTTTATCTTTTGATTGTACTATTTCTTACAAAACTATTATTTATAAAATAAAACGAAATAAAATAAAATGAAACTTCAAACATTAACATCAAATCATTATATTTGGCACAAAAATTAATAAATATAAAATAATATTTTTATAATTTAATCTATGTACACGCATTGCGTGCAACTAATTTGCTAGTTTTCATGAAAAATATAGAAATATTATGGAATGGTATTTTGGGGAAAAAGGGTATGCTTTAGAGACAAAATAATTGTTTTAAGGTCGTAATATATCTGATTTTAAGACAATTTGCGAGATTTCCACAAATAGAATATATTATATTACAACTTTAAAAAATGGATCACAATATCATATTAAATGTAGATGGCACCCTTTCTAAAAGCTTGATCTTTTGAACACAATCGATTGAATGAATTAAATTTCAAATCACTTATTATGCTGCTTCTTCCCTCTTCCTCTTTCTGATTATATTCACCCTCGGCATCTTTAAAAGAGAGAGATCAACTCGATAATCGTAGCAGTTGTACAACTCCACCTTCAACACAGTTACAGGACTCAAAGAATTCCCACTGTGATGATCTTTAAACCATAGTTTCTCCATCATTTTCTGGCACCTAATCAGATCATCCTAGATCACCAAGAAAAATAGCAACTCATTACAAGTTCTCGAAAAATCTTGCTTAGAGGTATGATCTAATTTACCATGTGTTTTTGAGGGATCATTGTGTTCAAGGGAGTTATGGAGGCATTATTCTCATAAATGCATCTGACTGCAGACATGGCAATGACGCTGGACCGGAACTCCAAAAACTTGTAATCTGTAAAAGTTATAAATGAACATAGGATTTATTTATTTTCATGTGTTCCTCGGACACAATCTTGGAGACTATAAAGTTATCTGATACTAATGTAATGAAAGAGGCAGCTTCAGCGGATTAAGGCACCTATAACAGCATCAAGAAGCAACTGTGTAACGCGTGAAATCAAATCGTCGAGACGGGTTTTGTTCAAGGAATCGATACTGCATATCATAAGTTCAATGTAAGAAAATGGGGTTGAGCAATCCATCCGCCAGGCTAAGGTTTTCAAGAGCGTCAGTTCCATTTGCTGAATCAAGCCTGGTGAGAAGGAATCTTGCTGCGAATTCTCCATCTGCTGTATCATAAACAAACTTCTTCATTAGCATGGCTATAACAAGATTCACGTACGAAGAAGCAATAAGAAATGGAGTAATGACCTGGAACTCATGCAACGGGAAAGTGGTTGATTCATTGAGTTTAGAGGCGACCGACAAACACGCAGTCGAGAGAAGCTCAAACTTCCAAGATTTCCATCCCTGCAAGATTTTTTGAATTGCGTAAACCAGTGACGAATTGGCGAATTTTGAAAAGAAAAACCAATATATATTTACTTGGCATTCACGAGTCATTGAAATGAACCGATCCAGATAATTGACAGCGTTGAAAACAGTGCCCGGAGAGAGATTCATCCGCCTTTGAGACTCCAAAAGATGAAACAAACCGTCAAAACCTTGTTACTATTCAGCATGCATGAATTTGAAGAAACCCCTAAATTATGTGGTAAAAACTCACCTTAAGAAGCGAAGAAACGGCCGTGAACCTAGCAGTACTGATCAAAGAACTAGAGTTGAGCAGCTTCGAGTAGCCAATATCAGGCATGTAGCTCGACTCCTTTTCCAAGAAAATCCCGACAACTTCTTCAAAATCCGGCTTGCTCGAATAGAAACACGAATTAACATGAACTGCATGGTTTTTCGCATGAAAATCATCTGCATCTTCTTGCGCAAGCAACGGATTCATCAGCCAAACTTCATTGCAGAGAAGGCTTTCCATTCTTGGATAATCTTCTAAAAGATACAAACAGAACGAATTCTGAAGTTCAATATTAGGATAAAATGGAAGCCGAAAAAAAAGGATGCAGCAACATGATTTGTGGGATATATACTTCAAGAATTTGATGAAAGAGTGTGGGACGATGTACGTGGGTGGTTCTGACAAGTGAATATATAAGTCGTGGGTGGGGGAGGTTTGGGAATGGATATTGTGGGGGGGGGGGGGGGGGGGGGGGGGGGCATGGTAGGGTACGGTGGGGGTGTGGATTCAAGATGTGGTTGTGTGATGGATATTGTAAAAAAGAGAGCACCACGTCCCTCATGAAACGGGGTAAATGCACACCAAATTTTAATATCATATGTATGCACGAATATTATATCTATCTATATACTTATATACAATACTATACATACAATTTTATTGAGACTGAAAGTGTAGATTAATTAAGTTTGGTATTACAATACTATACACATTTGGTCTTCAATTTTTTGTATTTACGCACGCGCTGGGATGGGTCCATTTTATGATTCACATTGCAATCATATTTAACTGCATCTGGATTTGTACTCATAGACAAATAGGAATTCTTAAGACGAAAGATTGAACGCAAATAATAATATTTTCCCAAGGATAGCAAGGATTGGTTATATAATTATAGATAAAATTCAATATTTTCCATTTTCTTCAATAATTTTAAAACTGTCCGATCGTCATACAATTCAAAAGCTTCTCCATATGCTTAAGAGCGAAAATGAAATTTGATCTTAATAAAACATATTATCTTCTTGTGCATTTAGCCTGGTTTTTTTCCCCTTTGCTCTCAATTTTAGGCAGACATATCAACAATATCTATCCGGTTTCGTGTTCCAAAAATCGCAAAAGAACTAATTTATCTTGTTTAATGGTTACATTTGGATGTGTACGTAAAAAAGATGTTCCGACCTGTATATGTTGTTGCCAGCTAGAGACATTTGACTGCAGTAAACTAATGCGTGAGTGCACGAGGAATATCGATGTTCATGTTCTGCGTTATTGCTCTTACCATTGCCCCATATTAATCAATTGGATTTAGATTTTTTAGGGCTAGCATTCAATCCACGCCTAAGATCACGTCAACATTACATTACATCAACCGTTGTATGTGTGGATTATTAAAGTAATAATGACATATTAAGATAAAAAAGATACAATTGACGACATTTGCAAGAGTTGAATAAAAATCATCAATCAACACAACATGAAAAGTACGTATACAATCTCAAAGATGACTGACTACTTAGCATAATATATTCAATTACGTAATTTCCAACACATTACTCTATATATCTTAACGCGATACTAACTTTTAAAAGAGCACGATTTATGTGCCAAACACAAATTTTTTTTCCAACATATCAACTCTGTTGTATCTACAACAAATAAATTATTTTACATATAATAAATTTATTAAAATATCTGATTCAATATATACCAAGTCCGCCTCAAGCCACCAAAGTTGGAACTGATTTTAATCAACACCTTTCAAAATAGATAGCAACTATGCTTTTGATATTAGATCGGAGCAGAGAAATCAAAATGAGCCGGCACAAACTGGACCATGATTTTAAACGTAATATATAATGATTGATATAAATAAACCTTAATTTCAGAGTGCTATGTTTATATATATATATATATACATACATATGTATGTATAGAAAACATCAATTATATTGACTTTAACGGACTTTCAATTTTCCTCCAACGCCACAAGTACCTACTTTGATTTTTGCTATAAAAAAATGGGCGACAGGCCATTGGAGCTGGATAAGGGTGATTTCTTGTAAATAACTGGAAGAAATATGAAGTCTTAGAAACATAGATATGAATTGAAACTGCAGTGATTTAACGCTTCCAAATCTCACATCAAATCAAGAAATCTAATTTCCTACAGACTCCATATCTGAAGACAATAACAAGAGATTTATTGAGCACCTCCGTCTCATTATAGATACATGATACGGGAACCCGGTGCTGCCCAAGAATTACATGTAATCCTTAAAATCACTGGTGAACTGAAGCGCTCGCAAAAATTTACTTTGAGAGCATATTCAAGATAATATGTGCTATACATCTGTCAGCAGAATCTGTCAATGAATTCATTGCAACTCGTAAGTGGAGAAACAAAACCCCATACGTCCGTCGTTGGTGGCTTTCAGTTCCAACTTCTGAAAAGGGCTGCAACGACATTCATCATAAACAAATATTGCTCATTATCTCAAGCATATACGCCCTCACTAAGCAAATATAACCATGATTGGTCACCTGTGTAATGTATTGATGTAACAGTTTATCGAGTGACTTTAAAGTACAACTACGAGCCAAATGAAGCTCACCTGCTATTAGGATCATAATAGAAGCCATCGATAGATCCATCACTACAAGAAAAGCAAACATAGTAAAAGCCAGCGATAGTCAATCCACAGTCACTCCCAACATTCACAAAGTATTGCTCTTTCCACCTCTGTTGAGCCAAATCAGAAGACAAAAATTAGATATGAAATCCTTAAAACAACTGTTGCAAAGGATAGATGATGGGTTATTACCATAAATATGTGAGGATAGTTACTCAGGTCCAAAGATTTCCCACCATCAGCTTCTACTTGGCTCTGAAAATATTGGAAAAAGATCAAGAAAATACAAATACAAACCGAAGAAAAAGCTTCATAAACTCACGGATAAGGGTGAAAACGATGGAAACTTTGTCCAATGCTTTATGTCATCTTCTGCCCTGTTTGTATATGCACAATGCACAAATATGCTTCAATCAATAAGTTATACCATCTCCTGATTCTTTGAATAAAGTTGGTTTCTGGTGTACGAGGATAAGAATTAAAAGACATACGTTGCACCCCATTTTCCAGTGAAGAAAGTATAATTCTTGGTGTCGACAAGTTCCCCTTCCCAGAAAGTAACTACCTGACATCCAGACCAAACAGGATGAGAGAAAATGAATAGAGTTCAGCACTTTCAACTGGCTTATATATGTACAATTGACAGCCTCAAAAAATGTAGTCCTACAAGCTTCCATTATATGTTGATGAGAAACAGTATCTCTCAGTCTTCCAATTTATAGGCATGGATAGTCAACAATTCAATTATAAGTTGATAATTTGACCAGGAGACTGATCAAAGTGATCAATCCAGATTAAACAATTATAATCAAGGAAAGCGCACAATATAATGTGCGTGAACTGATTTCCAGCAGTTAATAATCTTGGATATTGCTATCATATAGATATAAACCACGGCTAATCAAGATGTTTATACAATGAATCAGCTGCCTCAAGTGAGAGATTCACAGTGATATGACCTTTATAATAGATGCTTTAAGAGTTAAATTCTTACCGGTGTGTCTGCCATAGGAACATTTAGAGCCTCCATTGTGCCACATAAATACCCGTGCTCAAGATCACAACCTTGGATGCGCACATTTACTCTCCATGCTTCATCTTTCTGAAGACTTGAAACATTTTGGGTCCCTGAGAAAGACTGTGAAAACCATGGTTGAGTAAACAATACCAAGCACACCTATGAACAATGGATGCAATGACACACTACCGAAAAGATATTTTCTCATTTATATAGTTCACTTTGTATAACTGGGAGAAACATATTAACCTAATATCATCCAAGTATCTTAATTCTCAACTCAAGGATGCGGGCTGTCTCATCCCAAAAACATTGTCCCAAGGTCAAGATTATCACAGTAGAAACATCAAATTCAACTTGTCTATATTTTATTATGTGAGCACAAGTTCAACGAATAAATACGACTATTACACAAAATCAATCATAAGTCAATGAATCAGCTTCTCCAATCAAGTTTGAGATACATGCATCTAGAAGCGATTAGAATTACAATAACCAATGTGCCGAGTACTCCAATCTAATGAGATGGTTGATGTCAAACATTATACATGCTTAATCAATGTCCAGTAAATGTAATGGCTATGTGAATAAACACAACAAAACATTCCGAGAAAGCTACATATGTGCGGTCCGCAGTTAACTGTAATCGCAAATAGAAGACTGCCTCTGCCAAATTGACGGTAAAAAAAGCTAAAAACTTCTCCGGGAGCAAGATTAAAAGTTATGGGTGTAGAAATACCTGCCCAACACTTAAAAGAGAACAAGGCGGAGGTAAAGTATTCCCTGAAGTTCCACCTTCACAATAAAAAGTAAAAATAAATACCAGTTACAAGTAAAAGACAGCTATATCAATTCCCAATTTGCATTAAATAAGCAAATCCAAATAACATCAGCACAAAATACGCGTAGAGATAAAGCTAGGAAATTTCAATCAAATAGAAAATATTAAAGGTGTTTTTTATTTATCTTCAATGATTCCTCCCTAAAACAACAGATTTCAATTCTCATGCTCCAGAAAATTACAGGAAGAATATAGAAAACCCAGATCAAGATCACCCGATTAATCGCCAAAATTCAAAGTTTCAGTCCCAAAACAATAAAGAACCCGTATTTTCAATTCAGGAATCAAATAAGCACCTCAACAACAAACAATGCTAAAGGAAAAAGTAATATATAGTCAAGATAAGAAGAAAAATCGAGCACCTGAGACTTGGGAAGGAGAAGAAGTATCGACTACTCGCACCGGCATTTTCAACTCTGCTCGAATTTGTAAATTTCTCGAAACTCAGTTTCCGCCGGACTTTTCCACTTTGAATTGGATGGCGGTGGGGACTTTACAATTGTACACAAATAAGGGTTGATTACGTCCAGGGCAGTACCTCGATGTGTGTGAATTTGTCCATTTAAATCATGTATGCACAAGCGTGTGCGTGTGCGATGTTTGCTTACACGGTTTTTTTTACTTAATTTTATTTATAATAAAAATAATATTATAATTGTAAAAATTAAGGATTAAGACACCAAATTTGTCAATATTATCTAAATTCTTAACAATATAACATATATTCTAAAATAATTATTTGCATTATTTCACAATTTCATGTCCTTTTGTTTATTAAAAAATATCTTTCCTTTGCCACCAACGACAACCGAAAAAAATGTCCTCAAAAAGAACTCTTTTCAACAACTCGATACTACATTTTTCAAATCTTAGTTTAATTTCGTATTTTTCCAGTTCCAACAACATGTTTTAACATTCTTTAGTTTTTATTAGAAGCCCGTCATGATCCTCGAACTTTTCTTTATAATCATCTCATTATAGAAAGTGTATTTTTATACAAAATGACAGTTAATTCCAATGCATTTGTAAATTCAGCTTTCTTTTTTCATTCATTTAAATCTCACTTTTCGGCATCAAATGGAGGAGGTAGAATTAACGACCAAATCGAATATTCCAGTTGTTTATTATTAGAAGTTAGATTTTTGTTTTCATATTTAAATTTGTACATATGACACGCTCACAAAATTCATAGTAAACATAAACTTTACAACTCCGAAACTAGTAAAAAAATCGTATACACCGAACTAAATAATCTAGAGTCATGGTTCAATCGGTTTTTAATAATCAGTTAGAACACCCCTAGTCCATAACACAATTCTGAATGTACAAAGTTTTTTTTTTCTTTTTTGTTGTTGAATAGTATGTACAAAGTTGATGAATGTACAAAATAGATGAGTAACATGGAGAGTTTCAAAACTCAACACTATCTAGCAGCACCTAAACTAGGCGAAGTGGAAACAGTGGCAAAACTTGTATGCAGCATTTCGTTAGCCAGAAGTGCGCTTGTACTGGTTTGCTCGAACGAAGAAGATGCATATGCATCCAAATAATCTTCAAATCCTTTCTCAATATCAGTAATTGAACCCGCAGGCGCACTCAATATCTCCGGCATCTCGGCCTCGCCTTCCAAATAACTCACTATCTGCCTCGTACTGGGTCGCGCTGCTTGCTCGTTACTTGAACATAATAGCCCCAATTTCAGCACCATCAGAACGTCATGTACATTAAAATCACCCATTCTTCTTCTGTCCACCACATCAAGAATTTTTCCTTCTTTCCATTTACTCCACACATAATCAACCAGGAGTAATAATTCATCAGCCCCAGGTTCCGATTCTATCGGCCTCCGTCCACACACGATTTCAAACAATAGAGTGCCATAGGCAAATATATCAGAGCTTGCTGTGGCTCTCCCAGTTCTTGACAGCTCTGGTGCAAGGTATCCCAACGTGCCAACAACTCTGGTTGTGCCTGGATTCGAGCCATGATCGAATAGTTTAGCCAGCCCGAAATCTCCAAGCCTGGCATTCATTTCACTGTCTAGCAGCACGTTACTGGCCTTAACATCCCTGTGTATCACCACCTGTTCGTAGCCTTCGTGCAAGTATAATAGCCCGGAAGCAATGCCTTTGATGATCTTTAATCTTTGTTCCCAAGTCAGTACCCGTTTAGGATGACCGAACAAGAACTTATCTAAGCTCCCATTCGGCATAAAATCATAGACAAGGAGAAGATCACGACCGCGTCTGCACCATCCAAGGAGCTGGACTATATTTCTATGGCGAAGTCTGCCGATGCTGGATATTTCGGATATAAACTCACGCACTCCTTGTTTTGATTCATGCGAAATGCGCTTTACAGCAACTTGGGTTGTGGGATTACGCAGAGTCCCTCTGTAAACCTGACCAAATCCTCCAAAGCCAAGTAGCTCACTGTCCTTGAAACCTTTGGTTGCTTTCTTGAGCTCTTGGTACTTGTACCTATGAGGACCAATTTCAAGCTCCCATGATTCTATCACCTCAGCGTTCTTGATCTTATACATCAAGAAAATAGCCATTAAGATTGAAGCCAGTATAAAAATGGCAGCTGCCACCGTGGCAAATGCTACAATTCGGCCTATTGGTTTCTTCTTCATTGCTGGGAGCGAAGGGAGAGAAGCCAAATCCAAACTTTTTGCTTCCCCATTTATTTTGAAGCTCCAACCCAAGAGATAATGGGAACTTGCTAGCAAACCAGTTGAAGCAGAGAATCCGACATACATATATTCTTACAAGAATCGGAGACAGATCCAACTGAGAAGAAAAAAGAGGAAGATGAGGTTTGTACGAAGATGGCGAAAGAGTTACATTGATGACATACGTCCTCGAATCATACTCAATCCAAGCAACTACTGGCGTCCCACTCTTGAGGTTCAGATCGTTTTTCACAGAATTATCACCAAAAAATGCAGCTGCGGCAGATTTATTGGACACCAAGCTGTTGATATCAATGCCGACGTGGTTATCATTAATGTCTCCGAACTCGAAATCTTGAACCGTGTCGAACTCAACAGCAAACACATAGGTTGGAGAAGTTCCCAACGTCGCTCGAGTTCATCAGGCCGAGGTACTGGCTAGGAAGAGCCGTCGCTAGTTCCTTCGAAGGACGCGATAGTGAACGCCATTCCATGGCCACCAAGTTTCGTGTACTCGGGATGAATCGAAAACACAAAGCAGGTGGAGAAGGAGAAGCCAGGTTCCATTGACAGAGTTCTTGAACCGAAGTTGTGTGGGGAAAAAGGCGTGTCCGATCATTCTACTGGTTTCATTGGTCAGCTGAAGGAGGCCATTCTCATGAATCCGTGACACCCCGTTTAAGCTGATGTTCATCTTCGGATCATTAAATCCATTATACATGAATTCATCGTTCTGAGACGAAGCTGGGATCGCCAAGAAAGTGAAAGAGAAGAGGAGTATTATGGTAAACAACGCCATTGAATCATGTATCCCACGCAGGAATCTCGGGGCTCTTTAACAAAAGTTGACCCAACAATCTTCTCAACTGGGTGGGGTCGAAGGTTTCCTTGTATTTTCCAGAAAGTCGACTGATTTAATATTTAAACATCCATTCTTATCTATGCAAGCAAAAGAAAGTCCGATTGTTTTGACAATATGAGGTTAGGTGGTTCAGTAAATGATTTAAATATTTTTTCTTTTTTCTATTTTTCTTTAAGTTAAAGGGCTCTATGTATTTATTTATTTATTTTTTGAATCCAAAGGGCTCTATGTATTTAATGTATATATTTTGTGTAAATTTGCAAAAAAATTGTAAAAAATGGACATTATTTTTTTCAAACTTACACAATTATTTGAAAGATTAAATTTTAAGCCCTTTTTTATATAATGACCAGTTTGTATCTTAAATGGTTTAAAAATAGAAAAAGAATAGAATTTATACAAAGGTATTAAGATGATAAGAAAATGATTAACCTTAATATATTAATGTCCGTGGATGCCGGATGGCGGTGAGTGGACTTGGTTTTCTCACGGTGGAGGTTTTTATCCTTTGTTTTTTTCAGTTATTTTTTCCAAATGGTATTTCAACCTATTTTTAGTATTTTAGAGATGCAAAAAAAAAAAATTATTTACATAAAATGCATTTTTATATATATATATATATATATAATTCCAGCATTTTCCTCTATGCAGTTGAATAGAACCATCCTAAAAACTACTCATGCAAGATAATTTTCAAAACTAATTAAACATGATGTAGTAATCATAGCAGCACCCCTTTCTCCATTTAAAGTACCTCGACCCCCATTTTTCTCTTTAAAGCTAAATCTAATATAAATTAGTAAAATAGTTTAAAATAAAAATATATATTATGAAATATTTAATATGTTTTCTCTTTAAAGCTAAATTTAATATAACTTAGTAAAATAGAAATTTAATAAAAAGTTGTAAACTAAATTACAATAAATATATATATATATATATATATAATTAAATACTTAATATTTTTAAGCACACGTGTATACATCTTGTTGTTAAGATACCAAACAAAGTGGCTTTGACTTTGACCACTTTTTAATAGTCCTTCCGAATTCCGAAGAGGCGTCTACTTATTGTTTTTTTTTTTTAAAAAAAAAAATTGTAATCTTAGCTATATAATTTGATTTTTTTGAGTTTTATTCATATAATTTGTAAAATATTGGTTCCATACAATAACTTGGATTTGTTTGGGTTCGAATCTTATTTTTACTTGGATTACTAAATCCATCGAATATAATTTATCAGACACAGATTTTTATTTTACATGACACATGTATAGATAATAAAGATCATATTATTTAAATTAGAATTAATCTGATAAAAAAGACAAGAAAAAAATAAAATCAATACTTCAAAATGAGAAGAAAATTTTTTGTCATTTTCTTTTTATTTTTCTTTATATATATTTTAATATGTAAAATATATGTTTTATTCTTATCACATGAGTCACTTGTGAGAATTTCAGTGTCAAATGAACACATCAGGTGAATTTAGTGGTTTCACGTAAAAAAAAAAAAAAAAAAGACCAAAAACAAAAAAAATTCAAACTACTTGATGAAAATCAAACTTTTCATCAAGCTTTGATAAGTTAAAGAACGAACTAAACAAAAAATATACAAACAATGGGTGATGTGCTAAGTTTTTTGAAAACGATGTTCTAGTTGGTGCATAAATAAATCCTAAATAATTGTGCTATATATAACTTGAAAATTAAACTGATTTTGGTTCAATTTTGGCTCCAAAAGGCTGAACAAATTAGAGGTGTATTCAAAATGTGATATTTAAAGAGTGGGCCATTGCAGGCTCAGGCGCAGTATGAGCTCATATTCAAACAATTGGGCTCAGGTCTATTTCTAAACAGTGGGTCTGCCAATGAAGATAAGCAGGTGAAGCGAAGATTGTCCACCTAGGTAGGAGGATCCCAATAGGATACTGTTGCGTTGCCGGGAGGTGGAGTTCGCCCAAACAGGTGCTGCTATGAAATTATCTTTTAGACAGGGATGGAGCTAGCCTTCTTCTCGAGGGGGCGAATTTTTTTCTCAAAAAAATTAATCATTAAAAAAAATATAAATATAATATTAACTTTAGAATATTATTTTCTGAAATAAGAATCGATTACATATAACCCAGAAATAAGGACAGATCTTATATAGGGAAAAGCTCGGTAGATTTTTTTTTTAAAATATATGATTTTACGTATAAAATTTTTTATGTTATAATATAGAAAAATTATAATTAATAAATATATTATATTTTGTCCATTAGAAAATATTAAATTATTTCTAAATATATCCGAGGTGATTCAAAACACAAATTAATATTTGATTTGACTCGATCGATTTAGTTATGCTTTTGTGCATATAATTTGTCTTTTATTTATATCAAGACAACACAAATATAAATAAATATAGTAAACTTAATAGATATTAATAATAGTTTTTAATATTTAAACACAAGAATTATGAAAATATTGTTTTTTAAAGCTTAAATGTATAATTAAATTCTATAAAAAAAAAATAGAGCATTGCCATATATTTATGTTTATTACATCTAAATAATTAAATTATATAAATAATAGATTATTGTTTTATAGTTATGTTTAGTATATTTAAACTTAATATAAATAATTATTTAGGAATTTATAAAATTTTATTTAATCTATTTCGTAAATTAAAAGAATCATTTTTTTAAAACAAAAAATAGGAGCGTAGGTGGCTACTCCACGGCACTAATACATACCCACAAAGGCGCACGAGTTGAGGGTGGGTAGTGTCAACCACCCACCCCCACCCACGCTTAGTCCCTGCAGTGACAGGTATGAAGGCGAGCTATGAGGAGTGGCAGGTGAGGAAGGGAGCTAGAGATGAGTTGAGAAGTTAAGGAAGTTCTGAGGAGTTATAGATGAGCTGAAGATGAACTATGGAGTGTGAGAATGAACTAATGAGATGAAGATGAGCTAATGAACGCAAGGATGAGCTAAGCTATGGAGTGTGTTGTCAACGAAATTAATAAGGGTAAGATGCTCGCCCCATGCAGGCAAGCTAACTCCTAGTTGCTGACTCGCCCAAGGAGGGCGAGCTCCCATATGAAAGAGTGTGTGATAGGTGTTGAAGGCTTTGCCTAGGCGAGCTCTACACATGTGGTCATCTATACATGTATGGTCCCCCACCTTACACATGTGGTTCACACATTTTTCTTCTAAATATCAGATTTGAAAATTTTATTATTCATTCATTATATTCAGATTTTGGTGATGTCTTGACGACTTTTTTGGAATAGGTTGGCTAAGTTAAATGAGTATAGGATGCGCCAAATATTGATTTTTCTACTAAAAGGGTTTGGGTAGGGTAACATGTTCCGTAGAACAATATCTGCTAGCTAGTAAACTTTTTTGTGTTGGTTTCGTTAAAAAAATGTAATTTATTTATTTATTTATTTATAAATATATACTAATTAAATTTAAATTTTAAAATATCATAATTTCAGGTATGGTCTAGGATTAGGTTTATAAGGGTTGTCGGGGTTCTGAGCCATTTAGGTCATAGCAAACTTGACCTAGTTTTTATCCCAAAAATTGATTTGCATCCTTAGGATGTGATGTACTTTATTGATTTAAAGTCAATTTATTCCAAAATTATTATTTAAATTATTCTCATCTGTTTGGATATCCAGAGATTTTTCGAATTTCAAATCCCTTAATTATAATTTTTAACTCACGAGTCATGTCTATGCCATTCTGATACTGAAGTCATTTGAAATTAATTATTAAAATTATTTTATGACATCTAATTCCAAGAACCTAATGCAGCCTTAATTTGAATACATCGATCTTATACTACCATTACAGGTCGAGTTCTTGTTACCATAAACATATTGTCATCGTTAAGTCATATGAAAACATTTCCTTCATGATAGCATGTAATCAACCCCATGCCGTGACTCATTAATTGCAGTTTTGGTTGGTTCGTTCTTTGACTGAGCTGCTCCCCCAAGGGAGATCTGTTGGAAATCGTTTTGGTTCAACCAATAAAGACATGAGAGTTTTTTGGGCGTTTCTTGAGCTAAATCATAAAATATTTCCAAATCCACTCTCCTAAAAGAAAACGTTTCATAAATGAAGCCCAGTCTACGAGAAAAAGAGCCAATTTCCCAAAATGAGCCACAGGAAGATAATACTTCTGTACTTGGATTCGATAGAACAAAATGGCAACATACCTTCCCAAAATTCATAATTCTGCTAAAATTGCGACAAGAAAATCTCTCATGGTTTAGTTCAGCCAACTCAATTCTCTTCACACTTTCTTGCTCTTTCACAAGCTCGTCACCACCGTATTCGAGGAGTCTCACAAGTGCGTCTTCTTCTGGTTGGCTGAAATCAGGACGTTGCTCCTTTGAATTTATAAGCATTTTCCAAACATTTTCCATAACGGTTTGTGCACCGGATTTGGCAGCACCACATTTTCAAGAAATTCCAACTAATTCTTACATTCTTGCCATTTCATGTTATCATTTCTTCTTCAGGATGGAACATCGAATGGACAGAACATGACCAAATCCATCAGCAAATATCCTCAACCAATGCTTTTTATATAATACAAATGAAAAGTTTTTTAAAATGCTTCATATTAATTACACACAATTGAACAAACCAAAGCTATATCATACCCCATTTTCATACCTATATATGCAACTCAACCCAACCAAGAGCTCTGCAATGGCAGCTTCCGTCTTCACCTTATCCGAAAAATGTAATGTCTGCAACAAAAGCACGCCGGGCTTCGGATCGAATCTCATCTTCTCGAAACTCCTCTCCATTTCCCACTTCACAGTATAGTGAGCCATGGGTGCGAGCCACCTTAACATCTGTGTCATGGCATCCCTCCACCCCTCGGCCAGCAATGTGTCGTCCTCTGCCGATTTCATTTTCTTGCTTAGCTTTGTTCTTACAATAGCTTTCAGATTTTCAGGCAGCATTTGGTATAAGGACTCGCGATCGATGTGGTCCACGGGTTCTTTTGAATTCAAGTATTTTTCTGCCAAAATAATCACATTTGCGTATCGCGATGCGAGTCCTGAACCGCCCAGAGTGAGAGGCCCTGCAGAATGGAATGCATTGTTGTTTCTTGAAAACATTTCTTCAGATATAAAGCCATCATCGTTTTCTTTCAAGAAAAGGGTCGATCTTTGGCTGTGAAACCGTAAAAGAGTCGGCTTTGAGGGCTTTGAGATCGGGCCCGAATGAGAAAGAAACTGATCTTTGATTGAAAACGAAGGAAGATAAGGAACATATGGCCCGAAAACGACAGATATTCTCACAAATACTATGCATACAATTCTTGCCATTATGCTTACACTTTTATCAAACGTCTCGCACCACAGCGAGGCCTCTCTGAAATGGCTAACCATCTTCCGCTGATTCTCGAGTTTCTCGTTGAAAAGATCGAAATTCGCCTTCTGCAACTGCATCTGCCTGCTTTTCCATTGCTTCATCTTCCTCTCAGAGACCTCCATCTGCATCAAACCATCCAATGCCGCGTGCAAACATGACGTGGCCGAGATTAATTTCTCCAATTTATGCAACTTCTTCTCATTCACCCTCGATCCATATTCCAGTTTCCCCATATCAATTATCCCCCATTTCAAATCCGTGTAAACCAGATCAAACCGATTAAGCCCAAAATTGTTACACCTCTTTCCAAGCCGGGACACAGCAGAGGCAGCACGATCAAGATCCTCCACCATCTCCGCGCACGCCAGGCTCATGAGAAACCCTTCATCCCTGGAATTCAAGAAAGTAACCCCTTCGGATTTCATGATATCCTTTCTCAGCCTGTAAATCTCTTCGTCGGAGAGGGATCTGTAAAGGGACACCAATCTTGACATGATTTTGGCTGTTTCAAAGCAGAGTATACCCAAACGGGAGGATCTCTTCCTGTGCTGGAGGGCGGCATTGTCCCCGCCGCCACCGCCAATCAGAGAGGAGATATCTTGGAGCCAACCCCTGTTCTTGAATCCCATAATTGATTGTAGGAGTATTCGAACAAGGATGAAGATGAAAATGATTGAAAGCTTAGAAGATTTTCATGATGAGATACAGATGGGGATTTTACTCCTATTTTTATGATCGAAAATGGAGATGGGGTGGTGATTAGGTGTCGTTATAGATCGAAGGTTTGACCATCACATCACAGTTATTATTGAATTTTAATATTATTGTTATCATATCACTGTCAAATCTATAGGACATACTCCCTCTTAGCTAAAAGGTCCCACGATCATAATTGATAGTTAAAACTAAAATTTGTTTACACGCTTTCATTTTAGTTGATTGGGTGTTCCAAACTTAAAATTAAAATCTCGAATTCGAATAACTTATGATCATTTTTTATTTGAGTATATGCAGTTTTCTATATTACTTGGTGTGTTTAGTTTTCATGTCACTTTAAAATCAACTGATAATGTTCTTACATTAAACTTTTTTTCTCCTTCTCGTCAATTATTTGCATTTTTTTTTCAATTTTAATTATTTTTCATAAAAATATTGATGTTACGTCAATAATTTTCAGTTTCACACTATTATTTTTTAGTGTCTAATCATTATATTTTGGTGACACATCTGCTGTCTAATAAAGTAAAACTAAAACTGAAAAAAAATTACGAATTAGTAAACCACCATCAGTGACAACAAAGACCGAGGTAGTTAATATAAATCTATCATGAAAATGGAGGTTATAGTAATGTTGGACGACTCGAGGGAACATGAGGAGTATCACTTATCTAATATTAAAATTTGAAGTATATATACATATTTTTTAATCTAAATTTTGGCGTCGTGTGAATAAATATAGAAAAGCTAAATAATGACACATCATTTAAATTCATTGAACCTAGTTTGAAGATTAAGTAAAAATTTTGACTATCACGTATATCAGAAGTAATCATTTAGTTTTTTTAAAAAAATGATAATTACTTGAAAAATACCATTTTGTTAAAAATTAATATTTAAAATGTATGTATTGAATATTTGAATATTGAAAATTAGATGTTGAATATTGAAAATTAGTGTATGATGATGTATGTAATGATGAATTTATTTTTTTGATTATTTGTAAAGAAATTCTATAAATAGGCTCATCATTTGTGAATAAATTCACAATTGAGGAGAGAGAAAAATATTATAAAATGTGTTGTTTGATAAATTTTGAGAGTTTGAGATTTTTAATTTTTATCATGAATTTTTATTTTTCCACGGCACATTTTACGTGATATGTCTGTTGTTGTTGTTGTTTTAAATTCATTTCCCATCGTCAAGGGTTGCTAGATGGCATGAATTATTAATACATTGACGGCTATAATCATTGAGACGACACTTTTAGTGTATTTTTTTGCAGAAAAATTAGGAGATAAAGATTTGATATCATGTGCACATAAGAACTATTTCCATAAAAATGAAACAAATTTATCTCTTTAATTTCATGCTTGTACATACCATGCTAGATATTTGATATCATGTGCACAAAAAAAACTTTTCCATAAAAAATGAAACAAACATACTCTTTAATTTCATGTTATTTAGCAATGAACATTGACTTGTCGCAACAATCGTGGCTATTTGCACATTTTGCACGTATACTCATTAAATATTTTAGTAGAAAAATATTTTTACCATTGGATTTTATGTCGTGGAGTGCAATAATTATCCCTGCTAAAATAACGATTTGCACGTGAAGTTTCATCTATTGTAATGTTTAATATATTTAAGTTGTAATATCACCATTGCAAAATAGCTTTGTTTATACATTTTTTAAATTTATCTATAACCATTTTTAATTATTTTTTTTGCCAAAATGACTTCGAAAATTTAGTAAAACAAAGACCAAACAAATGTTGAATTGAAAATATTAGATTTCAAAATCTTGGTCCAACAAAGTTTATTGTCTAGAAAAAAAAATCAAAAGAAATAACTGAGAGGTAGATTGTTGATGTGCAATAATTATTTTTGTGAGCGGAGCGATCGATATATGATACTCGGGTTGGTGATCTATGTTCTCAAAGATTTCAATTGCATCGTCATCATCAACAATAATTTTTGATAAAGTGAGACATGTTTGATGTTACACTATACATATTAAATACTCTATTGAAAAATAATATATATGCTTAGGTATTGACTTGTTTAAAAATCAAAGAAATGTTGTATGCGTGATTAGAAAGAAAATAGTACTAGTGATAATATTGAAAAAATAGATACACATCGATATCAACAGTATAATTTTAATTAATTAAGATTGTAAGCTAAATGTAAATAATTTCTTTTTATCATTTTCTCCTAATGGAGATCAAATTAAAGTAAATTCTTACATCAAACTGAAGAGTATTTAAACTACATAATAAACAAAACTAGCACATTAATTAAAATCTTAGCATGGATCAAATCATGAACATAATTAAGTTAGTGCAATACCATATTTTTAATTATGAAGTTTATTTTGAAGCATATATAAACTTAAATTTTCAAATAAAAATTGTAAAAAAAAAATTTGAGCCATTTATTTTTTTAAAAAAAATAAAATTGGTTAAATACGTACATAGTTCTTTCATGTAATTGAAGGTATCATCAT
Source organism: Primulina tabacum (assembly GCF_025594145.1). NCBI lineage: Eukaryota > Viridiplantae > Streptophyta > Magnoliopsida > Lamiales > Gesneriaceae > Primulina > Primulina tabacum. The sequence goes on from NC_134554.1 coordinate 10,208,587, forward strand.
GTACTAATGTTTAGGTGTAACTACTAGTGTTTGACTTATTAATTTTGTGATATTTGTGACAGCCCCCATGTGATCTGCAGTAACGAGCTAGAATCCAAAAACCTTTAATCTTAATATTTATCATATCCCAACATTATAATATATATAATAGATTGGTAGGAAAAATGTTATTCAATGGATTGAGAGGAGTACCAAATAAACTATTCGATAATCTCAATAATTAGTAAACTCTATCTCCTTGTTCTTTTATTTGTAATGAACTGATTTTTGTATCCCTAAATCCTGCTCCACGTTCTATTATACAATGGACGATAATTTTTTGTGTAAGTATGTTGTGAGACTGTTTTTATGGATCTTTATTCGTGAGACTAGTCAACTCTGCTCATATTTACAATAAAAAAAAGTAATATTTTTTTTGCATAAAATGTAATATTTTTTTACGGATGATCTAAATAGAATACTTGTCTCACAAAATTGACTCGTATGACAATTTTAACAATATTTTTTTAAAATTTTTTATCTACATTCAAATTGGGATCCAAATTTTCAAGAGTTGTCCTTATGTTGGTCTATGTTATAAGATTTTAAGAAATTATGTTTTCTCGTCACGTTTGACCCAATTTTCGCCGTGATGCCAAACACCGATAAAAACTGGACAAAATTAAATGTATAAGGAAATAAAATGTATGGAACTAAAAACAAGTTGGGACTAATTAGAAAATGGGACCGATTTCAATAAAGTTTCAGGCTAATTACACTAAAACAAAAAATTTGATGTTATTTGCACTCTATGTTACAAGTTTATTTTATATATAAAATATATATGCAACAAAAAATAGAGTCTAAATAATTTTATTCGAGAAAAATATATATAATTTTTGAGACCATTGCACACGTACCTTGTGTCATACCTGAGGATCCAGCAATGCTGCGAACACGTACATTAAAAAGTTGCGCTGTTTCCAGGCAGCGGGATATGCGTCGGTATCGCCAATAATTTCGGTATCGGGACGGAGGTGAAATAGTGGGCTTCGACCAACAAATTTGAAGGATCGAATGAAGAGTTGCTGGTTCACGCTGGTAAGTATACGCCTTGAAGTTAATACACCTCGTTGTCGGTTTAGCTACTTGAAAAATATGTTATTATAAGATAATATAAAACAGGTATATGTAGCCTTTGATCTTTGTTGAATGTGGATTATGTGACATTTATTTGTCTACACGAATTATTATGGTATTATATAAATATCGATGTGTGAAAGTAAAATATATTTTACACACATATTTTCAGCATATATATACAGCGTCGATTTAATGCACAACATTGCATTTCATATCGAGCCTCGAACTCAGTGGTTACACATTTTGTTATTGTGTATGGATTCGAGGTGATTATTGACGATTAGCTCGAGAGATATTGAAGCCGATAATGCACGATATGTCCCTAGTCCCTGGCGAGCTGATCAACACACGATACTAACTTGTGGAAACACTACTCAAATGGGATTGTTCAACAGATGCAAAGCAATCGAATTTTTTCAGAATTCACTCATACATCTATTCTCACATATACACAGAAGATGCCCTTTTGAACTCAGTTTTCTTTCTCTCCTGTATCTCAATTAATCTTATGCTCGATCTCTTGAATACTCTCTGAATATATCTTTCAGTATTCTCCTGTATCTTTTATTTACTCTCGTATATTTGTTGCTGGCAAGCTACAGAGCACGTCAACTTGATCCGATTGCGATCAATCAATTGGTAACCAAGCTACCCGCTTCTTGGTTATTCCTTGAGCCAATAAGAGTGGACTTTGACTTGGACTAAGTGGCGCCACACATGGTTCACAATAAATCTAACAGTCTCGTCTTTTGCTTTTTGGGTATTGACGAGAATTCCTTAATTTTGTTACTTAGTAAATGTCGAAAACCCTTTTGCAAATGTAATATTTTGAAATTTATTCTAAAAAAAATAGATTGATAATTACTGACAGGAGACAAGGGCTAGCTCCACAAAAATTACCAAAAATTGAAAAAATATATATCTATACACATAAATTAGACTGAAATTGGCAACATAGATGAACACAAAAGACCAAAAAGTTGCCGTTTTTCCCTTAAAAGATTTTTGAACAATTATTTATTATGGTCTTTAATAGCCTTGTCTACACTGTAAATTAAAGTTTTTTTTTTCGTTGTTCACAAGATGGGAACGTGGTGCACTTTCAGCAATGCGAGTTGTACATTGTACATGGCGGTGTTACGAAGTCCAGACGGTTACGACTTCAAATAATTTTGCTATGCAAAACACCGTCTTGTTGATGTGAGCCGTTCATTAGCTCACAACGCTGTCTACGTGGTGCCTGTTTTAATAAAATGATATTAATTGTTAGTCGCAACAAAATAAATAATTCAACCATAAATAGTCAAAAATTAATAAAAATTTTCTTTGTAGATAGCTATGTCATCTTTGAAGCTCAACGTTCTTCATAATGGATTATATATATAGTCCTATCTTTATTCATTTCATGAACTTTTCAAAAACCTTACTGTAAGTTGGTTTGGTCCAAATTTGGTTTTAATGCAGCAAATTCTGTTTTCTCTCTTACAAGAGCCTAATTTTTGTTGGGGTGCAGCATGTTAGTACATATCTAACGCTATATATATGATCAGCAATTCGATGAAAATGGAACTAAATTTTCAATAAAACGATTTATATATCGCATTATGACCAAATTTCAACCAATTAAACTGCAAAATATATATAGGCCAACCTCTATTATCAATTTTCTCCTTCATGTTAAATCATATCAATTATAACTAACACAGTGAGCACCTCAAGCTAGCTAAATTAAAGCTCAAACTTCATTAGTCGTTAATGATAATTAATTGGCCTAGTGGTAAAGGTGAAGCTCAAAACCTAATACTTGTAATGTTTTGGGTTCAAATCTCAGTTAGATGGGTAGATTATGTATTTTAGATAGGAAATTCATCCACCCCGTTGTATTGAAAATATCATTAATCCGAAAAATTTAGAACTCGAGTGGAGATATAACTAGTTTAAGTCCTAATCAAATGCTCCGATTAGCAAAAGAAGCGGGGTCTAAGACTATGTCATCATTTACAACTTTTGCTTTTATTTTGTGAAAAATAATTATAACTTGTACTAAGAGAAAATATAGCACACAGGAAACATTAACTAATGTTATTTGTAATTTATGATTTGTCACTTATCACTCAATTATATATTTAAAATTTATTATAAAACTGGAATGCATGCAACAAAAGTGGGGGCGTAAATAATATCACCAGAAGAAAAATATAAATAAATAAAAAATCGAGAGCAATGTGCACTTACCTTGTTCCATACTCGAGGATCCAGATTTGCTGCTAACACATTAAAACCCTTAACCAAATAAGCAGCCGTATAATCTTCCCTCTCACATCGCATCCCCATATTAGGATCGATCACCCTCTTATACGACGTTAAGGTTTTCTGATTCCGGACATCCTTAACTCCATCAAAATAAAAAACTACGGGTGTTTCGCACGGATCCGAGCTCATGACCCGAGTATCGAACGTAAAGGGTTCCTGACTCAAAGTCCTCCACGTTGAAAATGTTCGCAATGGAATGCTTAAAACCTTTCCCGTCACCAAAAAGGGGTACAATTGAACGGTGTAGCCCCATGAAACAGAAATAGACCAGTTCCTGCTCATGTCGTAGCAAAAGGTGTGTTGTAATGCGCGGGATGGGTCGGATTCGTATGCTTTCTTGAGTTTCTTTACGGAGTCTATTCTTGTTATGTCTGGAAACAAGGGCTGGATATTGTCCAGATGGTGCAGTGAGACTAATGGTGCTAGCGGATGCGCTGAAAGTAAGCCGTACGGGTTTCCTTGAATATCCATCTGTGCAAAGAACATGGTTTTTTTTTTTTTCTCGATTACAACGTGCATGCATATGATTTTACTCCACTCAAAAAACTGACTCAAAAGGTGAGATGTGAGATATCTAAAGTTGTATTTTAACGTGATTTCGAACTCGCGCTTCTTTTCTGTTAAGAGACTTATGCCACTACAATGCGAGAGAACAAAAACAGAGAAATCTATGCAAGTACAATGGGAGAGAACGAAATTATTTTATTCTTATAAAGTTTAGAAATCTTGTTTTAGGACATTATTACTATCATAAAAATTAAAAATCTTGTTTTACTATCACAAAATCTATTCATTAACAAAAATACAAATTTAGGCAATAAATCGATGAACTTAAGTTGCCAAGTCAAGTACATTAAAATAGAGGAAAATAGCTTTTATGCTCTACTAAATTTTCTTATTTTTGTTTTGATTTATTAATTTTTCAAATGCAGTTTAGGTCTCACTAATTTTGAATTTTTTGGCTTTCAGTCCTATTTTGTAGTAGTGCTGACATGACACAGAAAATATTAATCTGATATAAAAAAAACTTATGAGACATTGAAAATATTGATATAAAATAAAAAATTGTTAACTTGTTGGATGTCATATTAGTAGTTTGACCAAAATAGCCGGAAATATAAGCTAGCGTATCAAAAACAAAATTTGAAAATTTTGTAAACCAAACCTCAAGTTAGCAAACCAATAAAGTTATTTTTCATGAAAAATTGGAAGATTATAATTTTAGTTATGTAAGATGATATGTTTCGATTTTTAGTCTTGTAGGTTGTAAATGTTTGATTTTCATCCAATACACTCATCGAATATTACTTATTTGACACTGATGATTACAACCGTCAAATGAGCCAACCCATGGCAGGTCGGCCCGCCAAAAACCCGTCACTTGGCGGGGGACGGATGCCATCTAGAGGGTTAAAAATCCCCAACCCAACCCAAAATAGAAAATCATTACAATTATTTAAAAATTTCATTTCATAACCAAATACATATTTGTAAAAAATAGCAATAAAATTTATAATTATTGATTTCATACATCTACATTTTTTAAAAAGTTGTTAATACAAAAAAATTCGTAAATTTCATGTAAAAAATATATATAACACCAAAAATTCATAATGTAAAAAAAATTATTTTTTTATTTTTTTGTCGGCATGGGTTGGTCCATCTAGGCCCGCCCTTAAGTGGGTATAAAAAGGGGAAAAACTGTAACATAATATGTCAAATTATAAGAAGAAAAAATTCTTATCGTTTCCTTTTATTTTTGTGATAGATTTTAACACACACACACACACATATATATATATATATATAATTTATGATACATAAATCATGTATGAGAGTCTCACTTCCAAATAAATATTATTTGATAGATTTAATAGCTTTTTTGACCAATAAAAAGTTAACTAATGAAAACAAAACATTGCTAAAGTCCAAGACAAGCATAGAACTCAAATTCTAAATAATCCTATCCAATACATGTATGCTTTCGACACAAGATTATAAAAAAACGATGTGGTAATGTTTTCTTCCCCAAAGTTTGGTCGAATGTGTTCTAAAAAGTCTCTTAATACTGTTGGAGGTAATAAAATCATTGCATCGTGAAGAGTGGTGGCTTAAATCACGGGTCATCATGCGAGTAGATAGAGAAGTTCGAGTAAATATGTTTTTACTTTAATGGTTATGGCCATGACAGCTACGCGCACAGTTCAATACATAATATTTTAGAGGGATTATCTAGCTGGGATATTATCAGGAAATTGGAGAAATGACAGAGATTATGACTAAAGTAATGAAAGTTAAAAAGTTACTACAAAAAATAAAAAAATTTCAATGTTGTTAAACAATAATTACCTGATGGAAACCAAGTTCTTTGGTCAGAGGCACACCAATCTCACTCATGCAACCACTGATCTTCTCATCTGAACCATAAAAATCTGCATACCGATCAATGCACCCATCCAAGATCCTAACCAGCTCCGCCGCCAGAGGGTAGCTAATGGCGAAGCCGCCGCCACCGTATCCCATCGAATAAGAATGTGTCAAAACTTGCTCTACGCTTTCGGAATGGCCACCGATATAATACATTTCATTGTGATCATATTTGCTCAGCACATTCACAAGATTCTCCGTGAAGAAAACCGTGTCATCGTCTCCCATGACGAACCATCTCACATCCTTTAGACCTAGTTCGAAGCTCTCCTTTACGATGCGCGCGATGCGCACCGCGGACCTGGACGCATCCCCGCCGTTGTACTTGAATCGGGACGTGTCTTCAGAGACTTTATACGGTGGTGAGGTATCCGGCCATGGCTCTGGCGCTCCATCCCCTGGCTTCTGGTCCAGCCACACGAAGACACGGTGCATGTGAGGTCTCCACCAGAGTTCGCAGTAGTGGCGGCGCTGGCCCCATGACGCCGCTGAACCACCGATGCCGAAAAGAATGTGGGATATGTTTGTTTTTTGGTGATTATCGTTACGGCCGGAGTTGACTACTTCATGGATCACCTGCCGTCTGAAAGCTGGATTACATTCAGGACAACTAGCCCTCCGTGATATCAGACCGTGGAAATTAGCTGAGAAATAAAGAAGAGGAAGTGCGGAGAAAATGCATATCGCAAGAATTCCCTTCATGAAATTTGGGCTATAGAAACTGGAAAAATTTCTATAGAAACTCTGGAAAAATTTCCAGATGAATGAGACATCGCTATTTCTTGGATCAATCCGGAGATTTTATATGATGTCTATGAAGAAGACTTGAACGATTAGAATTTCTCGATGAGTAATGTTAAAAATATACCTAATTTTGTACAATAATTATATTATGATATTTTATTATTATTTTATGAAATATTATATTCAATTTATCATTATATTTTGATAAATTAAATTTTTTTATTAAATTTTGTGAATAGTAAAATTTGTTGTACAAATCTAATTATATATGCAGTTTTATTCTTTCAAGATTGGGAATCTCCCTTGTAAATTGTAACGCTGGTGTCCTCTTTGCAAATATTACAACGATGCTGGCCAACCTTAAAAATTTAATATGCACAGAAGCATTTTTTAATTAAACTTTATTAATTATATTTTGGTTGTCAGCTCGTGGCTCGTTTACCGATGTTAATATTTTATAAAATTATATTTGAAATATAATAGATTTATGAACTCGGACCCTTGTTTAATTAATCGAAACCGATAATAAAAAAGCAAACCACAGAAATCGTTTTGAAATATATTTAATTCCAAACATTTTGGAGTTGGCTTTGATATCTTATAATGATATTATAAAATATCAAGAAGTCTAAGATGATATTATAATAGATGACATTTGCTGTAAGTAGAACTTTAATATTACTAAATATTGAATGCAAGAGCATTTATTTGTTTAAATATAATTTTTTTTTTCGTTTGGGGCCTCCCGAAGCCCAAGACACGTAATCGACAACATTATAGAAGTTATAATTAAAAAGGAGTGTTTGCTATCAATAAATAAAAAAGTGACACTTGGTTTCAGGCTTAAATAAAATCAGAACGGAACCAGATTTCGGGTTAATTTCTGTTTAATTTAATCAAAATTTAAAAGACGATAAGACGTTGATTCTGTTTCTATAAAAATGATTTTAGTAACAAAGTTAGTACTGAAATCAATTATTTATTAAATATTTCCAACTTGTGATTTTCGATTTTTGACTTTTGCTTTAAAACATTACGCTTTTCTGATTTTTTTCACTTTTTCATAATCTATAAATATAATCATGTGTTTAAATGCATAATCTATTGCAAACACTCTCTAAACTTCTGAAAATGTTTAAGTCTTAGAGGTACATAATCTACTTTGTTAACGAATCCAAGTTTTTGTATTTTATGATTTAAAAGCGAATACAACAGCGGACGAAAAATTTCTAATCAGAACAAGAAGAGACGTGAGTTTCAGGATAGAAACGTGGAGGATTTGGAAGTTTATAGTACTTTATGAGTTATTAGAATACAAGTCATTACTTATGAGAAATTACATATTTATATTAATAAAAATGGATTGAAATAAATCAAATATAAAAAAATTGATATAGAAACTTGAAGTTTCCAGTTTCGTTTGTGCAATAGTTTATGCACAAGATTAACATAAAAACTATCCAACAATAGATTGAAATAAATCAAATACTATACTCGAGCCATGCTTGAAGCCTATTCCCTAAGATTTGAGTGTTAACTCGACTGCTAAAAGAGACAAAGAAGACCAATAATAATTCTGTAATATATTGGGAGGAGTTCTGATTAAATAAAGAAATAAATTAATTCAGTTTTCTATTTCATATGTATTAACGAATTAATTGAATTTGTTTCCAAAGTTTAACGTGACTTAATGAAGACATTTCTATCAATTTTAAGCACGATGCATATCATGGTGTACCTTCACCATGAAGAATTGTACATTCTACAATTAACCACGTAAAGTCGACCTTGTAGAAGTGGCGGCATGTCAAGGTGGTGTTACGGATTCCCAATGGTTAGAGCTTCGAATTCTTATCTGTAAAACACCTTCTACTTGATCTGAACCGTTCATTATCTCGCAACATTGTCTACGTGGTGCCTGTTTTAGTAAAATGATATTATTAATAATTAGCCCAACGTGCACACAGGTGCGTAGCCCAAAAAAATTTCTCAAGTGGGCCAAATTTTGTTTGAGACATATGTATGATTTGTCAAGATCTAATTTACTTACACTTAACGAGGAAAGTTGCTATTTCCTCTTACAATAAATTTTGAGAGAATTGCGCACGTACCTTGTTCCATACTTGAGGATCCAGCAATGCTGCCGATACTTTAAAACCCTTAACCAAATAAGCAGCCGCATAATCTTCCCTCTGACATTGCCTCCTAATATAAGGATTCCCCCTCTTATACCACGTCGATGTTCTCCCATCCCCTACATCCTTAATTCCATCGAAATTAAAAGTAACGGGTCGTTGACACGGGTCCAAGCTCATGACCCGGGTATTAAACGTAAAGGGCTCTTGGCTCCAAGTCCTCCACGTTAAAAATGTTTGCAATGGGGTGCTTAAATCCTTTCCCGTCGCCAAGAATGGGTACAGTTGCACAGTGTAGCCCCATGAGACCGAAACGGACCAGTTCCGGCTCAGGTCGTAGCAGAAACTGTGCTGCAATGCCCGCGCAGGGTCGGATTTGTATGCTTGGACGAGTTTCTTGACAGAGTCTATTCGGGTTGTGCCCGGAAACAAGGGCTGGACGTAGTCCAGATGGTGCAGTGAAACTAGAGGTGCTATTGGATGCACTGAAAGTAAGCCGTATGGGCTTCCTTGAATATCAATCTGTGTATAGAACAGAGATTCGATTCTTAATTTTGGGAATAAACGAGAATGTACTATCGAAGTAGGATTAAAATTTTGCATTGTGAAGAGTCGGTGGTTTAATGGCAGTAGAAAAAGAGCTAAATTCGGGTAATTTGTTTACTTTCTGGCTATGATTCTATGACAGCTATGGTACAGTTTACTAGATTAGAAAATTGGTGAATAAGATGTGCCAGCTTTGATTGCGGTGAATTTTCAACTAGATCAGACGGAATTAGAGCAATTCTTAATCCCATAATTAAACAGGGAAAATAACAAAATTTGTTCCCTAAATTGGCCTAGTTTTTTAAAATTTTGTTTCTTTGATTAGTAATATTTCAATCTTGTGCAATAACTATGCTTTTTTTATTTCAAATAATATCATTTATGTTCAATGTTTTTTTTTAGAAATTATCGGCGTTACGTCATCGAAAATGGCAAAATAAGCCAAGTTTTTGCACTTCGACTGAAAATGTGACTAACCAGAGGATCAACATCAAAATTGGACCAATTTCCGAAACTAATCTGTCAACTTCGCCACGAAAACCCATAGGTGGTAATTAAACAGATTACGACGAAATTGATGATGATTAAAAGTTACTATGAATCCAAAATTGTTGAAGAATTAATTACCTGATGAAAACCAAGTTCTTTTGTCACAGGTACACCAATCTCGCTCATGCAAGCGCCAATCTTCTGATCAGACCCATAGAAATCTGCATACCGATCGATGCACCCATCCAAGATCCTAACCAGATCCGCCGCCAAAGGGTAGCTAATGGCGAAGCCGCCGCCGCCGAATCCCATGGTATAAGAATGCGTCAAATCTTGTTCCACGCTCTCCGAATTCCCGCCAATATAATACATTTGATTGTGATCATATTTACTCAGCACATTCACCAGATTCTCAGTGAAGAAAATCGTATCATCGTCCCCCATAACAAACCACCTCACATTCTTCAACCCGAGTTCAAAGTTCTCCTTTACAATGCGAGCTATGCGCACGGCGGACCTGGACCCATACCAGCAGGTGTACTTGAACCGGGAGATGTCCGCTGAGACTTTATACGGTGGTGAGGTGTTCGGCCATGGCTCGGCTCCGTCCCCCGGCTCATGGTCGAGCCACACGAAACCACGGTGCATATTAGGTCTCCACCAGAGCTCACAATACTGGCGGCGCTTGCCCCATGTCTCGGCTGAGCCGCCAATGCCGAAAAGAATGTGGGATATGTTTGTTCTTTCTGGATGATCGTGCAGGCGGCCATTGATCGATTCAAGGCTTACTTGGAGTCCGAAGGTTCGACTGCATTCGGGGCAACTGGTCCGCGATATCAAACCGTGGAAATTAGCTGAGAAACAAAGAAAAGATATTGCCGAGAAAATGCATATCGAAAGAATTCCCTTCATGAAATTTGGGCTAATAAAACTGGACTTTGATTGTGCAGAAATGAGATTTTTCCATGATTTTAAGAGGTCTTGAAGGGTGGTTTCCCATGAATGAGGCATTGCTCCTTCCTGAATAAATCTTGAAGAATTTTGCGAAATAAATATTGTCTAAGAAGAGGATCGGAGGAACATTCGTTACTTTTGACTGATGCGATTTCCATAAAATCTGTGCCAAATGGTTGTGTGAACAAATTGACAATGCTGCTATTCTCTCTCTAATCATATATTAAGATGCTTGTTGACCTTAATAATTTATTTTCTATATTAAATTTCATAGTAATATTAAATTTTCAATCTAACCCGGACACCGTTTGGATTGTATTTAAACTTTTTCGATATTTCAATTATATTTTTCATCAAATATTTTTTGTTAGCCAGTCAATAAAAAAATTTAGTATTAACCAATTTTTTGTAGATATATTTTGTAATATAACAGATGTATGAAATTAGGCTATATTTCCTATTTAAATTTGATAGCTCAGGTCTGCCTTACATTATAGAAATTTGTATAATGATTTTCGGAGGTCTTATTGGTTTAGTTTTCATCCGTCAGTTCTTCAAACTAGAATTTTGCAGGCACGTAGTGTGTGGATATAATATAAATTCATATACTTTCTTTATATTTTTATATTTTATAAAATAAAATAAATTGAAGAAAAATATTATGGAAAAACGATCATTAATCTTTAAAATTTAGAGAAGGGAAGTTTGATTTTTTTTAAAAAAAAATTAAACCCTTCTATTTATATTTATATATTGCAAAAAAATGCCATTACTTTCGTGAAATATTAAAATATTGATTTGAAGTGGAATGCGTCAACTTTAGCATTATGTTTTTATTCTTGAAAAAGTCAATCGAAGAAGGAGAGATGTGCATCCATGTTGTCTTGAATCTTCATGCATATTTATAATATATATTGTATAATTATTCCACACTACATCTGTGGTTTTTGTTCTCCATCTCTTTTTTGTTTTTTATGTTTTTATTTGGAAAAACTATAATTTTTGTTTTATTTGTTTGTTTCTTTCTAGTTTGGGTTATTTATATTTGTCAAATTTAAATTTTAGTATACAATATTTTATTTTATTTTTTTTGTTTTTGTTTTTACAATTTTAGTCCACTGTCTTTGATTTTCTTGAGTTAAAAATAAATTATTCTTGAACTATTGGATAAATGACAAAATGATACCGTTTGACCGGATACCGACCAATTTCCGGTGAATAAAAGGGTGCAATGATCATTTGATAAATTAAAAATTAATTCAATAATATATAAATAAAAACTTAATATGTATTTTTGTGATAAAGGGTAAAATAGATACATTAGTTAAATTTAACCGGAATTTGGCCGAAATCAAATCAATATGTATCGATACCATTAACAAAATTTCATGTACCAATTGTCTTTTAACCAATAGTTCATGCACCAAATTAATTTTCTCTTTTTTATTAATAATTTTTGTAATTTAGTCATTTTTCACGTGGAACAGGTGTACCGTAATGTCGTGATGATGTCTACAATGTCATATCAACACTTTTGTGAAAATAAAATCTCGATATAAAATTATAGAGCACTAAAATGTAAACTAACTAATATAAATGAGCAACTCCTAGAGAAACCCATATTAAGTTTTGCCACGATTAAAGATATGAATCCCATGCAAATTTATATACTTCCATTTAAGTAAAAAAAAAAAACTCAAAAAATTTTATTTTATACATATAGATAGGGAAAATATGTTTTTTGGTTCAATAACTTGCTTTTTTTTCCCTTTTCGTCCACTACTTTTAAAATTTTGGTTTTGGTACAATAATGTCTGAATTTCAGATATTTTGATCTATCTACTATCAGAATGTTCAATTTTCGTCAGAAAATACTGATTGGATGGTGGTTAAAACACATTTAAGTGTCACAGTCATTGATGTTTTAATGGTGAAATGCATTGAACTAGTAAATTTTGTTTGATTAGTTTGAAGTTTTTGTATGTTAAACTGCTTCCAAGTAAATTGATTTCTCTTCAAAATAAAAAATTTTCAAAGTTTTGGCTGCATCACCTTTATCCAGATGTTTTTTTTTTCAAAATTAAAATTTCTAGTTATAAATGAACCAAAATAGCCGAAATTCAAAAGTTATTGTACAAAGATCGAAAATTGAAAAGTTAGTGGACCAAAACAAAATAAAAGAATATAAGTTAATGGATTAAAATATATATTTTCTCTACAGAGATGTATATCATGTCATCGCACGTTGAATGTTTAATTAAAGAACTGAGAATTTAAAATTAGAAAATCAAGGACAGATAGCTAGGTTTTAATGCAAATTTTACATATAAGGAGAGGTCGGATCCAAAAAAGATGGGCACACACTAGCGATGTATTTTAAATTACTTATTTTGATGCTATTTTTTTTTTCCAATCTCAATCACTTGGATTTGGGGATGCCAAACTGTGATTGTTTTGTGATTTCTTGATTAATTTTGGTTGGAGCATGGGCGTCATCAAATTTAACTCTAGTTTCTTTATTACAGCATATGACTTGGATTTTGACAAAAGGTTGCGCTTAAACCTAAGTAAAATCTTGCAATATCGCAACAAGGGTCAAATTTGACAACCCATTATCCAACAAAAATTAATCAAGAAATCACAAAACAATCACAATTTGAAATTGAAAAATAAAAATAACAAAAATTATACTAGAAAGCAAAAATTAGCTGAATGAAACAGCTCAAGTTGGAGTGTTTACCGCCCTCATCTTGCACCTCTAACTTAGCAAAATTATGCTAATTTTCAGTTTATCGTTCATTTGATCCATTTTTGAATTTCCTATGCTTCCGCTGCTTCTCATTGAATCCTGTCATCGATTCAGGAAATTAATTTATCATTTGCAATAGTGGAAGAAGGAAGACGGTGGGCGAGGGCCAAAATGAAACACACAATAACAAATTCCTGCAGTGAGACAGCTTAAAGAAAATATTTGGTGCATGTGGATGCGAAGTTTTTTTTTCGAATTCCATTAATACTTATAACTTTCACCACTTTCAGTTCTCTCATTTTCTCTTTTAAAATCCTGATCATTTCATACTTGTGTTATTTCCTTTCATCTAAATTAAATTAATTCTGTATAATTAAATATTATAATATAAAAACATTTAGTAGGTCTATTTTGAGACGCGTCAGTCGTGTTCATATTTATAATAATAAGTAGAGTAGGTCTTTTGTGAGACGGTCTCACGAATCTTTATATGTGAGACGGGTCAACCCTACGATATTCACAATAAAAAGTAATAATTTTTCATGGATGACCCAAATAAGAGATCTGTCTCACAAAATACGATACGTGAGACTGTCTCACACAAGTTTTTGCCTAATAAGTAATATCTTTTCATAGATGACCTAAATAAGAGATTCGTCTCACAATTTTTTTTGAAATACATTATGCTCACGCAACGCACATGTGTTAAAGTTGAGTAAATCACCAATAGTTAGAAGCGTGTTTTCCATTCTTGTATTTTAGTCTTGTAGGCCTTAGTATAAATACAAGGTAGTTGTATAGTTGATTTTGGATTTTGACCATTCGCTATTTGTCAAGAAAGATGACTCTTTCATTACCTTGTTATTGGTATATGTAGATGATATTATCATTTCAGGAAATCATGAAGAGTCAATTCAAGCGCTAAAAAGGCACATGCATGCAGAAATTCTTATCAAAGATTTGGGAGAATTAAGACACTTTCTTGGAATAGAGGTGGCTTGTTCTAAGAGTGGGTTCTGCTTAAACCAAAGAAAATACGCACTGGAATTGATATCTGATTCGGGGTTATCAGGAGCCAATGTTGTTGATACACCCATGGAACAATACTTGAGATTAACCACAAAGGAGTATGATGAAAGTGCCAAACAAGATGAATCCGTTGATGAAGTATTGAATAGTCCAGGAGAATATATATAGAAGATTAGTGGGAAGATTGCTGTATCTAACCATTACAAGGCCAGACATATGCTTTGCTGTTCAAGCACTGAGTCAATTCATGAGTAAACCCAAGAAATCTCACATGGATGCAGCCATCAGAGTTTTGAAATATTTGAAAGGGGCACCATGACTAGGAATTCTGTTGTCATCGAAGAAATCATTTGTGCTTGATGCCTACTGTGATTTCGATTTGGCAACATGTCCAATGAGTAGAAAATCTGTTACAGGATATTGCATCAAATTTGGGGAGTCCTTAGTGTCATGGAAAACAAAGAAACAAACTACTATATCTAGATTCTCAGCAGAAGCGGAATACAGATCCATGGCCACAACAACATGCCAGGTTATGTGGGTTGTTGGCACATTGAAAGATATGGGAGTGCAGCTTGATCTTCCAATAACACTTCACTGCGATAACAAGGCAGCAATGCAAATTGCCGCAAATCCGTTATACTATGAAAGGACAAAACACATAGAAATAGATTGTCACTTGGTAAGAGAAAAGATTCAAGAAAAACTCATAAAGACGAGTTATGTTTCGACAAACGAGCAAGTAGCGGATGCTTTTACAAAGGCTCTAGGAAAAGGCCAGCACTGCTATTTATTGTCCAAGCTTGGTATGTTGAACATATATCAAACTTGAGAGGGAGTGTTAAAGTTGAGTAAATCACCAATAGTTAGAAGCGTGTTTTCCATTCTTGTATTTTAGTCTTGTAGGCCTTAGTATAAATACAAGGCAGTTGTATAGTTGATTTTGGATTTTTCCAGAAACATTTTTGCTTCTTAGCTCAATGGAATAGCCGGAAACTTCCCCACATTTTTCTTCCTTCTTCTTCTTTTCATTCGCGATTTCTGGTTTCAACAATATGTGTTGACAGCTAATATTCAAGAATTGCCAAGTGTTTAGTAAATCAAATGAAAGTGCAAAAAAAAAAAAAAGAACAAAATTGAAGTGCGGTAGAGGGTGCTATTATAAAATAAATTTCAACTTTGAAGGCCTCCACCTGTATATAAAGGTTGGTTGTAAAGCTTATTTTTAGATACAGAGTATTTTATATTATAATATTCAATAACAAATTTTTTAGTAACAAACTTTGCTGTAATTGTATGGCATTATTTAAAACCAAAAATATAATTATTTTATTTAACATTAGATATTGAAAAATTTTTACTTTCCTAAATTTATCATTCAATCTTATCCAAATCTTATATAAAACTTAAACAACTATATCACATCTGATCCAAAAATTTATTACAAAAAAACATAAATTTTTGTAGAAAAACTTATACAAAATAATCTTCGCAGTCTTAAATTCAATATGATTTCTAAATTTTAAACAAAAATTGCTTTTTTAATATCTCACTTAAAAATCCTATTGTATTATTACTGTTTTTGGTGGGAAAAGGTGCAGATTAATTAATTAATACAACACTTGGAACTTAAGGGAGTGATAACACATAATCTATGAACATTCAATATCAACTTTTCATCAAAATGCTAAAAAAATGTAAGGGCCAGCACACATCACGTGATGTATGGATATTGCTTTCCAAAGAATTTAAATATAATAAACAGATCGAGCAATCGCGCGATTTCATCCAAAGAATCAACAATCTTGCTTTTCAAAGATTCGATATATGCTTCGCTCTCCGGCCAGAAACAACTCTTGGATCATACAATTCTTGCAACCAACGTGTTTGTGGACCACATTAAAATCGATGTCAATATTCAACTGGTTGTTGGATGGAAACAAAATATTACAAATATGTCACCTACAATATTAAAACTAATAAACAGTAGCTTAGCTTATACAATTTTGCGAATATACCATTCATTAAGCAAGGATTTTGGAAGAGGTCGTGTAGCTGGCTGTCTCACCTACAAGCAGGAACATCTAGGGAGGGTATATGTTCAAATACAATGGAGAGTGGAGCAACTATTATTGGCTCTGATTGCTTTACTCTCACGGGTTCTAATGCTGGGATTAACCCTGAAGAATTTACACTTAATATTTGGCCATTCAGAAGCATGGTTCGGCTATGCAAATCGCCATCTTTAGCCGTTAGATGATATTCTTCTCTGATCATTTTATCTTCATACCGGTTTACCAAATCTGAAAGCCCAACCTCGACGGCACTGCTATTATCCAGGTTGATCAAGAGCAACGTGATTCCGGACTGTGTTTAATGTTGTGAAAAGTGAGGCTCATATATCTGTTATTGATGAATCGAAGAAACAAAGTGTTTTGCTTACTGATTTTTTTGAGCAGTGAACATATGCACGTAACTTGTTCGTCCCAATGAAGCTTGTCGATAGAACGTTTCTTCCCATCAGACGGTGCCACAGAAGCGCGCTGCTTACATTATGTTATGTAAAATATCTTTCGTTTCCTCATATATTCTGATGAAGTTTTAGTTATAAGCATGCCTGTAGTAGTCAGGATTCGGCATGAAGGTGACCGTGTCGAGTAGACCATAGTTTCCACCGATCAGTGACTGCCTGCAGTATGATTTGGTATCATAAGAAGAAGCCATCCCTAGCTGATCGAGATACCTATATAAATGTCAACATCAAAACATGATCACTTAGTTTCTCATATATTGCACTCACACCTTACACATATTTAATACACGAAATGGAGCTATTAACTTACCAAAAGCTGAACACAAATGCATTGGTGACCAGATTGCGACCACTGTTGTATGCCCCACCAGCTTCACCGACCCACGCAACAGTTGATGCGCCGGAGTTGTTGAGAATTTGCTGCAAACTCCTCAGCTGCTGGGATTCACCGTCTAGGTACGATGGATCGAGTATCTTGTCGA
Organism: Primulina tabacum; assembly: GCF_025594145.1. NCBI lineage: Eukaryota > Viridiplantae > Streptophyta > Magnoliopsida > Lamiales > Gesneriaceae > Primulina > Primulina tabacum. The sequence continues at coordinate 10,226,110 of NC_134554.1, forward strand.
TCAGGTGATCATCCACACCTTATTTTATATGAGATTCACTGTCTTAAATATTGGTAGTAATTTCATTTAATAGGCATATCTGTGCAAAGATACCTGGACCAAGATTGTAAATATGGTGTGTGACCACCTCAAGTGATTGTGATGCTCCATTTATGAATTTTGTGTACCATTCTGTATCGAAGAATCCTCCTGGTCCAAGAACCAACGGCTTAGTCTCAAAGCTTTTGTAGATATCTTCCACTACTTTTTGAAGATTGATGACATCTGTTGCATATTGTTCTGCTGCTACACTTGCTCCAACTCCACTGCCACTCAGTTCATTTCCTGTCGCCAAATTAGAGATATTTTTAAGAATCCCACGAAAAAAATGTCACCATACATCAGCCAGCAATTCCTACCAAGCTCCCAGCCATGAATATTGTATCCTTTATTCACAGTGTGCCTCATAAGAGTTTCTGCATTACTGGAATTCCATGCTCCTGAACAAGTTCCATCGGAAGCAATAGTTCGCCCGTTTAATGCGTTCAAACCAAATATAACCTTTGCTCTGCGAATTGATGAAATAGTTATAAATTCATGATTCTGTTATCATTATATACAAGTGATGAAATATTGTTGCTAACTTGGCCGTTTTGAAGAAGTTATTTAGCTCATCCCACCGGGACATCGTCAAGCAACCTTGGGTAAATCCGAACAACTCTGAGTTGTTCTTAACAAATTGTTTACATGGTGTGGGATCATCTATAATTTGGTATATCACCTTGTCTTGTAGAGTTCCACCAAGCCTTATTTTTAGTGGAGAAAAAGCTGCAATAAGATATAAAATTTGTGTGGAAATTCCTTTTTTTACTGCGCAGTATAGAATATAAATAGTAAAATATGTTCACCTTGGATTGCGTTTTGGAACATCTTGTTTCTTAGGTCCTGTCAGACAAGATGAATTATTGATAAAGATAAATTAAGGTTGAGTTACATTAGCTTGGAGTTTGCAAGACATTACATAACTGTTGATTTCTTTAGTTACAAAAAGTACCAGATTGAGAAGTGAAGCATTGCCCCAACTACAAGTTCCATAATCACATTTGGTGGGAGGCCACCAATCCATTGTAGCACATATGAAATCTTCGTCAGTGGTTCCTATCGGGACAGACCCATTAATACGAATGGTTCCATTAACAATGGGAACCGCTGCTTTCAAAGAAATGCTGCTTCCAAAGTATAGCCAGAAGCTCAACCTCAAAAGTTTAAACATGGACATTTAATGGAGCAGTGTGTGTGAATGAGATGCACTCTAACTGTGATTTATATAAGCAAAATTAATGGACTAACTTTTATACATAATAACTAATGACACACAATGGTTATATTAAAAAACAAATGAAGCAAACAAGTGTTCGATTGAGAAAAACAAACTAATCTTCATTGGATTCGGAATACATGCAATCCCCATACATATGCTAATGAAGCAAACAAATGTTGGATAGATATAGACATCAAAGGGTACGGTGGCTGACAAGACAAAAGGGCTCATATTTAATTAATCACATTCATGTATGTCATTAATTTGTAATTTTTTTTATTGAGCTGGTTGGAAGAAAAAATATTAAGAATCACATCAACATCTAAATAAATAAGTCATTTTTACCATTTGAGCCTTCTTATAATATTTCATTATTTTAACCAATAATGGAGCACTACCGTCTTCAAGATATCTTCTTTTTTTAAGAAAACACATTCAGAGAACCCGCAGTGTCTTTGATTAAAACTTCAAATAACCAAATACGTAAAATATTCTCCTTAGACCATTCGAATGTCGATTCCAGTGAAAAAGCTTTACGAGCTAAGGTATGTGTGACACTATTGGCACATCTTCGCATATGTTGCAATGATACAAAAAACAGACAAATGCAGTAATTCTTGAATATCCAGCGCTACTGCCAAAAAAAAAACAGACAAATGCACAAATTCATACCAATCCGAATAGCAACTAGCTTTGCTCCTTTCACCTAACCAAGATCACTTAATAAATTAAGGATTCAGACCGATTTAATGAGCTCGACTTTATTTTAGATTCATAAATATTCAATTCATTGGGAGGTACACGTTCACATAAATGTAGTTCATTCTACGAACTACACCGGCAAATAGCACAATAAAGCTGTTTCGAAAGATTTAGGGGTGCCAGAAGTTTATGTAAAAAAATCATCGATGAAGCAAAGTCTAAAGAAGTATTTTTCTAAAACATTTGGGATCCATATCTTGTGTAACTTGAAAAAAAATAAAGAAGTATTTTTTAAAACATCAATTCTAAAGCAAAGTCTAAAATCACCTGGATCCTAACAATCCAAAATTTTGAGTAAAAAGGGTTATAGATTTTAGCAAAAAACCTTCGGATATCATTGAAAAGAAATAATAATAATTTTTTTAAAGATAAGTGTGTGTGAATAAGATGCACTCTAACTTGATGTATGTAAATAAAATTAATGGACGACTTGTAACAGTGATCTATAACACAAATGAATCTCACTAACTTTGATACGTAATAAATATATAAATAGAAAAAATGAAGCAAACAAATGTTTGATTGGGGAAAAATAACCTACGTCTTCATTGGATTCCAATACATACCATCCCCGTATGTAAGTTAATGAAGCAAACAAATGTTGAATAGATATAAGATGTCAAAGGGTGGCTGACAAGACAAAAGGGCAAAATCATGTTTCGCATTCATGTATATCATTTGTAATTTGTTTTTATTGGGCTGGTTGGAAAAAATATACATATTAAGAATCAAATAAACATCCTTGTCTCCGTAGTCTTCGTCATATCTCCTGCATCCTCCAAATGAAGTGATGCATAGAGCTTTATGCTTCAATCGATCTAGATTTGATTTGATATATTATTTGATTAATACATTTCAAATTACATATCTCTTGAGTGTATTCGGAAATCTCATACAATTATTATTGGAATTGTTTTACCTTAATATAAGTTGATTTAAATTTATTGTTTGAATTTCATTTGGACCATCTGTAATTTTTATCTAGGGTAAGGAAGTGAGAACTAGTTTTTGTAAATAATTTTTTTATTAAATTCAAAATTATGGCTTATTTGAAATTTTGGATCAAAATATTATTATTAGACTCACAATGTTTTTTTTTTTTTTATGTATTTGACAAAAATTATATATTTTAAAAAAACTCTTAGACTCTCACGGGTTAATTTTGTGAAACGAATCTTCGACTCGATCTGATTCATAAAAGTATTATTTTTTATGTCACAAAATATTATTTCTCTTTATAAATATCAATTGGGTCATCCGTCTTACTTATATAAATTTGTGAAACTATGACAGCGAGATAGGTATTAATTATTTTGTATAAAATATAAACATGCGAAATCAATAATTAGAAATTTTATTGATATTTTTTATAAATACTAATTTATTTATGAAATTAAAATTTTAATTAATTAGAATGATTTTTTATTTTTTTTAATTTTTTGTAGGCAGACCCACTTAACACGCAACCCATATTGGGTTAGGTGGGGATTTCTAATCTGTCTAGATGGGAGGCCGGGCCGCCAAATAATGGGTTTTTGGTGGTCCGGCCCGCCCCATCATGGATTAACTCGTTTTACAGGTGTGCCCACTTCACATTAGATCTACTCTACCTCGTGAACCCGAAGAGTCTAATCCGAATTCTACTCGTCAAAATTTTATTATTTTAATATTTTATTATTATAAAAAAATTAATAAATCGATTGAAGCACAATTGTTAGTAACTTTGAGATGTGTGTTATCGTGATCGAATCTTATCCTGCATAAGATGCCTTTAATACATCGCTCATCATTTAAAAATCAAGCACATTTAATATTTTGTAAAAAAAACTCTAGCACAATTGTTAGTAACTTTTAGCTTATATGACTCCGATGTCCTAAATTTGAGATTTTTTTCAGGTTCGATATTCCAATTATAATAATCTTCTTCTTCAACTCATTAAAAAAAAACTCGAGAACATTATCATGTTTATAAGGCTGCGTTTGGTTGGGGTGATTAAATAATGAAATGATTAAGAGAGAAATGATAAAAAGAATTATTGAAGTAAATGAGGATAAAATAATATTATGTTTGGTATGATTTTTAAGGATAATATAAATTAATAATCTTTTGATGAATTGACAAAATTGCCCTTCAATTTATGCGGCGGCGGCGGCTGCCCGGAAGCGGCGACGGCGGGCGTGGCGGCGGCGGCGGTCGGGCGGCGGTCGGTGTAGGGAAGTGGTGGTGAGTTTGGATGTAGGAGAAGGGTAAAATTGGAAAAATAGGATGTATTAAGAGTTGGATAAATAATTATAGGGGGTGAGGAGTGATTATTTTATCACACCTGATATAACCTAATCATTCATATGAGCGATAAACTTGGTTAAATAATCACTCCTATAATCCCTCCTACGAAACATGTGATTAGGTGGGTTAAAAAAAAATAAATCCACCTAATCACCCGTACCAAACCCCCCCTAAGGGTTTTATGCTTGATTTTTAAAACACAAGATTGTAAACTCAATTAACTTTACACATGATATTTTTTTAGTTTTTGAATTTTTACATGAACACCGATGAAATTTGCCTTTACTCATATATATTTGAGAAAGTTGTTTTAAAACCAATTATTTTTTTATCCAAAGAATTCTATAAATTATTTTTTTCCAAGTTAAAGAACTCCGTTATTTTTAATAATAAAATTATAATTCATCAAAATTTGGTATCTTTTTCTCAATTTCCCTGCGATGTACTTTTTTTTGTCAATTCATAAAAAAGGTTTGATAAAAATATGGCTTTTTCTTCTTTTGTTTAAAAATAAATTTTATCTTTTGACAAAAAATAAATATATTTAATCAAATATTATTAATAACACAATATAAAATTTTATTTATTTTTAAATTCATCGGTAACAACCAGCGAATATAACATTTGATTAATATCAAATAATATTAATTTCAGTTGTCTAATCAATTTTAAATCTCTTTTTCAAATTTTTACACACACCGATTCCAAATCCACGGACTTTCAATTTTTTCTCCTCTAACAAAATCCCATTTTTAACCAAGCAAAACACTCCAGCTAACGTTTTCTCCTTCAAAAATCATCGAGGCCAAAGTTGACCCAACAGCCTACCCACTAGCCCTCCAACTTCTTCTTTGAAAATAATCAGAGACCGACAAATTTTCACAGGAATTAGCTTCCAGGTCGTTGATGTTTATGCTTTTAATCTCAATCCCGGGAATCAAATGCGAGCATTGAACAAATAGGAGGCAGAAGTGGTGAGTACGTTGTGAAATCAAATACCCTTCTTTTTTTCTTGGTAAAAAACGCCTTAATTATTGTGTGCTTTAACATTTTAATTATTGGGAAAAGGGTTTTCCTTCAGTGTATTTCGGGTTAATTTGAGTGATAAAGAGGGCGGTGAAAGGAATTCTGGTTGACTAAAAGCAACAAACCCCTCAACCCTTCTCAAATCTCAATTATGTACAGCTCTTATATGGCATTCACTCAGCTACGCTGTTGTCTTAGCTATTTCACCATCCTTTCATTGATAGAAATGTGAAGGTATGCATGGAACCTGAAAAAATCACAACTTTGCTGTCAAAAAGAAATAGGAGAATGGAGGATCTGGTCAGGGTTTTTGAGTGATTTGCACCGGAGTGTTATATAGTGATGGTACTTAAAGTCTAGTGGAACTAACTATTGGCATTTATGTTTCTGCCAAAATTTACGTTTTTTCATTAGCTTGATTGATTAAGCTGATACCGTGATAATTTCTATATTCCCCGCATCAGAACAGTTTCCAGCATATGCTATTACCTCATTGATGGTATTATTTCGTAACCTTCAATAGTGTGCTGCTTAGCAAGTTTGGGATATGATTTCTCTCTTTATTTTAGTGGAACCTAGATGGTAGATCCAGTAATTTAGTGGAAATGAAAATTTGGTAAAGGGTTTTCGTTGACTTGGTGTATTTCAGGTGAAGTTTTGTTTTCTGGATATATTTTATTCATTATTTTCACTTGGCATGTGTTTGTTTCTTTTTTATGTTTCTGTTTTGAAAATGTTTTGTGTTCTAACATTTACAATCGGGGAAATTAGATCGGATTAAGCTTTATGACGCACCTTTATTCTTTTAAGTTAAATAGGAATAAACATTTGCCTAATGCTGAACCATTGATTGGTGAAGCTGTTTTATTTTTGTTTTTTGTTATATTCTGAGAATTGAATGTTTATTCATGGTGGATTGTGGTATGATTGACCTTTTTCATTTGCCTTTTTTATTTTATGAATGGCTGTATTATGTATTGGTTGACTAGTGCCTGTCCTAATTAAACACTGTAATTGTTTAAAGTCCTTTTTCTCAAAAAATAGTTGGTTCACAGAATTTCCAGTTTCTGTTTCAAATGGGAAAAAAAGACGCCTGATTTCTATCCTTCTGGTTGGAAATGGTGAAATAGAGGTGTGATATGTATGTGTTAAGTTACTTAGTTTTCGCTCTTTGTGATCTCAAAGAGAATTGTTTGTGTTCATAGTTAGTTTGACTGCTCCAATAAAGTTAGAATCTGGAATTGTACGCAAATTGTTAGTAACTGTTATCATTTGTTCAACAGTTGATGTGTTCATATACTATTTGTCTAATATCCTGGTACTGTATTATTAAATGTCGTGTCTTATTGTGAAAATATTATATAATGGTTCTTAAATTAACAATGTAAATAAAACATAAAATAACCAATTTTCTTTATAAATCTTAGAGAGTGGAAAGAAAGGTAAATTTCCAAATTATTAGCGGGAAAGTTTGCCTAGTTATTCTGCAGTGCACTAAAAAGTTAGATTTTGGCAAGTCCAATCAATTTATCTAATATAAATTATATGAAAATCAGATAGCTCAGATATTTGTATAACTTGTTTGTAAAACATATTTTTGACACAAGAATTTTAATATCCTAGTTACTAATTAGTTAACATGAAAACTTTTGAAATTAAAATTTAAAAGCAAAAAAATAAAATAGAAAAGATTATTTTGAGCACTAAGTTATAAACTCATTTAGACATATGTAACTTCGGATGGCATTATCAATACATTGTTTTAGTTTTAAAATATTAAATTCTTGTCCTTCAATAACCACAAAATTGAAAGCAAAAAATTTAAAATTTTAGGAGGTGGGTGGAATAGCTCATGTCTGTGATTTTGTCATTTTACATTAACAAGACACCACACCTCTGTGAGTGGATAACTAATACTAGTGCTTTGTGCACGCGACAATAATTTTTTTATGCACGTTTTGTGTGCTTATACAATATATTTTTTTTCTATAGGGTCTTTTGTTATAAAAAAATTAGAAATTAAAATTTAAAAATTTTAAAAAAAATTACATTTTTATGATTTTTAATAAGTTTGTTGAAACAATTGAGTGGATTTAAAAAAATTTGATTTTAAATACCCTAAATGTGTAAAAAAATGAAAGTTGGATTTGAAAAAACTAATTAAAGTAAACAGGGGCATTTGAGAAATTAATTAAAGTAGATAGGGGTATTTGAGGCATGTTAAAAATTATAAACTCAAGGTGTTTGTCTAATTATGCTCAAATTTTATAATATAGTATAATTCGTGTAGATGTATACCGTATACACGTGTTCTCCTCTTCCCTTTGAATCTTTGACACTCAATAAACAAGAGCAGAGAAAGGGAAGCCACTCTTTTGCTTTCCTTAAATTCTAAGCTTGAAACTTCAATTATACCTCAAATTTTCAAGGAATGAGTTAATGTCCGAGAATTAAGGTGAGGTACTCTAATTTCCTTTAATTTCAGTGAATCAACTGAATAAATTTCGGGTTTACGAATGGTTGGCCTAAACTTGTACCATACAATATTTAAATTGGTTGTGATAGGATTTTAAACCAAATGGAAATTACTTACGGTTGAAATATGCCTTTGTTCTAGTTTAATTATGGTTGGTGAATCAATGATTAGATTGTAAAGCTAGAATGCTCCTTGCCTGATTTAACGATTATACCCTATGTTTGAAAGATTTGGGTGTGGGGAGATGTGTTTCTTCCTTAGTTAAAACCACAGGGCTTAAGTTCATTATGTTTACTCTATTTTCAGGGTTTGACAATTATGAGAGAAATGGTTGTTTATATTATCTTTTTTGTTTGGTTACTGGGAAATTTACACGATCCCATTTACCTCTTGCGACAGATGATTTCTTGTTTCTGGCTATTACAGTAGATTTTCAGCAAGAAGAATTAAACTACATTCACAAACTTTTAGATATCAACATTATTATGGTGAAATAAGAACATCTAAGATCGATTAGATTAAAAATGAAGGGGGTTTAAGTTAACCTCAATTGTATACTCTTTAGAGTTCTGGGATTGTGAGATACATTTTTGTGAGTTATATCATTGTGTGAGAGTTTTCCTATAATTTAATTTTGTTTATAAAACTCTAAATTGTGCTTCATCTCTAAGACTATGCCTTGTTATAGAGACCTAATCCTTGGAAAATGCTTTAGTTTTGGGATGCTCCTCATGGAGGATTAGGAATCAAAATTTTTGTTCAATACATGCTCCTTCATTTAGTATTTCATATAGTGCCCAATCCAAGGTATTCATTCATGTGTTGTCATATACTAAGAAATGAGGGGATAAAAGTGATTTATAATAAATAAGAATAATGCAAAACATAGAACACCAAACCAGCTGCCGAATTGAACTCATAAAGCCGTTATCAGTCGTTTCAACATATTTTGTTCTCTCAAGTTTAATTTGGAAAAACTTTTCCTATCGACTTTTGGAGCTTTTAAGTTGGATGATGCCTATTTTTTGTAGGTAGTTGATCTTTTCCACCCAAAGAATTTGGTGAATTAATAAAACAATTTTAAAAATAAAAATAAAAAAACAAAAAAAGTATTTTAAATAATCATATGCTACTGTATAACCTACCTTGGATTTAAGAACTATAAGTGGTATTGTTTCACTGGAGGTTAGATAAATTGAACTATCTAGAGTAAACAAGAGGATCTTGATTAAATGAGAGTGTCTGGTTTAAAATAATAAATAATTCTGTTTGCTATGTCTTACAAATGGTATTGTTTCACTGGAGGTTAGATAAATTGAACTATCTAGAGGAAACAAGAGGATCTTGATTAAATGAGAGTGTCTGGTTTAAAATAATAAATAATTCTGTTTGCTATGTCTTACAGATTGAATAATTGGTTACACCACCTTATGTATATTTAGCGTAAGAATGAATGATTGCTTCACCTTGATGTAATAATTCTCATAAAGTTTCAATTGCTTTAGCATAAATCTAATGATTGTGACCGGAAAACGCTTGCATAAATTTATAAGCTGCACAACATGCACTAGTTTTGCCAATAAAAAATGCTACGTTATTTTCAAGATTTTCGGTTTAAAAACTCTAAGTGGGATATTGAAACTGTTTTATCGAAATAATATAAAATAGTGAACTTAATAGCAATTACGTTGATGGTTTCAGAAATTTGTTCGTTGTCTCGGATTGTTGAAGGAATTAGTTTTATTATGGTATCCTGTCTATTTTTGTTAAAATAAAGAATGTAAATTGTTGTATTTAATTTGATAGCACATACTTGCCCTGCTTTGGTTTATTCAATAGTTTGTTACTCTATTATCAGAATTTAGACAGGAAGTGTAGGTTAACCTTGTTATATTTGTTAAAAGCTGAACAATTAACGAAGTTACAACTATTTTGGAAATCTATAACCAACCAAATTTAGCACGATCAACTTATGTTATCACTTGAATTAGATTAGTAAAACTGTTGATTTCTGGTTAGTTGATCAATCTCTTATTATTTGATCTCCACGGTGTAAATATTTATACATATCAACTTAAGACAACAGTTATACGACAAAATGAGATTTTTTCACCTCTACAATTGGGGCGTAATATCTAATAAACAGAGTAAAGAGATCAAGTAAAAATACATCTGCGACTACAATGCATAAACATAGCATTCCTTGATATATTAATTGTGATGTTGATACTTGAATAAGTGTAATTTCGATTTATATGATGCTTGACGATTATTGAAATGTATAATCGTTGCCGCTTTAAATTGCTATTAATTTGCATTCACAAATGCATGCATATACATCAACATTGGAGATCTGGCATGCACGACATGATTTTGGGAGATGAAAATATTTTGTTGACCATTACTAGTGCATCGAGGTATACAAGGCAGACTGATGTGATATGTTGGGTGCCACGGGTGGGATACTTCTCGGAGGATTACAGAGGTGGATAGGGGATGTGCCTCTGGTAATCCTGAGGGGATGGCCCACTCAACTATACTCTTCAGTCTCCATTCATTGATGTTGCGGGTGGGGGACTTCTCTGGCGTCCACAAGGTTTGATAGGGAATGCGCCTCTTGTGGTTACGGGAGGATGGTCCATTTGACTGCATCAATCTTTTTATCTATTGATATTGTGTAGAACTCTGTTCCGTGCATAGTAGGTGGGTCAAGGGCTCGAGAAAGTATAAGAAGTTTAAATGAGATATTTCTCATTGATGGATATGCATTTTGTAAAAGATTTCATTTGATTTTCATAATTTTTATTTACTGGGTATTAGCTCACGTAGTTCATGCATTGTAGATGAGCATGACGATACCTAAGATATAGACTTATTGAGCAAGATGATGAGCTCCTACAGGTATCTGAGGATCACTGTACATGGACAACGACCTGTTGGGCTATTTATTATATTGTTTCGGCTTTTGAGTTTGGAGCGTTGTCTATTAAAGCTTAAATGATTTTTCTTAGGTTATTCTATTTTTTTATTTTTGCTTTTAAAGCTATCAATTATCATTTATAGATTAAAAGGTCTTTCACAAAAAGAAAAAGGGAATCAGTATTGCTTCATTTAAAAATGATGTCATTGTTATGAGTGCTATATTTTTATGGAAGAGATTTCTGCTTGTGAATGTATGTGAGTTTGTGTACGTGGAAACGATTATGTTGATTTCCTTATTGGGAATTTAGTTTATGATATATATTTTATTTGCAGTATATCCGTATGTTACATAAACCGAGGAGATGCTGCCGAAGTTTTTTTATAGCCCATAATTTAAATGCATCCATATGTGCTAAGATATTAGAAGCAGCCCGGGTGGCCCAATATATATATTTTTTAAGTATGTATTAGTTTTTGTCTAGCCCAGCTCCAAAGACCAATTGTTTGATATTGTCAAAATGAATAAAAATTGAAGACGCTTACGGCTTACAGATCTGAGAAGCAAACCCTCCTCCCAAGTCCCAACCCGTCGTGTCGCCGTGAGCCACCGCGCCACCTTATCCCGGAGTTTCAACCACCGTCGCGAGAGCAGTCTCGATTTAGGTATGTGTTCAATACTTCGATATATCATGTTTTGGATAAATAAATGTAATGACTTTTGCTGTTGCTTCAGATTTTCAATTCCCGATTTTGGAATTCTTTCTGTTGAATTTGTAGTGGTTCCTTTCTTTGAATATTAACTAATGAGATTTCAGTTTGTTAACTTACTGGAAGTTATAAATGATTTATACATACGTTTCTTTATGCCTTCTTAGTTATGGTAGATTATTCTAACTCTAAGTAGATGATTGAATTGATGTTGCTGATAATTTTGCGTTTCTGCGTGGTTGCTTTTTTTTTTTTTCAGTTTCATCATACTCCATAGAATGGCCTCAAGTTTTCTTGTTTGATGACAATGTCACATAATCGTTTGCTGTTCTATCTTTTTTTAGTTAATAGAAACAAAAATTAATGGAGAGACATTTCTGACTTTTTAGCTAGATATTGTGGCTATTCTGCATCTTTTCTTCACTCCTCGAGTAGAATTTAGCTGTTCTTTTCTGAGACAGGGTCATTCCAGCTAAAATGTACTTGTGTTCAAGCTTCCACGGAGCATTCAAGCTTATGCAGGTTTAGTGCGATGTTAAACTTGTAAAAATGATTATTAATTATATCAAATCAATTAATAATTGCACAGTAACAAATAAATACAAATTTTCAGAGTAATTTTCAAATTTTAATATCTGATGCCTCGGCATTTGAAATGTTGCCTTCTCCTTTTGTTGTATTGAGGTTAAGTTTGAATATGAGTCTGGAAACCTTGTTTGGACAGATCATTTCGTTCCCTACTTTCATCTTACTTAAGCAATGTTTGTCCACTTAACTAGCGTGCCCACGGGAGAGTAAGGCCTCTCTTGTGGAAGCAGTGACCCTTCAGCTAGCCAATAAACCCTTCAATTGAATCACCGATGATGGTTGCTACTATTTTATTTGCAATATTTATTTTATTTATTGAATTTGCACTTTCTATGACTCTATATTATTTGGTTATAATATAAAGTTAATAATTTTGTTTATATTAGGTTATTTTAATGTCAAATCAAGAGAGAAAGAGGAAAAACAATATTTTATCATTCTTTCAGCCAAGAATTGATAATCCTTCATCATCCGAGAGGATCGAGACTCATGCATCCATTAATATTGAGGAGCCCGGACCTCCTTCTAAATCTAAAAAAGTTGTGTTTGATGAAAGTTCCCTTGAACGAGATCCTGAATTGCGTATTTCAATGTTGCAACATCCTGTTAATCATCGTGATGAAATCAGACGAGCTTATATCAAAATGGGGCCATATCAACCTAAATTGTCGGAATACCCACGATCTGAATCAGGAAAGCAGCATCGTCGATTTCAATATACATGGTTTAAAAAGTTTCCATGGTTAGAGTATTCTCCTTCGAAAGATGCAGTATTTTGTTTTCCGTGCTATCTTTTTGAATTAAGTGAAGCACAACAATCTACATTTACAATTGAAGGGTTTAGAAGTTGGAAACGCGTTAATAATGGTGCAAAGTGTGCTTTTTTGTCTCACATGGGAAGTTCTAACTCGACACACAATAAATCTTCAAAATCTGTTGTTGATTTGATGAATGTCATTAGGCATATAGATAAAGTCATGAATCGAGAATCTTCTGAACAAATTCAAAAAAATCGGTTAAGGCTTACAGCAACAATTGGGTGCGTCCATTGGCTTAGTTTGCAAGCATGTGGATTGAGAGGTCATGATGAATCTTCATATTCCCAAAATCGTGGTAATTTCATTGAGATGTTAAAACTATTGGGGAAATGGAATGCTAGTATTGGTGATGTTATCTTAGACAAGGCTCCGGGAAATGCAAGATATACCTCACCAGAAGTTCAAAAAGAAATCTTGCATATTATTGGTAATAGAGTCAGAAAAGAAAATTCGTGATGAAATTGGAGATTCTAAGTTTTGTATTTTGGTGGATGAAGCGAAAGATGTATCTAACAAAGAACAGATGGCTATAATTTTGAGATTTGTTAATGCCTATGGTTTTTTGCGGGAGCGTTTTTTTCAAATTGTGCATGTTCATGACACCACAGCTGCAACACTCAAGAAAGAAATATGTGATGTCCTCACTATATATAATCTAGAAATTCATAATATGCGAGGTCAAGGGTATGATGGTGCTAGTAACATGAGTGGTGCTTTTAATGGATTGCAAGCTTTATTTCTTAAAGATTGCCCATATGCATATTATGTACATTGTTTTGCCCATCGACTCCAACTAGCATTAGTTGCAGCAGCTGAAAAAGAGATCTCGATATGGCTCTTCTTTTCAAATCTGACGACTATTGTCAATCTTGTTACATCTTCTTCCAAGCGCAATGCTGGGTTACAATCTTGTCAAGTTAATGAAATTGCACGTTCTATTGTTGTCGGTGAACGCGAGACTGGGCGAGGAGCTAATCAGATTGGTACTTTGCAGCGAGTAGGTACTACTCGCTGGAGCTCCCATTTTGATTCTATTCTCAGCTTGATAGATATGTATGATGCAACTATTAATGTGCTTGAAAACATTATCATTGATGGCACCTCTACTTCAATGCGCGGGGAAGCTGGTGGTTCATTAATAGTGATGAAGTCTTTTGATTTCATTTTTATTTTGCATTTTATGCATAAAATTATGGGGATCACAAATTTGCTTTGCCGCGCCTTGCAACAAAAAAAATCTCTCGATATCATAAGTGCAATGGATTTGGTCTCTACGACTAAAGAACTTTTCCTGAGATTGAGAAATGATGGTTTTGATATTCTTCTTTCGTGTAAAATCATTTTGCACAAGATTGGATGTTGACATATCAGAGATGAGTTCTCATTATAAGCATTCTAGTCGTTCATGCCAGAAAAAGGATACCATCACAGTTGAACATCACTTTCATTATGATATATTTAATGTTGCAATAGATTTTCAGTTGGAAGAGTTAAACTCTAGATTCAGTGATGAGACAGTTGAACTTCTAATTCTCAGTTCTGCTTTGGATCCAAAAGATAATTTTAAATGGTTCAACATTGACAAGATTTGTATTCTCGCTGAGAAGTATTATCCCGAGGACTTCACTGGACAAGAAATGCATCATTTGAGTTGTCAGCTACAACATTTTGAGCTCGATGTAGTTTGTCATGAAGATTTTCAGAAAATGTCCACTATCTCAGAATTGTGCCGAGGGTTATTTGAAACAAAAAAGTTGCATTATAATTTGATTTACAAGTTGATCCGTCTAGTTTTAACTTTGCCCGTTTCCACGGCAACTACGGAGCGTGCATTTTCGGCTATGAATCATGTTAAAACAGTTTTTCGTGGTAAAATGGGAGATTGTTTTCTGACAGATTCTATGATTATCTACATTGAGAGAGAGTTTTCTTCAAATATAGACTCAGATTCTATAATTGATGAATATTATACTTCGAAGAATCGTAGATCACAGCTTCAATAGTAAGATTATGTCTATACAGATTATCTTTGTATATTTTAGTTTAAAAATATTTAATTTAATCATCTAACATATTAAATGAATGGTTTTAGAGATATTCGTTTTATTTGATCTTCATTAAATTTTCTTGCAGGATGATGGAGATATAATATTACATTGTCAATGTTTTGTCGGTTTCTGAATCTTACACCAAAATATTGAAGATCTTGTTAATGAGAAAATTTTTGAGACTACGATGAACATGTATGATAGTTATGATTTTAATTGTTATGGATTATTTTGTTTTTTGTTAAAAAAATTTAGCCCGGGTAGAATTCAAATCCTGGCTCCGCCCCTGATTAGAAGCATCCTGTTGTATGAGATAAAACATGCTACTTTGATCTCCACTGTACATCTAAATGGCAATGAGTTGTCTGACACATCTAACCATCTTGCTTGGGTGATTATATATGCCATTAACTAATAACTGTTCACTCAAAAAAAAAAACTCGACTGTTGGACCAGTTCATTTTTACTGTAGGTTGATGATCGTCACATATGTTGATGCCATTTACTGTTGTGGGTTTGTGGCATCATTGTACCACACATGAATTTTCTTGTCAATCAATATTTATCAAACTTCAAATTCTCATGTTTCTTTTTTTAATCTCAGGGTAAGCTGCTACCTTGGTTGGCTGTCTTAGAAGTTGTTAAATTTGCTTATATTGTTGAGGAGTTGTACACAATTCATGTGTGGGTTTCCTTATTCATGAGATCAAAACAAAATGAAGAATGCATATTTCCCAAAGCGCTACGTGATAGTATTTTTGACATTTATCTGCACGTGTGTGTGTTACATAGAACGTGTGGGTTTCTCCATTGCATATACTGCTGCTGCTGATGCAGCGAGAATAAACCAATCAAGCAAGGGCATGATACTTTCAACATTCTACTATGGGTATGCCTGTTCTCAAGTTCCTGGTGGTTGGGCAGCTCAGAAAATAGGGGGGAGGCGTGTTCTGCTTCTTTCATTTGTTTTATGGTCTCTGACTTGCGCTTTCGTTCCACTAGACCCTAATCAAGTTTCAGTCCTGGTAATAGCCCGCCTGCTAGTTGGAGTTGCCCAAGGTTTCATTTTTCCTTCCATTCACACCATTCTAGCACAGTGGGTGCCACCGCATGAGAGGTCCAGATCTGTTTCCCTAACCACCTCAGGGATGTATTTTGGTGCAGCTGTTGGGATGCTTGTTCTCCCAAGTCTCGTCAAATTTCGGGATCCACAATTTGTATTTGTTATCGAAGCTGCTTTAGGTGCCATATGGTCTCTACTGTGGTTCAAGTATTCCAACGACCCTCCTCGTTCGGATCATCCAAAGGCTGCAGCTGCTGGTTTTGGGGAATCCTTTCTACCCATCATGAGGAATGAAAATGCAATACTCGAAAATGGAGGACATTCTGTTAGAACATCAAAAATTCCGTGGAAGAGAATCATGTGCAGCTTGCCAATTTGGGCAATAGTGGTAAATAATTTCACTTTCCATTATGCTCTTTATGTACTCATGAATTGGCTCCCGACATATTTTGAACTGGGACTCCAGCAAAGCCTACAAGAAATGGGTTCCTCTAAGATGATGCCTTATCTCAACATGTTTCTTTTCTTAAATATTGGTGGGGTGATTGCAGATCACTTGATCACGAGGAATATTTTGTCAGTGACTAGAACGAGAAAGCTTTTAAACACTGTGGGATTCATGGCGGCCTCTTTTGCGCTGATGGCTCTTCCCTTGTTCAGAACAGCCGATGGGGTTGTGTTGTGTTCTTCTGTGGCTCTCGGTTTCTTGGCACTCGGAAGAGCTGGATTTGCAGTGAATCACATGGACGTTGCTCCGAGATATGCGGGGATAGTTATGGGGATCTCTAATACAGCTGGTACCTTAGCTGGAATAGTTGGGGTTGGTCTAACTGGCAGACTTCTGGAAGCTGCCAAGGCGGCTCAGTTGGATTTATCGAGTCCTGATAGCTGGACAACAGTTTTTGTAATCCCAGGTTCACTCTGTATATTCAGTGCGCTGATGTTTCTTCTACTGTCAACGGGAGAGAGGATTTTTGACTGAGGAGGAGGCAGCAGTCCTCGTTTATATTAATGAGCAAGCCCTTTTCACGGCAAAATGACACATTTGAGTTTTAACATACGACACAAAATCGTTCGTTTAACTGACAACAATTTCACATGTTCGAAACACGATTATGGTTTTATAAATTGCAATATTTATTGCTTGGGCTGTTAGTGATTTGCCTGTAATAGTGTTCTCCACATATACATCTTTTATTATAATCTAACTAAATTTTATTATGTTGTGTTTGGATCGATGAATTTCAAATACATAAATTTCAAATATATTTAAATGTATATTTTTAGCTTTAGAGAAGTAAAATCATAACTTTCAAATCACTTTTTTCATATTTATATAGGATGATTTTCAAATTGATTAAATAATAGATACATTTGAAATTCATTTTGTTTTGCATAAATAATGTGTAAATAAGTAAGATATGGATTTAAGATTTTATTTATTATTTCATTATCAACAATAAAAATATTATCGAAATTTATGGAATTCAAATTTGTATATCTAACCTAAGAGTTTAGCGGATTAGATGCGATAACATTACTTTATTTGATGAAAGATCATTATTTTGTGACCATAACAAGATATGATAGGCAACCATTCTACGGACACGTCTATTTGATTGATAATTTGATTTGGTGAAAAAAAAAAAATTGATTTGAGAAATTAATTTTTAAATGATCTCTATTTCGATATATTTAAAATACATCATAATTACTGTGAAACTGTAAGAACTTGATTTAAAAAACATAACAAAATACATCTTGTTTTATTCAAAAAAACATATTCCTCATCTCTGCGGTCTAATTAAAAAGTAATTAATTTTGCCCTAAGCCGTAATGACTAGAGAAAAAGGTGACCATTATATTATACGATATACAGCTTTCACTATCCAAATCATTAAATTACAAATTGAGATCGACTTCTAAAAATCTTATACACGGATGCTAAAAGAGATTTGCTTATCTGTCAAATATTCCATCATCGGGGTTCGTGCAGGCACGAAGAAGGCTACATATGATCTGATTGTGCAAAATTTTTGGCTTATTAAATTCGTAGATCCAGAAAACACTGTGCTTGCTGACTAAAATTCTATTAAGGGTTCAGAATGAATATTTTGAATTTAATAATGGGCCAATCAAAAACCAAGGCGTAAATCGTTTACTCATTAAAGATTTAAATGTAAGCTAAATTATTTACATGATAGTTAACGTCAAACCCACAGATTTAAGATAGAATTTTCAAATATTGTGTGTCCATATGTTCGTGCGTAAGTGTTAAGCCCTTTTCCATTTTTTTATGACATAAAAATCTGCTGCATCTATTTTTCGTTGTATACCGAGTAAATTTTGAGTTTAATGAAATAACCCGCAAATCATGCTAAGAAGCTATTATTCCATCAACCGAACACCCCGGAGACAACGGTTCGGTCGACCCTACCCCTGTGGGCACTGCCTGCAGGGGTCGATCCAACGGCTCGGATTTTTTCGAGCCAATTTTTTTTTTTTTTTTACAGGGAGGTGGGTCCGGATCACTCATGTAGAGTGATCCGGGCCGTTCATTGCCCGTGCAGGCAGTGCCTGCACGGGTAGGTTGAAACAAACCGGAGATAACCCTTTTTATTCTTGATATACCTCATATTATATTAAGGGAAACAGCCAGACTCCAGCTTCACCTATCAGGCCTTGTCAGTAACAAACCCGAAACGAAATTTTGTTTATATATAAATCCAACATAAGCCTTATTGGAAAAGAATAAAGAACACAATACAAGAAAACATGGAGGGCCTAATTCCGTTTGTATGCAAAGCAATAATGCAATATAGAAATGGAGGTCAAGGGATAGGAACATGGCTAGACGAATCTTCGCCGGCTGGATACACAAGGCTTCCCGGTGATTTGGGGGGGTCTTCGACTCTTGACGCCTCGGTTTTCCAATCAGATTGTAGGTTGTCCGTTTCCTCTCTGCCGCGACCTGACACTAAAAGGTATGTTTCTGATGAAATCCAGTCACAAGTGCTTGATTCTCTTGGTGCTGTCAAGGGATGATATATAAAGGTGACTCAAATATCGCACGTATATGTCAAATGTGGATGTGGCAAATGTAACAACATTCAAGCAAATTTCATTTCATCTTTGATCAAATATTTAGTATTTATCTCGTCAATATGTAATACTATTGTGTATTGTGCGTGCGTGGGAACCAAAATGACTCGCAAACCTCTATTTAGAATGACTTAGGTGTCGATATTTGAAGTGCTATAGATTTTTTTTTTTGGAAGGTGGAGTGCTATAGATAACGTTCAGTAATGTTTCATTTCTTATTTTGTGTAGCCCAAACTTTTTAAAATATAAAGAATCTTAACAATTTACAATCTGCAAATTGGGTTGACGGAATGTGAAGAAAATATTCATTTTTTCAAGATTTTTATAAACTTGTACCAATTTTTTTGTCAAAAAAAGATAAATCTGCTTGTTACAAGGGTGGATTGTTTTTATTT
The DNA here is from genome assembly GCF_025594145.1 of Primulina tabacum. Classification (NCBI taxonomy): domain Eukaryota; kingdom Viridiplantae; phylum Streptophyta; class Magnoliopsida; order Lamiales; family Gesneriaceae; genus Primulina; species Primulina tabacum. Next base: position 10,245,605 of record NC_134554.1, read on the forward strand.
TGGAAATGTCACATACTTGCTCCTCTCTATAAGTATAAAGGCCAAATTGTAATAATGAGAAAAATCAAGTGTACAAAAAGTAGAGGCAAGTTATATTCTAATTTCTAACGAATAAAATTGAATCAATCGGACTAATTTTTGAATTTACCATCCCTCAATTTCTCCATAATTTCCCCTTTTGTCTCCAAATTTTCTTCCACTAACAGGAGACAAGAATCCCTATTTCCCCTATGATTTTAATAGGGTCATTTCAGTCATTACAAAAATAAAATAATGGCTCTAATCGATTGTAAAGAATTAAATTGGACCAAAATTTACTGCAAATGCAAAATATGAAAAAAGAAGCAACCCTTGACTAGTTTTCAACCTCTCTCGGATTAAGGTCCTGATTCTTGTGTGTATACTCGACCCCATTATCCCCCTTCACAACATGTCCATTTCCTCTTAGTAGCCTGCATTCATGACAAAGAAAATGCTTACATGCATGGATTCGATGATAATCTATTTCATAAACCAAGAAACATAGAGTTAAAATAATAATTTTCTACCATCTTGTTGTTAGAAGTCCTTCAACTCCTACAGGACCTCGAGCATGAATCTTGCTTGTGCTTATTCCAACCTAAGCAAGAAGAAAAAAATAAGCCCAGAAAGCGTATAAAAAGTATAATGCGGTGTTAAAGAACTGAGAATGCATGATTCATGCACAGCAGGGTGAGGTGATAATAACAGCATCGAAAAAAAATGTTTTGAGGTGTTTTAGTTGGGACAAACTAGTTATATAAAAATGATTTATTTGACGGATGAATTACTACCTCTGCCCCGAGCCCAAAGCGCATACCATCACAGAATCTTGTGCTTGCATTGTGAAAAACTGCAGCACTGTCAATGCCAAGAAAAATGTCACTCTCACTGTTTACCAGTAACAGAAAGAAAATCAGCTTAATCTTCTAAAACTTAAGGTCGTGATATGATGAATGTACCTGTCAACTTGACTTAAGAAATATTCAGCTACTTCTTTATCTTCAGCAACAATGCATTCAGTGTGGCCACTGCAATTGCATCACAAGTGATAGAGCAAAAAATCACCAATTTTTTTCCTTCAACAAAGGAGCAAATATTACTAACACTGACAAAAATAGCATGCCTTCCGTGTTTGCGTATGTGATCAATGGCAGCTTCCACATCATCCACGATTTCAATAGTGCAAGCCCTTGCGTTGTACTCATGATGAAATGACTGAACCTCTTCGAGGTTTAAAAATGAACTTGCTCTTGGTCCACCATAAAGGGTCACACCTGCAATCATGAATCTGATATATAATTGAACAGATATATTTTGTTTGTAAATAGTGTTTGGTTTTAGTTTAAAAGGGCACTTCGGTGGCAAAACGAAGTACCTTCATGTTTAAGTTCCAGAACAAGCTCCTGGAAACCGTTGCTGCTTGATAAATCATGGTGAATGAGAAGTGTTTCCTAAAGAAAAGAACAGGTAATCAGTGAAAATGTGCTTGCAGCATTAGCAAAAAAATAAAGCAAACTCGAATTACCATTGCATTACAGGCAGCAGGATAATCAAGCTTTGAATCCACTATGATGTGCCTCGCCATTTCCATATTCGCAGATTTATCAACATAAACATGGCAAATTCCATCTATACAAAGCATAATAAATCATATGGCATTAATCTCCATTGTTTTGTAACTACAACGTAAAAGGAGTAACAAATTCACATGCCAGAGACTTGCCAGAATGACCAAGAACTGGAATTTTCGTGGAGCTTTTTATCTGAGAAACAAGTCTATTGCTTCCTCTTGGAATCACAAGATCTATTACACCATCAAGCTGATGCGTAGAATACAAGTTTTGATGTCAATAGCTTATAACAAATAGTTCTCGTCAAATTTTTTCCCTTACCTTTAACAAATCTGGAATATCCTCTTTTGAAGTCACGAGCCCGATGAGTTTTTCACCAACCGTATCAGGAATGGCTGCAGTGATTACCTAAAACAACAGAAATCTTTATTTTCGGAGGCAGAGTAAAGGAGACAGGCATCAATATTTATATTGATATATGAAATTAAGAACCTTGTGAAGAATTGCGTTTGAGCGCCTAGCTTCTTTTCCTCCTTTCAGAAGCAGTCCATTCCCACTACGAATTGCCAGTGAAGCTATCTATTGAGTCAAATTTATGTAAAATTAGCAGCTAAGTAGCAAAATTTTATCAGCTTCTTGATATTAAATCGTCTCTCAACACAGCCTCAAGTTCAGTTGTTATGATTCAAGAATTTGAAAGAGCTATAGTTGACCAACAAATTGGGAGCAAGAGAAGCTTGGTCTGGTGGCAGCATTACAATTTTGTGTTAACCATGATAAAAGGACACAGAATCAACATAGTTCATTTATTAATTTAAAGTGAGGGTACCTGAACAAGCGCATCGGGTCGGGACTCAAAAATGATCAATAGAACTCCCAATGGACTTGTCGTTTTGTCTAAGACTAGTCCATCTGCAAGCTGGATTGAGGAATAGTCAGGCTTCAAATCATAAAGTTGATCCAATATAATGAAATTGAGACATTTTTAATCTAAATTACAAGTTATAACTTCCTAAACATTTGCTTTCTCCATCAATTTATAGCATTTTCAATCTATATATGTCAGAAGCTTTTGATGTCTACCTCAGTTCTCTTCAATAAGCGACCGATGGGTTCTTCCATATCTGCAATGGTACGAACAGAGTTTGCCAGGGAAGATATCTACAGAATACATGAAGATGTAATAACAAGGAGTTCTTCAAAGAGGAAAATATAAAATATGTTTATAGAGAACATTGCTATTGCTTTAAATTATGGACTGATATTCATCATCGTATTGATTAACGAGAAGCTTGATAAAAGAAAAAAGTACTTGCCTTTGCGTGACTCAGAACTAAGCGGGAAATTAACGACTCATCATATCCAGCCTCATGAGCAGCACGAATATCAGCAGCGTTCTCATCTCTTATGAGAGTTTCTTTTTCCTCTAATGCATCTGCAACACACAACAAAATTTTTCTCCTCTCTTCTGAAGACATGCACTGCAATAAATGGACTAATTGATGACAGAAATATTACAGTTTAATCTGTCTGAAAAGAAATTATAAGATACAAAAGCACAAAAGGCAAGGAAACTGTATGGCATTGGACCTGTAAGTGCATGGAACACTCTCTTGCTGCGATGGCCAATTCATGTGCACCAAACTCGTTAAGTGTTTCCCATTTATGTGCATCTCTGTGAAAGAGAGTACCAACTCGTTGTCCATCCATCACTTTGGAAATATTGTTAGCAACAAAGCCACTTCCAAAAAAACGAAACACAGATATCAGAGAAGATAAAGAGGCCAAGTGTGATCCAGAATGAAATTGTGTAATTGCGTAAGGCCTCGTGAACGACTATTCCAAGAAAAATGCACCACTGTCATACCTGGTTATGACAACTGGTGTACCAGCATCAGCTGCACTGACAGCGGCCTTTACTTTAGCATACATTCCTCCTCTTCCGACCCTAGATTTATCTCCAAATGTTATCACCCCTTGATGTTTTTGTTTGACGTATGTACTTATCATCTTCGAGTTTGGATCACTCGGAGGGCCACTGTAAAGGCCCTCCACATCACTCAACAATACCAGAAGATCAGCTTTTAGTTCAAGCGCCAATAACGCTGCCAAACTATCATTATCCCAAAAGATACCAGTTGAATCCTGCATAGTTACACTTGTTACTGACATAAGCACATCCCAGTTTTCTTGCGCTAAATATAGATACAATTTGATTAATGTGCTAATTGTTGTAACTACAGAGGGACGTAGAAAAGTACAGGTCACGAGTACCTCATACGGAGCTCTTCTAGTACTGATTGCATCGTTTTCGTTGAAGATCGGAATACTCCTCAGGGATAACAATGAATTCACTGTTTGACAAAGTTGAGCTCTGAAATCTGAACTTTTAAAATCATTGTCCGTGACTAGAAGTTGAGATGAAGTTATGTCCAACTGAACAATTTTAAAGCAGATTTCTAAGTATTCATCGCAAGAAAATCAAATAGAACCAAATAGATGGAGCATCAACTCTGCCACTGCATTAAATGAAATACATATAACATATTTTAAAATCGTAGATGCTTGTAAAATGTAGAAAGTCTAAAAGCTAATTGCTTGCCTACCTGACTGAATAAAGAATCATAGAGAGCCATAAGACCATTCTGTCCAACTGCTGCACACGCTTTTCCATCTATTTCGATTTGTGGTTTCTGTAAGTCGGCAAAACTGCAAATAGGGGTAAACTTCAGCCAAACGGATCCAAAAATGGACAGTAACCAACTCAAAATCCGGCGATAATTCCTTTTCAAAATGATAATCTTCTTCCCTAGAAAGTTTAAATTATCATTATGTCACCATCTAGAAGAAAAGAAAAACAATTCACCTGCTGTTGATTAATTTCCTATACTTGAGCCTTTGTCGACCAGCTCCAACAGCACCAGATGTCACTAAAACTATTTCGTAGCCTAGAGAGTTCAATGCTTCAAGCTGATTCAAAACCATTAACAACACAAGTCCATTAACATCAATTCATGACCACTTTCTCCCACCTTTTTTATTGTTTCTGGTGTATTACAGTAAGAAAAAAAACAAAAAAAATCCTCGAAAACATCGAAGATACCTGCTCAAAGATGGCTCCTACTCTGCCAACTGCCAATCTTCCATCATCTCGTGTAACCACGGCTGTCCCAACCTATGTTACAAACGAGAAAGGACATGCAACACATTTGTATTCAACTCAAATATAATCTGCTTGATAATGCAAAAATAATGTCCAAGAAAGAATGGAAACAGGTTTGGAGCATTTTTGTACCAATTCGTCCACATTTGCACCAGAAACAACGTGCAATCAAATTATTCGACAATTATTTGTCTAGTATGTCATAAAAATTCAGTTCGTGGCTCCATTAATCCAATAGTTGATGATTCTTGATTCATTACTTAATACATACTCAAAATACCGAATCCAGTGAATTACTTAATAATATACCTTGTACATATGGACAACTGATAAGATAATCTATACTATATATATACTATATTATTAAGTGTGAGGACATGATAATAACTACCTAGAGCGGACACCAACTTTTTCTTCCAATTTTACCCTTATATGATACAAATATTACACTTTTGTTTTTTTTTCAATTTCAACCCACGATCTTCCAATTTTACCATTATATGATAATAATATTACACTTTGTTTTTTGTTTTTTTTTTTCAATTTCAACACACACTTTATTTTTATTTATTTTTATTTCAACAATTCAAATATCAATTTAGTCCCTCCATAATTTGTCAAATTTCACTTTAGTCCATCGATAATGATAAAAAAATTGTACACACGCATCGTGTGTGTAGAGTAACTAGTAAACAATGAAGTTTCATTCGTCCCAAACAAAGAACAGCGGTCCTCCAAATTATGGAGAACATATTATCAAATAACCATGAAGCATGAGTACCCAAAAATATATAGCACAAACATGAAAATATGATTAATGATGAAATATCTTCATAGGCAAAAGAATTCAGATGCAGATATCTTCTCCGGAAAACTGCTACGTTCATTAATATTATTTTACAAGTCATTCATCTACTCAGATCAAACAAACCAAAAAAGATTTCAACGTAATCATTTATCTCAAATAATGGATCACGCATTCTTTAATACAAAGCTTCAAGCATGCAACAGCAGCATTAACACCACGTTTGGATTGTTCTAAATCCTAATTCACACAACAAGATCCGATCAGTTAATCAAATGGCTTCCATGCAACCCTAGCTACAATTACATGAAATCAAAGCACGGCGTGCAATTGATTTCACGAACGATCATCACTAAAAATGCATAACAATACCTTAAAAACCACGCGCTTTACGTTCTTCACAAAAGCTCTCGTCGGATCCATGGAAAGTGAATTAGGATCGTAAAAACACAGGAATCTGATCGATTTTCTGGAGTATAAGTTAAATACAATTTCTAGGAACGTATGGACTTCGGGAGGCAACCTCCATCCAGGAACCGCCACTTGTAAGCAAATATTACCCGGGATTTCTTTTTAGAAAATAAAAAATAAAAAATCAATGTTTATTACTATTTTTTTATGAATTTACCTCTATGCTATGTACAAATCTCGGAAGCACTGGTTCGATTTTGGGAGCCTATCAACTTAAACATAAAATTACATTTCAAAAAATTTATATAGTTTCCTGATAACTACCGCAATAATCCATTTTTCAAAATTCAAAAACTCATATACTTGATATAGTTGCATCATTATTTTTGTTTAAAAAAAGTCGAACATTATCCAAAAATAATTATAAACGATAACAAAATAATCACAAATATTTTTAATATAAGTTTCCATACTTTTATGTAAGAATTTAACTAAACTCCAAAAAAATAATTTCCCACAAAAGTAATTGTACACTAGTTTATAAGAAAAATCTAATGACAAAAACTTGTGTGAGACGGTCTCACGGGTCGTACTTTGTGAGACGAATATCTTATTTAGGTTATCCATGAAAATGTTTTACTTTTTTATGCTAAAAGTGTGTTTGGTACAAGTGATGAGATAAATAAATGATTGATTATACTATAGATAACAAGATTAATATATTATTAATCAAATATTATGTGATACTATTATGATTCTTTGGTTCAATATTTTGAATATGTGATTAAATTTTAAATATTAATAAATTTACTATTATATCATTGCTAAGTTTACTTATTTGTTGTACACATATGGGAGCAATACATAATATTAGAAAATAATAATAATAATAATGTTAATAATAAAGATATTAATAATCTTTGAATTAACAAGTGTAAATATCATAAAATTAAATGTAATAAATATAAAAATATTATTGATAAGCATAACCAACATTAAATTTAGTTTTTATTATTTTATTAAAATATGTATAAATAAATTATTTTTTCAAAATAATAATATATCTTTATATTTTTTAAAGTTTAAATCAAATTAAATAATGATATATATTAAATATCAGGATCGACATCTAACGTATAGCACTCTAAAATAAACTTTTTATTCAATAAATAACTTGATCACTTTAAGAAATAAGAGGAGAAAATGTAATTTATTGAGTTTTGATAGTGTATCACACTTGATTTGTTAGATTAATAATCAAATAGTTATCCACAAAATTGGATTTTAAACCGGGTCAAAATGATTATTAAAACATCTTAAAATTTTAACCAAACATTGGATAAGTGTTTGACTATTAATCTATCATTGTTTAATCCACTCAACCAAACACATCCTAAGATTATTACTTTTTATTGTGAATATCGGTAGGGTTACCCGTCTTACAGATAAAGATTCGTGAGAAGAGACTACTCAAATCTAATTCTTTGCCACACCAGTCTCGTTTTTTATTTAGTTCTATGTGTTTGAAAAATTAAAAACGGATTACGAAATAAACTCTGGCTTTAATTGACCTGCGAGCTCCAACTTCATTCTAAGCAACTTTCAACCCTCAACGTGTTCCATTACTTCAAACAAGATTATCAAGTAAATTTTAAGCTGATGTTATGTTTCAAAGCATGAAGTTTCGGAAAATTTTAAATTCTACAGTATTGTATTTTAAGCCTTGAAAATTGAGGAATAAATGCCCAGTTATGTTATGATTTCTAACCCTGGAGTTATAAGAATTATTCTAACCCGGAACCATTATTCTGAATTCTTTTAAACACTGATATAGTTGGTGAATTGATTGTTCTAACCTCGTCAAGAGCTAATTTAAAGGGCTAGCGATATCCACCGGCAGAACTACTCGAGGGAGCCCAAACTGGGCTTTGTGCTTTATTCATGTTAACAAAGTTATGCACTCGTTGTATTCTTATATAATTGTCTTATTGTATGATAGTTTGAGTATGTTTGTTGTGAGACAGTCTTACGAATCTTTATATGTAAGACGGATCAATCTTACCGATATTCACAATAAAAAGTAATACTTTTTCATGGATGACCTAAATAAAAGATCTGTCTCACAAAATATGACACGTGTGACCGTCTCACACAAATTTTTGCCTAATAGTTTTTATTGGATGAAATTTGAATTTGACATCATCTTTTTATTATTATTTTTATTCCTTGTTTTATGGTGCTATTAAATTTTTTTTAAAATGCAATTTATTTTTTATATAATGAATGATATGATTATTTCAAATTTCAAAAATCTGGATAAAGATTAAATAAAATATTTTAATAGTTTTAAAAATTTTGGATAGTGAATATGATAGTGATAAGGGAATAACATATTTTTTATAATTTTAAAGTGGTAATGTTGATATTTTTAAAAATTTATCATAATATTAAAATTTGTGATTCCTCAAACTTGATAATATAATATTATATAAATAATATACACCTGAAAAAAGAGGTTGTAGACGTGGCACTCTCCCTGATGAACTGTCAAATTCCTGATGTAAAGAGCTCGACCTTCCTCATTTTGCAACACTCAAATGAAGGTTAAAAGGGACGGAAGGGTTTTCCGACTTATTTCTTCGGACGCTCAAGTCAATATGAAATCAAAGAAGAAAATAAATACGTAAAGAGAATTAGCTGAATATTGTGAACGAATTTACCATATCAAAACCTAGTCTTCGTACAGATAAATCTTAGGGGTTCTTCTGCAAATCTGGGAAGAAGCCCCGTCGCTAGTGGACTCTTGCCATGTTTATCAAAATCGTGGAGGATTTTTGGCTTTTGGACCCGGGCCGACCTGGACCTCAGGAACTCGTCCCACTCCGGCCATGATTAGTGCCAAGTTTTAGTTCTGACATAGCTTGCACCTCGTGACTTGGACAATTACTAGTGTCAAGTGTAAATCCTGATATATCTCGGCATATCAGAACTTCATGGCCTCGTGACTTCGGCCGAGCGAGTCAGTCCTCGAGTGTGGTAGCCGCAGGTTCTTAAACATTAACTTTCTCATGTTAATTTTGTTAAATAGAGTTTCGACTTTTGATAATTATGGATCGTATCAACAGATTATAAACCAGTTTTATGATTATTTTCTAATTGACAATACTACTGTTAACTTACTAAATAAATTAATTTCCAAATGACAATACTATCATTATTCCACAAACAAACTACACCATCATTAATTTCTTAAAAAATGACACATTATATGCACAATTTTTAAAAATTTTAACAAAATAATTACAAGGAATACAAATTGTTTCTAATTTCAATATTAACTTAACTTCAACAATAATTTTTATATAGAAAAAAAATTGTACATGCACACAACACATACATAAAGTTACAAGCTAGATACAGGAAAAAAAATATCATTTGGTTGAAAAATTTATTTTATATGTCTCATTTTTTGTCTTATTCATTTGTGCATTTATTGAAAATTTTCAATTACTATATATTAAAATTTATTATAAATCCATGTTCGAAAAATCATTATATGCCTTGATACATTTATTTTAAACATTTATGAATATTTTCACATAAATTTTATGATCTGCACTTAGTTTAGTCTACCCAAGTATTAAATCTTGGTTCCACCACTACTTCTATCAATTATCCACGAGAGATTTAACAATTAGGTGCTAATTATCTGATGAAAAACAACTAAGAGGATACTTTGCTATATTTATGCTAATTATCCATCCTAATCCACAGAAAGAAAAAATATTACATCTACACTGTATATAGAACTTGAGGCCTTGGTTCGATTTTGGGACACATATTAAATTTAGAAAAATGTTCCTCACTTATATGAGTAGAGAAAAGTGAAAAATATGCTTACAATAAAACATCTTGGGGCACTTGATAGGGGTGGTTGATATCTGAAGATATATACAAAACCTTAACAAAAATATATTATTGGAAATCTGAAAGTGCATTAAAGGCCACTCATATGTTTAAGAGAAAGAAAGAATCATTATATTTCATATTTACATTTAATCAAACAGGAAAAAGCATTTCATATGTCATAATAATATCAATATAAAATCTTAAATCTTACTGCAGCACAAAAAATAAACAAAAGCAGAGCCAAAAATTTACATTTTATCAAACACGCTCTACACTTCTTCACAAACATTAATTTGACTCAACCTCAAATGAAAGATGTCAAATCCACTCCAAATATCATATTCGAAAGCACTCCAAATCCAAGCTGTCCAACAACAGAAAACATCGATTTCCCTGGCCGCGAGCCCCCATTACTTGCAGCCACTTGATACGTTTGTGGCCAAAAACTGGTCGAATGCATAGGCATGCCGTGCGGATATCCAGGTTGCATCATATAGCCTGGCTGGAAATGGTTATAACCAGGTTGACCGCAATACGGGAACCCGTAGCCGAAATAAGACGCGAACTGCGGCGGCGGATGGTAAGGAATCCCTTGATCGAACATGGGAATACCCCGCTGTTGTGTACCTGTTGCGCTTTGCTGTTTTGGGCATGGCACGATAGGCACCAGCACGCATTCCACATGGATGTCGAAGTTACAGGCTCCGCACCTGTATCTCCAGCCGTTGCACGCTCCCTTACAGACGGCGCAGAACCCTGGAGTTTTTGACGATTTGAGGGTAAGAATGTGGGGCTTGTGAAGAGCATGGTGCAGCTCTTGTGGCAACTGAGTGCACAGAGGATGCACGTCGAACTCGCATTCTTTGCAGCGGTAGAACAGGCCCTCGACACGGTCCAAGCACACGTTGCATGTTCGATCGATCTGGCGCTGGCTTTCGGCCTTCCGCATCACCAGGCTGAGTTCATGTTGGTGCATGAAGTTGGAGAGTTTACGAGGGCAGGTGCGGCAGTATTCGTGCATATCGAAATCGCAACCGACGATGCATCGGTATCGTTTTCCGCTACCCATGGTCTTGCATCCATCGCACAAGTATTCTCGATCGTTATTTACTGGGGTTAGTGAATGGCCCGGATGGGTGAAATGGTCGTCTGTGATGGATTTCTTTGGTACAGGAGCCATGGAAAAGGTTTGAAAATATCGAGGGACACTCACAAAGTTTTATGCATTTTAGAGGTTGCAGTAAACAAAGACTAACTTTGATTTTTTTAAGGGGGAGACTTTGTATACAGCGCAGAGTACTATAAAACAACGACGAAGACTTGAGATGTAGTGGTATAGTTGACTTTGAGAAAGACGCGGGATTGGCAGAGATACAGTTGATCTTGGATCGCAAGCATGGTATTACGTAAAAAAATTTATTAATACTTATTATCGTTACTCAAAAAATAAAAATTAAATTAAATTTTGTTGGTGAAATATATATTACATGTCATGACATGTTTGAAGTTAAATGTTATCTTTCCAAATAAAAATTTCACGTGATAATACCAATAAATTTAAAAGTCACATGGCCAATGATTTTTATAATTATAATGAAGCAAAAGTCTCGAACTAAAAAATTGTTAGGTTTGAAGATTTCAAATGGAGTCTTATAATTTAATTTATTAAATAATTCAAGATCTATTTGTTTTTATATTATATGAGTGGAACGAGTTTGTAGGTTGTTACTATATCATGATTTTTATCGATCTTTTTACTTAATAAATATAGCAATTAGCAATATAAATTAGAATTATAAGAGGAGCAAAAACTGGTGTGAGACGGTCTCACGAGTCGTATTTTGTGAAACAGATATCTTATATGGGTCATCCATGAAAAAATATTATTTTTTATCCTAAGAGTTACTTTTATTGTGAATATCGATAGGGTTGACCTCTCTCACAGATAAAGATTCGTGAGACCATCTCACAAGAGACCTACTCCTCTATGAAGTAGGTCTCTTGTGATCATATTGTGAATATCTTTGTTAAATTTCGATATTAATGAACACTCTCTACGAAGAGAATGATTCATTTATCCTCATTTTTTCAATTCTTGAGTATACGCATCTTTGTCAATATGTGTTTTCAGAGGTATGTGTAAGAGAATTATCAACAATCTCGATATTTTAGGGGAGTAGTGTATGCAATTTTTCCTAAAATTAAAATGTGTCCATCCTAAGAACTTAATATATAGTAACAGATTGTAGAGATAGAAGGCGGGACTTCTTGACAAGTGGAAAGAAGATACGAAGGTCCAAGCAAACGATACATCCTCTTATTACCTCGAGACGTAAAAAATAACATAGAATATATATGATACACATATTAGCATAATCAATAACATATATGAAATATTATATGTAAGAAAATAAAGTATTATTTGAAAATTAACTTAGACGATTCATTAATTTTTAAGGGGTTTTTTTATTGTGTAATGATTAAAATTTAAAAATTATATAATTTAAATGGTTCAAGTAGCCCAACCCGGATTGTACACTCCGACATCCCTAGAAATTAAACTATCTTTAAAACTAACAAAATGAAATTACAGGGAATTGAAAATATAGCTAAATGAGAAATTAAATCTGGAATCTTTAGTGTTCATTGGATCCTTATTCTATTTTCCTGGATATTTCTGCCTAGTCATTCCCTCCGCTACCCAACTGATAAGTTTGGGCTAGTTGGATAATAACATCTATGTGATCTCCCTTTCAAAATAGATCAATTCTCCACTCAGATTACGATCTTTTACCTTTTGTACTGAGTTTTTACTTTGGGCCAAATTTATCGTATGTGAATTATAAAAAGATATATCATAGTTGACTTCCCGCATGCGCATTTAGGTTTTATTTTAAATAAAAATTTGAACAAAATCACATTTTTATTGGTTTTGCAAAATTTCAAACCAAATAAAACTATGAAATTTTTAAAACAAATCAACACAAATTGTTAGGCTAAGCATGCATGAGGATGAATAGTATTAAGATGGGTGATTTCATATCTCATGCGTCAAATTATTGACGTTGCGATGCTTGATCTGGTTAGTTAGATGTTCCATCTTGGTGCGATTTCTGAACACCCGACCATTTCTCATTTCTCACAAATAAAATATCTAATGAGTTTTACAAATTTAAAACCCCGAATCAAACTTTTAAATTGTCAACACGAATAAATAAATAAATGTATTGTGGTGGATATATCCAATGGCCAAAAAGAGTCTAAATATTAAAATTATTTTTTATATGGCCCGACTGGTATTATTATTATTATTATTTTTAAAGTGTCATATCCGCTTTTACGGGGTGAGGCTGATCTGTATCAGACGGTTTTTATTTTCTAAAAAAAATCTAAAATGCAAATAGTTTTATTTCTTGCTATATTTTTTTGAGGGGAAAAAAAAAAAACAGAACAATAGGGGCGATTTATATTACACGAAACAGACTCTGTGGACTCTGATAAGGAAGGTTGCACCAAACACTCCTTGCTCCATATCATAAAGAACTTAAATATCATTTATACATAAGTCATTAAGCTACAGATTCTATACCATCCCCTTTATACCGATCGGCAACATCCGCGGGTGATGTCCTAATTACATTCTTGTACGTATAGCGCATCGCAAAAAACATGAAGATGCAAAGGTTTCCTGCTGTAATAGAAGCCAACAACCAGTAAAAATAGTCGATCCGGCTACTATTCAAATCCTTCCCGAACCAACTCTTGCCTCCCTTATCGGTTATGCGATCCACTAATGTGATCAAAAGGCTGCTAACTAAGCTTGAAGCACCAATTACACTAAGGTAAAAAGCTATGCCTAAGCTTCTCATTGAATCCGGAACTTGGTCGTAGAAGTACTCTTGCAATCCCACAAGTGCGAAGGCGTCTCCCACGCCGATGATTAAGAACTGCGGTGCAAGCCAAAATACACTCATTGAAAGTGATCCCTTCGTTGGATTTTTATCCACGATGTTGAGTCTCCTTCTCTCAACCAAGGCTGCTGCTACCATTGTGGCGACCGAGAATGCCATCCCAATACCTATTCTTTGGAGAATATCAATGCCTCGTTCATTTCCGGTCACTTTTCTCGAGAATGGAACGAGGATCCTATCGTAGATTACGACAGAAAACAACATTCCAACAGCTGCCAGAGCGTACATGGAAGCTGGTGGGATTGTGAAATTTTGGGTGATTTCAAGGTTCATAGTTGCCCCTTGTTTTATGAAAAATGTCGCGGTCTGTGCTACGCAGATACCAAATGGTAACGTGGTGAGCCAAATGGGGATCATATTGGTTATAAGCTTCAATTCTTCGACGTTGGTCACAGTTGCAAGTCTCCATGGATTTGGTTTGCTTGCTGCTAAATCTTGAGTTTCATCAATTATTGCAGCTTTATCGAGAAACCTGGTGAATACGACCGAAACTTAATTAGTGTCTCATTCTCTAGTTGATACATGTAACTAATCATATCAAGTTATTTTAAGAACCTTACTTAAGATTCTTGGTTTGAAAAAGAAGCCTCCCATTAGTCTTGTCTGATTTAGGAACCTCGTATAGCTGATGAGGTTCAGATGGATGCGCTAGATTTCTCTTTAAAGTAGCTGCAACAAGAACCTGCAGCATCGGTGTTAAGGGACTTCCTGTGGGCTTTTGGAATCGATAAAACGGCCTTCCTAGGCAAAATATCACCATACTCAAGACAATCGCTGCTGTAAGAATTATATCTGCTGCAGCCCAGCTAACATGGTATTGGATGTACACAATCACGGTTACACCCAGAATCAGTCCCGCACAAAGCCCGAAATTCCACCAATTGAAAAAGGACATTTTCTTCCTCCTTTCCTTAGGGTGATCATCATCAAACTGGTCTGCTCCAAAGCTCTCAAGAGATGGTCTGTGGCCTCCAGTGCCAATTGAGATCAAGTATATAGCCAGGAAGAAGAAAATCTCGTGGATTTTTCGAGGTTCTTGGCAAGTTCCCGAGTGACACGGTTTCAAGCCCGGGATTACTCTCGACATTGTCAAGAGAAGCAAGCCCTGCCATTACATGAAAACACCAACATTATCGCAGGCTATATATAAAAATTCTATTGGCTTATTTGAATTGATACTCCAAATATCTTTTAAGAAGATTTCAGTACCACGACGTAAATGACTGATGAAGCTACAATGGTAGAGAAACGTCCAAGGTATGCATCAGCTATAAATCCACCAACTAAAGGCGTCAATGCGGTAACACCAATCCAGTAATTAACACTCCTTGCTGCTGTTTTTAAATCTTGATGTATCACCTTTGTGAGATATGTGATTAAACTCATCGCGAGTCCGAAATAACTCAACCTCTCGCTAAACTCAATAGCTGCCAACAAGAAAACTTCGTGAAATTCTGTTATAACTTTAAAGAATTGCCTAAAATTAAATTTTTCCAGAAGGGCATATATATTCTAAGAGCTGTTCAAGAATTAAAATACAGCAGCGGCGCAGCCTATGCTCTTTATTCACAGGTACATTACATGATTTCTTGAATTGTAGTGTTTACCTATAATGAAAAGGGAGGCCTTCCACTCCCCGGTGGAAGCCCGTAGAGGTACACGTCCTTTACGATCGAACGAAGAATCATACACCCATTTTTCGGAATCCACTCCTACGGATTCTTGTTTCTTTTTTTGCTCCAACTCCATTTTTTTGAAAATTTCTTGCCTAGAGATAGCTTATTAATCACTTTGCTTGTGATTTCCAAGCTCGCTTGCTTCTTATATAGGAAAAGATTCTGAGATTTTTAGGTGGCTTCCTTTGAATTTTCCACATTAGTGATAGCCAAGATGGTTTGAAAGTAACATATATCGAAAAAATAATAATGTCAAGGATGATATAATGATATATTGTACCCCACCATATCTAATCAGTCAATCATTAGACAAATTAACATTTACATTAACTTTCTTTTATATTGTAGAATTTTTATTTATCTTGAAAAATCTAAATGAAATTTTTTTAATCAACTTAAAATTTAATTATTTAAAATTTTGCTATAATTTTTTTACTACAAAAAAAAATAGAATAACAAAAAGTTTTCCCAAGTTTTAATAGGGGTACATGAAATTTTGGTTAATTTTTTTCCCTACAAAATACATAAAAATATTGGGATGTACAAAATTTTGGTTTACCAAAATTTTGTTTCTCTTACAACAACAAAATATTTATATTGTTTTTTATATATAAACCAAAATTTTATTACTCTTAAAACATTAGTTTGAAGGAGATTTAATTTTTAATTTTAACATTTTATTTTAAAAATTTAATAAATTTGTCACATTAAAATTTTTGATACAAAATTTAAATTAATGAATAGATTTAAAATAGTCAGAGATCAATATATGTCAAATTGAACAAACTTAACATGGTTCAATTAACAATTGAAATTAAATCAAATTTATATGTCCTGTCAAAATTTAAGTTGTATTTTAAATTATATTAATTAAAGAATGAGTTTAATTATTATTATTATTATTATTATTATTATTATTATTATTATTATATAAGATAAAAATTATGATTTAATTTTGAAAATCAATGTATGTTAGGTTTTGATAATTAACTAAAATTTAGGGAGGGTAATATTGACAATTAATTAGATAAAAAGATAAGTTGGAGTGTGGTTAATAAATTATGGAGTGTAAATAAGAATTTCCATATAGTAATTGAGAAAATATTTGATTCCGCCCTCGCTTTATTTGCGGTCATTGTTGGTCTTTGCTTAGAGAATATAGCATTCACAATCCACATATAAACAAAATATTAAAACTTTTAGGAAACGCTTGACTCATGTGCCTAACATAAAGATGATAAATCAATATATATACTCAGATAAGATAATGGTAAATGGCATTGATCTTGTGTAGGACTTGAGTCAATCATTAAAAAAGTAGCCTCCACACCAAGCGATTATAGTATAATATATTAATTTTATTATATATAATTAAAATACAAAAATTATTTGGACCTTCGAGCTTACTCGCAAACTCGGAAACAACTAGAGGTGATGTCGAGCATGATGATCTCGTCAAAAAACTCAAGGTCTTGAGCTCAAAAAATCCTAACCTCGTTTGAAGGTTGAATCGAACCTTCTCGTAAGGCTTGTGAGGCGGCTCCACTCGCTTTACACTATAAGGCTTGTGAGACAACTCAGATCAACTGCATATAGTTTGTATGCATCGACAAAATTTATAAAAGTTTACAACTTTTATTATTTTTTCTCCACTAATTTTAATACAAAATTAAAGCTACATGAAGGTGAAAAATATCTACAGGTAAATAAAAATTTCAAAAACCAACCTGAGAATTGGTCTAGATAGGGTTGTGGTCATATAATTAGCCTAAATTTGGTTTTAGTGCAATAATTGGTTTACACGTTTAGTGTCACCCCATGACCGGAAGCGATGACATCGGTGTTGCTTCCGAATTCAGCGTTTGAATTATTCATCGCTGTTGCCTTCAAATTCAACATTTGATAACAATAAGTCTTAGTAGTAGACAAACACTATAACCAGTCTTTTCTTTCAGACAAATGAGTGAACGATTGATTCACATCGTCTGTACAACTCGAAATGTCAGGGAAAAATAGTTAAATTTTTTTTCCATAACATTATAAACTCAATCGGCAGCAAAAACTTTTTTGAAGCAGCACTCGAATCCATCATGGCCTGAATGATCATTTCCTAAACTCGGTTTGCTCTCTACTCGACCTCGTTTTCGTTCTTTTCCTCGTTCTTGTTCTCATTTAAACTGTCTTTCGTGGCTATTTTATTCTGATTTACAGCATGACATGTTCGGCTGAAATTGAAGTTCAGCAAAAATCGGAATAAATATGCGAAAGGAAAAATGTGTGGTACCAATTGGATGATCAAAGTTTATTTGTGCCAAATTACATTATCAAATTTAGAATTTTCCTTGGTACGAAAAATCTTTAATTATAACATAATAAAATACTACCAAATTTTCTTTAATAAATGTGATT
The DNA here is from genome assembly GCF_025594145.1 of Primulina tabacum. Classification (NCBI taxonomy): domain Eukaryota; kingdom Viridiplantae; phylum Streptophyta; class Magnoliopsida; order Lamiales; family Gesneriaceae; genus Primulina; species Primulina tabacum. Next base: position 10,263,541 of record NC_134554.1, read on the forward strand.
TTAGTCTTCTAATCAAGCAATATCTATTATAATATTGACATGCTATGCATATGTGATAAAAAAAATGAGTAGGACTCTTGTAAGACGGTCTCAGGAATCCTTATTTGTGAGACGGGTCAAGACTATCGATATTCACAATAAAAAGTAATACTTTTTCATGGATGACCCAAATAAGATATCAGTATCACAAAATACGACTCGTGAGGCCGTTTTATACAAGTTTTTGCCTGAAAAAATTCCCCATTTATCGAAAGTGCCGTACCAATATGATTATGAAAGCACCCTTTCTTTTAAGTATTTTTTTAAGCAAATGATTTTATGGGTTCTTTGGAATAATAATAGAACCTATTTTTATATTTTTATTGCTGATTGTTAGATAAATAGAAAAGTTAAATGAAAAATATCGATAAGATATTTGATAATTAAAATGGTGGGAATTAATCATATTAGTGAAAACTTGAACTAGAAATTTATCCAATACATTTAACTACAAATATTAAGATAAATAGATGTAATAATATGGAAGTTTATAATGACGTAAATTACATGGATATAAAAAGGTATCATAATTTGCATTATAATAATAAAAAAACTAATTATATATATTAAATAGAATAGATATGTATACTAAAATAAGTAAAGTGTGCGACAATAGTGAAATTTTAATGGTGAATATGTGAAGGTAAAGATTAATTTTTATCGGGCAGAAACAATAAACCATAACAGGTTTTTACGGATTGACAATATCTTTAGATGTACCATTACTATTTTTTAAGTTGGAATCTTGTCGACGTTTGTTTTGTAACAATTTCGTTCTGTCTGAAAACTGAATCAATTATTATTTAATCTCGAAATCAATCTGATTTGGACATTTTCTCCGAGTTGTGACACTATAGAGACATTATAGTGTTTCGATTCTACTAAAAATCGCATTATTGAAGCTAATTTCTCAAATCTTTTGGGCAACAGTTTGAAGTGATATTCAACCAATAAATAAATGAATAAACGACTGAACTTGCACGTTTTCCTGTTGCTAATTACTGCCACGAGGTTGTCAATTAATAGAAAATCAAATTTGGATGCCTCAAAACTCCAATAAAAGATTAAATAAAAGTGGATAGTCAGAGTCGGGAATTGCAATAATAGTATGCAATCGGATTTCTGGAACCAATCACACATGTCCTCTTTGACGCCGGGCGTCACAGTCACAAGTGTGAGACATGGACCCATATTTTTTAAGACTAGAAGGGTCTTTAACGTCGTTGTATCGAAGGTTTATTGTTGCAAGTGGTGAAAGCCGCAATTAGAGAAATTATGGTTGTCATTAAAATCAATTATCCGAGTCATTAATAGTCCTTTGTCCGATGCTTAATTTGAGTCATTGTGGTTTCTTGTGTTATTTCAAGAACACAATTACCAATTACAAATTGTCTAAGTAACTCGATTATAAACATAATTCTAATTTATTTTTCTTATTAGTGTTTGTAACCGAAGGTAATCCGACAATTAAAACATAATCATTAATTACTTATATTTTGTTTTAACAAAAAAATTTGTGAGATGGTCTCAAGACTCAATTTTATTAAAAAAAATATCTTATTTAGATTATTATTGAATAGTATTATTTCTTATAAAAAAAACAAATGTTTTTTTTTTAAAAAAAAAATCCCTTTTATGTGGCTCATTGGCCCCCCAAAAAAAATTCATTTTGTCCTTTGTTGCAAATAGTTGACACTTTAAATTGAAATTTAAAATTACATTGCTAAAAAACAAAAAACAAAAAACAAAAAAATTGAATTCAATCACCTACTAATATAAACAAAATCTGAATCTCCAAAATATATATTAAAATTGAAAATAGTCCTTAAAATATGAACATATAGACATCAAGCGGTGGTGGACCCAAGAATTTAATTTATCTTCATATATGCTAAGAAAATATAATACTAGATTTTTATTTTATGTAAAAACAAAATCATTCTAAAAATCTAATATATCAACAAACAAGTATAGCATATATTAATAGATAATATTTTTTCAACTACTATATATCTCTTAATATATGAGATATGAAATATAATTATCACTGTTTATAAAAATTAATGATTAAAACGCAAAGTTCATTATTTTGATTCAGTAGTTTAAAGTAATAGTGAAGTGAACGGTGTAGACATAAATTGTATTTTAAAATTTTTATTTATTAATATTATATCACACTTGTTTTGTATTTGTCAGTTGAGTCAAACCTGCATTAAAAAATTATCGATGAATTTATATTGAACCAAAATGCATTATTGCCAGCATTTTCTAGAAAAAAATGCCGATTCGAATCTTCTGATGACTGTGAAAAATTAAACTTACCCAAATAGACATGGACCTTAAGAACTGGTCCGTCCATTTACTGATATTGAATTTGTAGAATCCATTCATTATAGGAAAATAATTTGAGTTTATAACTACATATTTTATTTAACTTCATATAGTATTAAAATTGATAAAATATCGATACTTTCTAGCCTTGTAATTTATACGTGTAGAGTATGAAAACAGATATTTCACACTCTTTTACCTATGAAGTCTGATAAAGACAGACCTACTGATTTATATTTGTTGGATGAAAGAATTATATTATATGTATTCAGTAATCTAGAAAACAAGATTTTATTGGTCTAATATTTAATTTCATCAACATTATGTGTGAAACAAGAAAAAAAAAATATTATTGATCGGTTAAATATCACAAATCCGATTGAATGTGAAATATATTATTTAATATTCTTGTTTAAGCATGTCAAATGACTTACTTCATTTGATTATTTGTTAATTGTATTTCTTCAACTTTTTAACATGATGTACATAGAAGAAGTCTATTAGAATCAAATCATAGCATTTTTAAATATTTAAATGAAATTGTGTGTTTTACATGACACATACATTGAGAAGACTTTTTGCATCAACAAATTTATTGTACAATTTCAAAACAAAGCGGTCTTGCTAAGTTGTTGCATAAAACACAATTGATTATATATGATGAAACACAATAATAAAACACTTATCCTCTTTTACTATTTCCTCTCCCTCACCTTTCGTGTGGATTTGTGGAGAGTTTCATGTTTGGTTAGTAAAGCTTGTAATCGAGGATCTTACTTCGTTTTGAATAAAATTACAAGTTTTTCTGTAAAAAAAAAAAAAAAAAAACTTATCAGTTGAATCCATCGATAAAAGCTTACAAAAAGTAACTGAAATTTGAAAACCATATGGTGAGAAGATTGTTGTACTTAGAGTTAACTCCACGCGATTTTTACTTGTTATTCCAAAAACAACCATTAAAGAAACAACTAATACGAGTTTAGTAAAATCATATCTGTGCCGATAGAAGCATCATTTTATTTTATCTAAAAACTTGATGGTGAAGTCTGAATCATGATGGTTAGAAAAAACATATTATTAAATTACTTTTGTTCTAGAAAATCATTAACATATGTGTACAACTTTATATTTAATGTTATAATTAAAAAATTTGTGTGGTAAATTATTTCTATAGTTTAGAAAATCAACACAAAAAAATCATATTATAAAAGGAGAGTGGTAAAAAATGAACTATTTAATCATAAAAATAGCTAGATGGTGCAACTTATTGTAAATTTTTTTTATGACGTGGGAACCAGCAGCTGCTACTGTTAGATGGATATTGGATAAATCATCGGACTAACGCAATAACTTGAAAATCATGTTAGCCAAGTAAACAATACTAGGCAAGTCATGTGTGACATGCTCGTCTAAAAAAGTGTTTGCAAAAGAAATTGAGCACTCGCATACTCCACCGATCAGACATCTCTTAGGGACAACTTATTGTAAACTTGTTTTAGTTGGAAAACACCATAAATGTAACAACTAACATTTTGTCATATTTGTGTTATATTTTTTTTATTGTCGTTATGTTCGATTATTTTTTTTTTTGTAAAAACAATATAACCAGAAATTCTTTTTTGGTCATTACAAAGACATATGTTAGAAAAATGTTCAATTAAAACACCAGACGACATAAAAAATATACATAAAAATATCTCTGACACGCAACACATACATATTTACTAGTTATATAAAATCCGAGTTTCAGCGTCAGCCTTTTGTGACTTCGATATAGTTGAGTTGAATAAGTTATAGTTCCACGGAAATATATGGCACACTGACTGCATTGCCGTAATTTATTTATTTTTTTCTGAAAAATGGGTACGAAACATTTACTTTAAACGCAGAAGCCACGATGTCGGCAACAAAGAAAGGGGGGGGCGGGGGTGGGGTTCAGAAAGAGAGAGAGGAGACATAAAAAATAAAATAAAAAACTATGTCAAACATAAGTAGACACGTACAAATCAGGAAAAAGTAAATATAATATAACAACAGTGCATTTAATTGTTTTTCGCCTGGATATACCAAATTACTCTATATATTTTGATTAGTGAACTTATTTTACCAATCATGAAAATAAGTAAACAAGATATAACAATAGTGCAAATGTATTACCCAAAACTATGTGATAAAGATTCCATCAAACGCATTGCAGCATATCCCAATCCCAATGAAGTTAAAATCTTTGCACAGACATCCAACAAAATCCAAGCATATTTCATAAGAATGGTGAAACATACAGGCTTAAGGATTAAGATACAGATTCTATAGCATCTCCTCCTTCATAACAATCAGCAACAGCCACTGTAGATGTTCTCACATTCTTGTACGAATAACGCATCGCAACAAACGTGAAGATGCACAGGTTTCCTGCTGTAATACCAGCCAATAACCAGTAAAAATAGTCGAGCCTGCTGGTATTTAAATCCTTCCCGAACCAACTCTTGCCTCCCTTATCCGTTACGCGATCCACTAGTGTGATCAAAAGGATGCTAAGAAAGTTTGCAGCACCAAGTACACTAAGGTAAAAAGCTATGCCTAAGCTTCTCATTGAATCCGGAACTTGGTCATAGAAGTACTCTTGCAGCCCCACAAGTGCGAAACCATCCCCCATACCGATGATTAAAAACTGCGGTGCAAGCCAAAATACGTTCATTGAAAGTGATCCCTTCAATGGATTTTTCTCCACGATGTTGAGCCTCTTTCTCTCAACCAAGGCTGCGACTACCATTGTCGCGACTGAGAAAACCATCCCAATACCGATTCTTTGTAGAATATTGATGCCTCGTTCATTTCCACTCACTTTTCTCAAGAAGGGAACGAGGATTTTGTCGTAGACAACAACAGAAACTATCATTCCAATGGCGGCCAGTGCGTATATGGAAGCTGGTGGGATTTTGAAATTGTGGATGATTTTAAGGTTCAGAGTTGTGCCTTGTTTTATGAAGAATGTGGAGGCCTGTGCTACACAGATACCAAACGGTAAAGTGGTGAGCCAAATCGGGATCATGTTGATTATAAGCTTCAATTCCTCGACGTTGGTCACAGTTGCTAGTCTCCATGGATTTGGTTTGTTTGCTGCTAAATCTTGAGTTTCATCGATTATCGCAGCTTTGTCGAGAAACCTGGTACACAAGAACGAAACTTAATCAGTGTTTCATTCTCTTGGTGATCCATGTAACTAACTTATATGCAGTTATCTAAATAATCTCACTCAAGATTCTTGGTATGGAAAAGAAGCCTCCCATTAGTCTTGTCTGATTTAGGAACCTCGTATAGTTGATCGGGTGGTGGATACACAAGATTTCTCTTCAAAATAGATGCCACAAGAACCTGCAGCATAGGCTTTAAGGGACTTCCGGTGGGCTTTCGGAATCGATAAAACGGCCTTCCTAGGCAAAATATCAATATACTAAAGAGCATCACTGCAGTAAGAATGATATCTGCTGCAGCCCAGCTAACATGGTCTTGGACGTACACGATCAAGGTTACGCCAAGTATTAGTCCAGAACAAAGCGCGAAATTCCACCAATTGAAAAAGGACATTTTCTTTCTCCTTTCTTCAGGGTGATCATCATCAAACTGGTCGGCTCCAAAGCTCTCGAGAGATGGCTTGTGGCCCCCAGTGCCTATTGAGATCAAGTATATTGCAAGGAAGAAGAAAATCTCGTGGATTTTTCGAGGTTCTTGGCACGTTGCCGAGTCACACGGTTTCAAGCCCGGGATTACCCTCGACATTGTCAGAATAAACAATCCCTGTTTTCACATGAAAACACCAACATTATTGTATGATCATGAGGTTATACAAACTCTGTTAGCTTATTTGAACTGATTATAGAAATACTTTTCAAGATGATTTTTGTACCATAACATAAATGATAGATGAAGCTAGAACGGTGGAGAAACGACCAAGGTATGCATCGGCCACAAACCCCCCCAATAGCGGTATCATAGTGGTAACACCAGACCAGTAATTAACACTCTTTGCAGCTGTTTTCAGATCTTGCTGCAACACCTTAGTAAGATATATGATTAAACTCGTCGCGAGTCCGAAATAACTCAACCTCTCGCTAAACTCAATGCCTGCCAACAAAAAAACACAAGCGAAAATCTGTTAGAACTTCAAATTTTTCTAGAATGTTATATTCTTATAAAAGCCGTTTAAGAATTAAAATACAGCATCATATGTTATTTGTTCACTGATATATTACATGATTTCTTGAATTAGTGTTTACCTATAATAAAAAGGGATGCCTTCCATGCACCGGTGGAAGCCCGGAGAGGTACTCGTCCTTTACTATCAAACGAAGAATCACACACCCATTTTTCGGAATCCACAGCTACAGATTCTTGTTTGTTTATTTGCTCCAACTCCATTTTTAAAAAAAGTTATTGCCTGAAGATAGATAGCTTATTAGTTTGCTCGTGGTTTCTGTGCTTGCTCGCTTGCTTGCTTCTTCTTATATAGATAAAGATTCCAGGTTTTTAGGTGACTTCCTTTGAATTTTCCACATCACTGCTGAATTAACTTACAGTAAAAAAAATAATAATGTCAACGACAATGATATATTGTGAGAAAAAAATATTTGATTCCCCACCCACCCCCCCACTTTTGTTAGCATTCATAGTTGGTCCTTGCTAAGAGAATAGCATTCCATCTCTAGTTCACACTAATTGAGCATACTTCATTAATTAACTATGTCTCACTTTCCCTCCACGACTTTTAAGCTCGAATAACAGTTGAAAACTAGTGTTTAGAATTATTTATTTTTTTTCTAATATAACCATTGGTATAGAATTTAAAAAAAAAAACTTATTTGGTTAAAAATTTACCTTCTATGTTTATTTTTATAATTTCTTTAAGAGGAATCGATAAACTAATCAAGTTTCTTGCACGGAAAAGTCATATATTTCAAGTTGGGTGGTCGGTTTGATACGGATAAGAGCATGCACGTCGCTGGTTCATTATAGGCTTTTTAGTTAAGACTTTGTGATTGGGACATATACTTCTTAATTTTCCTCATTTTTCACGACTTAATTGAAGACATATAAATTCTCAAGTTGTCAACCAAAGAGTACTATGAAATCAGGGGCGGCCCTTGCCCGGGGCAGGTAACCGGGCCGACGGAAACCTGCCAAACTGGGGCTCCAATTATTTTCAAAAAAACTATTATTATTAAAAAAAAAGTCGCAAACCAAATACAATTCAGAACTAACGTACGACCAAACACACTCACACACGCAACATTCCGTCGCCCAAACCAATCTCCCAATCTACGCTGGTCACTTCTCGTTCCGGTGTCGTTCGTCGTCAACCCCATCGTCCCTACGTGATTGTCAACGTTCCTAACCTCGAGTTCTTAGCTTGACTAGGTCGACCAATTTCTTCTTTGAGTGAGCTAAAATTCGATTTATGAGTTGTTCAAGAGGTTTTATATTTTAAGCTTCCCTCAGGATCTCATTTTTATCGAGGCCATCTCAGTTGAAAACCAAGTGTGTCATAAATAGATATTATCTTCTCTTAACATATAAAAGGTAATTTTAAAAATTTGCCTTAAGAAACTCGCGGGGATGGAGTTGACTTATGATATTACTTGTTATGAAATCGAAATAAGTCTGGTTCAACCATTTTCACCTCAATTACATATTGTATGAATTCAAATGAACCCTAACTTGAGTTTGACTACATAAAATCGAGCTTCAGATCATATGCAGCTCGAACTCGAATTCGAACTTCTTATCTATATTCATGAACTCGGTTAAAGCTCATAAATTTCATTTATAACCTCGTCGTCAAGCTCACATCGTGGATGTTGCTCACAAGTCACAACCTTGAGCTCATTAACACGTTCATAAGTTCAATATATCAATATATAGTAAATCTACGACATTTATGCAATAGTATTTTTAATTTTACCGTACATAATTAAAGTTCAAAAATAATTTTAGCAAACTCGAAAATTAACTACGACCAAGATCTTGTCTAAAAGCTCGAGGCCTTATGCTCAAAAAATCCTAACCTTAATGTTCGAGGTTAATTAATTACCCTACTACCTCACCAAATGTTTTATTTCTTTGTTCTTGTATGAATAATAATAATAAGAATGTGCGCAAAAATAAATGTGTTATTTTCCCATGTGGCCTATATCCATGGACAAATTTTTACAAGTTTTTTAAAAAAATGTCTATTAATTTAATGCAATCATAAAGTTTTATGTGGAGATGAAAGAAACATAGAGCTAAATATGATATCATTAGAAAAAAAAATTCAACTATAATATAAGAAATAAATAAATAAAAATCACCCCAAAATGGCTTGATTAAACTTAATACTAGCCAATTTGAGTTTAGACTTCTAATAAAATTTCTGTAGTAATCTTGAAAATATTAAAATATACAGGTTTTATATATGTTCTAAAATAATAGATATAAAGAAGTAAAGTACTTGAAAATAGTGAATTTTGATGACAAATGTGAATATAAATAATTCATTTTATTCCCACCAAAAAAAAAAACATTTTAACAAGCAGAAAAATGAACCATGACAACACAGAACAGAAACAGAAAATTGTGTAATTTTGTTTTTGTTTTTCCTTTTTATTTTAAATAGATGCTCCTTAATTTATATGGATTTATAAGGCTTAAGAATCATATATAAAAGTTTTCTTCTAACGTAGTATGATTTCATTTTTAATTTCTTATCAGACTCCAACCAAGTCCGAATATATATTTCTGAAGTTGGCAAAAAGTTTACATTGATATAAGTTGATTCTGTCTAAAAAAATCATATTTTAATTGGAAAATCTGGAGAAATGTCGCAAATTTAAACCTAAAATCGACCTGATTAAATTAATTCAACTCAGTTTACAAACTTCGGATAAGGAATAATTTTGTTGATGGGCTCGGTAAGAGATTTGGATAAAATGGTCAAAATCGGTGACATTAGATTTGTTCATATCTAAACTGACTTTAGATCGTGATTTTTGTTTTATTAGATGCTTCCGTCCTCCAAATCATATTGGGTTTATACTAATTTAAAATTAGGAATATTTCATTATCGAACATACATATTTGTCTATTTTTGAGTTTGTTTTAAATTTAAGTTTTAGTCCACACTTTTTTTTATTGTACTCATATTGAATATTATTAATCGCGTTTAATTTGCTAAATTACAAACGTAAAATTAGTCAACTTTCATGAATTATTTCTTTAAAGACTTTAGTTTGCAAAGTGAAGCCAAAGAAAAAAAAAAGAAAAAAAAAACTAACTTTTAAAGCAATAATCCTTTTTTCCATTTCACGCACTTCGTTAGGCCCCTCTCCGTCCCATTTCCACACAAAACTAGTACTGAAATTAAAGCAATTTTAAGCATAATTTTTATTCGAATGATACGTATTACTTTGGTTAGTTTATTATCTCAGCACCCATGTTAGGTCATCTTGGGCACTAACCTTCCTAAAAGTTGATATGTATATAGTGAAGAATATCTAATGGTGTCTAATCAAGATTAAGCGTGAAGCGCAGATAAAATAGAACGATTTTTTATATATATAAAATACTAATCCATTTAAATTATTTTTCTAAATAATCTTAAATTCTTTCTAGATAAACCATATGCTAACTCATTCCACAAAATATAAATTTTATGTATTTATTCTTATTTTAGCTATTATTTTCTAGGTATTATACAAAATATTTCACTCTTAGATATATATTAGTACCTTGTTTCATGTGTTACATGTTTGTACAGTCTTTTTTTTTAAAAAAAAATTCTTTGGATTTTTTTCGAATTTTTTGTAATTAGCTTGATTTATATTGTCAAATATGATTAATATTATAGTTCTCAAATTTTACTTTGGTGAAAAAAAAATTTACTTTGGTGAGAAGTACAATAGTGATTTTTTTAGGTGTGATTTCACCATATCAATAAGGGGTTTGACTTAATATATAATACATATTTAAGTTTATAATACCTAATATAGCATAATTAAGACTAATATCGTGAACTAATTGATAATAAAATTAAAATGAATGGAAATAAACTTAAAAATTATATAAATATTTTATATAACATATTACAATTTATACGCATATGTGTTTGGTTGAGTGGATTAATTAAGGATAGATTAATAGTCAAATATTTATCGTTAAAATTTTAAGTTGTTTTAATAATCATTTTGACCCGATTTAAGATCCAATTTTATGGATAACTATTTGATTAATAAAATTGGATCTTAAATCGGGTCAAAATGATTATTAAAACAACTTAAAATTTTAACGATAAATATTTGATTATTAATCTATCTTTATTTAATCCACTCAACCAAACTATGCACAGCATCAATGAATTTTATTTTAATGCAATACACGTGTCCACTAGCAGCACACACAAAATATTAATTGTAAATTTTGTATTGGTGTGAATTACTTGTCAAATCTTAATCTTTGTGATAATGGACGTCGTATTAAATAATTGGGAACTCCGGATTGATTGGTGCGAATGTAGAGTGCATCAGTAATCAGGTCGATGAATCTGGAAATGTGGATTAACGCGTACAATTAATTGTGTCCATGAGTTTTAATATGGAATTCTTAGCCACTTTATTAAAGTTAAAACAAATTATTTTGAGTAAAAAATTAAATATTTGGTCATATATATTTTCTTTTTTGCAATTTTAATATTTTAACTTCCGATAAAAATAATTAAAATTGCAAAATTTTGGGTTCCGAAAATGGTGACACTTTATTTGCTAATTTTTTTCTGGATATTTTAACAAGATCTGAGTAGTGAGTATATCCGGCTTTCTTAAATCACTCTTCTATTAAGTCTTGAAATAAGTATTAAAAAAATACAAGGAAGAATACTATTTATTTATTTATTTATTTTTGTCTATGAAAACCCTAAACTCAACTTCATAAAACCACCTATTCAATCGAGAGCTGGGACGATTTCTTAACTAATAATGGAGAAGAAACTGAAAAGATAAAAGAATAGTATATGAGAATCGATAAACTAGATCATGGAATTTTCGCTTTTATTATTTTATTTTCTTTAAAAATTAGGAAACAATAATATTCAGTCAGATATTACACACCATGATTGTAAGAAATTCGGCTATGATTGGATTGATGGAATTGAGATTATGGTTTTCAAATCTCTTATTGAATTCACTGCATATCAAATTATGTAATTTCAATAGCATCGATGGTTTTCAATTACACACAAAAAAAGTGTCATTTGAAATTCATCAATCAAAACATTTCTCAAATCAAATTCATCAATTTAAACGTGATCTCTCAACCACGTGAACAAATTAAAGCCATCTTACCAAAACTAACAATATGACGCTCGTCTTCTTGACATAAATATAAATTTTTTGATGCACTCGGAAGGAGGGTATTAATGAAATATCTTTCGTGTATATTAAATCAATCACAATTACAAATATATCAACATAATAAATTAATAAAGGGGTGGATATTAAAAACACAAGACATGTAAATTCATTCAGCAATTAAATAGATTTGAAATTCATCACTTCAAATCTCTTCGTCCAAGCACACTCAGTGTAATTTGTATGCACTTGTGTGATGAGATTATGGGCTAGGTCAAACTAAAGGTTATTAGGCTAGCGAATGAAATAATAGTACCACCCATTATATTTTCCCATTAGCAATATTTTAATTCAATTTATCATGCAGTGACGGTCTCAATTAATTCAAGTTTTGAATTGATCCATGTGATTATTGGAGGGCATAGAAATCATTATATATGTACTACATAATTCGATCGTATTTTCAAATATATATATTTTCCAAATGTTTGCTTGAACTTATATTTATGTCAAAAAATATGATTGTGGAACAATTATCTGAATACTAGCTAATACACTTGATGTCATGTGGAATCGACAGCTACATTGAGAGGATTGATATTTTTCAGTTTCGGATTGAGAAGACGTTTGAAACTGTTTCGATGTTCAAATCAGTCTTCTTATTCTTTTTAACGAAAAATGATTTATATTGTAGATGAAAAAAACTATAAAAACAAAGAAAAATGTATTTTACCCATTAATTGAATGATTATAGTTAAGTTTGTTATAAGATATATGATAATCACCCTCGATTTTTAATTTATCACCACTTGAATGAAACAACAGACAAATATCCCGATTTCTTAGTATTTTCGTTCTTGTTCTCTCCACTCCCCATATTTCAAACATTATGAGACATATTTTCTCTTCCTTCACATTTTATAGTGATCGGGAGTTCGGAAGACTCGATATATCTCAAACAAATCGTGTAATGATTTTATTTGAAATTCACTTGAATTTAGATACCATGGTTGCTAAAAATTAGCCCCCAAAAAAAAAAAAAAAAAAAATTGTGTTTAATTCATGAATGATAAGAATCTCAAACTCTCAACCACATAAATAAAATAAATTAAATCGGCCTTACCAAAAATATCATGGATATACATTTTATATAATATAAAGATAATGCATGAATGTAAGCTTTATTAGAGGAGATTATGATGATGAGGCCAAACTATAGGTTATTAGGCTTGTGCATGAAATAATAGTGTCCCCCCGTATTATCCATTGACCAATATTTTAATCCAAATTCTCACGTAGTGACTGCTTCTATAATTCAAGATTTTTAATTGATTCATGTGATTATCGAGTCTATTAGTGGAACAAACACTCTTGGCCAGCTAGCAGTTAGCTGATATCTATCTAATGTTATAAAAAAATTTAGAATAATGTTATTTGCGATACATATTTTACTGATCACATTTCACTTTTAATTATAATATTTTTAATGCTAAAAATCACCTTTAGTTAATACTTTAAATCTTAAATTAATATTTTTATCTCAAGACTTCATTGTTATTTCTCATTTCTGTATTTTATTTTAACAAAAAAATTAGTATGTATAAATTTTGAAATCCATTCAAAAAAATGAAAGAAAATAATGATAAAACAAATTTTTTTTCACATAATGTGGTTTTCGTGATTAGTATTATTTAAATTATTTTCAAAATATGTTATTTTTAGTCAAGTTTTTTTGTTTGCAGATCAAATAGTCGACAAAGAACTCTATATATTATATATTTATTAAAATTAAAAATGGCCGAACCACCAAGAGGCACCAGTGGTCTAGTGGTAGAATAGTACCCTGCCACGGTACAGACCCGGGTTCGATTCCCGGCTGGTGCATGTTTTTTTATTTCTTATTCTTTTGGACCCTCGAAGATCAAGCTGTTGGGCCAACAGGCCCAAAATTTTTATCCAGTCTATAAGAAACTTTTGGGCTCGGCCTATTTTTCCCCCGTAGACCTGTCCTTCTTATTAATATCCAAACAAAGATATACATACATTAATTATTCTATCTTGCAGACGAAGAAAGTGCTCGAGTGTTTTTTCACAGCAGAAATCAACAGACGGCGTGGAAGAGATTATGGCCACGGAACAGTCGTTGATGGCGGTGATACGGGCGGCGCGTCCGTCGTTCCGTAACCCCCACGACAAGGCTGTCTTCGCCGTGCACGCATCCTTTGTTGCCGCCGGTTACGTTCTTCACGACACCGGTCTTTCCGCCTTCTCGGACAATGCCCTTTCCTCGTCCTCCACTGGTACTTCACCAAATTTTCTTTCCGATTGATAAAAAACTTAGCTAATACTCTGCTTCGAACTCCTTTGGTTGATTTTTTCTTGATATTTTTGTGTTATTCTGTTATTTTGGTCGCGTTTGATTTGAGAAGACGAGGTAGGGATAGAGAATTGGAACGCCATTGAAGAACATTATGCTTTTTTGTATTCCCATCCTGAGAAGGAGTCCAAGAAAGTGCTAATGAAGTGTCTTGTGATGAATAATAGTCTGATGGTTGATGTTTTGAAGGATGGTGATTCTGAACTTCTTCATATGGAAATCGAGTAAGTTAAATGTATGCTACAGGCTTCAAAGTTTTTTTTTTTTGGCCTGCGCAAAGGGAATTGATTGTTTGATTGTGTAGTGTCGGAGAGTATGTGGAAGACAATGGAGGGACAAATTATGCTTCCCAGTTCAAGAATTTGGGGAAGCTGGTGACGGAAGTCAACAAAGAAATTTTACGTAAACTTGATGGTTCTGTGGACACAAGTTCATCCAATCAACCTTCAAGGTACTTTTCTGCGCAAAGTTTATCTTTTACCGTTGTAATTTTGATGTTTTTTTACAAATTGGATCAACTGTGGAATGTGTATCGGGGTGCCTGCAATCTGGTCCTTGTTTTGTTTATTATAAAGCTTGTTGCGCTAACTGATAATTATAAATTGGAATATACATGGATTGGATTGGTATCAAATATCAATATTCCTTTTACGTTTGTTTATATTGATTAAGATTCCAAATATTTTTGAGGAAAGATTGTGTTCTAGATGAGAATGCACCAGTTATTCTAGTTTTATGTATTTAAGAAGTTATCTCATTGTGTTTTAGCTAAACATTTTCTAATTGTCAGGGTAGAATTATGTTTGCATTTTCTTAAGAAGTTGGAAATCTTATGTTTTGCTTGCATCTTAGCTGATGTAATTAAAATTCACTTGTTGGATCGATCTACCATGAATCTGTTTTGCATCATGTTTCTAAGCATTGCTATTTATAGCTGGAAAAATCAATTTTTGAGGTTCTTATCTACTTGTTTTTTGTAGTTCTGATACAAGTTTGGGAGACGACAGGTATAAGCCCATGACAGGAGATGATGCTGACCCTGAAGATCAACACATTTATCCTCCACCTTCAGGGTATGTTTTCACGACAATTTGCTTACCTATTTTGACTGGCATAAATGTGTCTGATAGTGTGTACTTTATCAGCTCTCGTCACTTAACTAAACTCGCTTTCATACTTGAATAGCATGACTCTATTATATGCTTGTTTTCTCTTGTAAATGGCTGCCAGTTGGAGATACTTGGCAATATAAATGCTTCCCATCGAGCCACAAATTAAATTCTCTTTGGTAACTGTAATACAGAAATCCATATTAATTACAACTTTACATTCTTTCAAAAGGGCTACTTTAACTTGCTTCCTATCGCCATGAACATGTTGAATTTGTTTGGGAATCTGATGTTGACCAAAAATTTAATATTATTAATTTAATCTTGAGGACCTGAATCTGATTAGTTATCTGTGCATAAATTATATTCGAGGTTTTTAAAATATTATGTAGAATGTTGAAGGTTGTATATTGAGAAAATATGGCATGCAGATGTTCAAATTATTAAGTGCCTTAGTTCTATTACCGTTTTTCAAACGTCCGTGAAATTTAATTATGTGCTTGTGCTCTTGATACTACTTGTATTTTATGTTATGCTCACAATGTGGTGTAATATCTTCTCTCTCACTTGTTCTCTGTAGATTTATTGTTCCTACAATTCCTGGTTCTGGTTCCAGCGATCTCTTTCCTGGGCCTGGGGCTGGAATGTATCCCACCAGGTTTGTAGCTTTCTTCTCTTTGTTTCATCATTGCTCGATAAATGTGGCTTATTTCTCTTTTTGCAAGTTGTGCATTGGTCAATGGTTATAACTTCTTTCAACTTCGTCCAGGGGTGATTTTGGCGGTGGAAGCATGCTAGTAGGTGTGTATATGGGTGATATTTCAGAATTTCCTTCTGGAAAAATATCACTCTTAAAATTAGTCTAATAGCCTTTTCATTCGCATGTAGGTCCCAATGACCCAAGGTTCTTTGGAGGAAGAGTCGGGGAGCCTGGCTTGCCTGGAGGTTTACAGTGAGTTGCTCCCCTTCCCTCTGTGAATGTTTCTTTCGTGTATGTGGGTTGGGTTCTATTTGATTTCTGAAGCAGGGGTGTGCCGCCTGGTGCTCGCTTTGACCCATATGGACCTCCTGGTGTGCCCGGGTTTGAGACGGGTCGGTTTGTGAGGTAATTTTAGATGCACGTTTTAATATCTGGAATATGTTGAGGACTTTTTTGAAACAGAAAGCTATAGAAATAAAAAAGATACACATGCTGCAACCCTATATTTTTGTTGGGTGTTGACATCACATTTTTCCACATCAGTGGTTCCCAATTGTCCCCTCGTCTTCTTACTTTATGCATTTCACTGTCCAAAGGATAATGCTTTGTGTTTCGAATGCATTGCAGAAATCCCCGGAGGCCTGGGCGAGGAACGCATCCGGATCTGCATCACTTTCCTGATGGCTCAGATTATATCTAGAAATGCGAAGACTATGAAACAGAAAGAGGGATAGCTTATCTTTAATTATCACGCTGAGTTTGTACATTAGCTTATTATGATATTTAGATGTTATAATTTCTGAACTACTGCTGCAAGAGTATTTTCGAATTCATGCTGTCAAGTATTTCAAATTTTACAGTGCGTTCATTTTGTTTCCTTTTCAAATCTTTTCATAGCTTTCCATATTTTATAATCAAATCCATTTTCTTGTCGAAAATCATTTGGCACTCAATTTTTAGCAATTTGTATGCTATAATCGTATGTTGGCCAGTTTGGATATAGAAGGATTTCCCTTGATTAAATGTTTATTATGTATGAGTTTTTTAGGTAATTTTACTTAAAGTAGAATTTTAAATCCAAAAAGTGTTCATTTTCTATTTTTCGGGATTCTGACTTTTTAAAGCATTTTTTAAAATGTCCTCATCCAAGTATTGGTATTTTTTTTATAAAGCAGCTCCTTTAAAAAACGTGTATTCAAAGGTATTAGCAACTCTTTTTTTTTAAAAAAAAAAAAAAAAAGAAGAAGAAGTTAGTATCTCATATTCAATTTTTTTTTTAAAAGCAATGCAATACATTTTAATCACCGACATGAAAGACATCTAAAATTTAATCCAATTCTGGGGCGTCAATGAAATATCTCAGAGTATGGTATCAGAAAAAATATTAATTATGATATATGTATTTATTTCGATTCCTATTTTGGTCCCATAATGGACATGTAACTCTGTGAAAGTTTCAAGACTCGTCTCTCTCTCAATCTTGAGAAGGGAAAGGAAATAGATGTGTGGGCAAAAAGGCCTCTTTTATAGGAGTGGTTTATTTTGGTGTAATGAAGAATTATATCAAGAATCAACTTCCACTAAACAAGTTTTCAAGTTCGAGTTTTGTGAATGAAAAAACAAACATTGGCGGACCCTTGTGATATTGAAAACTGAAGTACCTAGACGGAAGAAAAATAATTTACAACGAAATTGAATTTAAAAATTCTTATAGAAATAATAAATATCTATATTTATCTAAGTGACATTATTCAAAATATATAATATGATGACGAAGCCAATCATAGTTCGTAATTGATAATCGTGTTTTGTCATCAAGGAATTCCCTCTCCGACGGCAAACGAAATTTAGAGAAGGGGCAAAGAAAAGCAAACCAATAATTGATTTGTAGGAGTGCAAGTATGTCTCTTGTAGCATCCAAAGTCTAAATGTTAGGTGGAAAACAAATCTGTAAACAACCAACTTCCACAATCATTGGCCATTATATGATTCCAAAAAGGAAAAAAGAAGTTTGCACCGAGGGATTTTTATTTTTATTTTTATTTTTTTCCATGAACATCGAGAAGGAAATTCTTTGTAATTTAAAAGGATAACCACATGGAGGGATGTAAACGAACCAAATCGTTTGTGAGCTATTCGAACCTCGATTCGATAAAAGCTCGTTTGAACTCGTTTAATGAGACTCGTTAAGATAAACAAACCAAACTCAAGCTTTACACTTTACAGTATTCGGCTCGTTAGCTCGTGAACATGTTCGTTGGTAAGTTCATGAGTAATCTTTTAGATGAAAAAATAATAGTTTTGATATTTGATTTATTGATTTTGCATATTATTTATGAAATATATAGAAAAATCTATTAAATTTATTTATTATAATACATTTATAAATTTTAATAAGAATAATATATTTTTCTTTAAATATATAATTTACTTTTTAATTAATTTAATGAAAATTTAAATGTATAATTCATATTTATTAAACTTGTTTAGGCTCGATAAAGGTTTGAATAAGCTCGTGAGCCATGCATATATTCGTTAAATAAAGCTCGAGCCCGGCTCGATTATAAACGAACCAAACTCAAACATACAAGAGTTCGGCTCGGCTCGACTCGATTACATCCCTAACCACATGTAAACAAGAAACTAGCCTCACTCGATAAAAAAAGGTATCGTACTCTTTGCATAAATTAAAGATCAGCCCACGAGTAAGCAGAATATTTAAAAAATAATAATAGAGCTCGAATTAGCTTTGCTTAAGTTCGGTTCAAATCAAAGTTTGAGTACGGTTCGAAAATTCAAACATTTTTGCAAGTTTTTCGAAATATTGTTCGAAAATAAATATTTTAAATATTTTTATTTAATATACAATTATATTGTATTAATTAAATATTAAAGCTCGCAATCTATAGAACAAGATAATTATCTTGTTATTTTTATAATTTTAGATTTTTATTAATTTATAATAGCAAGGAGCCCGTAAATTTATGCAAAATCTTTGATCAAATTATTTTTTTATTAATTTATCAAAATTATTAGTTAAAAAATCCAAGTTTTGATTAAAAAATATTATTTTGAAAAACTTACTAATTTATCCGATATTAATTTAGAAATATTTTATTGTATATTGAATCATATTGTAACAAAAAAATTCATATAATATATATTTTAAAAGTAATATATTACCACAAATATATGTACATGAAAAAATCATCATTATAAATGATTATTAATGTACAAGGTTGTCGTTGTTGTACCGGTACGAAATTAGGCAATTCCGTTGATGTTCTGCCGTAACACTTTTTTGTGGTGACGGTTAGAAATAGAATACAAGGAACGGTAAAGTAAAGCATGGACAGATAATTTTGACATATATATATATATAATTTTATATAAGTATATAAAATTATTTTTATCCTTGTAGCTTGCAAGTTCTAAATTTTTTCTTGTTATTGTTCGATTTACGTGCCTTACTTAACTAATTCATACTTTTCTAAAATTTTATTTTATTTTATTTCTGAAATATTGATTTGACGTTAAAAACTGATACCAAGATGTCGAAAAATGATGTTAGCGCAAGTAATAAGGCCAAAAATCCGATTTTCTCTAATTGATAATTCCAATTTATTGAATTCGATTCATTTTTTAGTTATTTGAATCAAGATGTATGAATACTATAATTATCTTAACTCAAATCGTTTTAAATCTCGAATCAAACAGATAAATAAAAATCACGAAGAGCTGAATCTAAAGAATTATTGGCAACCAACTGAACCAAATTATTTTTCCCCGTGCGTAGAAGAAAGGCGGGGAGATGCGCCGTCTAACGCCGGCAGTTAAAGCGACGGGCTCTTAGAGCAGGAGAGCCGTTTAATTTGACGGCTTGACCGTAACAATTTATCCGCCGAATTTGCAGTTCTCACACTGTGCCATGTCAGCTGGAATATTGAGATAAGAGATTCCTTGCTCTTATTATTGGACTTGTAAATGATAAATAAAAAATAAATAAATTCAACCTGAAGAACCAAATAATAAGAATCGGCAATCAAATCGCTATATTCAAGCACACATGTAATATATTAATGGCAAATTGGAATTATGAAAATACCATACAAGCATACTTTTCATCATATGAACTACGGAAAAAAAAAACTATCAATTTCAAATGAATCATATTTGATAGATTTAATCATTTCAGAGAAATGTTATAAACAAAAACTTATCAGAAAAAAAATCAAATATTAAAAGATTACAAATTTAAAATTCAAAATAGAGCAATTTATACGTCAAAAAATGAGAATTTTATCGTACCATTATTCAGATTAACCCATTATTTTTACTCATCTAAATTGGAAATACAGGATTAATAAATATACGAAGCCGGACCCACTGGCAACTTTAAAGGAGTGACATTACAATTCCATGTCTTAATCGGTAATCACGCAGAAAATATCTTCTGAAAATAGGATTTGCTGCAGCCTTTGCCATCCCGATAATTCTCAATAAACCCAGATTTATATAATATATATATATATATATATATTATAATTCTAATTATAATTAAATGTCGAATATATTATAATTATAATTAAATGTCGGAGATAAAGAAAGAAAAGCACACACAACTATATCTATTCTCCAAGTTTACATTAAATATTGCTTCTCATTCAAACATTATTACTAAAAACATTACATGCTTATTAATTTTAATATAATATATAAATATTACTTATTTACCAAAAATTTCAATTTCTATATAACTGCTGGTTAGGATAGGATATCAGTTGATATTATAAATTAGATCCCACTTGATGTGATTTGAAATTAATATTGGGATTAGCTAATAAAGAGAGTCTTAATAAGACAAAAAGGGTAAACTGAATTTAAGCGGACCCCACAATTGAGCTCACATGCGAACCGAGAGGCTGTGTCAGAGCTCGGGCCCCACACCCCCACCTCCGAATTGACTACAACTCTTCTTCCCACTTTTTAATTTTTTTAAAAAATCCTCCACCGCCGGTTGTGTACTTCACCTTCCACCGTCGCGCTTGGGATACCTCCGCATCTAGTTTTTCTCCCTGTCAGCGTAGATTTTCCATTATAAAATCCGAACTCCACCACTTCTCCCATCTTTACCCCGCCGCTCTTCCTCTCTTCTCCCTGGAAACTTTGATTTTTTTTTTCTGCTTTTCTCTCTCTACTACGACTAATCTTTACTCTGCTGGGCACTGAGGTTTTTTCAGCCATTTGAGTTCTGCCTATAATTAAACCTTCCCGCAGCAGCAACGCCACAGTATTTATTACCTTTGGAGTTACCCGCCATTACTGTTTTAAGGCTTGTGGTTAAAGAGAAGGGATAGTTAGTTCGTTTGTCCATGGCCCAAGAGTTGGATGACGGAGAGTTCTGGCTGCCATCGGAGTTTCTGACGGACGATGACTTGCTGACGGACTTCAAGAAGAAGGGAGGTGATGATTTTTCTTGTGGGTTTGGGAACTCGTTTGGGCTCTACTCGAATCTGAGCTCCCCCGTTGAGTCGGTGACGGGTTCGACCGAGAACGAGAGTGATGAGGATGATTTCATCAGCTTTTTAACCCAGAAGATGAATTACTCTGCTTTGAATGACTCAAAGAAGGTACGTGTGTGTTAGTTCTTGGTGATTTTACGTTCCCTTTGTCTTGGATTGTTTTATTTTTTTAATTCATTTTTGTGGTTGTTACAGGGGTGGTTGACTTCTGCTTCGCCACAATCAACTCTACTCGGGTGTAAACCAGTTTCGAGTCCGGTCAGCCCGAAATCCGATTCGAAGGTTTCTTCGCCGCCGCGTTCCGAAGTCTTGGTGAGTTGGGATTTGTTCTACGCGGCCGCGAAGAAGGTTTCTAGGCTGCGGGTGAATGAAGCAGCGTTGGCGTGTTACCAACAGAAAATGACCTATCCACCGCTGAAGTCTTCCCCTGTTACCGTTCCCCTATTGAACAGATGCCAGGCCTCCGGGTTTTGCCCGAATCCGATAACACAAGCACAGTTAACCGACCAGAAAGTGCAAGCAGTTCAGGTTAGTGATTTTTTTTCTCCTTCCAACTTTCCCCTTTTACGTGCGGGCATTTATGTTTTCTCAACCTATGTTCAGTTTCAGCATCTGAAAAATGAAGTTTGGGTACATGGGTTGAAGGGAAACAAGTTTCAGAATGAGAACAAAATCGGAGGAGTGGAAGAAATTCAAGGATTATCAGCGGCAGCTTGGCCCACTCTACTGCAGTCTCAACGTCAACCGCAGCAGATTCCCAGTTCAGGGATGAGGACAGTTTTTCTTTCAGAAAATGGAGCCAAAAAAGAGCGTACAGGAACCGGAGTTTTCTTGCCTAGAGGATATCGAACCAACTCGATGGAAACAAGCGGGAAACCAGGTTATTAGCAAAACATAATCCCTGTTCCAGAATTTATGTTTCAATAAATATTTGTTCGCATCTTACTAGTAAGTAGATTGCCTTCACTGCTGCTCACGTGTCTCGCTGGGTAGCTGCCTTAATTTATTCTTACTGTTCAGCTTCCTTTTTCGGTTATAGATCTGTTGTGCCCAATTTCTCTTTGTTTCTTCGACATTTATTGAAGGGGCTTCCATTTTTTGTTAGAATACGCTGACATGTGTACGCTTTTTCTTTGCAAATGCATCAGGTTCCACAGTTTTGCTTCCAGACAGAGTGGTCCATGCCTTGAATTTGAATATTTGCTCCATGGATACATTGGCCCAGACCAAGTCTAGAGGCGTTCAATTCAACGCAGACCCAGGTTTCAAGCGCAAAATCAATACCAGAATGGCTCAACATGGGAGGAATCTCACCCCACCGCCGGTTGTGAACCAAGAATTCTGTCTTCCCCAAGAGTGGACTTATTAACCCCACCGGAACTCAAATTTACTTTCGTGCAGAAGGAATTAAGTTTCGTTGATTAATTATAGTAGTTCATTGTTTTGTGACAGATGATCAAGGGGGGTAGTATAGCAGCATTATAGGACAGTAAAATCAGCAGTCGATTGATTAATAGACCAAGAATTTGGCTTGAAGAAAATGATTATTGTTTAGTATTTCCCGAATTAAATAAAGTAACATTGTCAGTTTCGAAGATTAAAGAAACACGGGATTGTTTTGTCGTTTGGCTCGAGTTTCAAGAAACTGGTTTGAAGACTTGTCTTCTTTATCCCCCGATGGGAACTGGATCGACAGTATATTATCACAATAATACCAAGACACAAGAAATAGAATAGGGTTTCGTTTCATCAGTGAGTTGGAGTGGTGTTTTGGTCGAAGCTCCAGCCTGGTTTTCCTTTAGTTTTTGTTTCATGTTATTTGTTTGTGTGAACGACGG
This sequence comes from Primulina tabacum, assembly GCF_025594145.1. Classification (NCBI taxonomy): domain Eukaryota; kingdom Viridiplantae; phylum Streptophyta; class Magnoliopsida; order Lamiales; family Gesneriaceae; genus Primulina; species Primulina tabacum. The sequence continues at coordinate 10,286,834 of NC_134554.1, forward strand.
TTTGTTTGTAGTAGTGTGCGTTATCTTATCAATAACGAGAAAGAAGAATCAATTATTTTTTATTTTATTTCATAACAGAAATTGTCGTGTAATTTCGTGGACTTTTACTTTGTTATTTTTCATCCATTATGATTTATTTAAGATAAAGTGTGGTCAAAGCATGGGAAGGAGCAAAACATTTGCATGAATGTTTTGTACTTTGAGCTTTCTTTCACATGATTTGGCAGGCTGTCTTTTTGACCATCGTATGTGTCAGTTGTGCATTAATTCCTCTTATAAATCGATTCGACGCTTATATTCTTTTGGTTAAGTAATCTTAAGCGTCTGTAAATGTCTGGTTAAAATATGCTATAAGAAAGCAATTAGTTACTGTTTAGGGTTAGACTATGATACACAACGACAAGAAGTAACTGGTAGACGGAATGGATTTGACTTGTTTTTAGGTTCGGATCTATATTTGAGCAAGATCTCCCATCCCATTAAAGGGGAGGGACTATTTCGAGTAGTGATCTTCGCTGGAGGAAGTGTAGTATACTCTGATCTATGTGTGTGCGTTGTAAATCGGATCAAAGAGTTATAGAAAGGTAAAAAAAAGGTTTAATTCAATTGAAGGGAGAGGAAGCCTTTCATCGTGTGTGATGAATTGCTGAAGGGGGAAGGGATTTGAAAGGATTGGTTTAATGAGCTGTCAAAAATCAATACCAATAACATGTTATTTATGGAGGGTGAGTGGGTTTGGTGCTCTTCATGTTTCCACGATTTGTGTTAATTGATTTGACTTTGGCTTCGCATGTTGCGCCTCTCTTTCGTATATTTTTGGGCACACCCCTTTGATTTATTTCTATCGTGCCGCCCATTAGCTTCATTTTGAAGTTGTATTATGCGCTCACTATTATTTCCTTGCCGATTACTTTATAAGAGAAAATGAGATTTGAAGAGTGCTATGATAATATAAAGGTGATATGAAAGAATTTTATTTTATTTTTTCGTTGACCCTAACAATTTCCAAATCATATTGGACCAAAATTCATCCAAAATCAGGATGCATCGAATCATAACATTTTTCGAATATCATTTACTTTACTTACAGTGCAGTGGAATAAATCTCTTTCAATAGAAGAGAGACATGATTTCAATTTAGGTGATAACGCAAAACCCCTTACCATTTCCTTGTAGAACATCTTTATTTCTATTTATCATAATGGAATCCGATATTTTTTCTTTATTAAATGTCGATGTCCGGCTGAAGTGAAGAGTACGATATGTTACTTAAGAGCAAAATCCTCCTGCCATCTGCCAAATTTATGTTTAAAAGAAGAGAAGAAGCCTTACTCTTGGGAAAAATCTCGAACCTTAAAATAACAAAATGCAATAAACTAAGGCTGGCTTCTTAATTAATTTCCACAGTCGACCATCCACAACATTGAAACTAGTCACCGAACATGTTAAAATAATCGTATAGTTTTCTCATTTTATATATTTTTGGTGTCACTTTCTCCATAAAATATCAATATGTATGTCAAACCCCTGAGCCTAGTTCCGTCTAAACGTGATCGTTGTTACGATGTGTTTCTATAGCGATTACTTCGTCTCACGTCCTCGTAGATTAAATATAAAAGTCCCCTGAACATCTTATAAACCATTTTAAATCCATGCAGCATCGGAATACTAGAACGTATGTGAAATCTCGTAAAAAAAATATTATAAGAATTAATAGTAATATATAAAATGGTGTAGAATGAGGTGGGTAGGCGATGAGCCCTGCCGTGGAATACGGCTGAACTGTCCAATGAATTCGACGGTCAAAGGTGTAGGCTTTAGATCTGATTAGGGGAAGTTTTATTTTTTAATTAATTAATGCAGTAATTTAATTAGTCAAAAAGACAAAAGAATAAGACAACCTTAAAAATGCATCCACCACATGCAAGCTTTTTAAACCATGTGAGGCTCCAACAGTGGTCAGATACTTATTTACGGGCCTAACGTCCGCGAAACAATATTGGGCCTGAAGGCTCTGAGAGACTGCATATTTATTCAGGGGCCAACGTTATTGCCAGGTGGGTGTACGGTTATACAATATATCTTTATTATTATGGAATTTGGTAGCATGTTATTATTTATAATTGTATGTACGTCTACGGGCTTAACTCTTAAATATTTAGATTGCATTTATTAACTAATGGTGAATTTAAATATGAATGGAGGATATTCAAATATGTAATCTGGTGAGTAGGAACCAATCATTTATAAATACTAGTTACTTTGCACACACGATGGGTGTGTACAGTATTTTTTATAATTATCGATTGACTAAAGTGAAATTTGACAAATTATGGAGGAACTAAATTGATATCTAAATTGTTGAAATAAAAAAATAAAAATAAAAGTGTGTTGAAATTAAAAAATATTAGTATCATATAAGGGTAGAGTTGGAAGAAAAATTTGGTGTCCCCTAGGTGGTTACTGTCATGTCCTCGCCCTTAATAGAATAGAATAGATAAATTATATATAATTATACATTTTGTGAGAACAAGAAAATAAGACTATTTGATTGTGTTCTTAATACAACTACATATCGTCATGTAAATAAATTATTTACTTATGACAGAAAGTTATATTAGCATGTAAATCCGAATACATGCAGTGGATAAATATTCATACAACACAAAAATCCATATGATATGGTCTCATGAGTCAATTTTGTGAGACGAAATCTATAAAATTTCAACAATAGATTGATCTTTTATTTTTATTTTTTATAATATCTAATAAAAATTAATATATCACAAAAATTTTATTTAGTAAGTTAACTTTTCAATAACTAGGGGTGCATGCATCTAAGGTTAATAATTCATCTCGCATATGTAGTTCAGCGAAAAAGTATCAAGGATAAACGTTCACCCTTAGATGCATGGTGTAAGAGTAACATCTCATTAACACGATCTGCAGAGCACTAAAGTTTAGGACTCTATACCACGGCCCGAGCAACCGCCGAGAGTGATCTGTACTTAACAATGAAACTCCCCACAACATGTCCTGCGACAGCCACCGCAAACACACCAAGATAGAAAGACATGACAGAAAGCATGATCAGGTAAAGAAAACCCATCCGGAAAGCATATACAACAGCATGAATCAGCGCACCTGCCGCGGGACTTACCCCTCTCGACTTGAAAACAGGTGCCACCGACATGATTTCAGCCCCCACTGCCAGCAGGAACACAGCGGCCAGGGCTAATATATACATACCTAGACGCCCATCGCCGGGCCACCCGGCGAAGAGCAACACCACATCTTGGCCCCAGAAAAAGCTCGTGTGCATGGCCATGCCTTCCATGGTCATCATGATTTGATTGTTGTAGATTGAGTCGTTCGGAGACATGGGTGGTGGCATAGGCATGGACATGGACATGGACATGGACATGTTGTCATTACCATTTACATCGGACATCTTTAATTTGTTTCTAAGCGAGTGGGATGAACAAGAAACGTAAGACGACAATTCGTGTTATATATATATGCAGGAGAAGAAAACGAGGATGAAATTTTCTATCTAGGTTTTAGTGACCACCTGGTTGTGTATGGAATATTTATGTCCGATTTTGATTAGAATAATAGTTTTATAAATTAATTTATAAAGATAGGCTTTGCAAGTGGAAAAAATAGAAACAATTTAAGATATTTATTTTGTAAATTATGATCAAAGAAAAAACTTGCTCCGAGATCAAGCAATCACGTATTATCGGTTTGTGGGAAGATGACTTTCAAGTATTTTTCAAAAGGGTCATCTTTACTTTATTAAAGAAATCCTTTCGATATGATTTTAAGTTTACCTATTCAAACTCACTCCGAATAAAGGATACACAGTGAAAAAATAAATCTTATCTAAGTAATTTATATAATAAAGATGATTTTTTAATATAAAAAATATTATATTAAATGTCTCGTGGATTAAAATTTTTGGTGCCATGTTTTAAATGGTGGAGTATGACTGAGGATTGGCCTGCATGAGGATTAATATATCTAATTAGAAGAAAACCCCAACATGCACTTGTCTTAATTCTTCCGCACATGCTTTAATAAGGCTTGTTGAATTGTCCAATATTGTATGGGTTGTCATAAGTATTATTTTACATTTTTGGGGTTTACTTTGGATGAAGGATTAAAAATTTAAACTTTCTTGTTTTTAAAAAAAGACTATTCCAAAAAAAGTAATAAGAAGATAATCGATATTTCTTTAATCTCCCAGATATGGTAAAAAAGAAAAATAAATAGTAATTCTTTGGTTGGATTGATTGGAAGAAGGTGGTTATGGTGCCCCCCTTTCATTTCCATGATTTTAAGCCAATAAGTCATCTTGACAATGACCAAAATTTTTTTTTGTCTTAGAATTGGTAGTGAAGACCATAATGCAGTAGTCTTTTCTTTTTTTCTTTTTTCTTTTTCAAAAAGAGTATTTTATTTTTTTGACAACTTATGAAAATTTATTTGGAACATAGCATGATATGATAATGAAAGTAAATAAAGTATTATGTTGGCTCTGATATCCAGTAAATCGAATGTTTGTTGTTTTAATAAAAAATTACAGTTGCACTTCAAAGTTTTTCAATCGTACAATATTAATTTAAATGTTATGTTACTATAACTCTTCCTATTTATAAACTTTTTTTCTTTCAAACAACTCAACTACTCATATTGTTTTACAGAAAAATTCTTTTAAATTTTTTTTTTATAATATATTTTAGAAAGTAAATAGATACTTAGAAATATGTTAATATAAAATAGATTTTTAAACCTTAAAGGGAGTAAAAACTTAAAAAGTAAATTTTTTAGTATAATACTAATAATCAAATAATATCCAATGTTTGGTTTATTTACAAAATATCCCATCTGATCCTGACAAGGGCGGATATAGAGAGTGAGCTAGACTGGACTTCGGCTTCGGCCAGCCAAGCCAACTCCTTGCAGGCTTCTAATTCTGAGTTTTTTTATTATTATTATTTTTGGTATTTGCTAAATTTTTTAATGTCTATTTTAAGCCAATCTTGCCACAATTTACGGGATTCTAGTTTTGGTTTTTTTTCTTGGACTATAAATTGCTTTTATTACCTTCTTGTATTTTTTATATTTCCTACATTGTCTTGGGTACATTATACATTTAATAAATAAGTGCGAATAAATTGAATTATTTAAAATACCTTTTTTGCTTGGAAAGATTTTTTAATCAGCCTATAACTTTTGTCAATAAATTTTGATGAAACAGGAATTCTGATACGAAGGTTTTTATCCAAAAATTTCATTTTATAGGATTATCAATTATATTATAATACCCGGTTTAAATTTTTAACTATGTCAATCGATGCACTTAATTTGCAATGAATTTTATTGAGCAGAAAATGGACTATGATTTCCTTTGTAAATTGCATGTTGTTTATATTAAGCCCGAGTTCACTAATTCAAAGCATATTGAATCCATTTTGTTGTATTATATTTACAGTACTTTCGGGTATTTCTTGTCGTTTTGATTTATTTTTTTGCGTATTTGACACGATTATTATCCGTTATGATGTGTATTAAATTTATTACATATCATTAGGCATTAATTTTTTGCTATCTATACTATATATAATGTACATAACTAATTTTTAATCCATGAGCTTGTTTCATATTTCAAATTTTCCCTTTTATGAAATTTCTTTTTTTTAAAAGTTAATTTATCATTTCTTTGATATAAATTTTATTTAGAAAAAGTAATTAAAAGAAAATTGCTTCAAAGAGTAAAAAAAAATTGTTGTATAATGTAGACAAATTTATAAAATTATTAAAAGTCATACATATCCCCTTAAAAAAATTATATATGTAGTTAGAAATTTGGACATATTAGTATAAAATTATATATGTAGTTTATAATCTCAGAAGCCAAATATATCAATATATATATTAAAATTTGGACATTTTAGTATAATACCATGATTTAATTAAAGAATGGATAGTTTAGAAAGCAAAATACCACGCCAAAACATCATGTTTGATGTGTTATATTATGTGAAACTAGTTCGGATGATAATCTATAGGATATAGTGTTTGTCGTTTTATTAAAATTTGTAACTAAACATGTGTAGAGAAAGTCCAAACGCCAAAATGTGATCATTTTTCTTGCATTTTAAATAATTTAATTTAAGAATCCCTGATTGTTTCCCAATCAACTTAATGTTAAGCATTATTGGATAAAATAGAAATAACGACATAATGGAGGATCTAAACCATTTGGACTTTGGTTAGATTTTTTCATTAATTTTTATTTTTAACATGATTTCCATTAATGTTTTTAGACCTCTGGAGATCACTGTTTCACTCGGCTATGATATATTATGGAATTGAACTCAAGCTCAAAAAAACTCTACACAAGAACAAGCTTCAAGTTCTCGTCGTGATGCTGATGATTGATGGACGAAACTGCCTGATCCATCTGTGAAGTGCAATGTTGATGCGGTATTGTTTAAAGAATATCAGGTTGTTGGCTTCGGAGCTGTCGTGAGAGACTCTGCAGGGGGATATATGGTGAGCAAAACCAGTGTGAATTATGAAATATTTGAAGTTAAGGAGGCCGAAGTACTTGCACTCCTTGACGCTATCACATGGACAACATCTCTTGAACTCCGGGATGTTATATTTGAAACCGACTCAAAGACTATAGTAAATGTGATCACCTCAAATAATGTTGACCACACAGAGTTTGGCTAGCTCAATAATTTCCCGTTGCTGTCAAATTCTTGACGCACGCCCTTCATTCAAGATTCAACATGTTAGAAGACAAGGAAATATGCTAGCTCATTTTCTTGCTCAAGGGGTCATATCGTATGCTAATCCTTTTATTGCGTTTCATCATCTAGTTATAATTTGTAATTTCATTTCCTACGATTGTGAGAATAACATTTGATAAATGACATTCTCATTTGAAAAAAATGATGTCCACATTAATTGTTAACTTTTCTAAAGCAATAGAGGCTCAATCCTACTATTGTTATCAGAATCTTGAATAACAAAAAACATACGACTTTATATAAAAAAATCTAGAATAAATTTTTTTAAGTATTTTCAAACACTACCTAAATGATATACCATCATAGGCGCCATGTTTCAACTATTCTCAAAGTAGGGACAAACATTGCTTTCAAAAAATGTCCATCGCAACAATTGCACTTTTTTTAAATGTTTTTTTTTTAAAAAAGTGATTCTGTATTTTTTTTACAACTTTATAAATGAAAAATTCATATTCACTTTCTAATCATTTGCAAATACTATATTAGAAGAATTTGAATTGTATTGTTATCGTTGATAATCATTACATACTCAATCACACAATTGGTATGAGCAGTATCACATGTTCAATATCATATATTGTAAAAACTAAACTATTTGGGAGGAAAATTGTCGGAAAATAATAATTGCTCATTTTCAAAATAGAGTTTGAAAAATTATATTTGGACTGCTATATGATTAAAAGATATGTGGTGGACTGATACTATTGTTTATAAATTTTGTTAAAGTGGTAAACATTCGATCTTGTAATTTAATTGTTATATATATGATTAAAAGATATGAGGTGGACTGATACTACTGACGGTAGATTTTGTTAAAATATTGAACTATCGACCTTATTATTTAACTGATATATATATATATATATATGTTATATTATTTTAAATGTTTTACATGAAAATTTAAAAAATAAAGCAACACTCAACAAGTTTTCTACAAAAAACATATAACTCCACCGTCTACTTTGCTACAAACAAAATGCCCTTCCCACTGAAATAATTTCCGAGCCAGAGACTAAAAGGGCGTTAGCCGCTGTCATCATTCTGGGCCTGCCCCACACTCTACAATTTCTATACAAAGAGAAGTAATGTCCAGAAGTGGGTCCAATGAGCCCATAAATCCGCTGTGATCCATCACCACCTCCCTTCATGATGGCGACTTCCCGTCGGATTCTCCCATACGAAGCCAAACACCTCAGTGAAGTACATTTTTTTCGCGGGTCTTTTCTCTGTCTACAGGTACCCGTCGGAGAAAACTTTTCGTTATTTTGTAGTATCCAAGAACAAGTTTCATGCCATTCCAAGAAAATTTCTTGCTCTCTCTGACCCTCTTGCACTCTGCTAATCCTTTCTCTGAGTGTGAGTTAGTTTCTTTATCCTTTGCCGTGTGATTTTTTTTTCTTTTTGTTTGGTCCTTTTGATCCAAATATGAAATGTTTTTGTTAATGGTGTTATCGGGTTCCGCATTTCATGGAGTATCTTCCTTTTTTAGGCTTGGCGTTGGTCTTGTCTCTTGGAGGTTGGTTTGGTGATGTTTCTTGATTTTCTTGGAGTTATTTTGATTTTTGAGTTCTTGCATTGATTTGTAGCTCAGATTGTTGTAAATTTGGAGGTTTTATTGCTGCGATTGAGCTTTTGATTGTTTGGATCTGTGTGTTCTTTTGATGGTGACGTGAATTCTTGCTATATTGATTTGCACAGTTTTGTCGAGATATTTTTTATTTTCAAGATTTTAAACTGCTTGGATTTAGGTGGTTTTTGGGTGGATCTTGTCCAACAATTCTATGCATTAAGGATTTAGGATTTGAAATAATGGATCAAGTCAAATTTGATTTTGAAGTTCCCATTCACTAGATATCATGAAGCTTATTGCATTGTGTGATATGGTTCCAGAAACGAAGTTTGTGAGCTGCTGGATCAATGACTAAAGATTCTTGCATCTATTAACTCTTTCACGTTTTAGTTGCCAAATCCTTGCCTCAAGTGTCTCACATTTTGGTTACAAATTGATTTGATTGTCTCTTAACTTTTAATTTCTAAAAGTTAAGTGGTTCCGCTGAATCATTTAGCTTTTTAAGAATAATGTGTAGTTTATTTGGCAGTAGGGTAATCCATCATGTTGTGTCTTGAGGAGTTTACAATGTTAAGTTGAATGTAGTTTGCTTTTCTCAGGAAGAAGAGTAGGCACTCTTGAAGCCCTCTATAAGTTGCAAGTCTCACAAAAGACAGATCTTTAGATGTATTGAGATGTCTTACAATGGCATTCAGCAACAAAAATAAGCCTGAAACCGTCGCCTCAGGATAGGGGACATGATTTAGATCAGAGAAAAATTATGATACAAGAACAACCCTTGAGTGTGGTTAAGGAGAAGACCCCTTCATTGCCCAGGACAGGAAAGAGATTGCAGGTTCAAGAGAAGCACAAGTTCGAACATCCATTTGGCCAACCTTATCTTGACCCGAGTTGCTTGTTGAAACAGAAAGCAAGCGATGAGCATGTGATCCAATATAAATCTTCAGAGAATATGGCACATAATAACGACGAACTTGTTAAGAACATGTTGAATTTACCTGGTTTTCTCCAGCGTGTAGAGAAGAAAAAGAACATTCAAGAGAAGGCATTGAATTTTGGAGTTCTTGACTGGGAGAGTTTGGAGAAATGGAAGTTTAATGAACGTATGCCTGGGAAATATATCGGGAAAACATCATTGCCTAAGAGTATTTCGTCTTCTACACCAGAAGGGCCTCCTAAAATCAGTCCAAATTTGAGAAAGCAACCCTCATCACATGATGTTCACCTCTGTTCATCTCCTGGAAAACCGCCCATTTCACATGGCAAGATGTTGAGTTCCTTGTCTCAGAGTAAATTGCCTGCATTAAATAGTTTGCATCTGAATGAGGGAAAAAAACATGTTGCAGCTTTGGCGCATGGTAAAATCAATGCTCGTGAGCAAAAGAATGAGCCAAGAGCCGGTGAACCGAACTTAACATTTGAAAGTTTCTTGTCAGAGCTGCAAGACGTTAAGCTTCAAAAGCCGGAACATTGCCCTTGCCAGCAAAGAAGTTGCTTGGAAATTTCTCAATGTACAGAGTCCAGGACTTCATTTGATGAACAATTAAGTAAAGAAATTGGGAGCAGATTGTCTGCTTGCTTTTCTCCTCGAGAGTGTCACTCAGGAGAACTCTCTGCTCGTATTTCACACTTTTTTCCCCAGTCTACTGTTGCCACAGTTCCCACTGAATTTGCCACCATTGCACCCTCTGTAGGGAAATGTTCAGCGTTGAAGGAGAAGACCACAAGGCATTCATTTTCAGTTGAAGGTTCCAAAAAAACGCGACTTGATGTTAACAAAGACCCCACTTTTAAAGGAAGACATCTATCCCCTATTCATCGGTTCAGTTTTAACCTTGGGAGAACGAGTAGAAGTTTAAGTTTTAAGGAGGGTTTGGCTGTTGCACAGCTGAATCCTGTGCATACTGCTGCCAAATCTGAAACTGCAAATCCCGAAATCACCTCTACTGGGAATAACTTTGATAGAGACACGGCAAACTCTAGAACCAAAGGGAGGTCCAGCCCTTTAAGAAGATTGCTCGACCCATTACTGAAGCACAAAGGAGCTCAATCGAAGACTGTTAGCGTGCAGTCGATATCTGGTGATATGACCACCAAGGGACTGTCTCGGGATAAGAAGCCTGGTACATCAACTTTGAAGGCTCTTTTCCATCTGACATTGAAGAATGAACTCCCTTTCTTTAACTTTGTGGTCGAAAATAGAATAGACAAGCTAGCAGCTGTTATGCATAGGCATCCACAATCTGGAAAAAGTGACAACTGCAAGGTTTTTGCATTCTATTCTCTTCATGAGATTAGGAAAAAGGGTATGAACTGGATGAGCCAAGGATCAAAGGCTACAGATTCCAGCGGTCTTGGTTACAGTATCGTTGGTCAGATGAAAATTTCAAGCTCTTGCACTACCGAGGATTCTGGTCAATGTGTCGTGAGAGAATGTGTCTTATATGGTATTGATCCACTGGAGATAATCGAGCAAACCCATGAGTTTTTACCCAACAAGGAGATTGCAGCCATTGTTGTGAAGAACTCAGTTGAAAAGCTTAATGAAAAAGAACCAAGTCTCGCAAACGGATTTCAAAATGGGAATACGCAAGAAAATGAAATTTCTAAGAGTACAGTAGTCATCCTTCCAAGTGGTGTTCATGGTACACCCATTAAAGGTGCACCATCACCACTAATTAGCCGATGGAGATCTTGTGGAACATGTGATTGTGGAGGGTGGGATATCGGCTGCAAGCTACGAGTCCTTACTAGCCACCGTGACAACTGTTGCAAGATTATGAAACAATCAATTTCCAAGTCTTCTACTGATCTTGTTAATTTTTTCGTGCAGGTAAAAATTTTACAATGCTTCACGTCACTACTTTACCTCTCATATCTGAAACTTGGTACATTACTTTTTGGATTAAATTACGCATCTGACAGGAGGGACAGCACAAGAACAAGCCTGTTCTCACATTGGAGCCAGTTGGCAATGGATTTTACTCTGTTGCATTCGATGTGTCCATTTCTCTTTTAGAGGTATTTGCCACATGTGTAGCATCTGCAACCTGTTGTAAGTTTTATAAAATCTTGGATTCGAATGAGCGATCAGACACAGAATTCACCCCAGAACTTAATATTGGAACTGCTGAGATGAAAAGTTCGACATTCCAAGAGCCATGGCCTGCAGAGTATTCCGCATGTCCGCCCTTGTCACCGGTTGGAAGGATCTGACGAGATGAACCAAGAAATTAGCATTTAGATATTTGTTCTCGAATTAGCAAGACCAGTTATAGCTATCGAAGAGAGTATAATTGGCATTTGACACTAATTCGATTTGGTTTCATTGTAAATGGTGGAGAACGAAGAATGGTGGTGTGTCTTTTGACCTGTGGAGTGTCGTCAAGGGATCAGCTAATGTAGAAATGTTGTGCGTTCTTGTCTCACCTGTGTCCTCTGTAAAGTTCTGTTTTTGATATTAATCGTATTGCTCGGGTTGGTATATCTCGAGCACTAGTTTCTTAATAAAATGATTTACAGTCAATGCTTGGGGGTATAATCGATATATAAGGCATCCATTGAAAATCAACAATTTTACATTGTCATGACATGATTATTATAATTCCACAGCATAACAAAAAAGTGATCGAGCCACTTGCCACCCACCACTTGCCAAAATAAAATAAATTATTATTATCAAAACTTAAAGCTTACACATGATAGCACAATTCCACGGCATTGAACCTAGCATTACATTTAAAGTAGAACCAGAAACGTGTTTGGATACGACGATCTCGATCACAAGTCAACATACGATGCATGGTGAATACAAATGTGCCATTGGCCATTAACCTTCTCAAAGACATTCGACGTAAAATGTCTTCCCCAGCTGCTGCCTTTTGTTTTAACCATTTCAATGCACGTAACATACCCTACATCGCCTCTAACATGGACTTGAACATCCTTTGTCTCGATTTCTAGAGGGAATTCATAGTCTGCCCAAACAAATTCCCAGCTCCCCATCACAAGGTCATAACCAGATATGCCACTTACACCAGGGTGTACAACACACACATGCTCACCCTTCGACCAGAGAGCTTGCATAACAGCCAAATCGCCATTTCTGAATGAACTGTAAAATCTAGCATTTGCTGCTAATACTGCAGCCTTGCTGTCTTCCTGGAGAAGTCGTAGGCTATCCCTGAGTTTTGCGGCTTGAGCATAGTTCTCTTGGTCGATAGCAACCTGCAATTCTCGCTCCAGTGTCTGCTCATTTAGTAAGATGCTTTCTCCACTCAGGGTTCCACCAGACTCCTCTCTCGTGACTTGACATGATATCAATGAGCGTGATCTTGAAGATTTCATCAAAGGTGCTGTTCTGAACAAGAAAAGAATTAGAAATATATTTAAGCTGAAAGAAAAAAAACTTAAAACAAGGGTAAAGTGGAAAATATATAACACATCAACCGAGGATAACTATTTTAGCCGATGCACGAGGGTGGGGCGATAGCAAAATGACATATGGACCCAGGATAACATGGCCTTTCTATTTAAGCCAATGCCCTACGCAAGATTATAGGGGCTCCAAAGATTTTCAGTGCTACCAAATAAGTTTGAATTGAATTTAAATTTACAAAGCTCACGAGGTATTCAACAAATGTTTTGAACCAAACTCGACCCTATTAGTTTAATTCACCATCTTGTGCGCGTGAACTTCAGGGTGAGAAATAATACAGCCGAGGGTAGTAATTCCACTAATTTTTACCATTGCAAGCCGGTGAGATTTTAGCTCCCACTCCAAAATTTGCATCCAAAAATAAATTCCATTGCTTGTGAGGGCACACGAAGTTTCGTTCTCCAGTATCAAGCATCACCTATAACCATTACAATTGCAATATGAAACCACTGAAATCACTTCCTAAAAATAATTGGATACTTGAACTAAACCATGGCTATTTTCAACAAAAATAACGTAAATCAAATTATTTAAATAAATGGTTTTGAAGGGATTAAGAAGCAATTTGCTGCATTTGATAAAAGAGTGAAGATAAAATCTTCCCATATACAATTATTATATTCAAAACCTAACTACAAAATAAACTAAAGGCCACTCATAACTCGGAACTCAGCAGACTAAAGCTCTACTCAAAATGAAAACGCTGGAACATCAATTACATGGTTGAAGAAACTAGGTCTGTTGATTCGAGGATTCAAGGAGACAGCAGAAAGACTCGACGCTTCCACTGCAGAAATCATCTCACCAGCTGCCAACAAAGAGACAAATTGACTAAAAATCAGAATCAAACATCATAAAATCGAGTAATAAATCCAAAATAAAGAGATAAAATTCAAAACCGGCAAAAAAAATATTTGGTTTTCGACGCGATTGATAAGGGAGAACTCCGAGTTGGTTCGATTGGCAAGAGAACTTGCCGAGGAATGGTAGGTCTAGAGCCGTATTGTTTGGGCTGCGCTGGTGGGCTTGCTTCATGATTGGGCTGAAATCAAATTTATTTTTTAATCTTTCTTGTCTGTTGGGTTAATTTTAAAATACACTTAAACATACCAAATTCAGTTTTTAATACAAAAAAACATTAAATTTCCTTCCCCGGAGAGCTCTCACATTTAAAAAAATTGAAACATAGATTGGAAAAATAATAATTAAACATGATGGTTATAAATTAAATAAAAAAATTAATATTTTATTAAATTTGAATATAATCCATACATCACATGCCAAAATTGATAAAACCAATCATGCAATCAAATGTGCCCCACCAGTTGGCGGAATCCTTTGGTGGTTAAATCCCCTCGAGGCCAGTCTCCCTACTTAAAAAGGCCCAACCAATTATTGGATTCTTTGAACATGAATATTAAAATTAATTTGAGATTATTGATACAATTGGTTAGGAGTTTTTAAATATTTGTGAATGGAAAAATATTTAATTTTCAATATTTTGAGGGGAAAAAATTTTGTTTAAGCATTGTAAATTAGTGGAAATTGTACATTCTTTAAAAGGATTCTAAAAAATCTCATAAACAATGTTTTCATGTGACTAGTCCGTGATGTAAAAATGAACTAGTCCTAATTCCAAACAAAATATTATACATATTTATTCTATAATGAATCTTGCTATTTAAAATTGGAATTGACGGACGGACTGATCAATAACTCAAATTGTAGATCTTTTGTGAAACAATTTCGTATTTCTTTACTCGTGAGATGAGTTACATATTTATAATAATAAGAAATATTTTTGTATAAAAAATAATCTTTTTTCACGAGCGATCCAAATATGATATATGTATCATCAAAGAGTAGGTCTCTTATGAGACAGTTTCACAAATCTTTATCTGCGAGACAGATCAACCCTACCAATATTCACAATAAAAAGTAATACTCTTAGCATAAAAAGTAATATTTTTTTATGGATGACCCAAATAAAAGATCCGTCTCATAAAAATTGACCCGTAAGACGGTCTAACACAAATTTTTTACTTTTAAAAATGGGACAAGTGGCAACCATCGAATTAACAATAATGTAGGGTCGAATATCATAAGTGGTATTTGAAAGTCGCTACCTATGTTTGTTGTTTTGGATATATTATCAAAATCATTTATCTTTTCCATTGCCTTCTAATCATTTTAATATGAGATTCACTTATTACTCTTCACTAATCCGTTGTGTGAGAAAAAAAAAATCCAAAAATAATTATTCATAAACATGCAATCTTCTTCTTTTCACACATATATTTATTTAGTTTTAATTGATTAAAAAATATAGAGGAATAAATTTGTTACAAGTGAGTTCGAATATCGAGATTTGGTAGCGTAGATGGAAAAAATATATAGATTTGGAATTATAATTTATGAACTCAACCAAACATTCGTATCATACATGTCTTAAATATCACATTTTTCTTAGAAAACCCTATTTTAAAGACGCTTTTCTTATGCTATGTTTAATTTAATTTAATTTAATTTATTTAGAATATCATAATTTTATTGGCTTGAAAAACATATGTACTTCTAAAAAATTTACTCACATTGTTCCCTCTCCCCCCAAGTGAATCTCAACTCTCTCCGTGTTCAACTCGCTTTTCTCCAGACATTGGAGACGAATCAAAACGATACTCGTATAAATTTTGTGTGTCGGAGAGAAACATAAGAAGAAGAAAGAAACTGCGATGAGAAATGGCGGAATTAGAAAGAGAGAAAAACCAGCTATAACGGCTTACATACCCACCACTTGTGAGAGAGAAAAAGAGGTTCCTTTTGCGAATTTAGTTTCAAAATTCAAATTTCTTTTGGCACTGCCAGCGCAGACATCGATCATTATCTACAAGGCCCTGGATTTGACAACTGGGTTTTTGCTTTTGTCCTTTTTAATTATCTTGGGGGCGGTATCTTTTTCTTTTCTTGGTGGGTTCTTGATCGGATACAGAAACGCGGTGATTTTTTGGTGGACGAATTGTTCAGATTGCGGGAAGGGTCTTCTTGTGATGTAATATGGAATTGCTGTTATCTAAAACATACGTAGAAGATATGTCGTTTTTCATTGGTCCCGGGGCTTCAAAGGTTCGCCCTTTTCCCCCTTTAATGAAGCATTTTGTGCTCTTCTTAGTTTGATGTCATGTTATTTCTCTCTGATTGTTTAATCGACGGGTGTTTTTGGCTTTTGTGATCCGAAGTTGTGGAAGAGAATTTGCGCGGAAACTACTACAGAAATCAACCTTCTCGCAGAAAATTGGAAATATATTTTAGGGGGTCTCATCTGTCAGGTTTGTTCCTTTCTAATGTATATTTTGATAGCCTGATATGTGATTGCTTATAATGATTAATTAGTTGGTGCGGATCAATTTCGATACAGGCAACAATTTGACATGAGAACATGCAATGTGATAACCCGTTTAAATTCATTGTAATCTTGCCTGATTCGGTATTTTTTGCTCAAAGTACTTGCGGTCAGGAATTCGGGATCCTGTTCTCATTCAAAGATTAGTTATCTTGTTACAATATATCGAAATGCTTATCCGTTTTGGCTTCTTAACGGAGGAAAAAAATATGATGACTTATGTATCTAGAGAGTAAAAATTGAAATGGACCAAAAAATCTTTCCAGAACTTGATCTGTAATCGTAGTAGTTGTTTCTTTCAAAGATTAATATGGCTTAGAACGAAATTTTAGCGGTGATGGATGAACTCGATTTTTGCTTGTTTGGATAGTACATTGTTTTAGTCATCCGGTGTTTTAGGTTGTTTAAATGCGGGCTTGCCATAACATCAATGAAAAAGTATAATTTTGACGTGGGTTTGCTAACAATGATAATATGCTTCTGGAACAATAGTTTTCGGTGCAAATCATGTAACAAAGTGGTATACAGTGGAAACGGTCCAAAATCATGATTGTTTAGTCCCCATGAATTGTAAGACCAATTGTATTTCTTCCATCTTTTGTAAGTTTTAAAGGAATCCGTAGTTGATTATGAGGCAATCACGCCATGCAGACTAATTTTGCTCTAGCATTATGGAAATCGACCAAATACTATCATAAGTTTCTTGTCATTCTCCATGCTTTCGACAATTTTTTTGTAAAAAATTATGGGGCAATTTAATTTAATGCGTTGTTTTGCTCTAGTTTGGGGACGTTTCGATCTTTTGAATTGCTGAAAGTTGCTTATTAACAAAGTTGGTATCTAGTAAGCTCTAGCTTTCCGTTAATTAACATTGCTAAAGATAATCTATTCTTTATTTACACACTAAGAGATTAAAATATGGTGTTTATTATTTTGCCTAATTTTGATCTTGAAGCTTCTGTTGTGACACTGGAAAAGTATGTGATTTTTTCGTAAGCTTAATTTGGTGAGTAATATGATCTTTCTAGTTAAATGATCTCAGTTTTTTTATGACATATAATGTGGCGTTCTGATGCCCTTTTGACACGCGTTCTGAAAATGCAAGGTTTAAAAGGAAAATTCTGTCATTAAACCTTCATATTCTTCTATTCAAGGAAATAATCTAATTGGCTTTTAGCCTGTTTATCAATATTAAATGTGCTCGCCACTTCCTGCAGGATGTTGAACATTTGCTTATGTTGTGTTTTATTTTCTCTGGAGATTCTAACATGTTTTCTTCAGTACATCCATGGGTTGGCAGCTCGAGGAGTTCATTATTTTCATCGACCAGGACCAATACTTCAGGATGCTGGCTTTTTCCTTCTTCCAGTAAGTCAGCGTTGTTTATTATTTCTATTTTTGGTCCTTCTGGAGATTTATGTACAGTATCAACTTTCTTGAACTGTAGGAGCTGGGGCAAGATAAAGCTTACGTCAGTGAATTTGTATTTACCTCCATTTTTCTATCTTTTTTCTTGGTGAGTTTTCGCATTGTTGCATCAATCCATTTTTCTATTTTTTTTCTTGGTGAGTTTTCGCATTGTTGCATCAATTTTTTTTTCAAATCCCAGTCAAGTTAAATGCTTTAAATATTACACTATACATATGCAGTGGACTTTCCATCCATTCATTTTGAAGAGCAAGAAGATTTACACAGTCCTGATATGGTGCAGGGTCTTGGCATGCCTAGTTGTAAGAGTGATTTTGAATCTTAAATTGATAACAATGTGAAAAAAGTATGACCTTCTGTGAAAATTTAATGGGGACTATATTCGGGGGCTAGGAGCTCTACAATCTAGTTCGTTAGCATTTTTACAATTAAGATAATACTGATGTTGATATTTTGCATT
This sequence comes from Primulina tabacum, assembly GCF_025594145.1. Lineage (NCBI taxonomy): Eukaryota > Viridiplantae > Streptophyta > Magnoliopsida > Lamiales > Gesneriaceae > Primulina > Primulina tabacum. The sequence continues at coordinate 10,304,954 of NC_134554.1, forward strand.
TAATTTCCCATTGTTGCAGGCTTGTCAAATTCTTCGGATCATTACCTTTTATTCTACTCAACTACCTGGTCCAAATTACCATTGTCGGGAGGTAAGACCCTGCCAACGTCATTTTTTTCTCTCAGTTGATATGCTTGATTTCTGCTCAAGATAGTTGGCATCTTTTTATGTTTTCTTTAGAAGTAAGTGATATTTGCAATATTGTTCTGAATTGTTTAGGGGTCAAAGTTCGCCACACTGCCTCGTCCTGATAATATGTTAGAAGTTCTATTGATAGGTGACACTTTGATTTGCTTTGCTTGCTGTTCTAATGTATGTTTTAGATAAACACACACACACAGATATATATATATATATGTTTGTTGTTCATTGGAATTCTTATGGTCGTGCAGTTCCACAGGGGGTGCTCTTTGGCTGCGGTGATATGATATTTTCCTCTCACATGATATTCTCTCTAGTCTTCGTGCGGACGTATCATAAATATGGCACTCGAAGGTAATACCATGAAACATCTCATGATATGTTGAAACTGTAATCTGCAAATATGGAACTTTCAAATTGTGATATGTTTCTTGATGTGGTGTCACAGGTTTCTTAAACAGTGTGCCTGGTTAATTGTTGTGATTCAGAGTTTGTTGATTATTGCGTCGCGTAAACACTACACAGTGGATGTGGTTGTGGCATGGTAAAAACAAAAATAACTAAGCTGTACTTGTGAATTTGAGCTCAAATCTTAGAAATGTTTTATCGACACACAATGTTATTTCAGGTACACTGTTAATTTGGTGGTGTTCTTCATTGACAAAAAGTTGCCAGGTTGGCATTTGTTGTTCTCTGAATTTTCATGTCTGCTTCAATATGTTCATCTTGTTTTGCCCATCGTTGCTACTCTAACTTGACTTTTGTTAGTGCAGAACTTCCAGATCGTTCTGGAGCTGCAGCACTGTTGCTCCCATTGAGTAAGGATAGCCAGACCAAGGAAGGGATTAATCACAAACTTCTTAGTGGGCATTCCGGAGATTCTGCTGCCGACTAGGTAAAAAAAATTGGTTTCCCCCTTGTTTTACCTCTTTGTAATTTGAACAGATTCCTCGGAATAAACAGACTATACTGCTTCTGTTAACTTTTGTTTCTTTCTTGTTCAGAGGCCAAGAACTCAAATCAATGGCAAGATTTCGGAAGATGGAAATGTAGTTCACGTTGAAGCTGTTATTAACGGTGTATAGTATAGGAACATTCGCGACCATCCTCCGAAAGTCGTCACAGCATAATTTAATTCTTGTTCGTGGAGTCCGGGTAATGCTTTTCAAATCGTGGTTCTTGGCTGGACCCGCAATATGGTCTCAAAGACACCTTAGTGTATCATGGAATTCCATGTTTAATAATCCCTTCGATTATTTTATATATTCATTCCTTATTTATGCTTAGTTTTGTATGGATTGAAATAAAATATCAAAATCAAGAAAACCATGTTCATTCGCCTTATCCCAGTTTTAGACTTCCATACATACATCTGTGTCTGAATCGTTTTTGTGAAACAGACACATCTATCAGCACACATGCTTAACGTTGCTAGAAAGAGAAAAACCAAGAACAGAAAAGTAATCTGGCTTGCTGATTAAAGAACATTGCGAAACTGGAAATTGTCTTTATCTAATGTGCACATCTTGCCTCACATGCCTTGTAGTAGAGAGGCCACATTACCCCATGCTTACCTATCAATGAACTCTCCTTTACTTTATTCAACAAATTATGAAGGATTGGCTTATTCATTCCATGTGCGCTTCACTAATTAACAGAAAATGCTTATTAATTCGCTCGGCACTAAATTAGAGAATTGAAGATAATAGGCTTAGTTTTTTTTTTAAAGTTTCAAAAGTACTACTGAATTTTGCACAGAAGGACAGTAACTCACTATCTTTTCTATTTTATCAAGTTTGAGCCACTTAGAGTAACTAATTTTAGTGTTATGGTCTGTTTTAATAATTATATATATCAATAAAATGTTAAAATTTTATTGTAAGTTACATGTAGTTCAGCGGATAGAGTCATTGTTTACTTGGGTTTAGGTTAAATGTTCAATTCTTACTGAAGTCATTTTTTTATTCTTTTATTTTTCAATTTATTTTATAATTTATATATCAAAATTGATCATCATTTATATATAAATCAAATAAATTATAAAAAATATTATACAAGTGGGTCGGTGTACTACTATATTTAACGAGTCCCCGTATAATAAATTATATATCCTTTTATTAAGAACCAGCCAATTATATCACCCTCTCCGTACACATTTGATTTTCAAGTTCGTGCTTTCGTATCAGACGAGGAGTCTTCATTATCACCGATGTGTGTTTTGGTACGAGAGAGAGGTTGGTTCTATACCCATGTGCCCTCTCTCGTATACATATATATTTTTCGACGGCAAACATATATATTTTAGTATTAAATAATTTACATTTGAAACTTATATTAAAATTAAGAACTTTAAAAATGATTTGTATAATAATGTTTTATGTTATAAGTGATATAATCATTTAAAAAATTAGATAAAAAAAATAAAAAGATACAACACAAAGACACACACACACATATATATATATATGATGGCCCACAAACAGCAGCGCTCAGGTTGGCGCAATTTAAGCGAGAATGATAATTGATATCCAAGTGATGGTCAAAACATAGTAATTTCCATGATCTGTTTTGGACATATACGTTGGCTAAATAATTGACCTTAGCATCTGATTTCAGCTTAGGTTTTCACTTATAGTTGTTAACTACATCTTTTTCCTTCTTTTAGGATCCTTTAACTTGTGTATCGAATGCGTTGCGGATGCGCATAATTCATGATATCAATCGATCAATATCTTACACATCAGTCACATAAAACCCAATTCAATTTCTTCTAGAAAAAAATACAATTCAGTTATTTTTTATTATTAGTGAAAATAGCCAAAACGGTCTTCTAAATTTTTTTTTTTTCGATTTTGGTCATATGAATAATCCAAATTGGGTTGTTGTCTTGTAACTTTGGGTGGTTCTATTTGACAAAAATATTAACGTCACATTAGAGAAGGCTGACATGCAACGAAAAAAGAAGGATTTGACCCCTTGCTCCTCAATTATATTGCAAATGATTAAAATAAAATAATAATTTATAAAAATTTAAATATTAAATCGATTTTTCCACCCCTCAAATTTATTTAAATTTTTTTATTTTAAAACATAATATTAAATTTTAATTAAGTATAATTTATATATTAATATTTGAATCGAAAAGATTGAATTTTTTATTTTGATTCAATTTTTATATAATTAATTAATCGCTATAAAATATGTTATAAATGAAATTTTGAAAATTTGTTCTTAAAGTTACTTTTGATTTTGAACTAATTATATTATTACATTTCATTGATTATTTATTAACTATTTAAAAATTTCTATTTTGAACTCCAGCTAAAAAATTATAGCTCTATACTTGATTACGTAAAACCGAAAATGCTGTCATTTTTAACATCACGTTAATACTTTAGGATATAAAGCCAGAAAAATCCCTAAGTGATAGGACCAAGACCCAATTTTCAAAAGACCAAAAGCCATCACAAGCCAAGAGGTGCGGTAGGGAAACTATTTTTGCAATTTCTCACTATCATCATCATTATTATTAAACAGAGCAGACACCAAGGCTACATTAACCTTCCATGGATAATATCATTGCTCCACAGCAATCCCTAACCCTAAGTAAGTGCATTATTTTGCAAAATTCATGAGAATCATTTTTGAAATTTATACAAACTGTACAGAATGAAAACAATCCAAAACCCGCGGGTAGTAATTAAGCATAGGCAGATATATGCAAAAGGAGCTTGAAACGTAAAGTGTGTGGTGCATGTTATAGGTAAAGACAGGCATGTCTATGCAGTGATCATTATTAGGGCATATCTGTAAAAGAGTGCCACCTTTTCTTTTGCATGCTCTCTCTATTATTTAATGGGATTTTACTCTTTTGCCAAATTTAAAAGATCAGTGAAAGGGCCCTTAATTTAGTTTTGATATGAAGATAGGTGGTCGAAATAATTACACACCATCTTCCATCACTTGGCCTGGTTTTGTGGAGAAATCATCATTATTTCATCAGCTTTGGTTCCAGATTTTGGGGTTCATTTAATTTATATTGTTTGGAGGGACCACTGAGTCTGCTCGCTCATATTTTATAAATTATATATATATATATATATAAGTTTAATAATAATACTAATAGTTGATTGTGTTGATTCATGCAAGCTAAGAATTAAATTTGTCCCAAAAAAAAAATTGATTATCTTGGAACTGACCTTTCCTTGTAATTATCAGTATCTGGAAATAGAATATATTGAAAAGGACAGGACAATATTTAGTAAACCGAACCTTGATGATACTTGGATACTTTAATATATTCAATTAATGCGCCATGAATGAAAAGTACGATTAATCAAAGCAGAAACGGTAACAATATGATTTGGTCTCCGTCACAGGATTTCTTGGACTTTGACTTTGTACTGAAATTAAATGACCATTTATTTAAAGAAAACTAGTTCCATATCTGATTCTGATCATATATAAATACATATATATTTAGAAAAATTATAATATTTTTTATTCATTATAATACCTTTATTTTCACTTATAAAGTTATATAACTAAAATCCTAGCTTATTTCAGTATGATTATGTAATTTGGTAGATACACTACCAGTGGAGCGAAATATTAATTTTAAAGTGAAATTAAAAATTTAACCTTTAAATATAGAGAGAGAGAGAGGGATTTTTTTTTTATATATTTATATGAAAAATAAATTCGATTATAGGTAAATTCAAAGTTAGATAATAGATACATTAAATATAAAATAAAATATTATATGAATTATTGCTCGCTTCAGAAGTTGTTGAGGGGATAAAATATATATTTTTATTTATATAAAACAAATACAACCACCTCTCGCTATATGATTGAGTCACTGTTTTACTTTGACAATTGTCGTATAATTTAATCTTTATTATATTTATTTATGTCTCTAGGAAAATAAATAAATAATTTAAAGAACAAGTGGTTTTCTTAATTTTTGTTCGTAACGAATGACTTCGAATGTAAATACATTTTTATATATTCAAAATGGTTTATTTTTCACTATTTAAACTTAAAATTATTTTGATCCCTCGATATTGTAAAAACTACCAGAAAAGGTCATGTAATCGGCTTTTGCCCTCGATTTTGTGTACTTGTAAGAACAAGATAATTAATTTATTGTTTGTTCTTAAAACCTTCCATTAGTTTTTAACGATAGTTAACATTTGTGATCAAATTTATTAAAATTTTTTTTTGAATTATTGCAAAGAAGAGAGATCAAAACGTTATTTTGTCCAAAATGCTACGAACGAAATCAAATACACATTCAAAATTTTTAATTAAAAATTGAAAGCCAAAAGCAGCCAAAAAAGGGTAATGTTATTTTCTATTTATTTAGATTTCTTTTTCAGACATAACACCCATATAAGTGCACTGTTCTCCACACCACAAAAATAAATGAAAATCAAAGCATGTTTATAGAGAATTGGATACACATAACAGCTCCGTGATTGGAATATGTACTGGTGCATGCTCTTCAAATGTGAAAAGGTGAAAGCTTTTTGAGGACAAACACTATTTCTCATTTTCTTGGATCCTCAAAACCATAGATCCCATATTTCACTCTCATCCCAATGCTAATTCTTGACATTATTCTACTACTTGTTGAAGGCTGAAAATATCATTTTTTGCTGAACTTTGATCGCCATTTTAAATGGGTGCACGGTGCTCAAAGTTTTCTTTCTGCTGGTGGCATTCTCACCAGAAGCCATCTGTTCTTGAATCCTCTGATCTGGGTTAGTTTATTTTCATGAATATATTTGAATCTTGATCGGTTTTTTTCGTGGAATTGTGGGAAAATAGTGTCTTTTCACTTGAGATTTCTGGGTTTTTGTAGAGAATGGGGAGAAGAATTCGCTGCCCAGCTTCAAAGAGTTCAGCTGGGAGGAGTTGAACACTGCAACAAATGGGTTTTCTCCTGATAACATTGTGTCCGAACATGGAGAGAAGGCTCCTAATGTAGTGTACAAAGGCTTGCTTGAAAATGAACGATGGATTGCAATTAAGCGTTTCAACAAGTCTGCTTGGCCTGATTCTCGCCAATTCATTGTTAGTATATTCTTATAACATCTTTTTAGTTGCTGTTTTCTTGATTAATCCGTCGGTCAGTGACAGTTTATTCATATACTCTGTTATGAGTTATTTTCTTTTATATTTGTCTTTTACTTTGGAAAACTTTGCATCTGATAGATTTTTTTTTTAATTTTCTAATCAAGATCAAGAACAATTTTTGAGTGAGATATGGGCAATTCTTTCTTTTTAAATCATAAATTATCTTGCTTGTTTCTGCAAGGACGAGGCTAAGGCAGTGGGGAACCTGAGAAGTGAACGATTGGCAAATCTAATTGGATGTTGCTTCGAAGGGGAGGAGAGATTGCTGGTGGCAGAGTTTATGCCCAATGACACTCTCGCCAAGCACCTGTTTCATTGTGAGCTCCAAATCTCATTGTGTTTTAAGGCTTAATCCTGCACATTCTTACAGAAGATTCATCATCCGTGGGCTGATTTTTTTCTAGGAAACCAAAAGATGTACATTAGTGGATTTGATTGGTTTTTTCGAGTTGTATGTTTTATTATCTTGGTATCCAAGTGTTCTGATCTATGCTGCTGGTTGAATTGTGATAGGGGAGAACCAGCCAATGAAATGGGCAATGAGGTCGAGGGTGGCATTATATTTAGCGCAAGCCCTTGAGTACTGCAGTAGTAGAGGGCGCGCACTATATCACGATCTCAACGCTTATCGAGTCTTGTTTGATCAGGTGAAAAATGCTTCAGAGAATTTTTATTTACCTATTTGTTACGCATATCAGGCGAAAAATGCTTCAGATAATTTTTATTTGCCTATTTGTTGTGCATTTAGTGTTGCCCTTGATTTTTCATCGGGATACTTGTTATTTAGGATGCTAATCCTAGGCTCTCTTGCTTTGGCCTGATGAAGAATAGTAGAGATGGCAAAAGCTACAGCACAAACTTAGCTTTCACACCTCCAGAGTACTTGAGAACCGGTATAGTTACATGTACACGCTTACTTTAAGATTAATACGTTTTGCCAACTAAGAAACTTCTGATCTTAAACCATTTTACAGGAAGAGTTACTGCAGAAAGTGTGGTCTATAGTTTCGGAACCATGCTGCTAGATCTTCTAAGTGGCAAGCATATACCTCCAAGCCATGTATGTTTTATTTCCATCATTTAAAGGAACAAAGTTTCTTCAAAGAATAGGATTTGTCCAATCTTTATTATATTCTTAGACTTTGTTCTTGGAAATCTTTTAGATGACGAGCCAATTCTTGACCGTATACTTAGAAGTGGAATCCTTTTCTTTTTTTTGAATAAATCTCAAGTGGAATCTTTATTCATCAAAAGCCAGGAATTTATTGTTTCAACTTCTGGCGTCTACTAGGCACTCGATCTGATTCGTGGGAAAAATTTTCTGATGCTGATGGATTCTTGTTTGGAGGGTCACTTTTCTACTGATGATGGAACTGAATTGGTACGATTAGCCACCCGCTGTTTGCAATACGAAGCACGAGAAAGGCCAAATGCAAAGTCCCTCGTGACATCTCTACTTTCTCTTCAGAAAGAAACCGAGGTATGATCAAACAGGTATCAACATTTAGTTTGACTGAATATTAATATTTCAGGTATGAATGTATGAGTCAGGTGCCTTCAAATGTTCTGCTGGGAATTCTACAAGAAAACGCGAACGAAGGTGAACCATTGGTGTTAAGTCCTTTGGGTGAAGCATGTTTGAGAAAGGATCTCACTGCCATACATGAGATATTGGACAAGGCCGGATACAAAGACGATGAAGGAATTGCTAACGAGGTATGTATATGTAATGTTTTTTGTCTATTTGCATAAACACCTGATGTTCTGTATCATCACACTGTTATTGATATATTCTTCAATACAGTTATCTTTTCAAGTGTGGACGAATCAAATGCAGGAGACCTTGAATTCCAAAAAGCTTGGGGATTCTGCTTTTCGAGCTAAGGATTTTACCACTGCCATCGATTGCTACAAACAAGTGAGTTTTGTGCCTGTCTTGTTTCTATTATTTGCCATCTGGAATTAATCAATTCCAGCTCCATACCACAAATTCTCTTTCCTCTTATTCTATAATTGTTCAGATCCCTATGAGTTGATTTTGAACGCACGTATTAGGTGTGCGACTTGCATCATCGATCTAACTTCTGAACAACTATTTTGTTTCTTGCAGTTCATTGATGGTGGGACGATGGTGTCACCAACTGTCTTTGCTCGACGCGGCTTATCTAATTTGATGAGTGAAAAGCCTAATGAAGCTCTGAATGATGCTATGCAAGCACTGGTGGTATCACCAAACTGGCCTACTGCCTTTTACCTTCAAGCAGCTGCACTTTTTACACTTGGGATGGAAAATGATGCGCAAGAATCACTTAAAGAAGCCACAAATTTGGAAACCAAAAGAAACAGAATTTGAAAGTGTATAGTTTTCCCATTTTCTTGATTTGCTTGTCGCTCATTTTGATTGTCAATCTGCAGATGATTATTTGAAATCAACTGTTTTTAAGTTTCTGAATTTGTAAAACTTCAGTTTCTTTTTTCTTTGCTTTGCGAGTTAATGCAATGAAAAGTCCACTTCTCTTAATTCTTAAGCCACTCTTACTAGGAATAGATCCATGATTCAGGATGATGGGGACGGGATCTTACTGGGAAATCTTAATACTTTCAAAAGTTATATGGATCAAATTTTTGATTTTTTCATATAAGAAGAGGCACCAGAGGAAATGAAATAACAGTAGTTTTCATTCAATCCATCTTGCCAGTATGTAAATCAATAACTTCCAACTACAATTCTTATTTGTTCAAGTAATCTGAGTAAATTCATCTCAACTCAAAAAAAGATTTGAGAATAAAAAAATCTCCTTTACATAGGAGGTCGATTATTTCCAAGCAGTTGGCCAACCAAGTTAGTCACCTGCAGTGAACATGTGAAAGCAATCAAGAAACAATCTATGTAGCATAGGTCAGAAGAAACTCAAAATGCATACAAAATGACCTCGATGATTCAATCAGATATGTTAGCCACATTATAAAATTAAGAGCGTCGAAGCATTTCGTTGCATGCAAACAAAAACTGCCTTTCGTAATCGAATCCAATGACCACCCCCCTGTGTTAAAAATCTTACTTCTCGTTCACATAAAGCAGTACTTCCTCCTTAAATTTTATAATTTTTATCACACCTCTAGATATTGGCATTGTTTATATTGCTATAGACTCAATATTAAATTTAAAATAGATCAAATACAATGTCCACAATAATTAGTCTTCTTACTATACCATGATTTATAAAACGAAAGTCAATCCCTATAGGTTAAGATTTTTCTCATTTACTCCTATAAGGAAAGGCTGGCACCGTCTATCTCACATCGCATTCTTCCAACCTCATGCATCAAGAATCTTTCAAAAGCATACGGTCATCCATTCCACAAGAGCTTATAATGAACTATAGAGTGAACACACATATTCTGGTACAATGTTCAGGCAAATTTTTCAAATAAATCTGAGGCTAGAAAGCAAATCAATCACCTGCCAATACTTTGAAACACAACGATCAATGCAACTATTTTCGCCCATGTTTAGCTCAGAATCCTTATACCTGAAAATGCATGCAACATACTCCCACTAAGTAGAGAGAAGAAATTGTTGAAATCTAGTTAAATTTCATGATCTACAAACAACGCAATAATCTAACATAATTCAATAGGAGAGATTGGGTATCTGAAAGACATACTTGTTCTCAATGCATTTATTGAAACATGTGTGTGTAAGCCTGAATACAAAAGAAATATGCCATCATATAAACATGTCCATAAAGGCGCATAAGACTAAACAAAAATGACACTCATGATGACTTGAAATAATAGCATCTAAAACTCTTGCACCACATTTGATCATCCAGCAAGCCGCTAGCTCAAATGACAGATCGCGGACTAAAAATTAAAAAATGCATTATAGAGAAGCTCTATATCAGTAGAGCAGGAACTATATAAATACATAACATCGGCTAATAATAAACACAAAATTGATCGCAAACACCACAATACCAATAACCCAAGATTAGTCTGTGGGGCATCTTCACAAACACAAAAAGCGAAATTACCTACTTATTAAACATTTCCACCCTGTACTCCATCTCCTTTTCCATCATCCCAATTATCTAAACAAATAGATACGCAAAAACAATGTTAAAATCCGAATATATGAGAGCCCATAACATAAAACCCGATTGAATCCGCGCGCGTAAGATAAACAAAAGAATAAAAGAGATATACCTGCTCTCTCTCAATAGCAGACGGACCGGTGTTGTTCGGAGCCATTAGATCTGAAGAGGAAAAATTGAAGCACAAGAAGAAGGTTGTACTTAAACCCCCAGCCCCAAAATAGGTTTATATTTGAGACTTCAGTGGGGTCCAGCTCGAGCGAGCGAGGTCCATTTCGTTTTAATTGTTAATAATGAGCAAATTATTATTAAACATATTTAACGAAATGAACAAAAAAATTATAATATAGATGGAAACAAAATTCTTAATGCATGTTTATTTATAATAATGCCATTAAGACTATTCCGAAATGAAGATTAAAAGCAAAAACTAGAGAAATATTGTTAAAATACTAATAATTTTCGAACTAGAAAAATATTTCTGAAATTTGTTTTGCTGCTATATTGATCGATGAATGATGATGCTGATTCATACTTTCTTGATCCTTTATGGTTCCAAGAAACTCTCAAGCCGATTGCGAAATATTAAAACTAAATCATATAAATTAGCACACAAAGATGGACTACAGCAGTACTTGATTTCGATAAATTTACAATCCCCGAAAAGTTCCTCCCAATTTCTCGTCAATATCTGTATATTGAAAAGCTACATGATACGAATCAGTAACTATAATCTTAAATACAGAATTGGGTTCAAAAGAGCATTGCCACACACATTCTTGTGCAGACAATTAGGATCTTATAAACAACAAAATCTCAGGAGCAGCTACCACGGCTGCAAGTCAACCATTGACAACTTCGTCCATTGTTTTCACGGTGCTGCTTTCCAGCCCGCTTTTACGCCAGGCAACATTACTTATATCTGCTGCTAATGATGCTAGTTCGTGCCTTGTGAAGCATGGAGATGACTCTGTATAATCGATGAATTCGGGGCCCAACAATGAACTTACCTTAGTAACAGCCCCGCTAGGACTTTCACAACAACCATGGCCACATCGGTGAGGGACCAATTGATCACCATAAGCACCCTCAAACAATTTACAGATGCTGATGTCTGGTTTTGAGGCTCGGTTCAAATGCTCTGAATTTTCTACGCTGTCAAATAGATTATAAACACTAAATGCACTGATGCGAGGAACTGGGCGGAATAGAGTAGGAGGGATTAAAGATTTCTCGATGAGTTGGGCAGATTCTGGTGGATCCTTCTCCAATCTTTGGAAGCTAGCATCTATTTGTACTTGAGGGATAACGTCTTTAGCTTCATTTGAGATGAGAAAGTTGGTGTCTTCACATGATGGTGTTTCTTCAGATGATGATGCCTTTGATTTTTCAAGACTAGAATCTTCAACCATGTTGCTGGGTTCCAATTTAGGCTTCACAAGATCCATGCACCGCCGCTTCAGTGTAGAATTCCAGTGGTTCTTGATAGCATTATCAGTTCTCCCGGGTAAAAGCCTTGCTATTGAAGCCCATTTATTTCCATGGATGGTATGGGCCTGTAGTATGATGCGATCTTCTTCATCTGCAGGAATTGGAGGTCTCAACAGCCATTAATAAATACAATAAGATTTCAAAGATAACAATTGGCAGAACCCATAAACAGGAAGAGATGATAATTAAGATGCATGTCATAAAAGACAGATCAGAAGCATAATTTATTAAGAACCCCATTCATGCCAGAAGCATACAAAGCTATCATGCACCACATCGCCACAAGAAATATTGCCGATATCGAAAGAAACAGAGAACAATTCAAGGAAGGGATATGCTAAGATCAAGCAACATTGTGTTTTAAACATATGTCCAACTTTGAAAGAAGAGGGGTTATCTAGTCTATAACTTGTAGATTGAAATTACTAGTGCGATTAAGCATTGGTGAATCAAAGAGTATGGTAAGCTACATTTTCCTGCAACTTTAATGGCACAAACATTTGAATACCGAAGAAGCTATACACGAAGCAAACGAAACAATTAAAAAAAACGCCCAGCAGGGCGGGCGCAATAATTCGACTTGCAATCCAGGAATTTATGCTTGCAACTATGATGAATTGCAAATATCAGAAAAACATTGATTATTAAATGCAGTATCCATCTCGATTCTTGCGAAAAACACATATTGTGATAGTAACTAATATAACACAATTCAGAAAGATACGAAGCCTCACAGAGGGGAGAGCTGCAACAACGCAGAAAAGTATCATTGTTTTTAAGCATAATTACAGCAAAAGAAAGTTAAAAAAATACAAATCTTGGGCGCCCAACTGGAATTACCCGTGAACGGCTTGCGTTTAACGGCTGGGTCAAGCTGATTGCACCACCGGAGGCGGCACGACTTTCCCGATCGTCCCGATATTCCTCGGGCGATAAGACTCCAATTTCTAGCCCCGAAATTACTCACAAGTTGACTCAGCTTCGTGTCCTCATCTTGCGACCACGGTCCTTTTACTCGGTCCAGCGATCTCTTGCCGACTCTTCCGCCGTCGTCGGGCATTGCCGCGTCATCTTCCTCGCCGGAGACGACGGCCACTTCGACACCTTCGTGCTCATCATTTTCCATTTTACTGGAATCGTGAGCTGTATAATCATTTATTCCATTATTTTCGGGCGAAATTTGTACTTACCGGTACCCGCCATGAGAGAGAGCAGAACATCCATTCTAGGGTTCCGCAGCTTCTTAATGAAATGGGTTGGGCCTGTCCATTTGGCCCAAAATCTAGTATATTTAAACAATCCATTATTTTATCATTGGCCCAATGTAAGATCTATATTTTTTATTACAATTATTTTCACGATGATAAATTTATTCGGTTGATAATAAAATAAATAATATAAATATGTTTTAAAATTGATAATATTATGTGTGTGATTATCACGAAGAAAATGTTCCAGTTGTATTGACTCTGTGGTTTTTCTATTTTAAAAATTTATAAATCTAATTATTTCTATTAATTTTTTTTCAAGAGATATTTTTATTGATAATAGCTAGGCTAGATAATCTAACCTATGTTAACAATAATCAAAATACTTTATTTGAAAAAAATAAACAAAACTTAAAAAAATAAATTATCCTTACAGTGTGTTTGACAACTAGGATTTGGGAGGATTTAATGGGATTTGGAATTGGATTTGAAAATTCAAATATTTGAAAACTCCATTTGGTGTTTGGTTTAAAATTTAAAAATAATATTTACAAATTCATTTCTTGTTTGGAGAAAAAAGGATTTGAATTTGGAATTTTAAAATTTTACTAAGCTATTCTTAGAAATCATATAAACATAAATAACCCAAAGAAGTTTAGAAATTAATAAATCTTCTCTATTATTTGTGTTTGTAAATTCAAAAATTAATTATTATTTATTAATCATAGTACACATAAAATAATAATTAAAAAATAATCAAACAACTTCAAACTTTAACATGAAATTAATTATTAAACGTAAAAAGAGGCTTTGGTAATTACTATAATTTTTATTATATTAATCAGTAAATAACACACGAAACTTATAAAATTTAAACGAAATCTTTCAACTTCTAAAAAAGTTAAAAGGAAAAAACATTCTAAGCATTTAGAAATTTTTGGTGGAGAAAGTTGACGGATGAGAATAATGTGTTGATGAGAATGATGTGTTGGATAAAAAAGTAAATGTTTGTTTTTAAAATCCAAATCCCACCAAATCTTATCAAATTTGATGGGATTTGGATATACTCATTGAAATATCATGTAATCCCATAAAATTATAAACAAATCTGAATTTTTTTTTTTGAATCACCTTGCCAAACAGTAAAAATAGGATTTTGAAATCCAAATCCCATGAAATCCTCTCAAATACTGGTTGCCAAACACACTGTTAGTGATCAAGTCAGACCGAACCAAACCCGAAATTTACGATTCAGTTTGGTTTGATTCGCTATTGAGTAAAATCCAATAATTAAAACAAAAAAACATGTTGTCGGATATTTAAATGGACGCGTCGAGAACCGATTGTGGATACATGTTAATTAGTAATATTTAAATTCCATATATAGAAATCACCAGAATGATATGATAGCATATTTAATTAATATTGTCATTATTTTATGGAATATGATCTTAGGAAGACTAAGCTAATGATTCTGCGTGTGGTGACCAATGACATGCTCGATGCCATCCACCTAAATGTCAAGAATAATAATTTATTATTCAACATTATGCAGCCTTTACTCGACACGACAGCCATAGAAATTTGACAAACATGCGATCCACAATCGAATAAAAAACACGATTACATATAATACGATAAAGACTAAATCTAGGGGGGTGGTGTCTGATTTGTTGCTCCAACCCAGTGTTATTTTTGGCATTAGGTTGGTGCAACGCTACAATGATTTTGTTGAAACGTTATCCCAGTGTTATTAATTTTTTATTTTGTTGTATTTGTTATTCTAATTGTTTATTATAATATATTTTAAGCTTAATTATTAATAATATTATGTATTTTTAATTATTTATTTTAAAAACTTTATTTATTCAATAAATAACTAAATATATGTTTTGAATTGTATATATTATTCATTGAATAAAATAATCAAATTTTATTTTGATAACTATGAATGTTTATTTTTAATGACAACATGTATTATAATGCACAATATGATTTTCGAGGATGAGCGTGACTTAAGTACATCAATCCAAGATGCGAGTGAAGCACCACCAACTTGGAATGTGGAAATGATCATTGATCAAAATATAAGATTTCAATCATTTCTTGCTTGATATAATATATATATATATATATATATATATATATATATATATATATATATATATAAAATAGATGCTCACTTCAGATGCACTAATCGAACATTTATGAGATTTATATAGTAATTTAGTTAATTAAAACTTTTATATTTGTGTTTTATTTATATTTATATTTTATGAGCATTATTTTAATATTTATTGTATGTTAATGATTTATCTTCATATTAGATTATATTATGTGTGACTGTAATTTTTTTGAATAGTTAATTAATTAATTTAATTAAGTAATAATATTTCGTATTTAAAATAATAAGATAAATATTTAAACTAATTCTTAAAATAGATTTTATTATTATTTTTAATTCATTAATATTTTTAATTAATATCAATATAAAAATTATTTTAGATATTATTGATATTTTAATTATTGTGTTTTAAAAAAAGTGAGAATAAAAGAGAGTTTGATTTTCAAAACAAGCGGATGACACTCGAAATAATTATTTGTAGAAACTGAATAAATATTTTGGTAAAATATTTAAAAGATATACAAATTGAATGTGAAAATATTTTTGGTTGAAATATTTTATCAAACATTTGGTATGCAATATTTTGGTATTTGAAATGCTTCAACGATGCATCTTAACAATAGTAGTAAGTAAATAAATGCAATTATAGATAAAAATATGTTTATGGATTTTCGGAGATTAATAACTCCTACATCACCATTTTTTTCCTCTTGTGTATTTGAAAGACTTTGATTTATTAATCTCCTACATCACCATGTTTATGTATTTGAAAGACTTTGATTTATACAAGTCCTTCTAAAACTCATTTTAACTTGTGACTTATCTCTTGATTGTAGGTCGCAACTTCACAATCCGTATAATGTTAGTGTTTCTTATGCAAAAACTACAAACGTAATTTTTAATGTCTTTGAAGCTCAGCTCTCATTTATGTGAGTGATTGTGTGTGAGTATTTAATCAATTATAGTGTATATATCTCTCAAATGTATCCTTACACTTGGGGTTGCTCTTATTATAGCAGATTTCTTTATGTAAGCTGCTTACACTTTGAATCCCTTCCAAATCTTGTATTTACTCTTTAAAATGTTGGATTTATAGACTTCAAGAATAATATATATGTTAGACATAAGAATATGACCGTTTGAAAAGTTTTGTATTGTTTCTGATATTGAAACGATCATTTTTGCCTTACTGACCACTTTTTCCGACCCTAACTATTTTGAGGTCCACTATCAGTTGGGCTCGTTAGCTAGACTGAACCAAACTGATGGGGTTTGCTGATTTTGATTTCAGTATTTACAAAACTAGTATATTCATTGTCATTTATCATTATCTTACACTCCAATTCAGACTTTGGCTTTTGAAGATGATTTGTAGATCATCGTCTTAGCTTCGTAATGCATACTGAATCATTCTATTTAGATAACTGCTCATGCCCAAATGATCCTTGTTGATCAGCCAAACTGATGAGCTTTATTGTCATCAGTTTGCCTAGATAACAACCGATTTAGCTCAACTGACGTGAAATATTACTTGTGTCAAATTTGGTTTTTTATTCAGTAGTTTTAGTAGCTGGTCATTTGTATCACCGAACTGTGAGATAATATTGAAACACCGCAGTTCGTCATAATTTCAGTTTGGCTAAATTCGAGTTCTAACTTCCATCTTGAGTTAGCAACGTCACACTTGAGTAAATATGTTAGAAACACAATAAAAAATTTTCTTTTAATCATCAAAATCAATATTTCTTTTAATCATCAAAATCAATATTATGAGAGTTTTTGATTCAACAAAATAGTTGTTGTGAATAAAATAATAGAGAATATTCCGATAATATTCTTTTTAGTGTAGAATTTAAATTTGATATATTGGGGATACGTTTTGTATTTGATAAAGGAATCACATTATCTAGAAATTAATGTTACATCAAGATATCTTAGTGCGTTGAAAATGAACTTATATCCTTATTTACTCTGCACTATACGCTTGTGCTCGAAAATTACAGTTGGCCCAAAATAATAATGATTGATTTGAAACGAGGGAATATATTTGAGAATGATTTAAAAATTGAATTTCAGTTCACTTAATTTTGAAATTAACTTGAATTTAGTCTTTCAAACAAGTCAATGAATTAGAATTCATAAATCTGAAATCAAATGTCTCGAATCCTCAATCCAAATATAATTTAAGTCGAGAAAATTTGGATAATTTGAAAAGAGTCGAGTTTCTTACCATTTGAATAAATAATTAGACACAGTATTTCTTATCTAAATTTAATTTGCTTGACGCCAGAGCATAGACACCCTCACACGTATTGTGCGTGTACGTACAAATTAACTAATTTTTTCGTATTCCTTTTTCATGATAACTAAAGTTTTTAGTAAAAAAATATTAATGTTTGTTTGAATTGAATGCATGTGTGTTAAAATAAGTTAGCTATTAATGCGGAAAAAGTGGTTCTAGCTTGAACTGAGGTATCGTCAAAAAAAACTTGAACTGAGGTCGATTTTTCGACTACATTGATCCATGGCACTTTTAAAAAATGGTTTGTTTAATCAAGAACACGTGACCAGCTAGATATATTTTATTAGTAATTGACCAATGAATTTTGAATTATAAAATATGAACGTGACACTTTAATCCCATCAGAATTAGGAAATTGAACTTTATTTACAATTAAAAATATTATGATAGATATATAACTATTTATTTTAATATTGCTGAAGTTGGAAATAATAAATATAACGTGCAGCAACTAAACATTTGTTTTTTTTATAAATCCAGGTGGTTGCCATCTGATTGACAGAAAGACAATTTAACAAAACTGGGATTCAATTCTTAAATCCAATAATAAATTAGGATTCTCTCATTGTGTTAAAAAAACTTAATTTCAACTATCTTATCCCACATATTTTTTCATTTCATCTCCTTAACCCATAACTTATAGTTCATATATATATCCAATTTGAGTCTATTGATACTATTAATCTGTAAATCAGTGCTGTAATTTGAATGTTTTATACTCACTTTTGTAATTGAGTGCTACAATATATATATTCAAAATTTTTGTTCTAATTCATTGTCCAAAAATTATAATTACATACTCAATTTATGTCATTTGGTACCTAAAATGCATACTTATATTGGCTCAATAAAGTATAAGATTTTGTACTTGAAAATTATAATTACATTGATTCTGTTGGTACTTCAAATTTTTATATTTGTGGTGTAATTTCAATTATATGTATCTGTGATTATTGTTTTAATTTTCGTATCTTGCATATGTCATAAATAATATATTCAATTAAAGTTAATTGATACCCAAATTAATAAATTTATGTCACAATTTCAACTATATGTACCTATTTTCACGCGCGCGCGCGCGCGCGCGCACACACACACACACACACACACACATATATATATATATATATATATATATATATATATATATATATCACATGAAGTCTAAATGAATGTGGAAATAATTTATAATTAGTTCATTAATACAAGGTATATTGAAGCCAAACAACGTCGTTATAACTTGAATGTGGTCCATTTTTTTTTAATATTAATGATTATTGATGCTTTAAATAAATGGTCGATTAATCCATTAATAACACGCAACAAGTTAGAAAAATAATATTAATTATTGACGTCGTTATAACTCGAATGTGGTCCATTTTTTTAATAATAATGATTAATGACGCTTTAATAAATGGTCGATTAATCAATTAATAACACGCAACAAGTTAGAATAATAATATGAATTATTGAATTAAATCAGAAATAATCCAATCACAAAAATTCTAGTGCTGAGAGAGGAATTATAATATGCAGCAAATAAACATTGTGTGGAACACAAGCCACATTTAAATATGTTTGCTTCATAATTTAGTTATTAAGACTAAGAACTCATGTCTAACTAATTTGATATCACAGCCGGAAATTTCGAATATAAAAATATATACTGCCGATTGCACAGGATTTTCAAATTAATATATAATTCATAATTAAAATTGTAATTTGGAATGTTGAAGATTTTGATGTTGACCGTGGAATTCATAACTTACTTCTCAAGTTCTTATCTGTAACCTTACTTGTATAATATTACATATAAATCTATGAGCGTGGCGATTTTTTTTGTGTGGGTAAGATGAGATAAGGTTTTGGTTCATTAATTAATTAAACTTTGGTCTTAATATAATGAATAGGTTTATTTTTGGCATTTTTAGTCCGATTTTTGCTGGAGTGCTTACTAATTGGTATGAATATTACGAGACATAATGCTGGAAACTAGCTACTCACTTATCCGGCTGAACTCGAGACTGCATGTTTTTGGCATACTAGCAATTCTCAAGCATGAAATAATTTTCAAAAATATATTTATAGTATTTTAGAAATATGGGATAGAGTTTACACGTCTCTGAAAAGCATCTAGCTAGCACATTCAAATTCTCAATATAAGTTATATTATCATCCAAATTTGTGATTGTAATTGATCCCTATTAGGTTACGTACGTAGTTGGGATATGAATATTCGGTTGTAATTGTATTTTCAACAAACCCTCTTGCACTTTAAAAAATAAGAACTTAGTCGAACAAGAAATGGGCTTCCAAATAATTTTGGTGGAATCATAAAGCTACAGTCAGAATATAATATTGTCTAATGTTATTATTAATAATATTAGCGAAAATAACTATTTTATTTATCAACTTGTTAAAATTTGATTTTTGGTCCATTAAATATTTAAAGTTTGGTTTGGTACATTAAATTTTAATTTCGGCTATTTTATTCTGATTGTTGACATAACGCATGATACATCAACAATTTTTGGTGTCAAGACATCAATTCATAGTACCAAATCAGTATTTTCTGACGTTATATTAGTAATTTTCGATGTCACATCAGTTCAATGCACCAAAACCGAACTTGAAATACTTAATTGATAAAAATCCAAAATGAGACAAGTTAGTGGACCAATAAAATAATTTTTCTTTAATATTATTATTATTTTGGAGACTTGGATACATACGAGGTGATATAGGTTTTTTGGGATCACTATCGTACTTATACTAGCAGCAATGATCTCCACTACTATTTGTGATTGTAGATACGGCATATGATCGAATCATATATGATATTAGACCCTTTATACATGCATCTAGTTCCCTTTTTTTTTTTTTTTTTTGAAAACATGCATCTAGTTCCTTAAAATTGAACCTTTGAAAAAGTTCAAATAATTGTCATATTATATATATATATCTGTGTGAGAGAGAGAGAGAGAAATCACTAATTACATAAGAAAACAATTGAACAAAGAAAAATCAAAACCTAAAAATCTTAAAACATAGATATGTTTCAAGAAACACGCATCTCCACGACGTTGTAGCATTATGACATCATTTTTTTTATATAAAATATATTTTCTTTGACTATATGTCAATGAAGTTTCCCCAACTTCGAAATTTTTTGATTTGCCTCGCGAATAATTATCAGGCAATACATGGCTGTTAACAAGGACTCTTTCCCGCTACCGTACGTGGGAATTTCTCAACTTAATATTATACAATTACATCGTATGGAAAGCAAGCTCACTAAAAAATTACTTTAAATATTATAGAAATTCGAGTTTGGTGAAGTTTTTCATATAAATAAGAGGGTTTTCTTCTTCAATTCTGCATTCAAATATATCGTCTGATTAAAACTTCTTTTTCCCTTCCAATGGCGGCACGTTCTGTGTCGTTTCTGGCTTCCGTTTTGGCGGTTTTGACCTGTTCATTGTCGTTTGCATTGGCTGCCATTGTAGAGCAGTCATTCAATGTAAACTTCTATACTTAAAAGCAGCTTACGGCTTTCTGCTTTTTCTTGGTTTTACATAAAATGTAGATGCCCTTGAGGGTTCGGCTTTTTCTTGCAAAATATTAAGGATTTTATGGATTATTGTAGGTACAAAATCTTACGCTGAACCGACTATGTAGAAGCGAAGTAATAACTGCAGTGAATGGGACTCTTCCCGGGCCAACTCTCAATGTAAACGAGGGTGACACCCTTATTGTTCATGTTTTTAACAAGTCGCCATACGACCTATCAATTCACTGGTAAGTCGTAAAAATTATTTAAAATTATCAATATCCACATTTACATCGTAGCAAATTATTTTTAATCTTACTTGGAAAAATATTGTTGATGTGATCGTAGGCATGGGATTTTCCAGATACTGAGTGGCTGGTCCGACGGGCCAGAATACGCAACACAGTGCCCGATCCGACCGGGGCAAAACTACACGTACCGATTCAACGTTACGGGGCAGGAGGGAACCCTTTGGTGGCATGCCCACGTAAAATGGATCCGAGCCACGGTATATGGAGGCTTAATCATCCGGCCTAGATTTGGTCATTCATATCCATTCCCCAATCCAGCTGGGGAATTCCCAATCATCCTAGGTAAGTACAAATACATTGTCATTGTAATTTGTCAGGTGATTATTATTAAAAGAATAAAATTACATAAAACTAAAAAATTTGAATTGCAGGAGAATGGTGGAATGCTAATATTATTGATGTGGAGAACCAAGCACTGGCCACGGGAGCTACGTCAAACAATTCCGATGCGTTTACCATTAACGGCCAACCAGGAGATCTTTTTCCATGTTCTTCTAATCGTGAGTACATTATATTTGAATTCTCATCAAGAAAATTTCTAGACCAAAATGCAGCTAGATGTACGTTAAACCATGTAAAAAAATTGTGGTTAAGCCAACGTTCTATAAGCTCGAGCTTTCGGGAATATAATTTCTCAAATGCATACTGTCGAATATCAATAGTCTAATTTGGTGTGCAAAACTCCACATGATTTATTACATTTGATGTCTCAAGTACTTGTTTTCACATTTCTAAAGTTCAATACGTACCCAATCAACATGCACGCAAACATCTTCCTCGTTTATGTTTTCTAGTCTCTAATTTGCATTAATATTACAGTTTAATTTAATAGAGTAATGATTTTTAACTTGTACAGTTTAATTTAATAGAGTAATGATTTTTAACTTGATGAAGTGTTTTTGTAGAAACATATAATTTAAATGTGGAGCAAGGAAAGACCTATCTCCTCCGAATGATCAACGCTGCACTCAATAACCAGCTATTTTTCAAGATAGCCAACCACAACCTAACGGTAGTGGGAATCGATGCTTCGTACACGAATCACTACGTCACCGATGTGGTGGTGTTGGCTCCAGGCCAGACAGCCGATGTTCTTCTCACTGCAAATCAGGCACCGGGGAGGTATTACATGGCCTCCACTCCATATTTTTCAGCAGGTCCTGGTATTCCATTTGATAACACTACCGCAACCGGCATTATAGTGTACGCAGGATCAACGCAATCAACCCCGATAAGGCCGGTTCTACCATTATTCAACGACACCCAGACTGCCCACAAGTTTTACACTAACATAACTGGACTTGTTTCATCCCCGTTTCGTCCCGCAGTCCCTCTCACAGTCAACGAATCTATGTTCATAACTTTCGGGCTGGGACTCTCAGCTTGCGATGCCCCCGGAAATGGAACTTGTGCGGGGCCATTCGGCCTGAAACTTGCAGCGAGCATGAACAATGCCTCGTTTCAGTTTGTCAGCCGCCTATCAATGTTGGAAGCATTTTTCAGAAATGTTAGCGGGATATACACCACAGATTTCCCTAATAATCCACCATTTCGGTTCGATTACACTAATTCGAGTGTCAGTCTGAATCAGACGCTTTTGTTTACCACAAAATCAGCGAAGGTGAAGCAAGTGAAGTTCAATTCTGTGATTGAGATTGTGTTGCAGAATACAGCTTTGATTGTCACGGAAAATCACCCGTTACACTTGCATGGATTCAATTTCTTCGTGCTGTCTCAAGGGTTTGGTAACTATAATCCCGCGGTCGATAGAAGAAAGTTCAACCTTGTCAATCCTTTAGAACGGAACACCATTGCTGTGCCTGCTGGAGGATGGGCTGTCATTCGATTCCGTGCAAATAATCCAGGTGATAAAAAATATCACATCAACTTTTATTAAATATATTTTTAAAAAATCTACATTCTTCAATGACCAACGTAGGTAAGCATTTTTTGCATGAAACGATATAGTTTTTCTTTTATAGCTTATTGGGAAAATTGCAATTTTCATTCTTATATTTAACTCTTTTCAATGTAGGTAGTAAAATTAAGTTTTATCTCTTTTTTTTTGGAAAATTTAGCTCTTTTTTTATTTTGTGCTGATAGAGCACTGCATATGTAAGTGTTATGTCGACGTTAGGTCAACACCACATTGAAAAATTAAAAGACGAAGATCAAGGTTGAAGACTGACAAAATAGATGATCAATGTCACAAATATACAAATATAGATTATTATAGTCACAAATTTTCTCTATCTTACTTTATGTTTAAATGATTTCAGGAGTGTGGATGTTTCATTGTCATTTGGATGCGCACTTGCCATGGGGTTTAGCCACAGCTTTCGTTGTGGAGAATGGACCGACTAAAGCAACAACTCTACCTCCACCTCCTTCAGATTTTCCCAAATGTTAATTGTGTATTAATTCGCAATTTGATATATATATATATATATATATATATATATTTTATGTCGACACAATAATTCATCTCCTTGACCGATTTCAATTCTATTTATTTTCATTTATTAAATGTATCTTGAAAATGTATTTCCACGATGTAATTTTTTCTTCTTGAACTTAGCTACTAATATGATTCGTGATATCTTCAATCCTTGGTTCCCCAATTTTAGTTTAATTTTAGTTAAAGTCATGTTTTTATATATATATATAGATTTTGATATGAATTTTTTTTATTTTATCTTTAATTTTCACATCTCTTTAAATAGTTATCACAAATTTACTCTTTTTTAGTAATGCCAAAAGTATTCCATTATTACATCTTGGAGTAAACTAATACATACTTTATATTATAGAAATTTACCCAAAAAAAAAAATCAACATCTTACATCCCTTTATATCTTAAGAAATTCTTGATTTCTTTCTCGAATTATACATTTAATTAAATTATTGTATGACTCGTTTGTTATTTTACCAAAACTTATAGTTGGTGGTAGTGATGCAACTCAAATATTTTAAACTATATAACAAAACAAAGGTCACGTTTCAATTGCTCTAACGAGAAGAGACAATTATTACACACCAACGGTTATAAATCAACCAATCATTTAACTTCCTGTTTCACTCATAATTCTACCCTTTGGTGGTATGCTCAGTCGAAAAACATTTACCAACTGCTTAAAAAATCGTACCCTTTGGTGGCATGCTCAGTCGAAATGGCTCCGGGCTACAATATATGGAGCCTTAATCATCCGGCCCCGGCCCCGGCCCCGATCTGGTCTTGGCCTTGGTCTTGGTCTTGGTCTTGGAAATTCATTCCTTAGGCCAGATATTGAGGCAGATGATGAATTCCCAATCATCCTAGGTGAGTACAAATAGATAGATGGTCATGGTAATTCATTAGATGGTAATTCATTTAAAGAATAAAATTATATGTTTATTTAATCTGAATTGTAGGAGAATGGTGGGATACTAGTATTACTGATGTGGAGGACCAAGCATTGGCCTCCGGTGATCTACCTAAAATTTCCGATGCATTTACCATTAATGTCCAACCAGGGGACCCTTTACCCATGTTCTGCCGATGGTAAGTACGTTAAATCCAGATAGATATATTCTCATTAAGAAAAACGTCATTTCATAATGTCGAATATCAAAATTTTAATTTGGTGTTCGAAACTCCCTACCATGTTTCATAAAGTTTAAACATTTAATGTTTATTGTCTCTCATGTCTGATGCTGAATCTACTTTAATCATATAATTTTCTAGTCTAGATATATTGCATTATTGTTAGTGTCAAACTAGTCTATCTATCTTTAATGAGCTCGAGCTTTTGAAACAAATAGTTGTTAACATAGCTAGGTAAATGTTTTTTGTAGAAACATATAGGATAAATGTGGTGAAAGGAAAGAAATATCTCCTCCGAATAATCAACGCGGCACTCAATAACCAGCTATTCTTCAAGATTGCCGATCATAAACTTAAACTAGTGGCAGTCGATGCCTCGTACACAGCTACCTACACCACTGATGTCGTGGTGTTGGCTCCTGGTCAGACAGTGGATGCTCTTCTTGTTGCGAATCAGGCACGGGGGCAGTATTACATGGCCGCCTCTTCATATTTTTCTGCAAGCCTTGGTGTCCCATTCGATAACACTACGACAACAGGCATTATTGAATACACCGGATCAACAGCCTCGACCCCAAAAATGCCGGTTATGCCATTATTCAATGACACGCCGACTGCCCACAAGTTTCAGAATAGTATAATTGAATTTTGGCTGAGACGATTTTTGAAATGATTTATGATGTTGAATAATGTGTTTGGATTAATAAAATAATTTTTTAATAGTGATGAGTAATATAAATAAAAATTTGATTTTTTAACAATTAATTTATATATATTTTGAGCCGTTCAATTTTTTCAATATTTTATTGAAAAAAGAAAAGGAAAGTGAGGGAGGGCAACAGGGTCATAGGCCAACCCTATCGCCCAACCCCAAAACATACATAGTATTGTTGGTGTTGGTTTGAACATCAAATGTCGGTGTTCTAACTAGAAACATGCGAGGATAAACAATAATTAACCTTAATATATTTAAAGAAGTTCTTCATTTATTAATATCGAATTTGAATGATAGTATCACAAAAAGAACTTGAACCAAAACCTAATCCAAAGTAAAGAATCCGAACACTTCCTTCCGACATCCATATAATATATATACTAAATAAGATCCTCATTTCTCGTTTTTACAGTAAAATAATATAAAGAATCTCGACTCTTGAGCCTCAAAACTCCATTGGAAATCCTTCAAATCATTTAGTACATAGCCGGAGCAGGCGCCTCAGCAAGGTCGTCCGCAATCGGGCCGGGGGCGGCGCCGCCACTGCTGCTCAAAAGCTCCAACATAGCGCGGTGGGGGCTGGACCTCTGCTTTTCACAAAGTGCTGGCAGATACACTCCTGAAAAATATTTAACATATAAATAATTTATCATATATGCAATTTGTTAACCTTTTGTAGAGAGATTTATATAAATCCTTTGATGATATATCGAATTTTGTAAAATTTTTGTACCTTCAGCGGCGGCGAGGTTGAAGTAGAGGTCGACAATATTCGGGCAGTTCTGGTAGCAAGCTGGCGAGCAGAGGTTGGCGGCGAATTCCGGGGAGAAGAAAGCATCGGAGGAAATTCCGACGAACTCACGGTCGACGCCACACGCACTCACGCACTCATCGCTCTCTATGTATCCAGCCAACCTCTCCACAACCACCTCCGATGTCTTGCACGTGTAGTCGAGGTTCCCTTCTTCATTCCTGTAGTTTTCCAGCAGGCATCTCTTCCCCGACGATGCGATCGCGAAGGAACAAAGATTCTTGGGCAAATTCTCACACGTAACCTCGGCTGTAACGAACAAAATTACAATCATAAATCAAGATTCATAAAACAAACCGATAAAAGAATCATTAGTTGTTAACATATATCGAGCATACCTAAGGTTGCTTGGAAGAAGAGAGAGCCGAGGAAGAAGAGAATCATCGGCACTTTCATGGAAGAAAAAGCCATTGTTGGATTTCTTGGTTTTTGTTTTCTTTGCTTTTTGATATTTTGGATGGGTGTGTTGTAGACGTTAACGTGGAATGAGAGATTTGAGTTTATATAGGGAGGTGGAGAGAGAGGGAATACGCGTGCGTCTATGTCATTTCTTCGATTATAAACGAATAATAAAAACCAAATGTAGAAAATATCTGTAACCAAATTTTATGCAATTTAATACATTTTGCGTCTCCTTTTGAACATCATATTTTTATTTACGTAGTTAAAATTATAATAACAAAATAAGCTTTGAATATTCATCTCTAATAAATCATAAATGCTAACTTTAATTTGGTTCCATGCATGTCAAATTTGGCGACTTGTCTGTTGAGGAGTGGAACCCACGCGTAAAGTTTTATTAATCATTTTATTGTTCGAGTTGACTCCTCAATATTATAGAGACGTGTTGGGATGTCTTCACGTTCTGAAGTTTCATACACATATGGAAGCTTCTACATAATAATTTTGACAAGGTCGTAATTAATTAATATATTTAACACGTTCTTGATTTTGTTTCCTCGTACTATGGATATTACATCACACGGTGCATGTATATAAAATATGAAACGAACAATTATCGTAAGTGAAACGGTTTCATAAATCTTTATCTGTGAGATGGGTCAATCCTACCGATATTCACAATAAAAAGTAATACTCTTAGCATAAAAAGTAATATTTTTTCATGAATGACCCAAATAAGATATCTGTCTCACAAAATACGACCTGTGAGACCGTCTCACACAACTTTTTGTCTATAATATATATCGAATGAAACATGGATGTTGAAATAACCCATATAAGGGTATATTTTGATATTTACTACTTCATTTAATATTCTAGACCTATGTAAGGATTAGGGAATAAAAAAAATTCAAATCTAAAAATAATTTGATTTTTTGGGTGTGGGTTAATTAGGAGTCACCTTGAAGACCCAATTTTCATGGAAAATATAAGCATCTTTCATGAAGTTTCTATTTGATAATAAATAAAATGTTGACCAAATGTATCGTTCCATGCCTAACTTTCATCTCCACCCAGAACTTATTGACCAATTTATTCGTTCCAAATATAAACAGTCAATATAGAACAATAAAATTTTGAAACATTCAAGATAAAATTTATTACTCTCTTGTAACATAACTTATTTCTAAATTATCACTATTCTTATTGGTCGAGCTGCCACCGCCATTATCAATAATCAATTTTTTAATATAAAACTGGTGGCAAAATCAATTACACATATATTATATAAAAATATATACTTATAGAAAATTAAAAAGAGAGGAATAAGGTTATCTAATCAAACTCATCGAGTTGTTTCGCGAGATTTTCTAGTTGGCTCAAAAACTATTTGATTTGTAACGAAACTATCGAATTTGAGTCGAACTCAAACATGCCTGGAGTTTTTCTCCGGTCTAACTCGAACACAAATTACATTGTTCAATAATTAATGAGATTTAATATTTTATTAAAATAATATTTATGTTAAATAATATCTTTTGAACCTTTAATTTCGAGTAGCTTGTTAACAATTTTACATATTTTTTAGTCGAACTCAAACTTGAGATTGATTTTAATCGAACTCAAGCAAAAAAAAATTAGAATTTTCGAGTTTCAATTGAACTTAAACTCGAATATATGAATCTATGATTACTACAAGTAAGAATGGACTTTGACTTGAAAATGAAGATGTTTAAGCCAAATAATGAGTTCCATGTAACTTGTAATAGATTAGCCTGTTGGTGGAATTCAAAAGCACAAACCTTTAATTTAATTTCGTAGGTAGCTCTTGTAGTCAAATTTGACGACAAAATTTCATACTTTGAGACGAGACATCGGATTCGAAATTTAATAGTAATGAACCCCAGCTTCCCAGTTCCCAACCTAACAAATCCAATTTCGCAAATCAAACTTATTTTTAACATGTGGCTCTACAATCTATATATGCTATATTAGGCCAATTTTGCATCCGATATAACATATCCAGACCTTAGTCATTGGACTCTCAACATACTAGATGATCCCTACGTATAGCAATTTTGAGAAGATTGGGTAATCCTTCATTATATGTAGCAATTAGCATGCCGATACATTTTCAATTGGGCCTTAATATGAATTGGGCCTTAATAGGAATTACAACTTTTAAAACCGAGCCAATATTTTTTGGCCCAATTGCTTCAGAAAATTACATTTTCAGAAATCCGAGAAAAAATTGATTTTCAGCTTCTCCTCCAACTTTTACATTTCTCTCCAAGAAACATTTTCAAAGACCAAAGGTCTGTCACGTAAACGATAAATAGGAATGAAGTTTCACTAGTGTCAAGAAATGAATCCAAATAGTTCCATCAGTCGTTAAGAAAATTTAAGCAATTTTATGAGATCCAACATGGTTAAGAATGAAGAACATGTAGCCAAATAAATCTAAGACCTTTACAAACTGCTGTTAAAAGTCAATCAGCTAAGCACAATCTAGACTGGAGTATCTATACTTTTGGCGGTCTTTATGCGATCATATCCTCTGTTATCTACGCGATCAATTAACATAATCTCTAATTTTCAAGATTCAGAGAGCTTATATGGCATTTTACTGCAACAAATCAAAAAATCTCCATCAAATCAAAGCCAGGCATTAGTTAAAATAACCAAGTAACTGGAATAGAAAATTACCAGGACTCACGATCCTGATACATTTAGTGACAGCATGCAGGGCTGCCACAGAATCGGAACCACCTAATATACAAGAAAATATAGCAACTTCAGTTCCGTAGGACAACTTAAGACTGCATCAAAATATACAACACTCGAGTTCTTAAGCTTACCCACTAAATTGACTTCTTTATGTGATGTTATTTGCTGAGCGTCCATGTTAACATTCTCAGGTGTATAAGTGGACCTGAAATGAATGTGCAGCAATATAAGGTTAAGGCATAAAAGTTTATTCTCAACTAAAGGGTATTTGTAGAGAAGCCAAAATAGATACCCTGAATGAGAATCGGGAGATGAATCCGTTACTTGCTGCGAAGATAAACCAAGTCCTTCACTTTCAAAGTCACAGCCAGCGAGAAACTCGGAAAAATTGAAGTCTAAACCTAAAGCTTCCAAATTTGAAAAATCCATGTCAAGAAAATTTGCATCTAAGTCGGATTCAGATGTTGAAGTACCCTCTGGAGTTTGGTGCTCTGGAATCATTGGTAATTCCGGAACACCAAAATCCAGCTTGCCTTTTACATGGTCCTTCATGCTAAACTTCTTGACGCTTGTATTAACAGGTGAACAAGTTGTGATGCAATGGTTTTTCTCTATTGAATAATAGCCAATTTGTTTTGTGGGGGTAACTCGAATTGTCTCTGAAGAGAATATTGTGCAGTTATTTGAAATGATTTGTTGAGTAGAGACTTCAGTGGAAGCAGCAGCTGAGCAAATGTCCGATGAAGAAACAAGTTTGTCGGGTTGAGAAGAAGCTCGTGGAGGTGTTTTAGGGACAGTGGAATTCACTGGAGGGGATTGAACTTGCTCATTGAACAAACATTTGACAACATTAGATCCTTGAATCAGAGATCCATTATGAGCATTTTCAACAACATGCGACAAAGAATTTATCAAAGACCTATCTTGATTGTGTTCTGCATTACACCCTTCTGCACCTGGGATGACATATACGAAAAGAAAAAAATAAAGCAAGCACCAATAAGATAACTGTAAGCAGAAAGGTGACGCTTTTCTTTAAACAATTTACCTTTTGGTTCTATGCATCTGCGAGATCTCTTAATATTTGTCGAAGCATTTGAAACATCTTTTGGTCCTTGCCTTTTTGCATTTCCATTGCTGATCGATGGAGTTGAAAATTTTGAGGGATCTGGCTGGCTGTTTGAGGGCCTGGACGTAGACATGATCGCAGGACTATGGTACATGGGATGGCAGCCTGAAGAACATAATAACTAAGTTCATTAGACAACAATTTACAATTTTCTGGAGCTATTTATATAAGATGGAAGCATTTCATAGAGAACAGTGAAATACAAACAGATTTTGGTTGCTGCAGAAGTTATGCAAATATGAATTAATGTATATGCATGTGTACACGCTAGATTCCATTTTTTCCCCATGAGATTTCTATCAGTTCATTGTTGATGAGTGCTATAATATCGGAAGAGGGTAATGTGCGCATCTCTTGACCAAGACCTCCACAGGGTTGTGCTAATAGTTCAACAATTACTGGTAAAGAAAATTTTTATGGCTTTATGGTTAAATAAATCAAATGACAATTTTAAGGACAATATTCACTCCGTGAGTGGACCATATATGTTTCGAATCCATCGACATATCGAGATTATCCCAATTCGAACCTGGGAGGCCTTAAGAAGGAAATGTATAAACAAAACTGCTACAGGCCAAATTTGAGACAATTTTATGATTCACATTTCTCGTGTGCAGATGCGCTATTTAAGTACAAGGCATAACCACTCAGGGCAAACAGGGTCTGCCCCGCAAAATTGATGCATCAAATCAATACAACCGATCCTTAATCCTACCAATACGACTAAAACACGCCATTCATCATTGTAATTTCGCCACCCACAAACTGGATGACAAGAAAGATGATTCCGTACTTCAAGCTTATCAAGCTATCTAATTTCACACGAACATAAGTATAGAAGAAAGAAAAATTGAGAACCCAGCAAAAATCTACTGATATTACCACAAGAAAACATAGCAAAATTAAGCTATTGCCGATAATGGGTACCTGCAGAAGCCACAACAGAGACCTCAGCTTGAGATACTACCACCCGCGATGCAACAGCAGGTGGCTGCGGCAACGGAGGTGGCAGCGTAACAACACTAGAATTGTACGCATTCATGACATCCTGCATGCCCTTAAGCAGATTCTGAACCCGAAACTTCTCCTGCTCCAGACGGCACCGTTCTTGATCCACAGATACTTTCTGCTCCTTCAACGTAATATACTCGTCCAAAATCGCCCCCAAACTCAGCAAGGTCTTCGGAGCCTTCAACATTGGAAGCAAATAGATAAACAAACAAGACCCATTACAGATTTTGACATGAAATCACAGAAAATCAAAACTAATGATTACTTCTTGAACGGGAGACTTGGAGATGAGATGGGATGCCTCGGAGCGGAAACTGGATCGGGTCTGGTTATAGCTGTTGTCGCAAAGGTAACGATCAACGATGAATGCGATTTGAACTGGGGTCACCTTCCCTTTACCCACGGCGTCTGGTCTCTTTGATTTGCTTTGTTTGCCCATTTTACCCATTTCTTTACGGAGGAAGATTCAGAATGAAGAGCGCACGGGGGAACTGAATAACAAATAATCTAAGAGTGGAGGAGGATTTCAAAATTTTGGAGGGTTTAATGAAGAAGATAGCATGGACTTGGAGGGACTGTTGATTTGTTTTTGAGCGGTTAAATTTTGGGGTAATTTTATGGTTTCCCTCCAACTGTAGGGCCAATTTGCACATTGCACCCGGAGAATAGACACGTATTCGTTCTGCACCCAAAAAAGGGGAAACTAAAAGTTTTACCCCCTCAAAAGAACAAATTTATTAATTGCCCCTCGTGTTCAATTTGGTGTGAGTGTGATTATATCCATTAGCTCAAGTGACACCATAAATGTCATTAGTTGGCGTTGGTTCGTGTTCGAACCTTTCCCACCTTACAAATAATTAAAAAGTTTATATGATCATGTGGCTTACATGTATATTTATATGCGTAATGATTTATTTCGAAGATCCATAAAATTTACTAAACGACCCGACAACGATTGAATTTGAAATGAAGCAAAAATGTTATAGCTCACCAATTATTCTTAAATTTTATTTATAAAATCACTTACCAACGGTGGCAACTGTGTTGCTTTCAAGATATATGATTTATCTATTTTAGAATAGTTGATAAAATCTCTCAAAACACTGGACATGTTTGTGGCCAAATCGTGAAACCGTTGGTCCGTCCTTCTAGTTCTCGAGCATTTTAGTGTCGATTTCGAAAAACAGTTCCGGTTTTGAACCATAGTCCGGTCTATTTATATCTACTATTTAATTTATATTAAATAAAGATTTTTTAAATTCTAAATTAAAAAGTTATCAATTAATATAATATAAAAATAAAAATAAAAAAGACTTGTGTCGCGGTGGAATGGGCAAAATCGTGGCAGAAAGAGTTCCACCCACCTCCCCATTTTTCTCACCATTCGTTTGGCAAATCCCATTTAAAATTTTTGTAAGAATTCTTCTTCTTCCACAAGTAATCATTCCCTATATATTCTTGATCTAACCGTTTGGCAGGATCAAGAATCACAGTCACCATGGGGATGATGTTAGGAAAAATATCAGTTGAAACTCCGAAATTCGAAGTAACCCACTCGACGAAAGACTACGAAATACGCAAATACGGATCCGCCGTCGTAGCGGAGGTCACATACGATCCGACCCAGTTCAATTCCAACAAGGATGGCGGATTCATGATACTCGCCAACTACATAGGCGCGCTGGGCAATCCCCAGAACTCGAAGCCCGAGAAGATAGCAATGACAGCTCCGGTGATCACGAAGACGGGATCCTCGGAGAAGATAGACATGACGGCGCCGGTGGTTACAAAGAGTAAGGGCGGGGGAGAATCGGTGACGATGCAGTTCATACTGCCGTCGAAGTATGCCAAGGCGGAGGACGCGCCGCGGCCGGTGGATGAGAGGGTTGTGGTGAGGGAGGAGGGGGAGAAGAAGTACGCGGTGGTGAGGTTCAGCGGGGTGGCGGGTGAGAAAGTGGTGGCGGAGAAGGTGGAGAAGTTGAAGGCGTGCTTGGAGAGAGATGGATTTAAGGTGGCGGGGGATTTTGTTCTGGCGCGGTACAATCCGCCATGGACGCTGCCCCCGTTGAGGACCAACGAGGTCATGATTCCGGTGGAGTGAACTTTGGAGAATCATTTGTGTACGACTCTTGAGTTTTTCTTTAGTTTTTTGTAATAAGTGAACTGAAAATGACCATTTAGATGATAAAATGGGATATCACCACTGTTTACCATATGACGTGTTTTGAGATTATCGCGTTAAACTTGAAGATTTGTCAACCTAACCAATGTGCATTCAAAACCATAGAGACTCGTTTCCTATCATGTGATTGTATACAAGGGGTTGAATGCACATTGTATTTGGACAATCAACATCTAAATCGAGCGATTGTATTTGGATGCCCAAATTTATCTTGAATAAATAGATTTCAGAAAGAATTCGAACTTGGATTTGAAACGATTCATTTGTTTTACTATTACATTCTCCAAAATTAAATTTATTTTTCGTTGAAATATTTGTGTCTAATGGAATAAAATTGAGTTGGGCTTTAATGTCGACATATAGGCTATAGCCCAGCCCTAGGGATAAGTCAAAATTGAGTCACTCAGGTCTCCCACCTCAACCTTTTTCCTTTAATTTAAATATATCTCCATGAACCTGCTGTAAACTATGTATTACTGTATTAAATTTTAATATAAAGTAGATTTATATATATATATATATACACTTATTTTATTTAGTATTTTAGCAAAACCATAACATATTAAATTTTTTCGAATCACTTTTCTTCTAAGTTTTTTTTTTTTAAAAAAACAAGAATACTGTATATTCAATTTTAGATTGTCCTCAACTCAACCTCATACTTGTTAGAAAGAAGATCAACATATCAATTAGAGTGCATTCACCTTGAAGGAGCATCGACACAGATCGGGGATATGTATATATATATATATATCTGTGCGCGCGTAATCTGCAGATGCTAAGCAAGTAGAGGCAGGGGCGGAGCTATGTAGGCTTGTACCCGGGCTTTAGCCCGGATGGCCCAATTTTTTTTGAAAAAATTTATAGGTAAATTTTGTATAATTTTAGAATAATATGATATTAGCTCGGGTATATTAATTTAAAATATTAAAAAATTCTAGAGTTTAAAATTTTAGCCCGGGCGGAGCCATATTTCTGGCTCCGCCCCTCAGTAGAGGTAACTAATAGAAGCTCAAAGAAGACTACTTTTAGTGGGGAAGAGTTTGAGTTAGCTATATATATATATATATATATATATATATATATATATAGTCCATTGCTCTACGTAGATGGGATATGAGAAAATTTTCATTCTGTAAACGCTCTTGTAAACTTTTAAATGTGGATCAATAAAATCTTGATCCGAGCTTCAACAGTGGACGTAGGCAATTTCTATTGCCGAATACATTGTGTTCTTGAGTCCTTAATCAGATATATCTTCTTGCTGTGTTGAATGTGCTGTTGGATAATCCATAGTTTCTTGATTAATCTTGATAACAATTGATCTGGGAATTGTGGCACTACAACACCAAAACCTGTTTTAATTACATAGGTTATCGAATATTAATAAAACCGTAGCAAGGACAGATTACAATTTTGATAATGTACGTGTGTATCTTTAGATTTTAGTTATCTATTTTGTCAAAATTGCATTTCAGTCATTTAATCTTTCAACTTTTGTCAATTTCCATAATTGTTTGTTATCTTATTTATCTGTCATTAAGAATGTTGATATGACATTACACACATCAGTACCGTTTGGCGTCACACTAGAGGCCTTAATATCGAGTTTATCAGGAGTAGGCTCGAACGGTTTAAGAAGGCCTTCCGTAGATCTTCGAGATCGACTGCTATGCATGTCATGCATGGTTGATTCTATTTGGACTGCTAGCAACAAAAAGCTGTTCGACAACGTAGACACCGGTTCATATAGTTTATTTCACAAAGATAAACATGTATTATTTCATTTCTTGTATTTGTTGTTTCCACATGACACTACATATACAATAAAAATTATAAATCGTGTTACAAAATGCATGACAAAATTATCTTTGTATTTTATTTGGAAAACTATTTCAAAAATACATTAGGATATTTTTGCTATTTTAAATGTATTTTGTAACCTAATGTGTAGTCCATATTGTGCATATATATATATATATATAACATGACTCTACTTATCATGATGACATAGTTGGATAACTAGTAGACTATTAGCACGTATTTGTATTGTGTAGGCGTATTTTGTATAATTTTATTTACGTATAAAAAAAACTTGCAAAAAGGAGTTTGTTTTCACAGAAATTATTTTCAGTTACAAATCTTAAAGAAAATGTAAGGGGACGAATCTTACGAATTCTTATTATACTAGATTATGTATAATGTTAAAGTTCTATTGATTCAAACCATTGTCTTTCAAGAATCTTGAGCTTGCGATCTTTCAAAAATCTTGAGCATGCGATGTAGTCTGGTACACCGTGCACGCCACTATCAACGCTTTGTCTCTTAGGCCATCTTCAACCCAAAACTCTATTTTAAAGTAACTCTACTCTAAAATAGTGTTGTTTCTGCACCAAATTCAATATTCATCTTCAAACCATCTACTTCAAATCTTACTCTAAAAAAAGAATATTCTCGGAATATTTTTTATTTTATTTATTAATTTTTTTATAAGCTATAAATTTAGTGATATAATTATAATTACATTTTATATTGGATATATTTAATATTATATTTTTAATAATTGTGATAATATTACAAAAATGATTAATTTAATTACTTTAAATTTATTATTTAAATCTATATTATACGAATTGAAATAAAAATAATTTAAATTGGTGAAATAAAATTAATACATGACATTAAATTAAATAACATATTACAAATACAACTTCAAATATTTGAACGACCATATTCATTCCATAAATTATCAATTAAAGTATTTCGTAATGCATAATGAGCATCTTTGTTTTTTATTTTTTTATATCGAGCGAGAAATTCTCGAAATCGGATATGCTTATTGACAGTCATTTCAACCATTGGAGTCGGTGCTTCCCTAGCATCTTGAATCGGTGCACTAAGATCACGTTCATATTCGATTATCAAATTGTGCATTATGATACATGCTTTCATTATGGACTGGTAGATGCACTTTGGACTGGTAGATACGTTTTTGACTGATAGATGCACTTTGGACTGGTAGATACGTTTTGAATGGTAGCTGAGTTTGGACTGGTAGATTCGCTTTTGACTGGTAGATACGTCTTGAATGGTAGCTGAGTTTGGACTGGTAGATGCACTTTTGACAGGTAGGTAACATTCCCACTATAAATTAACTTCTTGTTGGTTGATTAAATCATAAACATTACAATCTAAAACAAAAAAATCTCATTGTCCAAAGAAATTCAATGGAATCCATTTTCCGAACAACCAATTACGCTATTGAAGAATATAAACTCATGTGTCATGTTTATCTTGACGTTTCGCAAAATCCTATCATCGGTATAAACCAATCTAAAGAACGATTTTGGAGTCAGATTGAAGAAGCTTTCAATCCCGGCAAATCGAATAACATGCAAGTACGCAATATCAGATCATTGCAATGTCGCATGCAAGTTATCCTCCGCACTGTTAGAAAATTATGTGGATGTGTTAGTATAATTGAAAAGCTGAAGCCGAGTGGCGCATCTGAAGAAGATATTGTAAGTATTTATTATTATATTCACATGAATACTCTAAGTCTATTTTTTGTACGAGTAACATATTTTTTGCAGTTGAACATGGCAAATGATTTAATGATGCAAGATAAAAATTTCACTAAAGGATTCAAGTTTGATCATGTTTGGTTTATAATGAAAGATATGGAGAAACTTTCGGCCAACGACAGTGCACCGATACCAGTATCCAAACAACATGTCACAAATTTGGATTCATCACAGTCGGATACTCAAGAACCAGAATCTCCAATATCAGGTTCCCATGCAGTAAATTCATTTTAATTTAATTTAAGCAGTGATGAAAATGCAGGTGGAACTCCGTCTCAACGACCTCTTGGAGTGAAAAAATCCAAATTAAAGAAAAAGGGTGAAGAAAATGTTTCAGAATTAATTTCTACGACGAAGGAAGGACATCGCGAGCTTATCAATGTGTTGCAAAAGAGATCTACATTTATTGTATTTGCATTTAAATTATCTGAATTCGAATTTATATTTTTATTTTAACTGTGTACTTGAATGTTTAAATATTATTCAATAAATTTGTGTGTTAGATGTTTAATTATAAAATTATTTTAAAATATATTTATAAATTGATATAATTAAATATTTTAATTTTTATTATTAAATATCTAATTATTAAAATAATAAAATAAATATTATTTAAATATATCTAATTATTAAATTAATATAATAATAATATCATATTATTATATAAATAAATATTATTTATAATTCACGCCATTTTGGCGCAGGGGTTAGAGATGTCCTTAAAGAGTGTTTATAAGAGATTTTCAAGAAGCACTCCTTGGATTTTAGTTGATTGAAAGTGTTTTGGAATATTTGTAAAAAGCTGCTTCTGCTTCAAATTCTATAACTTTTTACCTAAAGCTAGAAATAAGATTGAGATGTTTTTTTTTTTACTTATATTTTTTTGTCAATGATTTAAAATTACAAATTGACATATGAATCCTAAAAAAATTATCATATTCCATAATTACTCTCAATTTTTATAATTATTTTTGAAGATTTTTTAAAATGTAAATTTTATTTATATATGAATTTAAAATTCATAAAATTCAAAATCATATTTTGTTACAAACATTTTATATTTTAATAATTCTTATAATTTACATTTCCAGATTATTTATTTATACATATTTGGTGTATTTATAAATATAAAAAAATTCATTTATTTTTATTTTTATTAAATCTTATATAAATTTTCAAACATTTATGATTTTGACACTAAACGTGTAATCCGGTAAAATAAATAAGTTGTGTGTATATAATTTTTACCGGATTACACACAACTTATTTATTTTACCGGATTACACGTTTAGTGTCAAAATTCAATTGATTCTATCCTAGACCCTTGTACACAAAATCTTGGGCATGCTTGTATTTTGGTCCGCATTTAATTCAGAAATTAAGGCACCGTGTTAGGCTTTACTCATACGTTACCTTGTTTGCATCCGTAAGTTTCTATATTTCTGCCCACATTAATTTCTCAGCATTCCCTTTCACATCACACACAGCCTGCAAAACGTGCAACTCCACCAAATGGATAAGTCGATTCAATTTCAATAATTTTCTATCAGTATCAATTATTAATGTACATTGTCTTGCGACTTTGTCGAGATTTGTTTTTTTAGTAAACGGTCCCTCGGACTTCAGTAAATTGTTTTATGACTGTTTCGAAACTTTATTTTTTGGCTAGCTATCTTGGTTTTTCTATGAAAATGGAATTTGGTTGGTTTGGTTATTTATGATTCCATTAAATTAGAGTTTGATTTGATAGATAACGGAATGAGCCGTTACTCAATACTCAATGCCCGATGCCGTTTTAGCGATGATATTTCTTCCCTTGCCCTTCAAGACTCATGGTTGATGTCAGGCCAAAACATTTAATGTTCAGCATTTGACTGTAACAAACTCTTACAATTTTTACCAGAATTCACTACCAAAAGTGGAATCTCAGCAGAATCGCAAGAGATTTCGCCAAACTTACGTCGAGAAGTTGAATGATTCAGCATCAAACAACACGGCATAAAACATAGACGTTTTCGAGTAAAACTATACACATTATAGATGATGGACAATCTTATAAAAATCTTGCTATGTAGTTGTAACAACATCCGTAGAAAGAGCGTAGCTCGACTCCTCGGTCTTTGCATTTCATTTACAGCCTGACAGCAGATAAGCTTTATTAGTCTTGGTGTAGGATATATGACCCAAAAAATATATAATATCTACTCGTTTGTATCAAGATTTGGAACTTGAATGTATGCGTTATCTGGAATTCAATTCAATCACTTCCCCAGCTCTTCGCCTCTGATATCTTTTG
Source organism: Primulina tabacum (assembly GCF_025594145.1). Classification (NCBI taxonomy): domain Eukaryota; kingdom Viridiplantae; phylum Streptophyta; class Magnoliopsida; order Lamiales; family Gesneriaceae; genus Primulina; species Primulina tabacum. The sequence goes on from NC_134554.1 coordinate 10,344,760, forward strand.
AACGAGTGTACGCCGTAACCGGCAGCCTTTCTGCATAAAAACGTGTTTCACCGGCCCCTCTACGACCCCGATTCTTGCTAATGTTCCCCAGTGTGGTTAAGATCCAGTTTCTTGCAATACCCCGTGTCCGGCTGAGGCTGTATGTATTGCTATACGCATAGAATTATGTATACTGTTATCTAATATTTTCACACGCTGACTAAAAGATAAGACTTCCTACCTTTGTTGAAGCAACTCGTATATCAGGTCTTTAATCAAGTTTCTGACGTTTAATTTGCTCCTGAGATCTGTTACAGACGCAACCAGGAAACGGATTCGCGTAGAAATTCTCCTCTAGTCTAGGTAATTCTCCTGTGTTTCTAAGGTACGGTGCTCCAACTCTGTTGGAGTGTAATTTCTTGACCTTTGATTCAAAATCCTTCCAAGAAATTGAGCCCTTGTCCAACGAGTCTATCAGTCTAACAAAATTCAACCTGAAATGAATCAGAATGCCAGAAACTTAGTTTCCAATCCACAGACCAAGATGAATTTGGACAATGTTATTTTACGAATGATTAAAAAACCAATGAAAATATATCAATAACCTGTCGGGATTTATCGTCCTCCTAAATCCTTCAAATCGTCTATGCCCCTGCACAGCTTTTGCCATATTTCCATCGTACGTGTAAACAAAAACATCACTTTCCAATGCTATGATATAGTCCAAGGCAGCAAGGCGATTCTGGTAACGACTAAAGGGTTGCAACTCTTCTGCTGTTGCCAGTGTAGAGTGGAAGAAAACGTTGGGGTACTCTGCTTGAAACGCATCCATGCTATTGTTACCGTATATTTCTCCAGCCACGATGTATATCCATGTTGTACTGGAGTATCCCATTGCCTTGAGAAATATAGCTGCCTCTCTTGGAGACATGGGGCAGCCCCCTTGAAGTCTCTTTTCTTTGCTGTCGATTTCTTTCTCTTTCCAATGCTTAACGCTGTATCTCATAACACGAAGTTCCTCGGCCTCAGGACGAGTCAAATTGTTGCTACAACCAGTGAATGCTAGCATGTCTTTCTCATACCTAATCGCACAAAAAATATGTGAATGCGAAGTAATTGTCGAAGAAATCAACTGTGTGCAATCTTGCAGGCACAAACCGATAGGAAATCATGTGATGCTGATTACCTCAAGTGAAGAGCAATGAATGGTTCTTCTTCGTCTCTCAATCTATTGACCAATTTCTTTCCGAGCGCCTCAATCTCAGGTGTGTAGCGAAGGGCATCATAGTTTGCACGACACCTTAGCCTCTGGATGGAGGAGGAGAGGCCATTATTTGCTAGTCGTGAGTCCGTATGACTAAACTTTATCACCTTTTGTTTCTTTAGCAATGGAAGAATCTCTCTTCTGTAGTAATGAGCCTGCGCACGAGTTGACTAACGTTAGTTAGCTCGATCCAACACGCGATTATTGAACTAGTTGCTCTACCTTAGACCAAGAAACCGGTGCTTTAACCAAGGGCTTGACTCCTGCGAATCGTGATGGCAACTTCTCAGCTATATCGATATCATCTGCTAAAACTTTGATGAAATGCCTCCAATCAAAAACATCTTTGAAGCCACTGTAAAATATACCAGAATCTCAGACAAGATTAACATTTATAAAAAGAAATAACCGAAAATTTTCACCACAAGATGATAGTAGTACCTAGGATCGGTCCAAAAGCTCTCATGATCAAGGGAAGGAAGCACCAGTGTAGCATTCATAATCTTTGCCACAGCTACCATATCACATATCTGGGATCAAAACAACATTCTTACGGGTACATTCAGAAACACAACATAACGAAATCAAACAGATAAAAGATAGTAATATTGAACTTACACCAGTTCTCATTTGATTCAATCCTCCATTGGCATGAACCAAAATATAGCCAGTCGTCTCCTTCCCCGTCTCTGGAACGATTTCGAACACGAATTTATCAGATGAAAAAAAATGGTTTGCTGCATTTCTTTTACCAAATTATAAGGCGAAACCTGACAAACTTGAACGATTTCTCCGCCTAGAAATACATTGGTAAAAGTCATCACTGTTTGGTTTCATCCAAATTTCTTGGATCTGTCAAAGGTAAATCTTTCCGTAAGCACTATATTCAGTAAGAAACAAGATCAAAAGTTTTATAAAAACATTCAAGTAAATGCACTGCTAAAGTGGTGAAAAAGGAGCCCACAACCAAGATTCCCGTTGGAAAATGTAAAATTTACCATGTCCTTTTTAACGTTGTTGGTATGAAATAGCCCAACGGTCGTCAACTAATCAAGGAGCTTGGACTTTAAAAAATAAATATTAATATATTTGTAGAAATTCAAATTTCTTCATAGAAACTGGAAAATTATGAAAATTTCATCGCTGAAATGGTCGCCGGCCCTTTACTCGTCGTGGGTTTAAAAAAAACGAAAAGGATAATAAATAAAAGGATACTATTTTTATGCATATATTTATATATATATATATATATAATATATATTGTGCCAGCTTTATGGCATCGATTCCATGGAAAAACCTTCAAAATTCACATCAAATTAAATAAACATAAAAATTATGTATTAAAAAATCAATCTTTTGCATTAAATATGCTTTCTTCTCACCGGAAATTCTTTTATCTTCCGTTTCAAGCCAACATTACTGGAACCGAAAGACTTTGAATCAAAATTCTCTCCTTTAATATTAGACGAAAAATCGTTCACGAAATTCAGCCTGACGAAATCCCCGGCGGCGTGCGCGGCCGTACTGCCACAGCCGGAAAACAGACAAAACTTCAGAAACGCCGACACCAGCACCATCATCAGAAGCAGCACAAGAATCATAAGCCTCGCACGTTTCCAAGACGTCAGAGAATTCAGAACTCTCCACCAACTCAAAACACATTCCTCAACGCACAGAACCCAATTATCAGGCATCCTTTTACGCATCAGAAGGTACCTCACCGCCCGATGATGATGGCCGACATTGCAATTAAACAAAGCTTCAGAATCTAAATCACTTTTGGAATACTCCAACGCAATCTGCACCGGATGAGCAGACTTATCCTTTTCTTGATCATTCGTGTACTCAGCAACACGGCGCCGTTGGTGGGTGCCACCGGCATTGACGGTGGCTCTACCGTCCGACATTTCCCGGGAGGAAACAACAAACAACACAAACGGAACCAAGTTCAGTCAAGAAAAACAGACGCGAAATTGTGAGCCGATGCTTCGTTTCGATGTTCAAATTTGTGTCGTTTTTAGTACGGTGGCGGAGAAAAAACACAAGTCTTGTTGTGAATATATGTAGAGGGGACGTAATCTAAGGGCGAAGGAGACAACTCGGATACAGAGGATTCATGTGATTGGGCATCTCGCCTTGTTATTTGGAGTCTGACTGCTTCGGCATATATATAGGTGTGTGATTTGGAGAGATTTTAAACTTTTTTCAACATTTGTAATTTTCTTAAATAAATAAATAATATATATATATATTTATTACGATGTCATTAATCATGTCAACTTTTGCGTCAATCAATAATATATTTCATCATATTCAATAAATTAAATATCATTATATTGATTGATACAGATATTGATACGATTGATAAACAACTTATTAATTCTATGTTGTAGTATTAAGTTATTAACTCAAATGGGTTGGGGCATTTATTTGATTTCGTGTATTTTAAATACTTTAATTAATTGCATATCTATACAGGTGGAAGTCAAAGGATTGGTAAAGGTATTTTTGGTGAAAAAATGAAAGAAATTTAATTTTTTTGACCCCTTGTCTCCAAATGGTTGGTTTTATTTTTAGTGTATTTAAGGCATATTTCGAATATATATATACACACACTTTTATTATTATCATCATCATCATTTATATTGAGAATTCGTTACATACTCGATTTTATTATTTCAATGTGGCTTTTCATGATAAAATCGCAATGTCAATTAGTTTTTTCTTAGTTGTATGATAATTTTTAATCTTAAATTTGACTATATTCCTATACTATGTACTCATACGTTGTTAATTTTAGAAGTAGTGAAGGTTAAGATAGAGTTTATGGTTAAGATAGAAGCCATGAGATGAATAAAAATATTTTTTTTATGCAAAGTCAAAACAAATAAAATGTAATGTATAATTTTAATTTTGAGTTTGAATAATGTTTTCGCTGGATATAATATTTAATAGAATTATTATGCGTATATATAATATGTACCAACTCTATAAAATAATACATTAAATTAATATTTGAAGCAGAAATCTGAAATTCTTTAATAACAAGAATTGCCGACGCGACCGGCGATATATTATATATAGGAGATCTTATATTTTTAAAAAAATAGATATTAAATCGGAAAATTTAATAATAAATGATAATAAGTTTTTAGTGATATTTTTTAAAAATATATTAAACTTCTCTCATCTCTTAAATTTGATTTTTCTTGTCTTACCCAATCGAAAATTCGTTATCGAGATCAAAGGTGGATCTAAAGGAATTGATGAGAGGGGGATCGAGGTTGGTTGCTGAGAACAATTGGATTAATTCAGAAGAAAATTTCATTTTTTGCTGTTTTGGTCTTCTCTGTCATTTTTTTAAAAAATATTACCATTTGCAAAAAAATACGTAATACCATGCATAGGCCAATCCTTAAAAATATATTATCTATATAATTATTTTTAACTTCTATAATTATAAAATTTGAGCCAAACTCGAAATAATATTCAAACCTGAGATAATACAAATATATTGAATCTCATCTTTGTGGAATAACGGAGTTTATAGACTCAAAATTCTTTAGACGGTGAAAGCAATATAAATGTCAACCATCGATTTCATAAATAAAAGGGTGGCCTTTATATTTGAATTAGTTTGTGATAATCTGCCGGATCACATAACTCACTTTACAAGCAAACAAACAAACAAATAAAAATAGTCGTCACATAGTTTACATCTCAAAATATTTTTTTATGGTTCTAATAATTTTTCATCACATTCCTCCACCTAAAATATAATTTCGACATTCTTGTTTATAGATTGATTAGTCTATCGATTTCATTAACTTTAAAATAAAGATTAAAAAAATGTAAAAAAAAAATGCAATGTTCACAGTATATGCAATTTAGCTAGCTAATGAGTTTTTAGTTTCAAGTGATTAATTAATTAAAGCTCAGTTAGAGAACTTCCAGTAGCGATGTGATCAAGGGCCGGTGGAAGGATCTAGAGAAATAGATGAGAGGGAGAGGGAGAGGGAGAGGGAGAGGGCTGGTCGATAATGATATAATTGGAAAATGGTTAAAAAAAATTACAAAACTATATAGATAATATATTTATTTATTATTTTTTTTTAGAGTCGGGTTCTCACCTGTCACCGCGCTTGTTCCACTATTTCAATTTCCCACGTAAATCTCGGTTGTCTCTTTATTTATTTATTTTTAGTTAGAAAAATGAGTTTGTTACAGTTAAATCTCGAACACGAGATTAAAAACATAGGAAGTTTGAGTTAGATGAGCTCATGGACGGACTATCTATATGGCAGCTCTTGCCCGACATATTCTTCCTCCTTTAAAATAAGTTGCTAGCTTAAACTTTACTTCAAAGACATTTTATATTCAAAAAACCATTCATATTTATTACCATAAATTAAGTTACAAAAATATTATTGAATATATTGTATAAGTTTTGAACCAATACCATTATTATTTATATTGATAAGGCTGTTAATTAATCTTTATATGTTCATACGAAGTTTGTTATTAACAAATTTGATATTTCGAAAAATCTTAAATTCACGACTCTTAAATAGAATTATATTGTATTTTTATTGTATGCTTACCTTGAATTTATTTATGCTCTCATTAATTTATAAAGACGGTGATCTCCATGAACCGGATCTTCTCACGTTTAATTTGCTTCCCTCTCGGTTCCACATTATAATTTATTTATGAATTTTATTGCATTTTAATTTTTTCTTCTTGTCTACATTGCATAATTAAGGTTGAAATTCTTAAAATAACTAATTTAGTTCCCCGAAGCATGTTATTCTTTTCTTTTTAAAAAGTTATCTATTTCCATAATTTTATGAAAAATTCATACTGTATGATAACGTGTGGAACCAAAATTGGGAAAATTGCATTTCTTTGTGCCTATTTTGTTTGCAAATTTAGTCATATGTATATACATATATATATATATACATATCTGTGAGACGGTCAACCCTATCGATATTCACAATAAAAAGTAATATTTTTTCATGGATGACTCAAATAAGATATATGTCTCACAAAATACGACCCGTGAGACCGTCTCACACAAGTTTTTGTCTTTAATAATTTTTTTCATTCGAAATTGAGTACAATGTAAAAAACTTTTATTATTTTATAATTTTTTTTAATATGGAACTTTTATTATTAACACGAGCAGGTCTCTTGTGAGACGGTCTCACGAATATTTATCTGTGAGACGGGTCAACCTACCGATATGCACGATAAAAAATAATAATTTTTCATGAATGACCCAAATAAAATATATGTCTCACAAAATACGGCTTGTTCTCACACAAGTTTTTTCCTATTAACATAATAAAACGAGTAAATCTTATAAACCGTTCGACGTAAACTAGTTTAACAAGCATGCACATGGTGGTTCTTATAGCAGTATCCACAAGACTTTTATATTAATTTTATTTCTAAATTATCAAATATTAATTCATTATGTATTCTGGTCATGTACATATTTCAAAGAAAAAGTCCTACCGAATAGGGCATGCTGGATTCATGTGTTTATATGAATGTCACGTCTTATTATGTTTACACATCTTTGAAATTTTGATATTTGATTGAATCTGGAATTGTAACTCAATTGGATGATAAGTCTTACCATATATTTTATGGGTGTAACTGAAGATTTTCTTGTGAAAGTTGATGGTTCGGTTTTTTCTGCTGCTAAATTTTATATGGAAAATTAAATATTTATCATATGTATGAGATTGCTTGATTGATAAATATTGAATTATGAAGTGAAACTATTCATAAGGTAATATAAAAGTCAAATTCTTATTTGCAAATATTCAAGTATAAATTAGTTGCATTTATGATCAAGTTGATAAAATCCAATGATGGAGTAAACCGAGCAAAGATTAGTTTCCTCTTATCTTATTTAATCACTTTTATTTCATTGCATGATAATTAGTCTAAGGATTTAATTTTAAAGAAAATCCCCATTATTTCAGTTCTATTGTTTTTAAATTTTAAGCATAGTAAATCCACACCTCCTCGTGTAAATGATCCCCACTCACGCTACTATATATCAATTAATTTTATTGAGTAGGATTAATTTGGGCGTGACACGGATACTTGCCACCTTTGGGACCGCCACTGGGGAGGTGCTTCAATTTTTTGTGCTATTTTTTAAATTCGTCTTTTTCCAGTACTTTTTCGTTTGCTCAAGGTGAATCTCAAGGAGAAGAAGAATGTCATTACGATCCTAAGAGGATTTTTCATAGACGGAAGATGGAATTTGAAAAAATGGCGTGCTTTTGAAAACTTGTGTTTGCATATACATCGGATTCAGAAGCACATCTTCATTGATGTTTGGCATTCTGCTGTATGTTACTTTGCTGATATATCGTTTTGGGGTATTATCGCTGCCCTGTTACACTGGTTGGGCGTATACTGGAAGCTTTAACTCCTTGTTCATGCCAAAAGTATTCAAAATGCAATAGCCAGGTACTGAAATTGTATAGATAGTTCAAAAGATTGAGAACAGGTATACTTTTGTTAAATTGTTAGTTTCTCAGCAAGACTTTCCTCGAAATCACAACCGAACGATGATCGGACATTCTAAACTGTTGATATTTATTCCTGACGCAAAAGTTTAGCCAGAAGAAAGTACATATCCTCTTTTACAATCAAGAACAATAAAACTATGAAATACCATCTCTGGTTGATCAACAAGATTATAGAAGTTGTCTAACAAGCACAATGATACCAGACAAAACAGAAAGTCGAATTGGAAAACATTAGACTGCTGAAAATAATATACTCTCTTGGATCAATCCTGCTCCTCAGCCTCATTCTCAGCAATATTGAGGTACCTAAATTCATGCACACTCTGATCTTTGTTGGAAGCTAAAACTCGGAGCCAATCATGCACATTATTCTTCTTCAGATATTTCTTTAGCAAGAGATCATTCAACGATCCCTAACTAATCAGTGCAGAGGAAAGATGAGAATGAAATGGTCCCAATGGATTGACAAGAAATGGTCCTAACGTCCAAATCCTACACTATGGTAACAGATGCAGCTGGTTGTGAGAACATTATACATAAAAGTGCACAAACAAGAATATCTATTTTATAGATGAGGAAAGTGAAATCCACCTATAAATTGCATAGTTAATTTCCTAAACATGAACATAATACCCCACCTGGCACCCACTGCACATAAAATTTATTCAGAGCTGCTAGGCATATTTAGAAAATTTCTTCATTCCCATTGCACCAGTCATGATAATGCATCAGATATATACAAAAGTAGCACCACAAGGTAATTTCCATTATGTGAATTAAAATACTCAAACTCAATACAATTATTATAGAGATCTTAGCTTCACTATAACATAGCAATCTTCAGGTTAAATCCTTCTATTTGCATGTATTTGTTATCCTTCAAACTAGCCCCTCTGTTGCCATGAATAAACAAAATCTACAAATAAGTTGGGGAAATATTTGGGGCCCTGGATCCCACATACTTCCACGAGACAAGAACAATGCTACAAGTTCAAAAATTAATTCGTGGGCTTATAAGAAGCTACCTCTTGGAGAAATTTGTGTCATTAGCATCAACAGTGATCTTTGTCTTATACCGGGTGACAACAACGGTGTCTCCAAGAGCCCCTGGGTTCCAGCTGACCTTGATGCGCCAACTGTGCGAAGCCGGTTGAGGATAAGATCTATTACATCATTTTCATCCAACTCATCTTTTTATCTCTAGCAGAAACAAACTTATTTTCGTCAGATTTATTTGGAAAACAAGGGTCCTCCTTAAGATTAATATCGAGCATGAGTGCCTAGATGACCATTGTTTTATTCCTTGTGTTCTTGTATTTGTTTTATGTTAATCCAGCTTAATTATTACTTGAACTTTCTTCATTTTTAACTCGATGCATGGTACTTTTTGTTAAAATGTACCAATACAATTTTTAATGGCTAAAAATTTCATCTGAAACTCTATTAAATCATCTTATCACACCGTCCCACTTCATTTCTTTTAATTTTGGATCCGTGCACGAGACTACCCTCTGAGCATGTATCATGGGAAGACACCATTTACATTATCATTCTGCTTTTCTTGCTTTTTTCTTTCTAATCAAACATCTTTTTTTTTTCTCATAAGATAGATCATCAATGATATAACAAGTGATGGTTCAAGAAACGGAACAGATTACGCAGCCAAACACACAAGCCTTTATACAACGCAGAGCATGGCGACATACAGATACGGTGTCTCTTTTTTAACTCAGCACATGCACTCGAAACAAGCTACATGGATTAACATATATACACAGCTCTAGGTACAAAACACAACTCTTCCACACGTCCTTGACTTTCTACTGAGCACCAACAAAACTCCGATCCATAAACTAAATTAAGACGAAGCCTCCATCAGAGCTCACAGGTCGTAAGGAGGAGGAGGGCTCCGGGGTCCGATTCCGCCAGCCCTTTCATAAGCAAAGGATGCCGATTTGCGCCTAAACCGAAAGGCTTCTCTCCCTCCACCTAACCAATATTCATCATCCATTAAGAATTATTCAAACATGGACATGAAAATATGGCTTCAAATATATAAAATCGGACATATTGCACGAACTAATGTGTGTTTTTTAAAGTTCGGGCTGGATCTTCAGTCATTTTAAGCAATCTCAACACACAGAACCCTAAAATGTATCGTGATGATTTGCACAAGATGTCACGGGTTCTTTCAAACGAGACTCGACTCTCAAGAGTTCCTCTCAACCCGAATATCATGAAAATTTCTGCCTACCGCTCGGTTGATGTTGAATTACATGGGCCTTACAATCATTTAACTCTTGAATTAGCTTAAAGTAAATAAATTATTACCATAAAGCTAACATTTGATCTGATTTAGTTAGAAACATTCTCAAGTAAGCAGTGTATTGCTTTGCGATACTACAATAATTCTTAAGTAAATCAATGGTCTTGTCCATTCTTCGCCACACAACGCCACGAATGTCAATTTTAAGGCCCTACTTATGTGCAAACTAACACATATGCTTGTAAGCTCATCACTGTGTTAAATTACCACACTGCCCCTCACAGACGCAAGTAATGAATCATCCTACTTGAGTGAGGAACGAGCTATAAAAAATTGATCGAGCTCGGGATTCAAACCTTACCGGAGAAAGGAGACACCGGCGGAGTGGATCCGGCCGGAGAAACTGGAGGCGAGTCTTTCATGCTAAGTTGCTGTGGCTTTACTATCATAATACTTCTGGTAACCCTCGTCACGTCCTCCGCCGCCTCTTCTCCCATTGATCTTCGACTTGAACCTTCAGATTCTTCATCGAAGAACATGGAAAGAGATTAAAAAATATAAAATCAGATCCGCGTTCGAATATAATCAAAACCTACTCTACGTAATTGATTTTGATAATTACTTTGCCAAAATCACAGAATAAAATTTCCATATTATTTCGCCTAAATTCAAACGATTGAACGCTTTTTATATGTAAATTCCTTTAACCATTCCGAATTACAGTGATTTTTCGCACTTTCAGCTGAAGATACAAACTACGGCGTACCCTTGGGGGAGTTAGATCTGAAGCTGAAAGTAGAGTGTTTTCGGAGTTTCCCCAGGCCGTTATCCGGCAGGGGTCCGGCGACAGTGTCGTCCCAGAGCTGGTCTAGTAACCCCATCTTAAGAGATACCGGCGCAGATCAGCAAGGGAGGCGTTTTATTCTTCTTCTCTTCGAAGAAGTGAGTGCAGTTATTTATTGAGTGAAATGGCGTTAAACGTCGAACGGATCTTTTGGATCAGATGAGATATGGATCGTCAGATGGAATCCGGAGGATCTGAGATGACGTGGACGGTATCGATCGTTAAACACGTGAATGTAGATAAGATCGACGCGACTGTGGTGGGCTTATGCTGTTGTGGCACGTGGCTTATTTTCATTGGTGGTGTGTGCATGTCACGTGATAGGCTATGTTAATAATTTTAAACACATCTCTTGTGAGTTGGTCTCACGAATCTTAATTTGTGAGACATGTCAATTTTATCGATATTCACAATAAAAAGTAATATTCTTAGTATAAGAAATAATATTTTTTCATTGATGATCCAAATAATAAATCCGTCTCACAAAATACGATCCGTAAAATCGTTTCACACAAATTTTTATCTTATCCTACCAACAAACCTTAATTATCTTTCGATTGGAAATCACAAACATATAACATATTTTTTTACAAATTAGGATTAAAATATGTAATTTACAAAAAAAACAAAAAGAGATAAAATACTAATTTAAATTATATTTTGATAATAGAAAATTCATTCGTCAATGTCAAAAGTAGGTCTCTTGTGAAACGGTCTCACGAATCTTTATCTATGAGATGGGTCAACCCTATCGATGTTCACAATAAAAAATAATACTTTTAGCATAAAAAATAATATTTTTTCATTGATGACCCAAATAAGATATCCGTCTCACAAACTACGACCCGTGAAAGCGTCTCAGACAAATTTTTGTCATATGGCAAACAATGGACCAAGTATTCATACATGAAACAATTAATATTTGAGTTTGACTCGTAAGATTCTATAGTATTTACAATTAAGCATATGAGAATATATAATATTTAACTAATTTTTTCTTCAATTTGACCCTTCCAAAGAAAAAATGTTTTTTTATTAAATTTTTTTATTTCTATTTCATATTATATAGTATTGTTAAATTTTTTATATCTGTAATTAAAAAATTAACATGTCACATTTAAAATTTTAAATAGCATCACTAAATTTGATAAACAAAAGATATACAACACATAACTAAATTCACCCAGAAGGCATTGCAGTTTGCGAAGAATCGAATAAGATCATCCCTACCGCCGTTGAAGGGACGTATCTAATAATAATAATGATAAGAATAATATTCTCACTGTGGAGTGTGACCTTGTCTCTTAAAACTACCAACTTTCTCGATTCTTCTTCATGAAAATTTTATTTAATCAAACTTTGACCATGTCATAACTTAGAAGACACAGGGGTGTAGATATTTTGAACATTTCAAATAATTGTTTTAAATATAACTTTTTATTTGGATGGTTAAATATATTAAAAAAATAATTTACTAAATATTTAGAAATTAGTTGCAAGAAATATTTGTTGAGAGTATACTAATAAATACATGAAATGAATTTTTATTTACATAGAATGTCTAGGAAAAATTGAAAGATCTTTTATGTAACGGGTCGCATCAGAGAGATTACTTTAATGACATCGAGCTTTATAATATAGTCAAATTTTATAATAAGTATAGACATTAGAAAGAAAAATCGAATTACTATATATTTGATAAAATAGGAAAATATTATATTTGTCACTACTATCCCGTAATTTTATTTTATTTTATAAAGTAGACGTTGAAAGATTTAAATCATTAACTACTTTAAATTATGAGATTTGAATTTTCAGTCTTATTACTTATCAATCTTCAAGCTTAATTTATCATACGTTACTATCAAGTACACTTTAGACCTAACCAGAAGATAGCAAAGCAGAGCATTATGCTTAATTATGGAACTATATATATTAGCCTTACATCATCTTCTTATTTTATAAAATTTGACCTGCTCTACACTCTTAAGCCCGACTCAACAACCCATTCGATTCCATTTTGGGGGGGAAACCAGAAAAAGACTTCTCTGGTAAGGTTTTAATTATTTTGGTTCGATCGACAACATGTTATATGTTAAAAAAACTCGTGCTTGGCCGATATCAAAAAATAAAATACACTAAGGTTATATAAAAGTTTGAATTTCACTTCAATTTTATTAAAATCACATCAAGGATTAAAAATTAATAGATTTGACATCATATCAAATTCATTAATCAAAATCACAATTTGAACTAATTCATGTATTGGGACTAGGGATAGGTCATTCTCCAACTCGAAAAACAATCAAAATTTGGTGATTTGATTGATACGTGATTTAAGAATTTTGAGTCATACATGATTATCATCAACAATATATTTTATTTAATCTTAGTGGCTCGATCCTAAATGATTTATAAAAGGTTTCATTTTCATTTTGATTATTCAAATCATTTCCATGTCTAACATGACATAACAAGATCAAAAATATACAGGCCAACGAATTTGTTTTTTTAATAAGCTAATAAATTTTGAATATTGAAGGGAAAGCAAAAGCCGCCATGGCGCGTGTAGGTCACATATCAAATTGCAGACCTTGCTTAAAGACAATTGTAAAGGCTTGGACCGAAATTTCAAAGACTAATAACCGAAGCGTAGTACCAAAAAACCGAATCATACATATACATAATGAAGTTTTACGGTGGACCGGACATGATGAGTTCGGATACAAACAACACACCACTGATCGTGGACTCCTAGGTTATTGACAACAAAGACAACACTTTTGTTGGATAAATGAATAAAGAAGAGTGTTGAAAAGAAAAGAGAGTGAGACTTGTCCCACATCAAAAAAAGAGACAAGTTGAGTCTTCTTTATAAACTTTAAGTTTGAGTTAGGGGTTTGGGCCACAAGGGGTACCAGCTAATAAGCTGTGTCTTGGTTAAACACGCGCGCTCGGCTCGGCCCGATCTTTAACAAGGATTAATCTTTTTGGATCAAATTTATTTGGAGAATAAATTTTTCAGTCACTGGAGCCGCAAATTGATGCGCTTGAAAAGAGGTACCCGCGCGGGTGCGCCACATCCCGCGCGGATGCGCGCCTGTTGCTGTAACTCGGCCATCGGCTAGAACAGGGCGCGCGCACCTTACTGTCCGCGCAGCGCGCAAAAGACAGTACATTGCGCGTGTTGTCGCGCGGCTGCGCGCGCTGCACTGTTTCAGAAAAAACATGCGCGTCCCTTGGCTTCAAAGCATCGGTTCTAGGCTGCTTTTGCACCAAACCTTGTGTCCCCTGCCTAAAATTGTGACTCTTCTACACATCCGGTCTAGAGAGACGTGTCTCCTCTACGTGTCCGGTGACCATCTATAAATAATCCTCTCAACATGTTGAATAGGCTGCTGAAATTTTTCGCTGCTCTCTTACTTCACATATTGATGCATTCTTTATTTCGAAATACTTGAAAGTTGTTGCGTATATTGTTCGATGCGCTCGAGAGGTTGTAGTGCTGCAATCTTTTGGCTTAAAGTCGTTGTATCTTGGGGACGATTGCCTGCAACGTATAACATTTTATTCGGGCAATTTCGTCTTGCGGACAAAGGATTTTTCTTGCCTCGACTTGCTTTTGTTGTTGCTCCATTTTGTTCCAGTTCAAGACATCCAGAGTAATATATTCAAACACAACCGTTTTATAAACGGGCTAACCTTTTTCACAGATGACGTGGTGGTGTCGATTCCTCCTGCATCAACCATTTCCATTATTGAACAGATGAAAATTCCTCCATCTGGCGACGAGGAACTTGACATCAATATTGGGGTCGAAGAGGTAAAATTTTAGTTTCTATACATCTTTAGAGAAATATTATTCGCTCCGACACTTCGATATGAAATGGGACAGAGCCAAAACAAGAAGATGACTTAGACAAGTACATCTTTTAGCGTGCCTTTTCAGTTATTATTATTATTTTTATATGATTTGGGAATATGTGGTCATCTTCTGAACTACAATAAACAATGTTGTGTGACAAACTAATCTAAATTTTTTTTGATAAGGAGATCTGACTCTTCACAATTGGACTTTTCGGTTATATTCCTTGTATGATGTCGGAGAAAAATCTGAAATACTACTAACCATTGGCTGTTGAATGTTTGAGGAACACCCTTGTTATAGGACTATTTACTCATACTCATTCGTTTGTTGAAGCATTTTAATGCGTGGCTTCTCATTCCTATTTTGCTTGGGAGAGATGATTTGTGATGGATCAAAAAATTTCGTTGAAGCTTAACCTCTCCCTGAACTGTCGAGGAATCTTTTGGTCTAGTGTTTCTTTTAACTGCTACCTAACATTAAGTATGGAATCTTGAAACTTTGTTGCTAAATTCGTGCAAAAGTGTCGATGAAAGCGTAGGTTTGTATTGTTTCCATGAAAACTAATGAGAAAATTATAGTATTGGTAAGTGATTTTTCACTTTTGTTATGTAAATGTAAATGTGAAAGTTCAGTTGTAGTTTCATAAGTTCATTATTTTTACTTTTAGTCTTGTTTTTCGATGTGTCGACTATTATCATGATACTGAAAATTGATAAAATGATATCATACATTTCAGCGTGTCTAAATTCAAATCAATTATTTGAATATTTGATGAGAAAGACAAAAAATAAGATAAAAATCAACTTAATTTATCCAATTTACATCATTAATATTCGAAAGTGACCAAGGGATAGTACCAGAATCGCAGTGTTTTTAAAATCATGCTTGTAGAGTTTGTTCTTGTCCTATGTCGTGAGAGCAAATGCTTGGGGTAGCAGCCAGCTGTAGGATACGAATGCTAGCTATCTGCTTGGTACATTGATCTTGATAAGGATCATGAATTTCTAGTACGTGTTCATCAAATGCTTCACTCCTTGATTAATTATTATAATTATTTCTTATCATAAAATTAAATAATTTATCATTTCATAAAAAAATCAGTATCATCCTATCAACCAAAATCAAATGGTGTTAAGATGATATCTAGTCGACACTATCAAATAAATTCCAGCGAGAAACGGATGATACTGAACGAACAACAACTGTTCTTGATGTTATCCGTTTGACCAGCTTCGATGCTCACTATTTTTCTTGTACTAAGTTATTCATGTCAAGTTTAATTTTGCTTATAATTATTTTATTATTAAATAATAATTAAATGGTCCGTCAAATAATTTCACATCACATATTTTTAAAATTAAAAGAATTTATCAACAAAATGTCAGAAACATTAACCATTCGGTCCCTCTAAAATTTTCGTTTTAGACATTGTTTATTTACAGTTGTGGTACTCGATAAAGCAACCAAACAAGCTATCTATTTAAGCATCTTGTTATTGTGAATGTGCTATGCTACTTACATTTTGAAAAGAATTATAACTTCAAATTTGAATTTATAAATTTATTAAGGAGAAACGGTACTTTTTGGTTATGTAAGTTGGGTATCATCACGATTTTGATCAATTTACTTATTTTGGTCTTAAGTTGCTATTTTTGTTTTTTGTTTCATTTTTTTATTTTTTCCGATATGAATGCCAATGTGATGTTGATCAACATCATTGCTGACATGGTAATGATATTGCTGAAATGTATACTATCATATTAGAAATCTTATATATAATGACTAAAATTGCAAAACAAGTAAAAAAATATGGATTAAGACAGAAATTTAACTATTTAAAGAGCATAATGGCAATGATATCAAGTTTCGCATGATCAATTTTACATTTATTCAGCTACTAATATTTCAGTTTGAGTTTAATTATATTTTCACATGAATAACACTAAAGCAATCCATAGCAACAAAATTAATATTGTCCTACTATCAAACATTGAGTAAATGACTGTCACAAATTTTTATTAATGAGAAGAGAGAAGAATTAATTCTACTCATATTTATAATAAAAATTAATATTTTTGTAATAAAAATAATATTTTTTAATAAATGACCATAATAAAATATTTGTAACATATTTTACTCATGATATTGTCTCAAACGATTTTTTTTTATTTATTAAAAGTGTGTGTACCATGAGTGATGACATAACTCAACTTGTTTTAAAACTATCTAGAAGTTAAGTTTATAGACCGTTCTAAACAGTGGAAATATTTCCTCATCATTCCTCTTCTAATAATTTACCGACTCGCAACACATGGAAACGATTATGTAAGTTTAACTCTTACACAAATTATGATATTAAAAGCCTATTATTGACTAAAAAATATAGTTGGTAGAAATATTTACGAAAATACAATTTTGATATTTAGATAAGAATCTCGAATTGCCAAAATTTTAGGACAACTTTTGAAATTATTGAGGAATTTCAATCACCTTTTCTTATCATTATTTTATTATAGAAAGTTAGTGATACTCACGGGATTTAGGGTCCGATTTCAGGAAGTGTCACAAATCCAGACGCATGTTTCAAAATTGTCCCGAGCCTGAAATCACGAATAAGACCGAAAGAAGGGGGCCATGAGGGTGTCCCGGCGTAGCCTCTCCGATGCTCAAGTCAGAGACCGAGGATATACGGGGGAGCAGCTAAGAAGGCTGCTGAAATGTAATATAGTTAATCTCTCAATTATACATCTGAACCTGGTATTTATAGGAGAATACATGGGTCCGTGCTGCGCATGTCTTCCATTTGGGCTAGGGATGGATCAGAGATAGTGAGCTCATCTACGGATTATCAACTAGAAAAGTGAAGTATGACCAAAAAGAAACCAACCAACTTATGCAATCAGTTAAAACTAACTATTTTTTTTTTTGTTCAGAGTAATTTTGATTGAAAATCGAGAAAATACACTACATTCTTAAAATTGGATGAGGTTTAATGTTTGAAACTCAATTTTAAGATAATAGTATCTCTCGCTCCAGAATTTTTTTAACAATAAAAATAAAAAAAATAAAAGGAAAAAAGAAATAAAGACAGTAGGCAAATGCGAATCACAAAGGAACAGCTATGAAAAGAAAACGCATAAATATAGAGGTGACGGTAGCGTCACACACGTCCTCTCGGATTCCATAGAATTCCAATTACACGCAAATTCTTCGCTTTTCCCGAGATTCATCATACGCAATGCGCAAATCTGGCGCATTTTAGCCTGATTCCCTTATCCTCTCCTCCCTCCGTAGGCTCGAAGCTTCCTGGTCTCGGGCCTCAAATCATTCTTTCATTTTTATGCTCACTCGAATTCTTAGGTATATATTCGTTTCGTTTTTCTTGTATCTGGTGATGGCGGATCACGGGAATGTTAAATCTGATATTTCTTTCGCCGGGACATTAGCTAGCAGTGCTTTTGCTGCGTGCTTGGCGGAGGTATGATCTGTTTTATGGCTGCTTACTGCGTAAAATTTGTGCTCATCCCAATTTTTTCTTTTTTTTTCTATTTGTAGACTGAATTTGTTCTGTGAGTTTGGCTTGGTGGAATTTTCAGTATTCAATGTGATGTGGGTATAATCGACTTTGTCCAAAAAATTTACCTGCTGACTTTTTTGAATTATCTGTTTGATCTGGCTACTACTCCAGAAACCTAGGGAACTAGGAATATATTTAGCTTTTTATTTTTATTTACAACTGATTCTTGGATGAAGGATTGCCCCCTGTATTTTGTAGTTTTTCCTGCTTCACTGGACAATTTTGTTTAAATATATATCGTTTTGGATTTGTGATGCCTTTTGACTTTGAGTATGGTTTAACTAGTTATATAAAATAGAATTATCATAAAGTGGCAGTATTTTCTTAAAAGGAAGTTCTTGATGTTGTTTAATACATGTGGTAGAATCCTTATCTATAAAGTGATAATTTATTTCTTGTGGATTGTTAGTCGTGAATTGCGTGTTAATTTTCTACCTGTGTGTAGATTTGCACGATCCCGTTGGATACAGCCAAAGTTAGGCTTCAGTTACAGAAGAAAGCTGCCGCAGGGGATGGTGTGGCTTTACTGAAATATAGGGGATTGTTAGGTACAGTTGGCACTATTGCGAGGGAAGAAGGATTGGCTGCGCTATGGAAGGGCATTATTCCGGGATTACATCGCCAGTGCCTGTTTGGAGGCTTGAGGATTGGATTATACGATCCTGTATGTTTCTATGTGAATCGTAGCATGTGAAATTCTACTTTTTCCTTTGCTTTACTTGGTTTTTGACTTTTGTCTGCATGCTCTGCAGGTTAAAACATTCTATGTTGGCAAAGATCATGTCGGAGATGTGCCATTATCAAAGAAGGTACTTGCTGCACTGACAACGGGTAAGAACATTCCAGTGATTGTTTAATTTTGTAACCTCTATGGGCATTGGAAAGTTAAATATTTTGACTTGGTAATTCTCCATATATCTAAAAATTTATTGAAAATTCTTATTCTGGAACAGTGATTTTTTTCTTCATTTTTATTGCCTTAAATGTGTAAAACAGGTGCTTTGGGAATTACCATTGCTAATCCGACTGATCTTGTTAAAGTAAGACTTCAAGCTGAGGGAAAGCTTCAACCTGGTGTTCCAAGGCGTTATTCTGGAGCTTTAAACGCTTATTCTACCATTGTCAGACAGGTCATATTCCAGAACATTTGTTTTGTCTCTTCCACCATATTCTCTTAGAAATAAACCTTCAACTTTTTGCCTCTGGAAATAATAAACTTTAGGAAGGACTTGCTGCTTTGTGGACTGGAGTTGGACCAAATATTGCTCGCAATGCTATAATAAATGCTGCTGAATTAGCCAGTTATGATCAAGTGAAGGAGGTGGGATAACACTCGATATTACCTTTGTGTTTCCGTGCACTGTTCTGATTGTATCTTACATCGTTATTTAATGTTATACAGACCATTCTGAAAATCCCTGGGTTTACTGACAATGTTGTCACCCATCTCTTTGCTGGTTTGGGAGCTGGTTTCTTCGCAGTTTGCATTGGTTCCCCAGTTGACGTGGTATTGTATTTGTGCACATTTCTTTTAAGTGTACACCCTGCTTAAGTATTATTCCAGTTGGTTGGATGCCTTTTATTGAATTTTTTTAAACGAATTGATGGCGATGCGCAAGGAGATACAACATATTATCCAATTAAAGTTTTGGCACACATTCGGTGACACCTGCTCTAACTCAATTGGTTCTGTGCCAGGTCAAGTCAAGAATGATGGGTGATTCTGGATACAAAAATACACTTGATTGTTTTGTCAAGACTTTGAAGAACGATGTACGCTTCTCTTCTGCTTCCTCGATATTAACTTTAAGCCATTTCTTGTGATTTACGTGTGCAACATAAAGTTGATGCTACCTAAGATTTTGAATGCTTAAGTTATGATGAGAATCACAGTGGAGGAAGTGGTTTAGGATTTTTGTCAAATTTGAGGTCCTGTGCGTTTTGATGGTGTTCGATAGACTCTTACTATCTTGAGTGATTAGATAGTTTGACTTAAAATATTTTAGTGTATTAAAAAGTATGTTGAAATACTTTTCTAATTGCGTACAGCACAAAGATTTGGTGAGATGTATCCCTTGACCATTTTGCTGCATTTTCTGTGACATATCACGGTTATTAATGTTCTTCAGAAGTGACTTGTGTAAGTATAATCTTTTGCAGGGACCTATGGCCTTCTACAAAGGTTTTATTCCCAACTTTGGAAGGCTAGGATCCTGGAATGTAATCATGTTTTTGACATTAGAGCAGGTATGAGGCTGCCCCGACCGTTGATTCGATTCATTAAATTGTGATATCTTTCATGTTTATGTTGTTCCAATGCCAGGCTAAGAAGTTCGTTCGGAGTTTAGAGTCATCTTAAAGTGAGAGAACAGAATACTGCTGTTTGTGAAAGCCTTTGGAGGAAAATAGAATCCACTTACATTTAAAATTTAAGAGATAATAATTCGAACTTGGTGACGGAAAACAAATTCAAGGCATGACGCTAGTTTGCATGCATGCCTTATTTTTTGTGTCGTTCTCTTTGTCTTCGCTATTTGGCATTTGTACTCAACAGAACTGAAGCCATCCTGCAGCATATTGTTTTCTTATTAAATCTTCATTTTCAGAGCTCATGCTGTAATCAAAATTTGGTAATAAAAATGTTGTACCGAGTGGATGGTTAAATTCATTTCACATTAGCATAAGATGGATTATTTATTTATTAAACTCCAAACTTAAGCATCAATACGCTATTCAAGACAAATGTGCTAGAAAATTCTGATTGATAAGAAACCAAATCTCAACGAAATATCAAAACATTTAGCACTACTGCAGGCTGCAGCTGGATAAAGCATGAATCACTTCTCTTGCTTCGGCTGTCTCTGTGAGAATGGTTTGAGGACATTTGTTAAAGTAGATGTCGAGGTAAGATGGACCTGGAGTATGCTCAAAGGCCTTTTTGGTATAAACATTCAATTTGATTACATCCACAAATGACATCTAATTTTGATATTCTAACTATATGTATATTTAATATTGTTGTTATTGGTTTATTGTTGATTTATGTAAGACTATTAATCATATAACTTTGTTGTTGTTATCATCTTTTAATATTACTTAAAGCAAGAAAGCTTATTACTAACTTCTTTGGTCCAACCTGGTTACACAAATATAATTATATATAAATATCTTCAGACATCACTATGGGAGTCACATATTCAAAGGGCAAAATGGTACTAAAAAATTGTCCACTTTCTCCATCTATATTTACAAATCGTAATGCATTTTTTTCTCCAACTAAACTCCCCCGACTTATATTTTCCACGTTTTGTTTTTAATTTCTAGGTTTCTTCTTTTGTATTGATTTTGAAATTATTCAAGTACCTAATTAGGTAATTTCTAATTTTTCCTTGTCCAATTTATACGTAAAATATTTGTACATGCACAATAGCGTGTGCCACTATTGCTAATTATTATATGTTTGTTTGTTTTTGTAAGACTACTAATCATATATCATACATTGTTAAAAATTCTTAAACCATAAAATAATCAATTATATAGCTTAATTCTACTAAATTTTTTATAACCAGTTATACAATTTTTATATTGATAAATAACAACTAAATAAATTATCATAATAAATGATGCAATATATATTAGGTGAAATTGTTAAAATATTGAAATATATTGTTAGTGAATTAATAAATTATTTTATTCAATACATTGTTTCTCACACAATAAAATTGAAATACTCTCTTTGTTTATTATATTTAATCGCCTACGTGATCTTAAGTGGGGTTGCATAGATGAATAAATGATAGTGGAATAACACGATAAATGATATAATTAATGTAGTTTAGAATTTATTAAATGGAGTCCAATTGTAAATTACATAATTGATTATAAACACGAAATATATGATTAACTCTATTTACTATTTTTACATGACCATGTTACTCATGAATTATAGTATTGATATTTAATATCATTATATGTATTATTAGGAATAATTTTTATAATTTGCATAATATAAAATTAAGTATTCAAAAGATTCAAAAAAATAAAGTGAAAAATGTGAAATAAAAAATAATTTGTGCAATATATAAAATATGTTTTCACGTGTGAACCCAATGTCCGCACGTGCTATACGGTAGTCCAAAATACTACTGTCTACTACTATCTCACCAAGTCTAGAAAAGAAAACAGTGCGCTGCAAGAGAAGAGTCTAAGAGTAAGATCCACAAATAATTTTCCCCACCACCGCTACATATCACAGGAGGATTTTGTTGGCTAAGACGGAAAATCTGGTGATTGGAAAGGTGGTATGGAGGAATTTGGGGTTCCAGTAATCTTGACTTCATATATCTCCTATTTCCAAATTAGATATGGTCCTGTATAAATTATTTATGGTCCAAAGACATGCATTATTGCCCAAGAGAAACTGAACGCTTCTCAGTGGAATGATGAGAAAACTAAAATGAAAATCAATGAAGTCTTGCCTGCTTTGAGCTAACAGTGATATTAGATTCTGAGCTAATGTTTTCACTAGTCTGAGTCTGAGTGTGAGGGAAAGCATATGGTTCATATTTCTTTCTTTTATTTACAGACGCAGCCGCAGAACTGTCACTAAGAATGATATCTGTTATTGGAGTTTCGGAAACTAATGATCCCTTGAGCAGTTCCATTATCTAATGAAAACAAAGAAATAAGAGTGATGAACCAAATGGGTCGGAGAAATACCAGCAAGTCAATGTAACAAAGATTAACCTCTTTCAACCCAAAAGTCAGAGTTCTTTCCCCAAGTACGCTGGTGTCTTCGATACCATTTAATTTCAAAATCTGGAGGAGCGATGCTGATTTATTCGTCAGCATGAACAAATCGTCAGTTAAAAGAAAAGATGCTCTATGCACAGTAAAGACACTTTTGTCTTCAATTTGGGCTGCAATTTCTGTATCTTTCCTTACGTCCAATTCCCACACATGAAGTACTGGGTGGGGGGAGTATCATCAATCTGGAGTTTTAGTCTGCTACATTCAATTTCAGATGAATTTCTTGGATTGAGCAGCATCAGTTTATCCGCCTCTGTCCTGAAGTGACCGCTATCCAAATTCAGTAAACCTGCATACAAAAAGTTCAAATTTCCAACGGTTGGTATGTTATTTCCGTGGTGCTTGACGAGGAGTCGCACTATTGTTCCTAGTGGTAGTGTTAGGAAACTCAATAAAACAACAGCAAAATCGCTATCCCCTTCGGCATATATAACTCTGCTGCTTTGTTTGATCATCATGACTTTCAAAGAGAATTGAACTTCCTCTGCCGCAGCCATGGCTGTAGTTCAAGAAATCAAGGTACAAGTACGGTTTACCAGTAATCATGCCTACTGTTTTCGACAGCGATTCAATGGATTTAGAGGGAATACTACACCTATGAAAGCATAGATCATAATGGAGATGTCCCGCTAACAAAGAAAGTACTTGCTGCACTCAGGACAAATGAGAAGTTGAGAACATCCCGGTGAAGGTTTGTACATTTTTGTACCATGGCATTGGAAAGTTGACTATTATGACTTGATAGATCTTTAAATATCTGAAATGATTGTATTGAAAGGTCTTTGTCCTTGAAAATTGAAGATATGTCTCATGTTCATCTTTTTCTTAGTTTTATTGCCTTTGCGGTATCGCTTGAAAAGCAAATGTGTCAAACAGCAGGATCTTCTTAACATAAGACTTCAGGCTGAAGGAAAGCTTCCACCTTTGTTCCAAGGCGTTATTCCAGAGCTTCAAGTGCTTATTCTACTATTGTGAAACAGGTCATACTCCCAAACATTTGTTTTCTCTCATCCCACATATTACTTGGAAATTGAGCCTTCAACCTTTTCCTTCTGGAATATTATTTTCAATTAGAAATTTTAGGAAGGTCTTGCTGCTTTATGGACTGGAATTGGACCAAATACTGCAGGTAATGCTATCATAAATGCTGCTGAATTACACAGTTATGATCATGTGAAGCAAAGTGGGATAACACTTAATACCTTCGTTCTTCTTTGTTTCTTCAGCACAATTCCCTCATGCTTTTGTGTCCTCCAATGGGTACGGTTTTGTTTGCATCTTACATTGTTTTCTTAATGTCATACAGACCGTTCTAAAAAATTCCAGAAGTTGGAAATCTACTATATATGTTGACTTTATATGAACCTTAAGTATGAAAATAAATTTTTTACATTATATGAAGTGTGTTTCACCCTGAGTGTCGTAGATTTACCCTTTGTAACATAGCAAAATTCCAAATTAAATGGCATGGCAAGGGGATGCTATCGCTAAATTATCCTGAATTGTATTTGATTGCATCATTCTTTTCTCCCACGAACGAAATACTAGGAAAAGTAAGTTGACTGAATGCCAAATAAAATGCTGAATCAAACTTAAGCTTAAAAATGTAACAGTTCAAAACAAATGTGCTAGAAAATTGCGATAGGGTACATCTTCTCTAGAAACAAAATTTTAGTGAGATATCAGAACAATCAACAAATTTACAGCAGGAGAATAGAGATAGGATGATGCATTCATTACTTCTCTTGCTTTCGCTCTCTCTTTAAGAATGGTTTGAGCCCATCTGATAATGCAGACGTTGAGGACAGAGAGGCCTTTAGAATGTTTAAAGCCTACAACAAAAAGAACTCCTATCAGGGATCGAACTTTGTGCAAGCAAAGAAGACTGTTTAAAGGATAAAGTCTTACCTCTTCTATACCAATGCCAAGTTCCTGTTCCTCGACAACAGAGACAGGAATTTTCATCCGGTTAAGAGTAGAGATGATGAAGGCTGAAGATGGAGTTGATACTACCAAATCATCAGTCACCATATACATTGTGCGTCCTTTAACAAAACTATCATGGCCTTTTGGGTCAATCATTTTCATTGGAGTATACCCCAAATCAGGGGTCGTAGTATAAACACATCGACCACTTTTGTACTTAAAATGTACTGCAGAAGAGCTTAGCTTTGTTGGTTAAGAGAGAGAATCTGGTAGGAGGAAAGATAGTACGGAGGAATTTGCGGATCCAGCAATGCATCGACAGCCTCCTTAGACATCATATAATCTACATCTTCCCAATTGGATACGCTCCTGTATAAATTATTTATGCTCCCAAGACAAGTGCTCTTGCCCAGGAGAAACTGAACTCTTCCCAAGGGAATGATGAGCAAACTAAAAAGAAAATCAATGAAGTCATGCCGTGTTTGAGCTAACAGGACCCTATGAGTTGATTTTTGCACAAGGGCTTTCAGGGTAATCTTCTTAGAATCTGAGCTTACGTTCTCACTAGTCTGAGGTAAAGCATCTGATTCATATTTAGTCGATGCAGAGAACTTTTGTCTTTTATTGAGAGTACCAGCCGCGGAACTAATACTGAGAATGATGTCAGTTATTGGAGTTTGCGAAACTAATGATCCCTTGAGCAGTTCCATTATCTGATGAAAACAAAGAAATAAGTGTGATGAACTGAACTGGTGGGAAAAACAGGAGCAAGTAAATATAACAACAAATAACCTCTTTTAACCCGAAAATTAGAGTTCTTTCCTCGAGTACACTTGTGTCTCCAATACCATTTAGTTTCAAAATTTGTAAAAGAGAAGTTGATGTATTAGTCAGAATCTGAAAATCATCAGTTAAAAGAAAAGATGCTGTTTCTGCAGTAAAGACACTTTTGTCTCCACTTTGGGCTTCAATTTCTAACTCTCTCCCGGTCATTGTATTTCTTGGAATTGAACAAAGGCATGTCATTTTATAGTACATGCTTGCACAGGTGAACTTTTCACATGCGAAGCATTGGGTGGCGGGAGGAGTATCATCAATCTGGAGTTTTAATCTGCTACACTGAAAGCCATATGAATTTCTTGGATTGAGCAGCATCAGTTTACCTTCCTCCGTCCAAAAATGACAACTATCCAAATTCAGTAAACCTGCATACAAAGAGCTCAAACTTCCAATAATTGGTGCTTTGTTTCCATAGTGCTTGATGAGGAGTCGCACTATTGTTCCCAACGGCAACGTTAGGAAACTCAATAAAACATCAGCAAAGTCATTATCTACTTCAGCATACAAAACTTTGTTGCTTTCTTTCATCATCATGACTTTCAGACAGAATTGAACCTCCTCTGCTGCAGCCATGGCTGTAGCTGAAGAAATAAAGAAACCAAAGTCTAAGATCAATGATAATAACAGCACAATGCCATGATTTTTATACCATAGATTTTCGACCTTCATTTGCGAGTGCCATTTCTCCTTTTATTAGTCAATAACTCAGCCCTATTGCACGCAAGAATTCCAGTTTCAAATGGATAAGTAGTGAATTTATTAATCTTGAACTAAAAATAAACCGAGAGAATACATAACTTCTCAGCAAAATAGGGTTTTGCATTGGGGATATGCTTGAAGTAGACTAAACAATGCACCAAAAAACTTTCAAAAATCAACAATCTGATCAACTCAAACTTCAAAATTGACCCCCTACAACCGAAGGAATCAAGTTATAATCCAAATTAATAGGTAGAACTATTTGAAGTCTAAAAATCCCATAACAAAACTTAAATTTAATTACCAACAAACAAACCCACGGAAATCAAATGAAATCTTACCACCCAAAATATCTGAAGAAATCAAGGTTCGAAATTGTACCTCAAAGCATGAGATTAACCCAAGTCAGCTGTTTCGACGCTCTATTTTTTCCCGCGCAAAATGAATTGGAGGAAAGGGTTTTCTTATATGGTCGAGCAGATGTTGACAATTGACTTTGTCAGTTTTTTTGGGTTTTTTTCACAAAAAAAATAATTATCTAGTGGATTTTATTATGTGAATTCATTGAAGGGAGGTTATAATTATAATTTTTTAAAAATAAAAAATTTGTCCCATGTCATTTTTGAAATTAACCATCTTAGTAGTTCGAAAACAAATTATTTTTAGAAAAAATTGTCTCATGCTACATTGAATCCAAATTTAAATTCATGTCACACTGAAGCTCCTACAAATTATGCAAGACTTTTACTCTGTACATGATTTTATGTTGCACGAGTTCGATTTTCCTCTATACATAGGTATATTCCATGAAATTTGCTTGATTTTCACATATTTTGCATCCTACAATTATCTTTCACGTGATGTCAAATGAACGTGTAATCAAATTTAACTTGAGTGCGTAAAAGGTCAAAATAAATGTGACAAATGCAGTAGGAATTTTAATACAACAGTTTATTTTCTTTCGGGAATGGTTTGAGGCCATCAGTTAAAGCACAAGTCGTGGTGAGAGAGGCTTTGAGTAAACTTAAGGCCTACATTGCAACACTTTAAAACCTTACCTCTCCCACCCCAATGCCAAGCTCATGTTTCTCAACGTCGGACGTGGGAATTTTCATCTGATTAAGAGCGGAAATGATGGAGGTTGAAGGTGGAGTTGACATTACCAAATCATCGGTCACCATAAACGTCGCGGGTCCTTTAACAAAACTGTCTTGACCTTTTGGATAAAATATTTTCTTGACAAGACACGAATGGAAGCTAGTAGTAGTCTCTTCTAGCCAACTTAAAGGAGAACTTTGTCGGTTAAGAGAGAAAATCTGGTAGAAGGATAGATAGTAGGTGGAATTTGGGGTATTGCACCATCTCCGAATTAACTACGCTCTTGTGTAAGTTATTCATGCTCCCAAGACAAGAGTCATTGCCCAATAGAGACTGAACTTTCCCTAAGGAATGGTGAGCAAACTAAAAGAAATCAATGAAGTCTTGGCCTGCTTGGGCTATAATAGAAACCTATTAGTTGATTTTTGCACAAGCATTTTCACAGTAATCGTCTCACAACATGAACGTAAGTTTTTACTAGTTCGAGTCTGAGATAAAGCATCGGGTTCATATTTAGCCGATGCGAAGAACCTTTATTTTACCAAGGGTAGCAGCCAAATAACTCATATACAGAACCGTATCTGATATTGGTGTTTTGGAAACCAGTGATCCCTTGAGCAGTTCCTTTATCTGAAAAGGAAAAAAACAGAGAGACCAAGAGAGTGATGAACTGAATAGGAAAAGATACTAGCAATTGAATATAAGTATGTAACAAAGATTAACCTCTTTCAACCCGAGAATTAGAGTTCTTTCCTTG
The DNA here is from genome assembly GCF_025594145.1 of Primulina tabacum. Classification (NCBI taxonomy): domain Eukaryota; kingdom Viridiplantae; phylum Streptophyta; class Magnoliopsida; order Lamiales; family Gesneriaceae; genus Primulina; species Primulina tabacum. Next base: position 10,373,241 of record NC_134554.1, read on the forward strand.
AGTACGTTTGTGCCTTCAATCCCATTTAGTTTCAAGATTCGGAAGAGGGATGCTGATGTATTATTCAGAATCTGCAGATCATCGGTTAGAAGGAAAGATGCTGTTTTGCGCAGTAAAGACACTTTTGTCTGAACAAAGGCATTTCATCTTATAGTACACGTCTACACAAGTCGATTTGGAGCACATGAAGTACTGGATGAGGGAAGTGTCATCAATCCGTAGTTTGAGCTGCTACATTGACTTCCAGATGAATTTCTTGGATTGAGCAGCATAAGTTTACCCGTTTCGGTCCAGAGATAACTACTATCCAAATTCAGGAAACCTGCTTGTGAAGACCCTGAGATTCAAGCCGATAGTTAAAATTCAATTAGGTAGCTAGAAATTAAATCAGTAGTAGAGAAATTAAATTCGTTAGCTGGGAATTTAATACACAAGAGCAAACATTGAGTTGATCAATTTATAACAAATCAATAATTCTTCCATATATCTTGGAGTGAATTGTTCCCAAATTTTTGTTCAACAACGTCTGTCTAAAGAATATTTTGGAGCATAAATGTAAATGGTCCTGTGCTTTAAAGAGTGTGTGTGTGTTTAAAAATACGATCGATATGATATATAATTCAATTTGCTATATGATTTATTTGTCTTGTTTCGCTTCAATAGAATTGTAATAAATAAAAGCATGTTTAAAACTATTTGAAAGCGCTGATATGATTTGCATTTGAAGTAACAAAAGGATTCCGACCTTTTGATATTTGATTTGTTATGGTCCTGATGTGGAGAGATGTAATAACCGATTATATGGTCGCGTCACTTGTATAAGTAAAAATTAGGAACTGTGATATGACTTTCGGTGTCATCATTTTATTCATATTTGATTTTGACATGCTATTCTTCGAATCGTATAAATATATGCATTTTGTTATTTATTGATCGACCTCCATTTACTGAGTATTTTCCAAAAATACTCACTACTTACTCTCTATTCTCAGACAATAACGAAGATGAACAAAAGATGTTTTGTGGATGATGATAAATATCGAAGTTATATTTTAATGTACTTTATTTATATTGTAATTCGCTTTCTCTCTTCTTGTATTTGATTTCATATCATCGTAAAGACAATGTTTATTATTTTTTTATGAAAAACTAGTTTGGTTGTTTTATAATTGTGTTATTGTAAAACAATGTCGGATATTGACTCACTCTAGTCTTGGGGTGTGACAATGCATACAAAGAGTTCAAACTTCCAAGAACTGGCGCGTTGTCTCCGCAGCTCTTGCTGAGTGGTCTCACTGTTGTTCCCAATGGTAATGTGAGGAAACTCAATAAAAAAATCGGCGAAATAGCTGTCTGCAGAAGAGGAAGTAAAACTCTCATTGAAAGTCATGACGATGAAAGAAACAAATGGATGCTAACATTAATTTTACTCAGTTCGTTATCAACGGTCCAACAACACAAAAAATGGTCAAATTTCGAACGGACTACAGACTATCCACATTCATCCGCAAGTGAACTTTCAACTTAATAAATATAATAATAATTCATCAGTCCTATTGTCCGCAAGAATCGATAATAATAATAATTCATCAGTCCTATCGTCCGCGAGAATTTTAGGAATGGGTGAGTGCAGAATTTATTAATCGGGAACAAACAATTTATAGGGGCAATGAATAAGTTCTGAGAATAACAGTTTATACCTCTTCTGCTTGGTTTGAATATCTTCTTGATGCGAAGGCCCCTGTATGTGTGCATAACAACATAATAAATTAAGACAAAAAAAAAAAAAAAAAGTAGGCTAAAGAAAGACAGAGTTTAGCAAAATAATTTCAATGATCAACTACTCCGATAAACTTAAACTTCGAAACTCGGCACTACGAAAGGAGTAACAAAATTTTAATACAAACTAATTGACAGAATAATTTCAAGTAAAAAAGGCCAGCCAACTTTTTAACCAATACTATTTGTATACGACTGACATACAAGTATAACCAGAAAACATCTATATTCGAAATCCTTCGGCAGTATAAATTCAACAAAACCAAACGTTTAACAACAAAAAAAGGGGCCAAGAACCAACTAATTAGAAACAAGAAACATATTTAGATCACATCTTATAAGAAGTATAAGTTTTTTCTTTGCAATTGGCCACTGCCGCCCGGAGCTGCCCGATGTATGATGCCACTCAAAGAGTGTATGTAGATCAGTAGGCTTGCAAAACAGGCCTCTTACCAAGCCTCTTGATTTCCCTATCCATTTGGCCTATGAGCATTAACCCAAACATCTTGTAATCACAAATCAGAGAATAAAAAGGGTGCAAAAAGCTTTCAGGAACATTCCCTTCAACAAAGAAATGGCTACCCCAAGCCAACCCATACCCAATCAAAGGCCCGAATAACAGAAACCACCAGAAGTTGAATAGCAATGCACATATGAAGCACGAACTACCGAATAATGTTCCAACAAAATGCAAGCGCCTTGTCGCTGGCTTTGAGTGCTGACTCATGTAAAAAGGCCAAAACTCTTCCATGCTCCTGAAATTCATATCTTCCAAGTAAAATTCGGGCCTTGGTGGGAAAAAAAACCAGAGAATCTTAATGGGTTATATCAAATTTCTTGAACAAGTAGATCAAGACTGATTTTTTCCTGATTTCTCGGCCGGGAATTATAATCAGTGAAAGAAGGAAGAAACCAAAAAACGACTGAGGATGGTGACGCAATTATTAATAGAGTAAAAGAAATGGAAGTTTGGTAATGAAAGAGCAATAAATTGGCAGCTGGATCCTCGAAGTTCAAATCTTTGTCGATGAATAATCGAGAGAATAAATCGTTCGACTGTGTCAGTTGAATTACAGTGAGCATTTTTTCCCTTTTTGTGCGATGGAAGAGCTTCCAGAGAATCAATTATTGGTCCCTACTTTATAATTCTGAACCAATTATTATTGGTCACTATAAAATTACAAATTTCGTATAATAAATTTTCATGTTTTGAATTTGATCATATAGATGATATATAAACGGCCACAATTTGATTCCTTGTGTACTTTTGGATGACTGGAGCTCGAGATTTATTATAATAATAACATATTTAAGAAATCCTAATTGTAATATTTAATTCATTGAAAACTTTTGGATATATATTTTTTTATTGAGACAAATAAATATTTGATAAATTTTTTATGAGTGCAAAACGTTCACGGTTCCAAGAGAAGCGTAACCAGTTCTGTTTACTGATTCCACCAGCCAGTCAGCTACAAAATCCGTAGGCATGGTAAATCATGTCATACATGAAGTGAGCAACGGTAAAAGGAGAGATTAATAATTCAAAATCGAGAAGAATCAACAACACTTCCAAAAACCATGAAAACAATCCTATGCTGAGACGCTAAAATACTGTAATATCTTGCAATGACCATAACATTATGAGAGAAACAATACCAGAGTTCTCCAGCAGTACTCTGTGTTCCGTTACACACGCCAAATTCAAATCACTCCGCGAGTATCCAAAAGAAAGGTCTGGAGATGTTAATATTTTAAAGATAACTTCACTAAAGATGAAAATTTTACAGGATTTTAAACAATCATGATCAGCGCTTACATTATTCCAAAATACTATGATCAATCCTTCAAAACAAACTTAAAACAATTCGCACACAACCCCGTTTTCATCTTCTAAGATAGACGTTTAAGGGGTTAGACGCTCAAGTTGCTTGATGTTCGAGATTTGCATTCCTGGATTCAGTCCTTTTGGGCAAGCTTTAGCACAATTCAAAATGGTATGGCATCGATACAGCTTGAACTCGTCATTTACAGCATCAAGTCGCTCCGTAGTATATTCGTCACGACTATCCATTATCCATCTGAATCAAACACAGATAATCGGATTATAGCAAAAAGCAAACAATACCATCAGCATCTTTGACTATATCAACAAGTACCAATTTATGTCCAAGCAATACCCCAATATGGCTTACTTCTCAAATATACAGATCCCATAAACTGAATATTCTGGCAAAAGCCGAACGTGAATACAATTAAATCATCTAATGTTTACCCAAGCCAATCATTTTATCAATAAAAAAAAGCGAATCAAAGCCCAGTAATGACAAGCATGGTTACACTAGAGGAGTCCCACAGAAAGAAAATCAATCAAATTTAGTCTTTTAGAGCCTGGAACTTTATCGCAGCAACCAACGTTCCCATTCTGGCCACAACTGCAGTTCCAGCAAACCATGAATTTAGGCTATATGCTCTTCATTAGTAAATATTTTCCAATACCGAAATACTACACCTTCTCACAGAAAGGTTGAAAAACTCTTTGCTAGTTCAACTATATTTTTAATTATACTTCTTAAGAGTGTTTGAATCTATTCCAGGAACATTAGTCAAAAGATCACAGAATATAAGCAAAAACGTGGAAAAATTTATCCAGCAAATTCAATCCAATATGAAAAATTCTTAAAATTTCATCTCAAGTAAAAATGAACACCAAGAAAATGTTACCTGTTCGCGTGCAGGAGAGCAGCAGGGCCCAAGTAAGATTCCGGGTTCCACCAGTAACTGGGGCAGGATGTGCTACAGCACGCACACAGAATACACTCATACATCCCATCAAGCTTCTTCCTGTCAGCCTTACTCTGCAGAATCTCCTTTCCCGGAGTCTCCGGCGGGCTCTTCCGCTTCAACCACGGCTCAATCGACTTATACTGATTATAAAAATTCGTCATATCCACAACCAGATCCTTAATCACGAACATATGAGGCAACGGCGTGATCATACTAGGGCCGCCGGAGGAGATCTTGGTCAAACAGGCGAGGCCATTTCGGCCATCGATGTTCATCGCACACGACCCACAAATCCCCTCGCGGCAAGAGCGGCGGAAAGTTAAAGTCGGATCGATCTCGTTCTTTATCTTGATCAAGGCGTCCAGAATCATCGGCCCGCACTCCTTGAGATCAATCTCGTAGTTTTGGAGCTCGGGCTTCTGGGGAGAGTCCGGGTTCCATCGGTAGATTTGGAAGGTCTTGGGCTTCCCCGCGGGCTCAATCTGTCGAGCCTGGGCCTCCGAGGCATGGGATCGGAAAAGGGTGGCCCCGGCCGCCGGTGAGAGTGGCGGAACCCTGGATAAAGCTCGTCGGACCAATTGAGTGGCCATTAATTGGAGAGAAGGCGCAAGGAATAACAAAATGGCGTGTGTCGAGTGCGAGGAAATATAAAGGTCGGTTGGATAGACACTTCGAGAATTATGTTAATGCGTGTAATTTGATTTAAATAATATAAATCTCCAAAATTATTAAAAACTATTGATTTAAAAAACAAAAATTATTTACCAAAAAACAAAAAGAAACAAAAATTAAAAGGAGGAGACACGAAGTTTGATACGCCCAACCCTCGTTTGATTTTTCGTCGCAAATGGTTAAAGTTTTTGTTTTTTGATATTTTTTAATTACGTATATTATTTTATTATTTGAGAAACCCGTGAAATCTGCCACCTCCCGATAAAATTATAATGTAATAAAATGTTAAAAGGAAAACAAAGAATTTGCAATACAAGTCAAAGCTCGAACATGCGACGTTCTTTTTTATATCAACCGTAGATCGAGCATGGTTGTTTATAAATAAAACAAAAATATTTAAACCCTATTCGATCATTTTCCTAATAAATATAATTGTTATTACCAATAGAATGTGTTACAAAGATCTAATATTATCCATTTTATAAAACTAAATCTAATTTCATCATTAATCATTTTTTTCTCTGCTGCCATATATTTTGAATTACACGGTATGATTTTTCTAGTTTATTGATATTTTTTTTAAAAAAAATTTTGGTTAATTCAATCGTCGATCTAAATAACTAATTTTTAGTTTGGTTTAGTTTTGATAATAAAAAAAAAAAATTAATCAGTTTTGTTTTTAAATTTCCTTTTTGAAAAGAATTAGTTTATTCAATTTCCCGATTGATCATATAGATAATCAAATGAATATCATCAGAGTTCACGCCTCCGATCATTATGCGTACGGAATTACAGTTCTTTTGGGATTTCCAATTACATTTTTAAGGGGAAATTACATTTATCACCTTTATAAAATATAAAAAATATATATAAAAACTCTGATATTAAATTAATGATCTTTTACCCGTGTTTTTAAAAATATCATGCATTTGCCACGTGTCCATTAAGTTTTATGCATGATTCTAAACAGAGCAATTCTTTTGTAAGATGATTTAATTTATACGTGATACAGATTTATCGGTTCATATTTATACAGAAAAATAATAATTTTATCATAATATTAATATTTTTCATTAGCTGTATCAGGTTGGAGATTTGTCTCACAAATTGACGATGATACAATTTCAGAAGGAGTTTTTGTGATTTAAAAACATATCATTTTATTCTAAATATAATTAATTTTATATAATATGCTAGCATTTTTTAGTTTTCACGGGAGTCTTAGATGGTGCTTGGCCTGATTTTATGATACAATCATAAGAAATTTACCGACACAGTAGGTTCCAACAATTTTTCTCAGATTCGAAGGCTCTTGTCTTTGCACTCTTGTTATTTTACTTGTATTTATAATCACTCTCCACTTCATATTTATCCATAAAATATATATATTTTTAATAGTAAATAAAAGACAAATTATTTATTATAAAATAAATATCATGATTTTTGTCATGGTGCAAATTAAAAATGGCTAATGTTGAATTTTTTTTATATTTCAAATTTCAGTATGCTATATTTGTATTTTTAAAATTTGATCATTTTTCAATGTTTCGTTGACTCAACGCTAATGTGATATTCACGTGTGTAGTTTTACATAAGTAACTAAGATGAAAAATAAATAAAAATGTAACAAATTTAAAAAATAATTTACTAAAACTAATTTTAACAAAATAAAAAACTAATTTTATTATGACCTTCCGTAACAATCAGTTTTTAAAAGTTTATTCGTTGTATTTTTTAAATTCATTTCTACTAAAAATTTTAAAAACAGCCTTGTATATTATTTAAAAAATCCTAAATAATGCCATTTATTTGCCCTTTACACCGTCTCAATTTCTTTACCCGAAAATACAATCCATTTTCTACTTTCGTCTCAATTTTTTTAAACCATTCAAAATTCATAGAATAACAATGGGCCGGACGATCCCATATTGTAGCCGTGCCTAGAAAACTGGGCTAAAATTTGGCTTTTTTTAACCTAGCATAATCCCACTTGGTAGTTGGTAGCCTGCTTTTATAACGTATAAAAAAAATAAAAATAAAACATAACAAAATTTGAGGAATATTTTTTTTAGACCAAACGAGTGAGAAGATATAATTTGAATTTAATTTAAAAGCACCGAAAATACAAAAATAAAAACGTGTCCAGATTAAGAACATGGGCTTGTTCGAACTGGTCTTATTTGATTCGGACCTCATCGCAGAAGATGTAAATTTTTGAATTTTTATATTATGTTTTCACCCCACCAAAATCTGAAGCGCGCGCGCGCACACACACCAAAATCTATATGTATATGTGTGGGCGTGCACGCATGCGTAAGCATGTACGTATAGGTTGAAATGAGCGATTTATTCTTACTTCCTTCACATGCAAGGAGTAATTAACATTGTTCAATGATTTTCATGCAAATCATATATATAAAAGAGATCAAATGTGCTAAAAATGTATATTTATAATATATATTATAATGCATGACGACATTTTGATGATAATATGAAGTTGAGATATTGTATAAAAACTTAATTCGGATTTCTGTGTAATATTATTGTTAGGCCTTGTCTGACTTTTACAACAGTAACACGTCAAATTCCAAAATCTTTGTTATTTCTTGTTCAACTCTAGAAAAATTTTAAATCGTGAAATGCACAGAGTTTGACTGTTTTTGTACACTATTATTGACTTATTAGGATTAATAGACTAATTAATGTTAACCTAAAAGGTTAAAAAGACAGTTGTCGATCTGATCATTGCGACTACTTGCAATCCATATAAATAAATTATATTAAATCATTTTGTAAAGTGGAGTAATTGTTTTGTAAATATTGGAACTATAATTTGATTAATTCGGATTATTAATGATTATTATTATATCAAAATATACATCTTAAAAACCGTCTCACAAATGTTAGGAGTCATGGGCAATAACCGAAACTCGTTGTTTTTATTTTAAACGAGTAATAATAGGTCAAATATCCTCTAAGTATACCTATTTTATGTTTTGATTTTATAAATATTAAAAATTGGTTTTGATTATGTAAGATTAGTTGTTTTTTTTTTTTTCTTCTAATCTTTATTTTTATGGAGAGTTGATCAGCATTTCCAAGTACCAGATCATCGTTTCTGGTGTTACGTTGGGTAAAACAAGACCTAAATAAGAAACACGGTCTAATTCGCATATCAAAACCTAATTTAAATACATAGATGATCAAAACACAAAATAGACAAACGTAGATGATCGTTTTGGCTATTTTTGTTTTAAATAAAAAGGCAAACTAATTTTATTGGGACCACCTCAATCTTTATAAATAACAAGTGCTCTTTATACACATGTACTAAAATATGTTTTTATTTTTTTATAAATAAAATATAATTTTATGTAATTTGAGAATACCAAAATCAGCTACTCTAATTCCTCGACTTTAATGACATCTATATCTATATATATATATATAAAAGCAGAGTTTTGCTTAAAATAGTAAGTTCCCGCCAAAATAACAATGCTAAAAAAAGAAAGATATAAATATAATGAATCTCGAAATAAGTGTACTGCAATAAATGATAACTTCAATTATTATTTGCATTGATTATATCAATTCTTTTGGTAATTCAAATTTGAATTTTATTATTTTTATATCAATTTAAATGTAACTTATTATTTTCATTGCCAAGAGGCTACAATTTTTTTCCATGTATTTTATTTTTTTGATATAGATGTATTATTTATATTTCTTTATTTTATGGGGTTCACACATATATGAAATAATCAAGCGTCCGATCATGAAAAGAGTGAAAAATATTCTCAAATAATATCATATATATATAAATATAGTTTTTGTTCTATTTAAAAAGTTTTGGCCAACACTAATATGTTATAAAAGAAAAATTGTTGATAATTATTAATATATTGACCTATCATATTAAATATTTGAAATAAATAATAAATAAATATGTAATGAAATGTGATTTTTTTCAATTTTTTTTTAAATTTAAATTTAAATTTGATGTTCTTTGAAAAGATAAACTACATTTAAGTATTTGCATTGATTATATCATTCTATTTAATTCTAATTATGTTTTTAAGTTGTGTGTTATTTTTATAGAGTTAATTTTTAGTACTCTATATCATATTAAATAAAATATCAAATTTTAATATAATATTGAGTTTTTCAACTATTTTTAAAAAATGCCATTAATTTTTGGTATATTAATTGCCTGTGAAATGTTATTATTATTATATATCTTAATAGAACTTTAATATATGTATCTTAATAAAAATTTAATTTAAATATTTTTATCATTTTCAAAAAATTAAATAAATTTATTCATCTAAATAAGTGACATAAAAATTTAATTTTCAAAAAAAATTATTTATTATTTAAAATTTTGATAAACAAATAATATATGATTTTTAAAATATTTTTTTAATTTTTATTTATTAATAATAGTTTCACTTAAACAAAATAAATAAGTCAATTTAATGACAAGATATTGTTATCATCATTTGAATGTTATCTCAAATATTATAAATATTTTGATATGACAACTTTTTATAATAATATTTAAAATTTAAATATATTCATTATATTATATTAATTATTTTAAATAATTATTCAAACATTAATACTTACTAATTTTAATCATTAATTATATAAAACAACAATCCGTGCATCGCACGGGTGAAATGCTAATATATATAAAAGTAGAGTTTTTGCCAAAATAGGAAAGTTCCCGCCAAAATTACTTACTAAAAAAGGAAATAAAACATTTAATAAATATTGACATAATTCTACTGCAATAAATTATCACTTCAATTATTGTTTGCATTGATTATATCAATTCATTTAATTCAATTTTGAATTTAATTAATTTTTATATTAATTCAAATGTAATTTATGTATTATATGTTTTTTTTTTTTGTTTTTTTACTCAAATTGAAACTAAACTCTATTTAAAACGTAAACTATATTAAATTTTTTGCATTGATCATATTAATCAATTTAATTAAAAATTGTATAATTAAATTTAAAATACAAATGATTGCAATATTCAGTATCACTCATAACGTAAATCATTCAAAAATACATTTTGCTATTTTATGTAATTTCTTGCCCAAATTACTTACTGAAAAGAAATACAATATTTAATTAGTCTGTTTATTTTTTCTAAAAATAAAATTTTTTGAGTGCTAAAAATTATCACTACAACAAGATTTTCCAATATATATATATATATATATATAAATAAAAACAGAGTTTTTACCAAAAACAGTAATATCCCGTCAAAATGTCATTTCTAAAAAAAGAAAGATATATCATGAATATTGAAATATATGTACTGCAATAAATGATAATTTTATTTATTGTTTGCATTGATTATATCAATTCATTTAGTTTAAATTTGATGTTAATTTATTTTTATATTAATTCAAATATAATTTATGTATTATATGTCTTTTATTATTTTTTATTCAAATTGAAACCAAACTCTATTAAAAATAGAAACCACGTTAAAGTTTTTACATTGATTATATCAATCAATTTAATTTGTGATACGATTTGTGTTATTATGATATTTAATTTTTATTACAAATTGTATAAATAATTTTTAAATACAAATGTGATTTCTTAAAAAAAGAAAGATATATCATGAATATTGACATATATGTACTGCAATAAATGATAACTTCAATTATTGTTTGCATTGTTTATATCAATTCATTTAATTCAATTTTGAATTCAATTAATTTTTATATTAATTCAAATTTAATTTATGTATTATATGTTTTTTATTTTTTTACTCAAATTGAAACTAAATTATATTGAAAACGTAAAATATATTAAAATTTTTGCATTGATTATATCAATCAGTTTAATTAAAAACTGTATAAAATATTCATTATCACTCATGAGGTAAATCATTCAAAAATACATTTTGTTATTTGAAGTAATTTCTTGCCCAAATTACATACTAAAAAATAAATACGATATTTAATTATTTTATTTAATTTTTCTAAAAATAAAATTGGTTGAGTGTTAGAAGTTATCACTACAACTAGGTATTCCAATGGACATTAAATTATCATTTAATAATCATAAATTTTTTACCCAAATGCATATTATTTCAAAATTACCTTAATTTGAAAGAATTAGCGCATTGTAATTTTTTTCAAAATCATATGTATATTGTATATCTTGAAATGTTTTCTCCAAAATTCAAATAAAAGAGAACAAGAAAATTAAAAGAGATAGATTCAAATGAACATTAAATTACTCTAAATAAACATATATATTACCCTCAATAATCAGAAATGTTTAACACCCAACGCATGCAATTCAAGATTTTCTTAATTCGAAAAAGTTAATGTATGATATAATTATGTCAAAATCATCCAATCTATAACTTTTGTCCTCTTGGATGTCTTATTTGAATTTTAAATTGTAAATAATGTAATATTGCATATTATATTAGAAATCAATTTTATTCTATTTATCTTACTAAAGTTATCTACTCCAAAATAAAATTCTGAAATGATATGAGTTGAATCCTTCCAATATGTAATGTTTGTTATATTAGCCAAAAAAATTAATCAACATGCATTGTATTTAAGAAAGATTTTTAAAATTAGCGAAAAAATAGTTTTTGTTTTTATTTTTTATAATTATATTATTTTTTTCAATTTAAATATCTATTTATTTTTCACTAATTTTTAATAATAGCATCCCGTGCATCGCACGAGTTATATACCAGTAGTATATAGAAGTAGATGTGTCAATGGGGCGGGTATGGGGCGGGTTTGGCTAAACCCAATACCCTACCCATTAAAAAACTTCGACCCATTACCCGCCTCACTCCGGTTAAATATTTTTCGGACCCATCCCACCTCGAATACGAAACGGGGCAGGGTAGACCCGTGAGACCCGTAACACCCGAATTTTTTCAAAATTAAAAAGTAATCTTTCTTTTCACCTGATTGAATTATGAAACAGACAAACCTCTAAATACAATATTGTAAAAAATTAATTCATGTCTTCGACCACACTTAATAATAACAAACAAAAACATTAAGAATTACATAAAAAAAAAGAGTTAATAGCTCTCCAAAAAAATCTTGATATCCCAAAAATAAGTCATAACATAATTTAAACATATCAATATAAAATCAACGAGTAGGCAATATTTCAGACACATTCTTCGGGATCATTTTCCTCTTCATCAAGAATGGTGAGACAAGTTGGTAAACTACTTGAAAAATTAACTACAAAATTAAATAGAGAAAGTACATTGAAAAAATAAAACTGTAATTTCAAATTGTAAAGAAATGTAATTTAAAGAGAGGAAGTACAGTAAAAAAATTAAAATGAAAGTACAATAACAAAATAAAACTGTGATTTATTTACCTTCCACCTCACCCCACAATCATCTTCGCGAGCACATCAATGTCTCCAAAGTCGTTGGATTAAGTCTACTAAGATGAAGATCAACTATTCTTCCACTATTACTAAAAGCAGATTCAAATGGAACAGTTGACACATGAATAGCTAAGATCGTTAATCGTTATGGTTAAGGTGAGCTACTAAAAAAATAAAAATTAATAAAACTAAAATCCTAGAATTTTTATTTCCACATATATGGGGCTGGTATTATAAGACCCATGACTCGCCCCATATCCGGACGGGTCTTAAAAATTGGACCCGATACCCGCCCCATGACCCATTTAGTATGCCCAAACCCACTCCATACACGCGGGTCCATTGTGGGTCTGGGTAAAACTCGGACCCATTGACATCCCTATACAGAAGTATAGATATTTTAAAAAAGAAATATCTAACTTTGTTTAAAGAAATATAATTTTTATATATTCTTAAAAACTGCATTGATTTTTTTCTTCCGAACTATCGGCGATTATTGTTGTCGTCGTTGCTACTGTATTTGAAACATGAATTTGTTGTGGGGGCAGACAACGATTATTCCACGAAATGGTAATCGGGTGGGGGGGCACCCCTTATTTTTTTCCTCACTTAACTTGCTATTAGCTGAAAGCTAAGTTCATAAATGCTATGTTAAAATTGTCCCCCAACCCCCCAAAAATAATGAACAAAAACAACCTAGAATCCTAGTTATGATTTCTCCAATTTCATATATTAGTTTTTTTTTTAAGTAACATTCCATCAAATTTCTTCTATCACGAGACATACATGTAAAACCAATTGCATTTAATAGCATATAAAAATATTTAAGGAAAATATTTTTTTTTTGCCAGATTGTTAATATGGTATCGGAAAACATAGCTTCGACGACGAAATATGATGTGATGATGAAAATTGTCACTTTTTCGATGTCAAATCAATAGTTGGACAATAATAGCCCAGAATTAAAATTCAGTTTATTCAAACTTTAAAAATTTAATGACTACAACAATTATTTTATTCAACATGAGTACTAAATGGATTTTATTCGTTAGAAATCTTATAGATAGTGCGAAAAATATTTAATACTATCGGACCGTGTCACATACAATGCATGTGTTCCGTAAGAAAATAAATAATGAAGTAGTTTTTATAATTTTTAAAAATTTATAAATTTTTGAAACCAAAGTGGCAGTAAATAAAATAAAATATGAAGAAAATGTTATTGTAATATGGTAAAATCATGTAGTTAGTCTGAGAAGATGAAGAATATTTTAAACAAATCGAAAACTACGTCTTGTCTCCATACAGTTAATATATGGTGCTATAATTATATATGTAATAGTATTTACAACATTCGAGATTGAATTAGTATTGGTCTCACAAACACATGGGGGCTAAATCTAAGGTATATGATGCCTTTGTTATTTCATTAATCATGTTATATATTATCCAAAAATTAATTAGCAAATATATTATGATTTGGGCAATGACATAATTAAAAGCATTATGATCATAAAAATCCAAAAAAAAAAAAAAAAGACGGGGATGTAATCGAGCAAACATCGAGCTTTATTTTATGAATACATTTATGGCTCATGAACTTATTCAAACTTTCATCGAATCTAAACGAGCTTAATAAATATAAATTATATATTTAAATTTTTATTAAATTAATTAAAAAGTAAATTATATATTTAAAGAAAAATATAACATTCTTATTAAAATTTGTAAATTTATTATAATAAATAAATATAATAGTTTTTTCTATATATTTAATAAATAATGTGTTAAATCAATAAGTTAATCATCAAATATCAAAATTATTATTTTTAATTTAAGAGATGACTCATGAATTTACCAACAAACATGTTCACAAACTAACGAGCCGATTATTGTATAGCTTGAGTTTGATTCATTTATCTTGACGAACTTCATTAAACAAGCTTTTATGGAATCAATTTCAAATAATTCACAAACGATTTGATTCATTTACATTTTCAAACGTGATACCTTGTATTATAGGACCCACTATTAGATGTGACATAAAATAAAAATATCCATCAAATATATATTAATCAAGAACATGAAAAGACAAGCCTAGCTAGCGGTTGAAAGACAAATATGAAATACACAATTTTTAAAGAAAAAGTAAAATTCAGAGGACAGAGAATCTCTTTTAAGTCCACTTTCATTTCATTCACATCAAGGATATGTATTTCAACCATAAGCGGATTCAAATAGTTGGATGTGAGAACTGAGAAGCAACAAAGAATGTTAAATATAATAAGAAACTTATAATTTGTATAGAAATAAAAGTAGAAATTTACTTTTTCTTTCATTTTTCTTAAAAGATAGACAAAATGGATTTGATTTGCTAGAATTGAGACGACCATTTAAAATTACAAAAAACTCACATCTTTTCAACTCGTTTGTACGTGAATCAAGATCCGTCTAGATCCGTTTATACCTCAACCAACATGTATTCACGTTTATATGTATTATAAAATTACAAGATTCTTCTGAACTAAAAAGGCCGAGTTCGAGATGAGTTGCACAATCTAATTCATCACATTCGAGAAATCAATATCCTACAACTACTAACTGATCGAAACCGATTGGATTTAGGACGGACATAAGTCTGACCCCGTATGTATTGTCATCGGACTGCAATGTGATCACTCACGCACATCTAAGGGGTGTGAAATGTAATTTCCACCATTATCATTCAAGTCATGTGATAAAATTAAAGCTACTGGGCCCCATGTTTGTATACTTGAGGGCCAGGGTCCATATAAGGTCGGGCAATAGTGCGCGTGACAATCTTGGCGGCGGGTCACGGCCCACTAATCAATTGCAATATTAATATTGTATTTATATTCATTTAAAAAATTGGGTGCAATAAATTATACCTACATTCCTCAAATTAAATACCTTCGATTATGTATATTTTTAAAAATAAGAACCTTAAAAACATGATATATGACAGGAAATAATCGATTCACCTAACAACCCGATGCAGTAGTTTAGGCTGTGTTTGGTTGAAGAAGTTATGTATTTCAAATTCATTTGATTTTTTTGGAATGAAATTATGTTTGGTGAATTGTAAATCCATCTATTGTTAATTCATGTACGTGAAATGATAATTATGATGAATTTGAAATATAATCAAGATTTACAATAATATTTTCATCGATATACTATATATTAAAACTCAAACTTATATAATCCTTGCTCGAGGGATGTCTAGCTACTCAAAAAGTCAAAATGCAATTAAATTCAAACTCGGGAAAAGACTTTTTAGAACAAGTAGTATTTCGACTCTTTACTAAGAAAGAAATCCATTTATTTTTGTGGGTAGTAATAAATATATAAATGAACACATTATATTTAATATATACTAAGTACGGTGACTCGTGACAATATTACGTGCTTTTCGTCGGCATCATAAATAACACACGCCTAAGTGCAAGAATTTTTAACACCAATTCATGATCTTCATAAATTATGCAGCCCCCCCCCTACAGTCAAAATGTCAGCCACACGATTTCAACACATACTCTTTCTGAGTATGAAAAACCACATACCCGTATATATACATGCATTTATTCATATACATACTTACGCAATATGTATATATATATATATATATGTGTGTGTGTGTGTGTGTGTGTGTGTGTGTGTGTGTGTGTGTACATATAGAGTGATACTGTAATGCCCAAAAAATCATCTAAAAAGCCGCATGTTTGTTTCTATTTAATTTTAATGTTTATTTTGATTTTTTTTAAACCACTTTCAGATTTTTAAAAGTTAGCCCATAAACGCACACTTAAATCAGTCGATCGAGAGAGAAAAGAGAGGGGTCGCAAACTAGGGCTAAAGGATAAATAAGGAGAAAAGTTCCAACCAAACTCGTTCTTGTTCGAATGAAAGCATATTCTCCAAACCCGCACACGTTTGGACCATCTCAACCAAAATATAGAAATTAAACAAATGCAATTCCTTTTTTGACACACATATTGAATTTTATTAAATATTTTCAATTGAATAGTTGATATTTGATGTGCTTTGATTGTATTCTACAAGTTCCATGAGACGACGTGAATTTTTAATGCGTTTGATCTTTTAAAATTGTGCAGTTTGTAAAAGTGTCATTGTGTGCGAGCATGTAGAGAGAGTGTTTTTTGAAATCTCCGGACAGCAGTTGTATATTTTCAAATATCTAGGCGGTGCCTGTGAATTTTTTATTTTCCGAGCACGTTTGTCTTTTTTATATTTTCAGGCAACACGTGTGTATTTTTAAATTTCCGGCCTGCGCATATTAATTTTTGAGTTTCCGGATAGCAAGTGTGTATTTTTAAAACTTCTAATGTATTTTTAATTGAGTAACTGAAACGAGTTGATTCGATTCATATTTATAAATAAAATTAATATTATTAATATAAAAAAATAATATTTTTATTGGACTGAGTTTGGTTGGAGATCTATCTCACAAAATTGACCCATAAAATAAATCTCATGAGAGCTTTTGTGTTTTTAAATTTTTGAGTAACACATGTGAAATTTTTAGTTTGCGGACAGCATATGTGTATTCTTTAGTTCCCGGATAGCACGTGTATTTTGAGGTTTTGGGCAGCATGTGTGTATTTTTTAAATATTGGAAAACTTGTACGCGGTTTTGAAATTTACAGAAATATGTATTTTTAGGCTGAGTTGAGAAAATTGAATTTGAGGAAGAAATATGAATTTATGGAAATTTTGTCGTACTGTGGGACGTTGCAAATATTTTGGGGAAAAAAATTGACTGGATTATGGATCTTGGTTTCATACCTGGGGGTGTCTTTACTGAATTAATAACAGGTTTGGGGCTCTAGCTTGATGGTTGGGTGTCTACCAACTATGTTTTTTATTTCATGACTTTAGGGTGTTTGATGGTCGGCGCGTATGGATCGATGGATATAATAGTTGGCTAGATGTTTATGATTGTTGACTATTAGAAGATGACCGAGTCACATTCAATTATTCAATATTTATTTTCATGAGCATTACATACTGACTGGTTAATCATTTTTGTCACGTCTCGGCCGAATCTCATGCCTACGAGCAGGGATGTAATCGAGTCGAGTCGAGCCGAACTCTTGAATGTTTGAGCTTGGTTCGTTTATAATCGAGCCGAGCTCGAGCTTTATTTAACGAATATATACATGGCTCACGAGTTTATTCAAACCTTTATCGAGCCTAAAAAAACTTAATAAATATGAATTATATATTTTAATTTTCATTAAATTATTTAAAAAGTAAATTATATATATAAAGAAAAATATATCATTTTTATTAAAAATTTTAAATTTATTATAATAAATAAATTTAATAGATTTTTCTATATATTTCATAAATAATATGCAAAATCAATAAATCAAATATCAAAACTATTTTTTTTTTCATCTAAAAGATTACT
Organism: Primulina tabacum; assembly: GCF_025594145.1. Taxonomy (NCBI): domain Eukaryota; kingdom Viridiplantae; phylum Streptophyta; class Magnoliopsida; order Lamiales; family Gesneriaceae; genus Primulina; species Primulina tabacum. The sequence continues at coordinate 10,391,341 of NC_134554.1, forward strand.
CATGAACTTACCAACGAACATGTTCACGAGCTAACGAGCCGAATACTATAAAGCTTGAGTTTGATTTTGTAAGGCCTGAGATTTTATCACTTTAATCCGAGATTATTAAAATTATGAATTTTGGAATGTTGAGTCATATTCCATGGTTTTACAATTTTATAGGATTGAAATTGATTTAAAAAGAGCTGTGAGGACCAAATTGCAAATAATGAAGACTTCGGAGTCTAAAGTGCAATTATGGGATTTGAGGACACTTGTCTTCTCATTCTTGGATATATATAATCTTCATTCTTTTCAGATTTTCAGAAAGAAAGAGCCGAAACCTCCAGGGAGAAATCCTCAAAATCCCTCAAGCCTCATTTGATAATAGAAATTTGATTTTGCAAGTACCGGCGATCCGATTTTTAATCCGAGCACAGTTTTGAAATCCCCTCGTCAAGAACTACACAAGGACATTTATATTGACAGCTTCGGATTCAAGACTTCGACTTCGTCAGAATTACGGAAAGAAAGGTATAAGTCAATGTGGTACCGGGAGAACGACTCGAGTAGGATATACTTGAGTTTCCCTAAATCACATACTTATTATTATTATGTTCATTGATTTGATTTGATATGCTTGTTCTATGAATGTATAGAAAGCAGATATTAGTCGAGTGATCTTGGGACATCAGTGCCGATAGTGATGGAATCGTCACTGGCACATTGCACGTTGTCACAAGATAGTGAATTGGCGATAGTGCCATAGTCTGTGACGGATAGGTCAAGACACCGGATGTTTGGTTATATCGAAGTGGATAGAATTGGAGTTTCTTCTATTACTGATGTTCGAAATAGGAATGTCAACATCTGGAAACCGGGATCCCTAGACTAGGATTGAGCCTAGTCTGAGACGTGAAGTCACGAGTCTGAATTGGCAGTTTTATGTCGATTATGTTTTCAGATTTTGATACATGTTACTGATATCTGCTTCATGCTTTATATTGATTATATGATTGCATGTTTCATTGATTTATACTGGGATTATATTCTCATCGGAATTATCCGGCTGTTGTCGTGTTTATATGTGTGCATGATAACAGGTGGGGCAGGATCAGGGTCGAGGAGATGACGAGAGATCATGATTAGAGTGGAGACCACAGACTTTGATGTTGCTGTAGATAGGGTTTGAACACTTGATAGCTAGTTGGTGAACCTTTGTTTGTATCGAATGTATGCTGTACAGGACTTGTACCTTATGTTATACTGATATGTATACTAGTATGATTTTCATTACGTTTCGCATTTAAAAAAAATATTAGACCCTATTTATTATAATTAATTATATTGTCCCAATGACGATTATGAACTTGATTAGCGTCCGGGTCCCCACAAGTTTGTTTATCTTAACGAGTCTCATTAAACGAGCTCAAACGAGCTTTTATCGAATCGAGCTTCGAATAACTCACAAACGATTTGGTTCGTTTACATCCCTACCTACGAGATTATATAACGAGCTCCTATAACAATCGTAATGACTGAGCTAAGAGCATTATTTTCCTGTAATATCTTATTTTATTTATGCAGTTTTGAATGATGATTTTATTTTTAAAAATTTGAGAAGATTTTTGCTTTTAGTTCTTAGTTTATTATTTTTCAGGACCAAGATTTTTAATTTAAAATGTGATGAATGTAAGTATGTGTTTAATGAGTGCATATTTTATTGGATTTCGATGTGTTTAACACAAATTTTTGTGATATGGTTTCTAATGTCAGTTTTGTTAGACGGATATTCTAATTGAATCACCCATGAAAAATGATTACTTTTATGTCAAAAGTATTATTTTTTTTATTATAAATATGAACATTGTTGACCAGTCTCACGAAAAAAAATCCTTAAAATCGTCTCACAAAACTTCTACTTATTATATATTATATATATACACATTATATAATTATATATCTATACTTCTATACTATATTATTAGGTGTGATGACATGATAATAACTACCTAGAGAGGACACCAACTTTTTTTTTCAATTTTACCCTTATATGATACTAATATTACATTTTTGTTTTTTGTTTTAAATTTCAACACACACTTTTATTTATTTTTTATTTCAACCATTCAAATATCATGTTAGTCTCTTCATAATTTGTCAAATTTCACTTTAGTCCATCGATAATGATAAAAAAAATTGTACACATACATCACGTGTACAGAGTAAATAGTATATATAATGTGTGAGCGCTTCGTACTTTACTCATATATTTGTAATATATTGACAAATTCTTTTGAAAAATAAGTAACGCCGTTTTCATGCATTGTATGTTCGATGTATACCAAGCCTATAGTTACTCCTGTATATCATATCAGAAATAAAATCTAAATCATTATTTATATATATATATATATATATTCTGTGAGTCCTTCACCCATTTCTTCATATTTTTCAAATTGCTGTTGTCTTAAAGTCAATATCATCCCCAATTTTAAAAAAATATAGAATTATCCCATTATTATAGTAGATGCCCTGCAAGCCAACGGTTGGCTAGGGATTTTATTGACTCAGTTGTAATAAACAATCTTTATTTTAATATAATTTAACTTTTTATGGTCTTGTTATACTTTATCTGTATACCCATGCAAACAGCATAGATAAAGTCCTTGATTATACTTTAATACAAATGAATCGTAATTCGATGTTGAAACTCATTTGTAAACACTGCATATTCTAAATTCGTTCTTAGTCGATTCAGCCGCCTAAAACAGGGATAAAGGCCGCTTGAGCTCGAGACTAGCATATGTGATGTTTTGTACTGCGTTTCTTGGTAAGGGCATGTAGATGTCCAAACATGCAGATGAGTAGTCATATGATGATTATACCGAACAACCCTCACTCGGACTTTCCAAGTGGTTATCATTCATCGAGAGGATAAGTTCGTGGTTATGATTGTACACCATTAGTCCTTACGACCCGGGACAACACTGCGGCTCTATATGCTAGAGCTGTGCTTTGACTCGTTTACCGGCTCCAGGAGAGTCATCAGGTGGCGAGGTTGGGTACAGTTGCGACACATATAGGAGCCAGTGCATTGTAGTCGGGGATTCACCGCTCACCTACGGGTGTGGATATCCTATGTGATCTAATGTAATAATAGTGCATGGAATCTCTGGCCAGAGTATGAGATGTACGTTGGAGAAGGAGTTCTCCAATAGTACACGCGATGCCACTATTATAGTTATCACATAGTTATCGAATTATTATGCAACCCTCGATGAACCAATGGTTGCAGATTCGATCGGGATATATGAGATGAAGGGACCGTATTGTACGTTAATCATAATCGACTGGTTCTTGCAGGCACTATCAGTGATACCTAGGGGATCATGGGGCGATGCTACCAGACGCTCTTACCATGATCCGATGGGTGCAATCAGAAATGAGTTCTGACATTCTTAATCAAGGTGTTGATGAATAGAATGGGGTTAACTAGGGTAAGCTCGAATAAAGCAGTTGTGAACCCACGGCTAGCTGTATCCCTGGACCATTGAGGGTCACACAAGCACTGGATCGTTTGTTCCCGTTGAGAGAATAAATTCAAAGAGTTGAATTTATGATAATTAAATTTTGAGAAAATAAATTCAAGGAGTTGAATTTATAAGATAGTAAATTCAAGAGTTGAATTTATGAAATTTGGAGATAATAAATTCAAGGAGTTGAATTTATAAAATTTGAGAAGTTAATTTATTAAACTCAAATGTTGGGTTTATTAAATATTAAATTTTGGAGGTGATAGAAATTCAAGGAGTTGAATTTATAATTTAAATAATAAATTCAAATGTTGAATTTATAGTAAATTCAAGGAGTTGAATTTATGATAATTAAATTTTGAGAAAATAAATTCAAGGAGTTGAATTTATAAGATATTAAATTCAAGAGTTGAATTTATGAAATTTGGAGATAATAAATTCAAGGAGTTGAATTTATAAAATTTGAGAATTTAATTTATTAAACTCAAATGTTGGGTTTATTAAATATTAAATTTTGGAGGTGATAGAAATTCAAGGAGTTGAATTTATAATTTAAATAATAAATTCAACATTTGAATTTATAATGTATTTAATTTATTAAGCTCAAGAGTTGAGTTGATTAATTAATAAATTAAATATGGTGGATAATATGTTTAATGAGCTTGTAGTAGTACAAGTCCAACATATTAAATAATTAAAGTTATTAATGGGCCTTGATTAATGGATTAAACTAGTGTGACTAGCCCAATTAATTAATCGAGCCCATTAAGGTTAATTATGGAATTTAGGTCAAAATTATTGTGTTTAAGGAAATAAATATATATTGACCTAGCCTCCACCAATTCAATGGGGATTCACGAGAGGCACACAAAAATTCCTCCATAATATTTTGGCCACTTTTTCAAGAAAAATAATTTTGAGTCATCTCTTAAAATTTTGATCTCAACGTAAAAACTTCTTTCAAATATTCTAGTGCTATTGGAAAGAGGAACAAATCTTCTGGTCGTGGACATGATTAGAAGAAAGGAGTCTCTTGAAGAAAGTTCGTAGGGATTCATCAAGAGCTAGATCCGTCATACCGGATCAGTTGGTGCCATGTGATTTATTCACAAAATGTATAACTTTTAAACGCCCTATGAATATTTAAGTTAAAATCATACGAACGTCCAAACTTATTTTGATTGTCAAAATAAAATAAAATTTTTAAACTTCCGCTGCGTTTGGGCGTGTAGAAAACCGAGATCCAACACCCATATACATCGAGCAAATAACATAATATCGCACTTGAACTGAAATATTTGATTTGAAAACTTGGATGCGATTGGGAAGGAGATTTGAAAAAATGGATCGAAGCAGCACTTATTTTAGATATATATTTCAAATATATCATAATTATCATTATATCTACATATAAATAAATGTAAATTAAAAAAGGACCAGCGAATTTCAACAATCTAAACAATCAAATAAATTTGAAAACATTTTGATTGAGATAGTATAAGCTATAAATTTCAAATAAATTTGATTACTGGGTAAATTTATGTAAGGTGAATTTCAAATTCTATCACCTCGTTAATTTATATCGATGTGATAGTATTAATAATTGATTTGAAATACGATTTATTCGATCTTGTCTTTGGACTAATGCTTTAACTCAATGGTTGTGAAAATGTCTTTTCACTTGTATCACCGTGATGAAAAATATATGTAATATTCTTATACTCATTCGATCAAATTACCCAAAGATATTGTCAAACTAACCTTGAAACGCACTTAAAATGAACATGATTTCAGATTTGTCATCCAAATCAAATCATTACATCTAACTACGATTTAATACCAAACTTCAAACATTATCACGAATAAGTGAATCTTGTCAATTTTCACATCATATCCTATTCACACACGAAATAATGTCGTTTGACCTCTTGCACATACATATTCATAATATACACGTATATAATATCGTAAAGTTGTATATCGTATAGTATATAATACATGCACGAGGGGCACTGATGATGCAGCCATCAGTAATTTCAGAGCCTAGAAATAGGGCACGGACCACCTATTGGATAGATACATGTTCATCTATATTGATATATGTGTGTGTGTGTGTGTATATATATATATATATATATATATATATGCATGTATATGTGTACATGCTATAGATATACGTGTATAAAAACTGATTATTTAATTTTTTTAAATATTAGATTAATAATTGAGTCGTCCTATTCCTGAAATTTGTGGAGACTGCGGCATATTAATATACGCTTTAAAACCAGTTACAATGATGTTCACTTATTGTATAGTGTAGGCGTTAAAATCAATTGAATGTATTTTAATTACATTATGACTATACGATAGATACAACAATCTTTTCTTCTCTAACAATATGGTTTCCGTATCCTCGTGTAAGTTTCGGGTTGCAATAATCGTTAATGTTTGATAGAAAAATCGAAACATGATGTTTGAACTGTTGTACAAGTTTATAATATTTCAGTTGCATTGTTATCATCAATCATAAATTTTGATAAAACGACAAGTTTTCGATCTTATAATTGATATATAATTCAATAAGAAGAACTAACAACAAATTAAATTCTTAGAAAGTAGATTGCAAAAAACAGAATTAAATTTATTTTTTTTTGATAAAACGTCTCGTTCAATCAATCGTATATATATTTCGAAAATGGAAGAATGCAATGTTGACATGTTGTGAATGGGCAGAGTCCTTTCTTTTTCTAAACCGACTCCCCAGGAAACACATTTTGGACTTATATCAACATGTCCCCCGCTGTCCTTCCTTCCTTTTCTCTTTCATATTTCACATCTTCACAATTTAAAACGAGTTTTTTTTTTTTTTGTAACTCAACAAAATAATATATTTTATATACAATATTAATTTTGCAACTTGTTTTTTTTTTTTTCATTTGTAAAGTTAATTGATTCAAGTCCAAGCCCGAAACTCACAGTAAGCCAACTTTATGCCTTTTTCATGTCCCACTTTTTTTTTTTAACCCTGAACCATTTTTTACCACGGAATTAAGAACTGGAAGAGCCGATTTTTTTCACCTAACTTTTGATGAAAAGCAAGCAATTATTTCCCATACTTTATACCTTGGCCTTCATGCATTAACCGACATTGTCATTCATTGATAATTATTTCTTATATTTCATAAATTAGATACGAAGATTTTTCTCTCAATATGAAAAGAAAAGATCAAAACTTACGCATATTACTACAAAATATTAATATTCTCATATTTTCTAAATCCGCAATATTTCAGAAAAAACCAGAAGTTAAAAGCAAAGCTAAAATTAGCAATCGAGTTTCCAAATTCAGTGATCGTATTATTCATGTTCCCCTTGTTGGCATAGTGTTTGGTCCCAAGGTGGAAACATAAAAAAATCCAAATTTATATGTTATGATGCTAATATGAAAAAGAAGGAATAGAAGAAATCCACCAAACTAATTAAAGGAATTTGATCTGTTTTTATTTTTATTTGTTTCAGAAAATGGAAAAGAGACATGAATAAAGAAGGGCCAAAAAACAAAAAGAAATCCCAAATCAATAAAAGGAAAAAAAGATAAAGCAAAGAAAGCGAGTTGAGAATGCAATAAGATTTGGGATTGAACGGAGTGCGATGGCGTGATTTGCTTTTTTGCTTTTTCTCTAGTCTTTTTTTTTTCAAAAAAAATCTATTTAGAGAACATATTCATGTTTAGAGTTCAAAAAAAATGTAAATTTAATTTTCTCCAATGTGATACATATTTTGTTCGATGTTGTCAAAGATGCTTATGTAATAATATGATTCGAAAATCTAAATGTGGAAATTCGACCAAAAATACCGTATTTCTTTTTGTTGTCCTGTTTTCACAAAACGATAATCATTATTTTCAAATCGAAATGAAAAATCACGAAAAAAATATAAAAAAAAATTAAAGATCGGCCTTGTTAAAATTTGAAACGGTTCAAATTAGGCAAAACAACTTGTCGTACCCATTAGAAAGCCATTAGGTTATAGGTAAAAATTTATGTGAGACGGTCTCACGGATCGTATTTTGTGAGACATACATTTTATTTGGGTCGTCTACGAAAAGATATTACTTTTTATGCGAAACGTATTACTTTTTTTATGAATATCGGTAGGATTGACCCGTTTCACAGAAAAAAATTCATGAGACCGTCTCACAAGAGACTCACTCTAAATTATATAATTAATTATATTGAAAACTCTACTCTATGAGGAATTTATTATTAGAGTAACGTCTTTATCTAATCAAATCATCGTTATTCTTTTTTTTTTTTTCAAATGATTCCCACAACGTGCAACTTCTAGTTAAAATTTTATGTGTAGCAAACTATATTTCTTCTCTTACAATTCAATACAATCACACATTAAAGATACATCCTTTGTTACAAAAAAAAATTAATTCAGTAATGATTTATGCTATTAAGATTTGACATTTGTATGAATCCAAATACTGAAACAAGATCACATGTTATGACAAAAAATTGTGTGAGACGGTCTGACGGATCGTATTCAGTGAGACATATATTTTATTTGGGTCATTCATGCAAAAATATTAATTTTTATGCTAAGAATATTATTTTTTATTGTGAATATCGATAGAGTTTACCCGTATCAAGATAAAGATTTGTGAGATCGTTTCAAACTGACATACTCATGTATCAGACTGATATTATTTATTCTCTATTTTATCACTGAACGAAAGTAGCATACGAGTAATACAAATTGGATTCTAGAAAAAAATTTACATTATTTTATTACAAAATCAAATGAATTTGAAGACATTAAAAAAAACATAGAATTCAACGGAAAAGTAAAAAAAAAATAAAAAAAAATGAGAAAGGATAACTTGAAGAGAGAGAAGTGCATTTCTCTCCCCTCTTGAATTCCTACCTCTCTCTCTTTAATGCAATTTCCTCTCTTCCTCGCTCGCTCAACCGTCAAGAAGGAGAAAAGTCCCCCCAAACTGGAACCCCTCCTTTCTCTCTCACACAGTAGACACTCTCCAAGACACGCACTCGAGCGCATTGATTGTGAGATGCAATGCTTAGTTACTAACATGAGCGGGCGGTGTAGCTGTGTGCGCACTCACTTCCAACGGTTATGAATCCCACTTCTGCAGACCCAACAGCGCCTCCGCCTCCTCCGCCGCAGCCGCCGCGCTCCTCCTTCAGCTGTGACCGCCACCCGAACGAGCAGTACACCGGGTTCTGCCCCTCTTGTCTCTGCGAGCGTCTTACCTTTCTAGATCACTCATCCTCCAACACTCCCTCCTCCTCCCGCCGCCCCTCCTCAGCTTCCGCAGCCGCAGCCACCGCAATCAAGTCCATATTTTCGTCCGTCTCGAAAGCAAACAGCGTCCCTCCTCCTCCTCAGTCACAGCCAGTTAATAAGGCCTCAAATCCCAATTCATTTTTGCCCGAGCTACGTCGCACGAAGTCTTTTTCTGCTTCCAAAAACGAAGCTTTAGGCCTTTCTTTTGAGCCGCAGCGGAAATCTTGCGACGTTAGGGTAAGAAACACTCTTTGGTCACTCTTTACACTTGAAGACGAGAATAAAAGTACAACCAATAACAATAAAGCTTCCTCTTCTGCTGCTTCTTCTCATCAAAACCTCTTGAGTAGCCAAAAAATCGAATCTTGTATAGTGAATAAGCCCGTATTGGAGGAAACAGAGAACGATGAAGATTTTAATGACCTTGAAAATGTAGAGGATGTTGTTGCTGTCGTGGATGCTGCTGGCGGTGGTGTAGATGGAGATGATATCATACCCGTCCAAGTTTACGATTCGGAAAATTTGAGAAATGTGGTTGAGGTTGGGGTGAATGGTAGTGAGATTGTGGAAGTAGAGGTGTCGAGAGTGAATAATTCGAAGCCTATGAAAGACCATATAAATCTTGATAATCAGGAAAAGAAGAGTTCAGGAGGGGGTTTTTGGGCTGCAGCCTCAGTTTTCAGCAAGAAATGGCAGAAGTGGAGGCAAAAGCAGAAGATGAAGAAGCAGAATAATGGCAAAATCACAGCTACATTGCCAGTGGAGAAGCCGATTTCCAGGCAGTATAGAGAGACACAGTCCGAGATTGCTGATTATGGATTTGGGAGGAGGTCTTGCGACACCGATCCCCGATTCTCTCTAGATGCTGGGAGAATAAGTTTTGATGATCCAAGATACTCTTTTGACGAGCCTCGAGCTTCTTGGGATGGATATTTGATTGGGAGGAGTTTTCCTAGAATGGCACCTATGCTTTCTGTGATGGAGGATGCCCCTGCTGTGCATGTATTGCGCTCGGACATGCAAATTCCAGTTGAGGAGGGGCCATCAAGAAATTTTGTAAATGAAGATGAGAGTGTGCCTGGAGGGTCTTTGCAGACCAGAGAGTATTATTCCGACTCTTCGTCAAGAAGAAGGAAGAGTCTTGATAGGTCTAATTCGATTAGGAAGACTGCCGCTGCTGTTGTAGCTGAGATTGATGAACTGAAGATGGCGTCGAACGCCAAAGTATCACCCACTACTATGGACTACTTTCAAGGGACAAAAGTGTTGGTTGGGGAAACAGATTTGAGGGATTCAAATTCAAACTCTTTGAGGGATGATTGTTCCGAAACTTTTGAATTGGGTAGTGGATTTAGGGACAGTAGCGGTTCTGTAATAGCCAATGGGGAGAGGAAGGAGTCGAAGAAATCTAGGAAGTGGAGTTGGAGATTATGGGGATTTATATACCGGAGAAATGGTGGTAACAAAGATGAAAATGAGGAAAGAACGAGTCAAGCGAATGGAGTGGAGAGGTCTTTTTCCGAGTCTTGGCAGGAATCTAGGAGGGAAGGAAGTATAGATTTGAGAGGTGGATTCAACAGAAATGTGCTTCGAAGCAATAGTAGTGTGAGCTGGAGAAATGCCCCTCAAGTTGGTGGATCATTCGGGAGTGTGAGGCATTCAAATGTCGAGATGAATGGGCACGGGAGAAAGAAGAGGGATGAGTTCGTGTTGGATAGAAATCGGAGTGCAAGATATTCTCCAAACCACATTGATAACGGACTCTTACGTTTCTACTTGACGCCAATGAGGAGTAGCCGGAGAGCGGGACTTGGTAAAGTCAAGCCGAACCACTCACACTCAATAAGAAGCGTCCTTCGGCTGTACTAAGATTCAAGGTCCTCTAGTTCTTTTGATTTAACGTTGAATTCCAAACTCTATTCCTGTTGTTTCCGATGCTTTTTTGGCCTTTGGTTAGGATATGATGATTTATGGGATTATCAAATTTTCGATAATGAGGAAATATCATGTTTTTACTTGCCATTTTTCGGGAATCAAGTTCTTATCTTTTATGTTCATGATGACAGTTTCTTTTCATATGAATACTATAGAAATGTGAAAACGGAACATGAATGCCTATGATTTTAGTCTTATCTTCTCATATTATTATTCCACTTGAACTGTATGTTTTCTTTTATTTTAATCAAAACTCTTGATAAGGGAATAAATAGTTCAATGATATTCTTTGCCAGCTTTATGAACATCAACTCTTTTTCTTGTTGCTTTGTTACTCGCTTTAAAAACATTTATCTACTTTCTTTGATTTGATGTATGCAAAGGGAAAATCTCGGGATAATTCGCCTTAATCAGTATGGTGAGGGACACACACCGGGGTCCAGACTCAATAATGCAAATTGCACTTCAACAAACTTTTACAGTATAACATACTCAAGTCTCGGCAAACCTTCATTAATCAGACATATTTACCATGTTCTCATACGTGTTCATCATATTTTGGCTGATACCTTTCACTAAAACATGCGCTTATTTTGTGTCAAACCCATTCTTGTTTGTGTCTCTTCTTTCTTAACTGAATTCGACGAACAGGACTACACCATGCACCACCATGGATTTGAGGACCATCATCCGTGTTAGAACTCGACAAACCATGTCGCCAACTTGACAGTTAAGTTCGATTTTCCAGTCTCTCGAAAAGACTGGGATGTTCAGAGCTCCAACTTCTCTGAGTCGGTTTTTGCAAGCTTGAACTTATTTCTTCGACATATTTGCACGATCAAACATATGTTTTATTATTACCTGGGGGACATTGTGTACCAATCAGTGCTGTGCATTAAAGGACAGATGAATCATAATCTATCTAGCAGCCAGCCACGAATCACACAAGACATCGTCTGTATTTGTCAGAATTTTTTCATTATTGTCATATTCTTCACTGAGGAATCTGTACATCTCTCAAGTGTAATTGGTCAATCATGAAGTATGAGAATCTGGGTGGTTTTGTTTAATCTAAAATGGAAAACTCGTTTCTGAATTAAATGATACGAGTTTTAACATTTCCTAGCAGCAATCTGTCTGTTTCTTGCTGTATTGGGAGTAGTACATTCTGTGCAAATAATATTAGAATGATGTATAATTTTCGTGTAAAGTATAAAACAATGTGACAATGGAGCATTTTCTGTGCTACCATTCATTTCCTGAAATATAATGTTCTCCCCCAGAAAATACCAGGGGCCCATACGATCTATTTGAATCGGGGAGACCGAAGATATAACCGGGAGTAGCTTAAAACAATCCGGGACAATGGTTGTAAATAAAGCATACATCAATCCTTGGAAGCCATTGCCCATGTTTCCCCTCATTAACCATTCTAGTTAAGTTTCTGGTCTATCATTGAAATTTTCGTAAGCCGACTTGCAAACTTTTTTAATTTTCGTTATATATCTATCGGATATTTTATGATATAACATATTTGACTAAATACAATACTCAGTAAAAAAAAATTCCAGCAATTATCTTCATGGTACAATAAATGATACAGCTACTTATATTCAATTTATGAAATTAAATATGAGCCTGAATACTAAATAAAAGTCAATAAATGGCCGATGGCTAATTGCAACAAGCAGCTCGTCCAACTAAAAAAGTCAATAAATGCAGATTCTGTTTTAAAAAAATTGTCAAAAAGGTATTATACTTCACAATGCAAAAAGTCGGGGATGGAGTGTGAAACCAAGAGAGACTACTAACTAGAAACGAGTGTTCATTTAGTAGAACGATAATTGAAGATATTAAGAAATATTTGTTTTCATGAACCAAGAATAACAAGTAACGACAAATATTTAAACTGTTTATTGTATAATCTTGGAACCTATATCTTTCACATGTTTGGATTGACCTCAATAGCACACTTGGAGAAACTTTTAATCACGCGAGTCATCGATTAACATGTTTCTTTTCTCCTGTTTACCGTCTTACCGAGATGCAACCAGAACCCTGAGAAACCTCGGGTTTTCGGACGTGTCGAGTCCATAATTTTTCATATAGACTGTACATGTTATTTTTTTTTTTTTTTGAGAATTGGATCTACGCGAGGACAGTGACACTACCAACTAGCAAGAATTCTACTCTCCTTTTTAATACTTGGTGAGCCTCGGTGTAACCACACGATGTAGCACGATCGTTGGATCACCGATTTTTACAAATCCTATGATAATAAACACAAGTGGAGTAGATCTATTTTGAGCAGTCTATCCACCTATACTAAACCAGATGTTTTTACATCCAGTGCAACACAAACCAAGCTAATAAGACAACTAAACGTACTTTTTAATGTCTAATTGGTAAAAGTTAAAGAAACCGAGGTAAAAAGTGGCAAGAAAAACATACTAACATGGCATGTTGTTTGGTGAGTAGTACAAAACAGGAAAAAGAAAACATCAAAAGTCATTATCTAAAGACTAATCAACTCCAAGAATTGTCATTGATTAGCGTTTTCCTCAAATAATGTATGTTTGCCGACGGGCAGGGCAAACAAATTATTTCCCTTTCTGCTGTGAATACCACACAAAGTTACATCTGTTTGTCGCCATTATGAACCATAATTGAACAATTATGTGTAAGAAACAATTACATAACATGAACAAGTACCATTACTCGGGTGCATGATGCTGGGCAAGAAATTTAGAGAACGAGTGCTGCAAAATGCCACGAAGACACCGCCTTTTGTTTGCTTGCATTCTCATACATTGTGGAATATAAAGATTAAAGTAAAAACGGATGTTGTCTTTCCTGTATTTGTTTGAAAGTTGCTTCAGAAAGCTACTCTCATTGGACTGCTGTTTTCTTTTGATAAGAATCCGAATATAAAAGAAAGCAAAGAAATGAGAAGCAGTTAGAGTTTGGCTAAAGCAGGTACCAAAATGTATAAAGGGGGGTAGATAAGTGAGGGACTAGTTAGTTCACTATCTTGAATGCAAACTTGTAGATTTTCCTCTCTAATAACATTTCAATTCTCCTCTCTGTTTCTTTTATTCTTCTGCTTCTCCCTTGAAGTTCTTCCGAGACTAGAGATCTCGAACTCACTCCCTATCGATTTTTAGTGTCCAAAATTTGGGAACCTGCTAAGCCATCTCGTTGAAGATCCACGAAAAGAACGCAGGACCAGCGGTATGTCTTTGATTGCGCAATCCCAAAGTACTATATCATCAAGGAGGGAACATTCTGTTCTAGGCTGCTTCTCTTGGCAAAGTATCCTCAAACGTCAAATTCTAGTTATATCTGAGATAAGTGAGCTCAAATAAAAGGCCAGATTTTAAATCCTAAATTAGAATCAATAAATTTGCGAACCAAGCTATACCTTGTCCGAGCGAGTATATATGGTTCACAACAATAAGTTGCAGTTATTATGACAAAAAATATTATTTTTCCCTTTAACAAATATTGATTTTCAAGCTTTATTATCCTTGTAAATTAAAAATTTACATGCACATTATCACAACCCTTGAGCTAATATTATAGCTGTTCTCAGTTTTCAGGTACAATGTACATGTACCTGAAACTCGGAAAATGGGCACTCCAGTGAAAACATAATAAAATTAAAAAGAAAGTGAAAATCAGTGGACTAAGATCATAAATAACATAAAATAAAATGAAAAACATTAAAGTCACGTGATAAAAATGTAATCTTCATGCAGAATAATGGTGGCACTAAAATCAGCACAATGCAAAACTACACCTCTCTTCACACGTCTATTTTCAAACCCTTTACGCGTGCTTTCGAAAGCTGCCTCGGACATGAAGATCAAAAGCGTGGTTTCTGTGGCGCCGTTCAGGGCTTGTTTCAGCTCGAGCTCGATTTCTATGACAACAGCAGGGCCTGCGGTTCCCTCAATCGACCTGGTTTTGCCCGGAACTGATGTGTACTGGAGGATCAGTGGAGCAAATTCAATGGTTGATATCGATCAGAAAACAACGTGTCTAGGATTTGTGGAGGCCGAGCCAAGGTCAAAGTATGTGATTGGGTGGCCGACGACTTCGATCCTTATTGGGACTCATCAATTGGAGGAGAATTTGCTGGTGTTTGATTTGGTTTCTTCACAGCTTCAGTTCACTTCTTCCCTTCTGGCCAATGGCAAAAGCTGCTCCCGCATTTAAGACTACAAAACATTATCTATCATGTTATGTTGTTATTTATTTCAAAACAATAATTGTATATATATATGTAATATCAGTATGTGTAAAATTTATTAAAGGACTTTTGTTTTATTAAGAAAAAGGAATCCAAAATGTATTTTGGTGTTGCTGATTAAATATAATCGTGCAATACTTTTAATAAACCCGAATTTGTTTTCGAGCAAACCGAATTGGCATATCAGGTTCGCTTTTGGCATCCCTAAGCTTGGATGAAGCTACGACCAAACATTTCTCTCGAATCGCAAACCAAGTAGCACATGACAAAGCTTACAATCTTGATAAAACTTTGTTTTTCAATGTGATTCTTTTGTCTCTCAGTTTTTTTAAACAATGATTTGTTGGTTATTTAATGATATTGGTTTATATTCAAGAAAGGAAAAAAATACATCGCATATATTTTATTCTCTTGCTTTCAATTAATCAAAATTTTTTAATCTCATTATATATAAATTTATATGACTTTTAAATATCAACTAATTCTAATCTATTGTCCTAATAATTTTTTTCCAGTTATATAATAATATATGTGATTTGTATAATTTGTATTATTTTTTGTTGGAATGGGCAGGCCAATGATAATGGACCGTTTGAAGGAGTTGGCCCATATTATAGACCAATGTTAGTGATATCCGTTCACAAATAATAAGATTCAGAGAGTGTTATCGGGAATTACGATCAATTTATTTCGAGTTTATTTGGCTACTTTAAACTATATTTAATAGTTTTAAGATTATTATTTATTTATAAGCTATATGAAAGTGAGGAGGATTTTTTTTAAGAAAATAAAGATCTTATAATATTTAAAAATAAGCTACTAGGGCATTTCCAAAAAAAAAAAAAAAAGTGACATCATTCCAATTTGTTTTCAAGATCTCACAATGCTTATCCAAATAAAGAAAATAATCTAACACTTCACCATTTTTCCTCACTGTTTTCATAATATTTTGATAATTTAATTTCTTAATCTCATCTATCTGTTTCTTTTAGTCTTAATGAGAAAATATACAGTAGAATCAAGTATTTTTCATTTCATCAAAAGTAATAAATATTGATAATAGTGCACCAACAATTTTTGAAATCATACATCAACTCAAGAATTACGTGTCGATCAATAATTTTACCTAAGACAATTAGTTAGTGCTGTGAAACGAACTGACCCGTCCCACCCGCCTAGGCGGGTGAGAAAATGAGATGAGGCGGGCCACCAACGTGACGGGTTGGAAAAACCTCAATCCAATCCAAGTCAACCGTCATGGGTTGTGTGTGAGGAGGATCATTCCACCAAAAATAAAAAAAAAAAACTCCAAAAAATATTTTTTTAAAACAATTATACATAAACTATTATAAATAATATAAATCTTTCAACATTAATCAATAGATAATCATTCATAAATCATTATAAATCTTTAAAATTTAATCAAATATAATGAATCATTATAGACAAAAACTTGTGTGAGACGGTCTCACAAGGTCGTATTTTGTGAGACGGATCTCTTATTTGGGTCATACATGAAAAAATATTATTTTTTATGATAAGTGTATTACTTTTTATTGTGAATATCGATAGGGTTGACCCGTCTCACAGATAAAGATTCGTGAGACCGTCTCACAAGAGACCTACTCATCATTATAAATAACATTTTAAAAATTATCAACAATACATAAACTATTGAAATATAAATCTGGCAGGACGGGCAGGTCCAATGGGCTGATATGTTTGATGGCTATACAGGAAATTACCGAATTACACATCATCTATTCTAATAATTGTACTTCTGATAATTCATGATAATCGAAAATGTGATATTAAATATTTTGATTAAACGATTATAGTTAATGATAATGATACATATCAAATTTTTTAAATCATAAAACAACTCATGTCAATATCTTAGCAAGTGAATGATTGCACCCTATCATATATTACCCAATCATTTGAAGTGTCATGCCTCGACCCTGATGCGGCATCGACAAATATAATGTATTCACTGAGTTGTTGAGCAGGACCATACAAGAAATCAATAGAGAGAGAGATATTAGATTTTGGAGGGATATATATTTTGTTAAATAACAGAACAATTTTCAAAAACTAAATGGACCATTCCCAGCTTAATTAATATTGATGCATATGTTTAATTGGAAAAAAGTTGGAAATAACATAAAACTACCTCGTAAACCACTTACAAAAACTATCCGAAACAATAGGCCAGCGCACAACGGCTTTCCACTTTTTTTTACACTAATTTTTTCCACTTTTGGTAAGTGCGAGTCAATTAAATATTATTTGAAATGCTACCAATTACCATCCACCAAAGACGAACAGACACGAGAAACTCTTCAACTCTCTTGGATAACTACAGAAGTAGTTGCGGGCCCATAAATTTTCACCGTCATTTAAATGTCTGCATAATTATTTTTACGATTAATAAATATTCATATAATAATATGAAAAATTAGTTTTAATAAAATTCTCTGAATAATGTCAACAACGATTTAAACGTTTAATCATCAACATTATAAATATAATATCAAGAAAGGGATAGAATACGAATAAAGCTACATTCGAGACGTAAAGAGCTCAATTTTTTTGAATAAATCTCAAGTTCCGAGTCTTATGATATATTCAACCGGACCCGATTCATTTGTGCCTAGTATGAATGTATGGTCTCATATCAAGAATCGATAAATCTAGAAATTAAATTATCAATACATTATACATTATGCATCCATGATCAGAATTTCAATCATAACCCATAAATATTATAATAAAATTGAACAATAGAAGCACCTAAAAGAAACAGACAAGTAATAATAATAATAATAATAATAATAATAATAATAATAAATATTCAAATATGCCACTATCATATAATATATACACACACTTATACGCACCTTCAATAATTGATCGATTATTTAGGTTCACATTCATGCATGCACACACAGTAGACGAAGTTATAAATTCGTTCAATCATTCTGACTTTTGCGTCGTACAAATAAGTGCATTGAACCTTTCATCACGAATTTAAATCGTTCTAATAATTTGGTTACAAATATAAAATATTTAGTGAAATTATCGAAAAGGATAGGGCTTTAGAGAAATGATAGTCGGAGTTGTCATACTTGAAAATTATTGATGTCTCTTTACGCATTCGGGCAAGCCAAATATGTACAAAACAACATGTACTGTTCATTATACACGATTATGCATAATAGTGTGTTAACTTTTTATCAAGAGTTTTTGAATTAAAGATTCTGATATCACGAGGTGAATTAAACTCTACGAAGGATAATCTAAAGAAGAATGATATCAGATGTGACATCACACATCAGGGTCCAAAATGCATAATAGGAACTAATTTAAATATTTTTATATGGATATATTATAGTTAAATCTTGTTTGGCAGTACTAATCCCTAATTAATTGGCATGATAAGAAAGGACTATTCAAAATTTGCGATTTTTGGCTCTGTATATTTGTTTTATGTTGATTTTGATCATGTGTGGTTTCCATTTTCAATATAAGTAATACATTTTTCAATTTTGGCAATTTTAATAATTTTTTTCATAAAAGTGTTGATGTAACCATGCACATGTCAGTGTTGTGTCAAAGTCGAATATATCGACATCACATCATAAAATTTACTAAATAAAAATAGACTAAAATATAAATTTACAATATATTGAGGACCATTTATGTGATGCTTGAGGCCGAAGAGGACGGAGAGTGATCGTCATTGTCAATAAGTTGTAAGAACATAGAATGACTCCTTGACAGATTTATAGGAAGCGAAAACGTGAATGAACCAATGTCACACTCCAAATGAGCTGAGATTCCAAGATTGTGCAAATATCATATCATACAATGAGCATGACATAAAAATTCAATATGTACTACACATATCAACAATGTACATATTCTTTTCGAGAACTCATAACTTAAAAATTTCAAAATTAAGCGCACTTAGTGATCATTTGAGAAGTTTCTCACAGTGCGTTTGAGTGAGATGACATACACGCGGGAAAAGATTTACCAACGTTGAAAATTTCATATCGGAGAATTACAATTTACGAGACGAATTAGAATTTTCACATGAATAATTAGGTGTTTGTAATTGTGTGGAGTTAGTCTATCTTTCAACGAGTCATTGTTTCAATATCTCAATATGATTAGATAATGTAAGTCTTCGTATGTAAAAAAGAAATAGTTGCCATTTACTTGTTAATTAATTATTTCTTTTAAAGGACTTCATTAATTAGTTTTGATTTAAAATAACGAATAAATGAGTTTCTCATGTGATGTAATTCGGGTGATCAAAATTAACTAATAATTCAAGTTTTATAATTTATTTTTTAAAATTATTTTATATAGATCTATTTTGACATCAAGTGAGTAGAAATATTACGTTCTAATATATTCTATTTTTATTGGGAAATTTATTAGATACATATACTATTAATTTTTTTAAAAAATACGAATTAATTAGATTTCTTCAATATTTTGATATTTTTCTAAGAAGAATTGTTGATTTTGAATATAGATCAAAATAATCGATTTTTTAAGTTTTTTTAAATTTCGAAAAAATATTTATGGTTTCGATTTTGTTAAGAAAAATTGTATAGTCGATTTTTGGTAATTCCATTTGATCGGGAACAAAATTAATCAGCTGCGTATTCCTTCCAGATGTAATTAGTGTTAGAATGAGCCAGTTTTTCAAGAATTATTATTCAAACGAGCTAAAGTGATTTAATCAATAATATCTGCTATACATATTGCTGTTAGTATATCACAAAATTTTCCTTCCTGTAAGATACAATTAAGTGTGTACGGTCTCACGAATCTTTATCTGTGAGACGGGTCAATCTACTGATATTCACAATAAAAAGTAATACTTTGAGCATAAAAAGTAATACTTTTCATGGATGATCTAAATAAGAGACTCGTCTCACAAAATACGACCCGTGAGATCGTCTCACACAAATTTTTGTCAGTAGTAAGAGCATTTATAATTAAAAAATAAACCAAATTTGTATTACATCTCTAATTACAATTTCCTAAGACATTTGAATGTTGGTTATACACATTTTTCAATATTTCTGAAAATTCCTTTTTATTTACAATTTGATGGCATTTTTATACAACTTTTTCGGTGAATTTGTTTTTTTTTTAATTCACTTTAAAATTTTTTAAAAATTTCCAAAGTAACAATTATGTGTTTTCGTAACTACAACGACGATAATCATATCACTAAAGAGCCACATCTCCAAACACACAAAAACATATATACACACAAACTTACACACACATATGACAAGTTTTATGCTACACAAAATAAAATGAAATAATACAATTTAAATAGTTGAATTACATTAAATGTATTCTTAAAAAAAAATACATAAAATATAATAATAATAAAAATTGTTCAAATAAAATATATAAATTTTCACATGACATGTATAGGCACAGGTTGTCCTTTTCTTCATTTGATTGGCCACCACTTTCTGATTCCTTCTTTCTCAAAAACAACATAATAAATAAAATCAAGTCATCTGCGGCCCCTCCTCCACCACTCTATCCAATCATTCACAAACACCGTTCATCTCTCTTCTTCTATAAGAAACCCTGGAAGATCCCAACTTTCCCGAAAGTTCAAGTGTTCCCGGTGATCTTTCTCGGTTTAAATTCCGAATCTGGATTATAAGTGTGTCTTATTGCTCAATTTTTTTCCATTTTCTTTCAATTTTCTCCATTGTTGAGCCAGACAAAATGACAGCTTTATACAGAGTTTTGTAGTAGGTTGGTTATCTGTGTCTCTCTTTTACTTGGTAATCATCAATGTTTTTCTGCCGTGTGTTAATTCCCAAGCAAGATCTGCCTTTTTTCAACAATTCTCTTGCAAAATCTTCTTGGGTTTTGCAAAGTTAGGGGTTCTTCTCCTTTCGCAGATTCCTACAAAAAGAATCCCTTATATCTCCCTTCACCTCTAAACCCTGTTTCCCTACTTTGATCGACCCTTTTGGAAAAACCAGAAGAAATGAACAGGGAAATGGCAATGCTGTCTCCTGCACCGAATATCAAGAACTCAAGCTGGTTATTTGAGGAAAACAAGGTAACCCAGTACTGGACCCCTGAGGAGAACAAGAAATTCGAGGATGCCCTTGCGATATACGACAGAGATACGCCGGACCGGTGGGACAATGTTGCGGCTATGATCCCTGGAAAAACAGTGAACGATGTGATTAAACAGTACAAGGAATTGGTGGAAGATGTCAGCGATATAGAAGCGGGCTTGATTCCAGTTCCGGGATACTGCGCCAATTCATTCACATTGGAATGGGTCGGTAAACAAATGTATTCCCCTGTCGGGAAAAGGAACGCCGCCGGGATTCGGTGTTCCGTCCATGAAAGAAAGAAAGGGGTGCCCTGGACTGAGGAAGAACACAGGTACACTAAATCTTGTTCTGAACTTTGTACTGATCTTGAGCTCGGGAATTATTCATTTTTTTTTTATCAAGTTCTTGTTTTTGATCCACAGGCAGTTTCTTTTGGGGCTGAAGAAGTATGGTAAAGGGGATTGGAGGAATATTTCTCGCAATTTCGTGACAACCAGGACTCCGACACAGGTCGCTAGCCATGCGCAAAAGTATTTCATCAGGCAACTTTCGGGAGGGAAAGACAAGAGAAGGTCGAGTATACACGATATCACCACTGTGAATCTACAAGAAACTAATCAATCGGATTCACCGGGAAAAGATACGTGCGGTTCACCGGAGAATTCGACCTCGACGAAACAACAGCAATTTAGTTCGGGCATGAATCCAGGAGCTATGATGCGTTTTCAAGGGGCTCCTTCTTTTGGACTGAATCTGCAAGAACATAGTATACAGATGAGTAAATTACCGGGAATGGGGTTGGAACGTCACGGTACAATGTTTCATATGCAGTCCACCCGGTATTGTTAAATCGAGCATGCTAACGGAGGTCTTGAATTTCTTGGACTTCCAGCATTTCAACGCTTGATGCCGAAGAAGCTAGCTAGTATGCCATTCATCTGTTACAGTTTTTCGAAAACTTGGCACGAAACGATGGAAGCATCAAAGATTGACAGAGAGATCAAGAAAATTGTTCTTTCCAGTTGATAGGGCGATCACGATTCTTGAGATGTTAGTTTAGACAATTGGAAATGTGTAATGCTTGTGGATTCTATTCTTTTCCTCTTAAATTTCGAGTAAATAAATGAATTCTAATTTTTATGAATCATATATTCCAGTTAAGTATGATTTTGCCTTAATTAAAAATTTTCTAACTTAAGCAATCTCCACGGTAATAAAAAATCTTTGCTATGCTAGCATCATGTGTTGCTCAAAAGAAATCGTGGGCACAAGAAAAGCTTGTCCTTGTATTTGATTCAATGACTATTGAAGAGAATATGTGCAACCGCTTGTTCCATTATCTGATAAGCTCCTTTCTCTGATTCTTTTCCAATTTGTAACAAACTTATTCTATGTTGCACACGGTGAATTTCTCCTTTAGCTCAAGGAGTTGACCCTCAAAAAATATAGGGGCCTACACAATCTAATTGGTTGATGCGATTCGATGTAAAAATTCTGGGTGTAGCATTACATAAACCTTAGGAACCTACTACGGTTAACATTTTTTTTTTATATAAAAAAAGCTCATCTTGGCTTACAAAGAAATGTTTATTGAATTAACTACCAAGGGAATTGACATTCAGCAAGATCTCTCACTTTTACTGGGATTATCTTCTTTTTTTTCCTCACCGCAATAGAATGATTGGAACCTTTAAAAGTTGAAAATTTTCCCCTTAATAAAGTGGGATATGGACATGTACGTCTAATAATTAAATCATTACAAAATAACGCCATTGTTTAACATGTCATGTTCGTAAATTTAATGACACTATCTTTGACCCTAGTCAGTGTATCTGATTAGAATCATCACAATTCAATCTAATGTGGGCCAAGAGTATTTACGAGGATCTAGAAATTCTTGACGTTACTCTTCAACTTTAGATAAGAAATTCTTGACGTTTGATTTATTGTTGCTTATTCGGCTCTCCTTTTGGTCAGTCAAGGGAGTCGAGCTACCTATTCAAGCTCAAATCGTTCAACTTCGAGTATTTTCTCTCGAGCTTAACTAAATAAGCCATTGCCCAGCCATGCTAATTATAGACTAAATCTTGAAAAGTTCATTTAAAAAAAAAAAAACCTTTTTGAACATGTTTAGGTCACCCCCACC
Organism: Primulina tabacum; assembly: GCF_025594145.1. NCBI lineage: Eukaryota > Viridiplantae > Streptophyta > Magnoliopsida > Lamiales > Gesneriaceae > Primulina > Primulina tabacum. The sequence continues at coordinate 10,414,621 of NC_134554.1, forward strand.
GCACCCACTAGGCAACAAAAGATGAGAATAACAATTTCAACGAGCCCTTTTGGTGGAATGACAAACTAACCCCACTCCCTGTTAAAAAAGGATTCGACTCTTTGCAAGCTTCACTACTAAAAAAGTTTATTACTTTATTCTCATGTGACCGTATTACCCTCGGTATATTTAGACCATATACCTAATCTCACAACCTATATACTTTAAAAAAAAATTAGATTGTGCTGTGGATTGAAGAATTTGATTATCTTGCTTGGATAGATAGGATTCAAGTGCATTTAAAATAAACTTTATATGAAATTATGTAATTTAAACATTAATTGTAGTTGAGTTCAAATATATCTCAGATAAATGTCATTTGGAATTTATCTCGGAATCACTCCTCAAATCAAGTCTTTCATTCCAAATCAAATTTATCAATCCAAGCGTAACCTTTATATTAGTGTTATTTATTTATTCTTGTTGTCATTTGATTCACATACCTTTGCTTCATAATGATCTAAAAATTGATTCAAACATTAATGATTATTAAAAGAAGTAATGAAGAAAGTACCCTGAATAGATCCTGTGGCATAAAGTAATATCTCTCTATCGTGGTTCTTCAGGGTACCCCACGAAAGATATACGCACCAGCTAGCAACAAAATTTGGTATGAAAAGAAATAAAGAAATGATGACGACCCACTAAATCATTGAGCTATTGGTTAAATTTATATAAGGTGGATGTGGCTTGAATGTAAGAGGGAAAACGTGCAAGAACAATGAAAATTGAGAGCCTAATTTTCATGGCGTTCTTAGAATTGTGTTTAGATCCAAGGATTTGGATTTGAGAAATTATTTTAGAGGATGATTTTAAATGACTCCATGTCGTCGCAATGAATCGAAAAAAATTATTCAAGATTTGAAATATATTATTTCCAACTAGATTTTCCCAACAAACCAATAAATTTGTTATTATGGATTTGAAATTCTTAACTTCAAATCCATCGATCCTAATATACTCTAAGATTTTCTTATCAATATATAGTCTTTGGTTATTTATCAATAATACACTGCCGGAAAGTTGTCAAGAGACCTACTATCATACTATATATTGCGAATAGAGAAAGTAATAAACATATAAAACTAACGTGAGCCAAATAGCCAATCAATCGATATATCATACTGGTTCGATCAATCTATATTATATAAAGTTAATTTCGATTTCGTTCAATTTTAACTTATAACTGATATTTTTAGAAAAAAAATCATCATCCAATTTCTGGATATCTCTAAAGAGTTTACAATATCCATTCATTTATCGATATAAACATTTTGCTTATTGTCTGTTTGTGTAAAATGTAATAATTTGTAATTGTGAATTTCTTATTTTGTATTTTAGTGAAATATTTTTTTTAAAACAAAGAGGATGACGTTGATTAGGCCCACGGTAATTAATTTGATCTTAATTAAGCGGGTCTAAAAACTGATGCAAAAATTTGTGTGAGACGGTTTCACGGGTCGTATTTTGTGAGACGAATATCTTATTTGGGTAATCCATGAAAAAGTATTACTTTTTATGCTAAGAGTATTATATTTTACTGTTAATATCGGATAGAGTTGACCCGTCTCGCAGATAAAGATTCGTGAGACCGTCTCACAAGAGACATACTCAAAAACTGAATATAGAAGGACCAGTTGTTGAAACTAGGAAGAGAGAAATGATTGTTAGAACTAAATCTTTGCAGCGAATACACTGTCTAAATGATCGTGTGTGATTCTTTTCAACTCTATATAAAAAATGAGAAAGTTATAAAAATTACCAGCTAAGTTGGCACGTTTTGATTTTTACCCTCGTGAATCATCAATGTTTGGTCTCAGCGGCGGAGCCACCCTTGGGTTAGGGTGAGCTCGAGCGCTACACATTTTTTTTAAAAAAAATTTAGTACTATTTTTAGCCATATTTTATTTTTGAGTATTTATTTAGTTTTACTTTGTTGATGTAAATATAAGAAAATTTTTAAATATGAAATTTTTTTTAAAAAAAATTTATTACAAATACCTATAATCAAATATGACTTTTTCTGCATTTTGATTAAAGGATTAAAAGATTTAATATAAGTTAAAATTTAAAATTAGTTTGAAGCTTCAAATATATCTTAGATCATTTTTACATTAACACGCAAATATATTAAATTGAGTTAATATGAAGTTATTACATAATTTATTATATTTGTATTTGATTTATATTAATACTAAAAAATTTATAGAATTTTAAATGTCAGTATGAATTAGTGCACATTTATAAAGATTGATTTAGAGAGAAATAAAGTAAATAACTTTTCAAATTTTTCAAAATTTCAATGTAAATCATAGTATATATGTTATTTTATGATTTATCAATTATTTGAACTTTAAATATAATTGTTTGAATGATGCACGAAAATTTTGCCTTTTTATTAATGTTCATCTTATTCATTGACAGTTGTCAATGTCTAAATCTATGTATTGATTTTTTTAAAATTGTTGGCTTCAAAAAATAATGTGAACCGGTTTTGTCATTCGACATGAATGATTCCTTATAATTAAAAAAGTTGAAAATTCGTTTTGGATTCAAGATAAGGACATATACAATTCGGTCCAAGCGTGAGTAAAATATCACTTTCAACAAAAATAAGTAGCTGAACTGAATTAATTTGAAAAATCAGTTCGGTTTATTTAGAAGTTCGATTTTAGTTTTTTAAAACATCGATTAGTTCGATTCGGTAAGTTTTCTAATAAAGTTATAGGATATAAATATTATAAATTTCTAATAAAATTTTATCAGAAAATAGAACTTGACTTAAAAACATATATTTTTAATAAAGAAAAATCAAATTTATTTAAATTGATTTTTATATTGATTTTTTAAAAAAAAAACTTGATTTTTTTTAAAAAAAATCTAAAAGTTCAGTTAATTCAGTTATCGACCAACATAATCGTTTTTCGGTTTCGTTTTTTCGGTTTTTGTAGTAAAGTTCGTTCAATTTAGTTTGTCGAAAAAAGTTCGATTAATTCGATTTTAGAAATTTCGGTACGATTTTCAACCGAATACTCATCTACATTAATGTTCAATCGGCCGAGACTGAGCCAACCCCAAATATTTTTGATTACGTGTTTCCCCTCTGTTTGGTCTTATGTAATATACTGGTAATTACTTTACTTTTAGTTGTCTTTTTTTTTTTAAATAAATGGTGACATGACCCCAAACGTCATTAACATCGTGTCAAATATGTAAGTTTGTCTGTTGCCACGCGATGAAAAATGATTTAAAAAATTAACGAAATTATTGTATTAAGACCAAATTTTAGGATTAAGAGACGAAAAACTAAAAGAGACTAACAAAGGCGACGATATTAATACGTAAAAATGTCTTGTTTGTCAATTTCTTACTAAACCAAAGAGTCATCCTGCCAACTATAGAAATATAAAGCGCTACCAACATTTTGATAGCTTATTAAACAAAGCAATCATCCAATCTTTAAAACATAAACTGTGGTACCGACAAATTGATACCTTATTGTGAAAATGGTAGGAACCTCACTTTATTTGCGCTTGAATGTATAAAAGTATCCATATGAAATTAGGATCATGCGCCCGAATGATTTAGAGACGCCGGCAAATAGTAACCCCATCACCGACAGGAACTTGAGCAATCTGCACACGAGTATCTGCTGCCAAAATTTCATTAAACTCGATGGCGTATTTTCTCATTTCTATCCTGTTCGCTGTGACGGAATCCTCGGCCATGGCCACCGATCCGCCCCAAAGCGTGTTATCGTATATGACTATGGCACCGGGTTTCAAAAGCTTCAACAACTTTTCATGGTAATTTGTATAATTGTTTTTATCAGCATCTACGAAGGCGAAGTCGAAAGCCTCATGATTCTCAGTCTGCGTAAAAGAAGTCGAGAAGTCAGTGAAGGAAGAACTTTGTATGATGAAGCGTTTGTCATAAAAAAACTAACATGTTTCCAGGTAAATAAGACCCTTACGTCTTGTAACAACTTATCAAGAACTGGAAGAGCTTCGGACTCGACATAATTTATCTTGTGCTCGACGCCAGCCTTTTGAATAACAGGCAATCCCATCTCGTACGTGCTCCGGTTGTGGTCAATGGCTATGATCTGCATCACCACTTTTAATTATCGTGCACAATAAACGGCTATACTAAAATTAGGGAAAATAATTTTTTTAGTCCATTCACTTGTCTAAATTTTGCGTTTTGTTCAATTAAGTTTTCAAAGTTTGTTTTTATTATATTAATTTTAAAATTTCAATTATTTTGTTCCAATTGATATGGCTGGCATGACATTTGACAAGCCAACACTTTCAGTGCCATATCAACATTTTCAGTGTCACATTAACAATTGTACCAAAATAACTTAAAATCAAAAGTTATTGTAAAACAAAATTTGTAAATAAGATGGACACCTGTTAATGAAAAAAAACTCTTTTCCCCTAAAATTATACAGAAACACTTGACCTTTCCATCCTCAGGAATGTTGAGTGCAGTAACAAGCGCGGAATACCCGGTGAAGACGCCAAGTTCAATCGTCTTTTTCGGGTTAATCAGCTTTAAGAGCAAAGACATGAACTGTCCTACATCCGGTGATGTGCCCATTACGGCCCTGATACGGGGAAAAACCGAGGCTGCATAAGTTGCAGCACATAATAGAGCGTAAAAAATTGGCAGTGTTAGATATACCTTGGAAGAGTAGACGTGATGGTCCTTATCTGTTTGAGCGAATCCGGTTCGCGTGGATACACACTAGTCTTCAGTAAATACTTTAATTCCGTGCAAGCAAATATCCAAAGTGATTCATTAATATGGTAAAAATTGCGAAAACAGACAATTTTAATCTATATTTATAAGCGTTGAAATGAAGGATACTACCTGGTACAAATCACCGGTTTGCAACAAACCTCTGTGTACAACATTTCCATGGCTTTCCATCACTAAAGAGCTATGAACAAACAACTGGAATCTTGAAAATGCAATAGAAAAATGGTTATAATTTAATGTGCAGCTAAGTGCGATCAAAATTTCAGGCGAACTTGATGATATCGAGGCGAAAAGATGACTATAATTGCAAAAGAAACAACGACGAAAATCAAAATTAGATCAACTTACTAGCTTTGAAGAGACGAGCCTGAGAATTGTGGTGAGAGGGATATTGGACTGCGTGGCTTATATAGAGCATATGAGACAAGATTTTAGACCATGTAGCCACTTCAAATTCAAACGGCATTCATTGCTGCGTTTTTCATTCGGTGCAAGAATAATGTAAATTTTAAGAGGCATGCTGCACCATGCCTCTTATATATATAGATTGCACTAGAATATATATATATATATATATTTGAATTTTGGTCAGTTGAAATTTCAAAGTTAATATGTTAATCTATATGTAACTTGTTCATTTTGAATTTTGGTCCGTTGAAATTTCAAAGTTTAGTTTTGGTACACTAATTTTAAATTTAATCATATTTTGGTCAAATTGCGGACGTAGTATCAGACAATGATGACGTGACACTGGAAAATATTGGTGTACCATCGAAATTTGCTGATTCGTCAGACGTCATGTCAAGAATTAGATAAAATTAGACGAAAATTTAAAGTTAATGTACCAAAATTAAAATATTAAAACTAAATGAATCCAAACCAAAAATTGGACGGTTTAATTAAGTGCGCTTAAGCACAAATAATCGCATATATTTATTTTTAAACTTTTTTATTTTGAAGGTATGTCTTTTTATTTTAAAATAATAAATTAGGTTTATAATTTAGATGTTTATTTTTAAGTTTTAATTATGATTAAGCATGTCTGATAATGATTTGATAAATATTTAGCATTTTTTAATGTGGTCTAGTTGCAAAAACAAATAAAGATTGCAATTTTGATATTTTTATGCTTTTATAAATATGAGAATTAATGCATCAGATTTAAATTTATCATATTTATATATTATTTTATCTATTTATTGGTTTGAGATAATTACAATTACACTAAAAATAAAAAACGCTTTTTCACGCTTAAGGATGTGCTAATCTCGCTTAAGTTTGAAAAGCTTGGAGCTCGACATCCGTGCTTCGGAACGCTTCACGCTTTTTAGAACCTTGGTCTTATCTAAACAATATTTTAGTTTTGATTTGCTATCTGAACTTCTATATTTCAAGTTATTTATTTTCATCAGTTATTAATTATAACATTAATATAAAAAATCAATTTAAAATTTGGAGACAAGGGAAGCGAAATGTAGAGATCTTTTACGAAACCAAATAATTTAATTTGGTTGTCTTTGAAAAATAAACAAATGAAAAGAAGTAAATCTCTTGCGAGTCGATCTCGTAGATTTATATTTATGAGACGAGTCGACCTTATCCATACATGTAATAAAAAGTAATATTTTTGAAATAAAAATTAATATTTTTCATTGGTTGTGTTGGATTGAATTAGGTAGGATCAGATATTCCCCTAACAAAATTTACCTGTGAGATAATTTTACATGAGTTTTTGTGAATGAAAAATTTAAAATTTACCCATATTACGCAAATTTAACATGTAATTTTCTCATTGGTCATTAATTACATTTAAAAACAATGAAAGGTACGAAGTGTGCTGTTCAACAAAATAATTTTTTGCGTAAAAATTGGGAAAATTGCAAAATTAGCTCAAGAGTTGATTTGTTTTTATTTTTAGTCAAGTAACTTGTGAAAAATTGGTTTTGATGTTCTAATTCGGATTTTTTTAATCCATTTAGGCTGGGGCAGCTTAGTTGGCATTGAAGCATGCTTAACTGACACTAAAAATGGAGGTGATAGGTCTAAGTGGATGCCGAGTGTCTATGAAAATTGTATTTTATATTTTATATTTTCGTCTTATAACTCGTCAAATTTTATTTTTCGTCCTCTAAATTATAATTTTTTTTATTTTAATACTTTTTGTTGGAAACCACGTCATAATAATAATAATAATAGTAGCAGCAGTAGTAGTAGAGTTTTCCAAATAAAAATATACCTTCAAATCTTGGGCACCAAGGACTCCTTTGTCAACTTAGCATAGGTTGTGCCAAAACTCGACATTTGACGCAAATCGAAGTACGGGGCATTAACTTCCGATATTTGCAATGCAACATTCACTTCTTTCCCTTACACCTCGAGAAAATTGTACCATAGATGAAGTCGTGCGCAACTTGTGTACAACTGTACAAGGACGGATGGTGTATGTGGTAAATAATAGGATATTTCCCAGCAGTATTTGGTCCAAACTTTACTAGCCTATTTAAGTTTGTTGGTTCTAACAATTTAATATTCTTCAAAATTGCAGGCTAGTTGTTTGACTTAACACAATTCACCAACTATACTCATTTGAAATCTTTTGTAATTTGATTTATTAAACCTAAAATAAAAAATTCCATGCAACTCAACTATTTGGGCGTGATAATTGCTCATAACGGTAGCGATCGACATATGATACTTAGATTGACATACAATTTTAAAAATTAGACTTGCATCGTTTTCAATAACCATAAATTTTGGTAAAACGACAAACATTTAATCATATATCCGTCAGAGTACTATGGTTCACCCTTCTAACAAATCCTGAGAAAATTGGTTAAATGATGAATTATTTTAAAAAAACCAAGTTTTAATAATTCTATACTTATGTATTTTGTTGATATATGATTATTGTATTAGTTTGGTTGATTTTGAAAATTGGTTATGTCATTTTTTTTTAAAAAAATGGTTATTTAAATTATTAGTTCAATACTGCTTTACGAAAGATCCACTCCTAACATTAAATTAAAAAAAATCTACATTTCGAATATCAGTTTAATAAATCAAAAGTCGTATAGGAAGTCATATAATAGTAAAAAAGATTAATAAGAAGGTTGCAAATTCTAAACGGGTGAGTCTACAAATGTTATTGAACGTGAACGTTATACAAATTTAAAAATTGCAGATGTTAAACAGACTTAGTATGAACTTGTATCTATCTAAATATAATCAGTTAGTTCCTGCGTTTGGGATTTTTTTATAACAACTTCTGTTCACATGAATTCTTTCAAAAACAATTATCGTTAAAACGATTGAATTTGTTATTATTTTTTTTATCAATTTATCATTGTTGGAATATAATTCATTGTTGTGTTTATAGAATTTTTAGTATGATCGTGCATAGGAAAAATATTTTTTTATATCTTTTAATTTTGTTTATTTTGGTTCGATCTATTAAATTTTCAAAATTTGGTTTTGGTGCACTAACTTAATTTTTAGTTTTTTTGGTTTTAGTCCTACTTCATCGGAGTGTTGACGAAACACGGGAAAACATTGACGTGATACAATAAATTATTGATGTGACATCAAAAATTACTAATTTGTTGGATAACACGTAATCAGTTGGATCAAAATAGTTACAAATTAAAAGTTAATGTACCAAAGTCAAAATTAAGAACTTAGTGAACTTACCCAAAATTGGACAAGTTAATGGACTAAATAAAATTGTTTACACATAATAATCTTGTACTAAATTTTTTTAAAAATTCAAAAATGTTTATCGTAACCTCAAAAATTAGGATTTTTTATATTATATGTCCACATTATTATAATGTTGTATATCTCACTCAATACGTAACTAACTCTTTAATATAATATCAAGAGATCTTGACTTTACTGAGAGAGTTTTTGCGACCTCTAAATAAATTATTATTCGTTTTTCTTTCACAATTTTGTTAATGAAAAATCAATAATCATGTTTTTTAAAGTTGCAAACCCCCCTTAACAAACCATTCAATTTTAAATACTCGAGATCCTGAGCTGAAACAGCTGACCTGTTTCAAAACTTGAAATATTTTAAAAAAAATTGATACATTTTTTTTCTATATTGTTGAACTTTTGAGCAAAGCTGCAATCGCTCTGTTTTTCAAATGTTCAATATTAGATTAATAGATTTAGTTAAAAAATTGTGAACTATATGGAAGTACCCAAATTAATCACTCAAATAAAATTAACAAATTTCACGTAGTTAAATATGAACAAGCTGAGTCGTTTTATATATGTGATCTTGCAATGTTGTCAAAAGAGTTAGATTGTAAAAACAGTTCTTGTGTACTTCTTTTTGTAAAGATTAATACAACAAATGTTATTCGTACATTAGTTGATCAAGTTGTAAGCAGAAAGGTCCAGGTCTCGGAAGAGACGCTACATTACGTGCTATTCGTCGGCCTTTGCTGCAGCCGATGCTAATGAATCAGCTTTATTTTTATTTTTTTTTTAAATCAACAATTAAGAATTATTTTCCCTGCTGCATCACAAATAAGGAATGAAAGGTTTACGTACAGAAGTTTGAAGGTCGCTTTGGTTGATACTTGTGCTATTTTTTTCTAAGTAATCTTTGATACACCCCAACATGTCATTTCCTAAATTACAAGAACAGTACAATTTTGGATTTCTTCCATGCAAATATAAGTTTTCATCTCGCAATATTTTTCGTTAAGAAATAAATTAAACACTACCAATTCGTTGATATGATGAAATATCAAAATCTTAGTCATGTACTAGTAAATTTTGACAACAAACATGTGAGGTGTGTAGGATCGGTCGTTTGTTGTTTTATAAAAAATATAGTCGATGATAATGATGCAACTTAAATCTTTTAAATCGTATAAAATCAAAGTACAACCGTTCGATCGCTTATCTCATTATAATTAATGAGAATACAACTCGTGACATTGACTCTGATACCAACTGTAAGGCTGAAAGTTTATCGTTTTACCAAAAATTATTTCTAATAATAAAAATGCAAATCAAGTTTTTTAAACTTTGCAACAGTCCAAACAACAAGGTTTAATCGCACTCTTAGCAGAGACGATTATTGCATCTCAACAATCCTCATTTCAATAATTGCAATTCTCGCAATCCAACCAATATATAAAACAATTTTCATTAAAATGAATGAGTTTGAAATAAAACACAAATCCACTAAACTTTTATGCAATTAATGAGATGATATGTTAATGAATAATTGCACTGATTTAAGGCTGTGTAAGTCATTATTTATAGATGTTATCTAATCATTATAGATAAACTCGAGATTTGACAACTTTTGATGATGTTTATCCGAGATAAGATAAATCAAATCTGAAGATATTTATCATCTTAATCCAGTTATTATTTTTAATTTATTTTCTCTTATCTCATATCTAGATTAATGAAAAATGTTGATCACAATTAAATTATTTACAAACTTAAATAAAATAATCTAACATGGTTCTTATATATAAAACAAGATAGACAACAGCCCCCTAGTTTACAAAATTCTTTTTAATCGAGTTAAAAAAAAAAAAACCAATTCTAATTTGATATTATATCGTGCACTCATTTAAAAATTTATAAAAATAACCAGTTATGAGATCCCATATGCTTTGACAGTCTGATTTAAAATATTTACGGGAGTTTCCCAAGTTGATTATCGAGGCAAGAGTGCGCGAGAAGAGACATTTGTTGGAGAAAAACAAATTCAGGGAGTAAGGACTTTGTGAAGATTAAGGTCAATGGTTTTTTCATATTTTATAAAGTCAATGACGCGTAACAATTATGCCATTAATCAACTATGATCCTTTTTTTATTGTTTCAAAGTCGTTTATTATTGTTATTCGTGTGCCAAAAAGTCTTGTATTATAATTTTAATTAATTAAAAAAAATGCAGACAAACAACATTTAAACCAGTAAAAAAACTCGTTTCAAATTCAATGCACAATAATATTATATAATTTAATATTAATATTCTTAACTGCAGACAAACAACATTTGACTGATGTCTTTTTTTATATACATCTTTCAATTAATTATTGACAAAAACTTACGTGAAACGATCTTACGAGTCGTATTTTGTGAAATAGATCTCTTATTTGGGTCATCCATGATAAAATATTACTTTTCATGCTAACATTATTATTTTTTATTGTGAATATCGATAGGGTTGACCCGTCTCATAGATAAAGATTCGTGAGACCGTCTCACAAGAGACCTACTCTTAATTATTGGAAAGATCGATATGACTTTTAGATATCAACCTACTCTTAATTATTGGAAAGATCGATATGACTTTTAGATATCAACCAATTGTTGGAAGATTAAGATGATAATTTGAGTTGAAGTATTTAAAAAGTTTTTCACGAGAAGAGAACCTGTGAAACTTAAGAATCGGGAGTTGATTGGAAGTTGCGATATTTTTTTAGTAGTTTATATTTTAAGACAAATATAAATGAACAATATACTATTTTATCATTATTAATAAAAATATTAAAGTCATCAAATTATGCGACGTGGTCAGTGCATTTTTTTCCCCCAAATTGCCACCAAAGCACTAAACACGATACGATTAAAAGACCAAGTTCTCTATCTTTTGATAGAACTTGACCTACCTTTTCATATAGATGGACCTCAATAAATTTTAATTCGGATAATTAGTAATATAGATTCAAATTAATTTGGTAATTTTTTTTTACAAAAACTAAATACCATTCTACGAAATAACGTATTTCTACGTAAATTTTTAGAGTTTTATTAAAAAAAATTATATTTAAATAATTTTATAAGGTATTTGAGAGAATTTTATGTTTTTCCTGATAATTGTTTATTTTTTTTCTATTTGTTAATATATCTTTATTGAAAGATAATCAATTTTATAATGTATTAGCAAAACGAAATATTTTTGGGGAGCGATAGCTATTTGTTTATGTCCGTTATTAAACTTAGATAAAAATTAGTGTTATAAAAAGCGGTAGGCGGTAGGCGGTAGGCGGGCGGTTACCTACCGCCTAACGCCTAGGCGACTAGGCGGGCAGTCTAGGCGGTTTTTTTTAAAGCCTAAATTCATTAAGTGGTTCATGAGTATTATGTTTGTATATGAAATATATATTATTATAAAATTTAAAATTGTAATAATAAATATATATTAATAAATTTTTATATATGAATCATCCACATCAGTTTACTACTTTACTACATCTGTTGTACAATGAAAATTAAATTTGTTCAATATTTTTTCCAACATAATATATTGATATTAAACCTAAACATTTAACTCTTCTAGTTCATCTCCATATTTTTCCAATACTTCTTCTGTATCGGATTCAAACTCAAAATCAATGGCTTCTTACTTCTCTTCATCCGATACAAATTCTTCTTCGTGAAGTTCCCTTACATCTTCAACATTCGTCTCAACATCTTCATCTCCACCATCAACAATCCATCATTGTGTCATAGTTGCTTCTTCATAATTTGTTTTTTTTTTAAGTGTAAACCGCCTAGGCGGATTTTTAATTGTAAAATCGCCTAGGCGGCTTTCGCGCTAGGCGGTACGGGCGCCGCCTAGTCGGCCGATTAATATGGTGGCGCCTAGAAGTTTCGATTTGCCTAAAATCGGGGCGGTTTTGGACCGCCCAACGCCTAGACGCCGTTTAGGCGATCCTAGGCGGGGATTTTTAGAACACTGATAAAAATATATACATCTATTTTCGAGTCATGAAAAAATTTCTTATAATGGAGTCTCAAACTCAAGACATCGTACGTACTTGAAACGTAATATATGTCAAATGAACTAGAAGTCATCGTACTCGCGTGAGCTCTTTGATAAGAAAATTTTGTGGAAATAATGGAATTCGATATCCAACACAGAGCTGAGTAATTTAGTAGAGCCAAAATATACAAGTTGGTTCTACATTTACATTGTTCACCATCATCAAATCATGAGGAAAAAAACACAGAACATTACTTACAAGAAATAAGGTAAGAAAGATCAATGCTTTATTTAATTTTCGAATTCATTTTTTTAAATAAAACCATGAAAATTTAACAGCAGCAGCACCAACATCTGGAGTTGTCATCATAAGGCTCCTCAATCCCAGCGAACTCCGGAGCCTCTCGTTCTTCTTCCAGCTCCGACTCCTTGTACCGATAGAACAACGCAACCACTATATACACCACAAGATTTATACCCATCAGCCAAGCCAATGTCCAGTAATACTTATCGACTCTACTTGCATTCAGATTCTTCTGAAACCAGTTCATTTTCCCACCCCTTTCACTCACTTTTCCCACCAAAAAAACAGAAAGAACACTGCCAAGAATCCCCACACCGAACACAGCGCTAATGAATACGGGCAAGTATCTTTGCGTCGAAACGGGGGACTGATCGACGAAGAAGGTAATTGCGCTGCAGTTGAAGATACCTTCAAAGAGTCCAAGAAGAACAAACTGCGGAAGCAACCAGAACATGGTCATTGGGATTCTTTCATCTGGTTTGTCGACTAAACCATGCTTTTGAACCACTTCGAGCCTATGTTTCTCCACTTTTGCCGCGGTTATGCAGCAGAGTATTGCTACTATCATCGATATGGCAATCCCGATGAAAGGAGAAAACTTTCCTAGCCCTGATTTGGCTAAGTAGTTTGCGAATTTGATATAGAGTTTGGCCAACTGATTCTGGGCTTGTTCGAAAAACCATAAGAGAACTACAGTGGGGACTTTGAGCCGTCCCACTTTCGGATTGAGGTGCTCCAATTGCGCGACGAAGAAGGTGAATCCGAGGGCTGAGACAACGCCACATAAGATGAAAGTCATCCAGACAGGGATCATACGTATGATGACTTTTGTCTCTTCGATTTCTGTCACAGTGCAAAGTCTCCATATGTTATTTTCTTGTTCCTCTCGAGGTTGTGTTGGTATTACAATGGCTGCCTTATCCAAGCACCTGCATTTATGTCAAGAATCAGTCTGATGAACTACGTGGTTTTAACAGATAAGTACTTATGTATGGCAAAAAGAGAGAAACCTTAAACTTCTTGTATGAGGAGCATTGTACAATCTTGGATCATGAATCTCATACAGGTCCCCCGGATCTCTCGGGGATCGATGAAATAGTTTCAAAGTTGCAGCAACAAACACTCGGAAAAACATTGTTATCGGGCTTCCCTGCGGCCTAAAGTATGAGTAAGAACACGAACCACTAAAAAACAGGATAGTGGCGACCAGAGTACATATGGCTGGAATCCCAAATCGAAGCGACCACGGCTTGATATAAGGGAATCCCAGTACTGCAACAAAGGTGACGATTATAACCGCTAAAACACCGAAAAAGAATCTCCAAAAGGTGCTCTCATCTAAACCGTCCTCGTCTCCCGCCATTTGTTCGGCTAAAAATGTATTAAAAGAAGTCAAATGGCCAGCCATTCCGAAAGCAATCAAAGACATTGCCGTGTAGAACAGCACTTCTTGGCCATGGCCGACGCACTCAGGCTTGTATTCTTTGCAGTTGCCCATAGAATTCGCCAGCACTGGCGGCGTGGACATCGTCAATAGTCCCAATCCCTGAATCCAATAATCATGCACAATTCCTTTCAAATGAATCCCCCAAAAAAAAAAACGCAAAGATTTGATTCAAATATATTATACTTACCACACTGTAAGCAACGCTGGAGGTCAAAAGCATCCAGTAATTTCCCAATATGGTGTCAACTATGAATGTCAAAAACAATGGCGATACCGTAACTAAACCCCAAAATATGTTCACAATTGCCGCGGCTTTGGTGAAGCTAATATCCCAAACATTGGTTAAGTACGCCATCATTACGTACATCGCGTACATGGCTAATATATCCACCCATAACAGAACTGTAAATCATGGAAGCAATTAACCAATATCAGATCAAGTAGAAAGAAAGAAAGAATTATAGAGCAAAAACTGGGTTCTGATTTTTAGAATGAGCCTGTTCTTACCTACTACTCTCCCAACTGTAGCCATTGAGATGGCCTCCAAGATTTGTGAAACTCGGCGCTTCTGTAAAGTTTATGTATGAACTTTGTATCTATTTCTTCTCGCTGAATGAATGATATTCAAATGAAAAGAAAGCTCGAAGATTCTTAATATAAAACAGTTTCTGGATTTGGTGAATCTGGCTAATTCAGTTAGCTGCAAAGTTTGGGATTTATAAGCAAAATGGATGCCGTATAGAACTCATTGCTGCGCGTAAACCAGAGACTACCGAAAACACGTTGAATTTGGCTAGTTATTAATTTGTTTCGAGTCAACTCCAACAGGAGACGTAAACAAAGCCAAAATCGGCCATCAATTTGGTTTTATTCTATTTAGAACAAGAGAGACAAACAAATTAACATTTTTTCAATATTGGGTTCGAAATTATGAAGCACTAGTAACTTTTGTGTAATTATCCATACATATAATTTTTTTTTATGTGTAATAAGAGATATCTTATCCGTATATTATTGTCATATCATACAATATGAGTTACATATCGTATTTAGTTGGGTGATAAATTTGATAATTTGATTTTAGATGACAGCCATAATTATTTGATTTGTATCTCAATAGGCGGAGTCGCGGATTAGCCAAAGATGGAGGATCGTCCCCCACTTTAGAAAATGAATAATTCAATTCTAGCTTGATAATTATATTGTTGCAACCCTCTGGAAAACTATAAAATAATTAATCAAAATTTTTAGTACTGGACAAGTTCTCAAATCTAAGATAATACTCGAACTCGACTGGAGATAGTACTCAAACAACTTGGATTGGATCAATGGCGAACTCAATCATATATAGTATGAAAGTGTTTTATTTAAGTACCAAAAATAATGTTACTATCTCTTCATTAGCTCTACCAAATTGATCAATGGTACACCCCTGATTTTAACACGTCTCTCTAAGGTCAACTCTTTAGGCAGGTGTGCCGGAAAATTAACATTTTTGGTGAAAAGCGTGGGAAATTAGTCGATATTGATATTTATACGATTAATAATATCTTTGATTTTGTGAAATATGGTTTGTATCCTCTCATTATTTTCTTCCCACCCTTACTTTTACACGATGTATCTGTCATGATCGTTTGATTTAAAAATTGGAAAGGGAAATAATTACTTTTAAATGATAAAATACTGTAATTGCATTTTTAATTTTGAAGGGAGAAAGTGCTATTTACTTTCCCCGCAAACAAAATTCATCAAGGTTTTTGTATAATTAAAAGTTAGATGCTCTTAAAATCTCATAGGAAGCTGCGACGTTGACTTGCAAGTCTTTTACGCGTTGCGATAAAAATATATTCTTCAACATGCTTTGTTGCATTCGATTCGATTTTCTCTAAAATATAAAATGTACCAAACAAATTAATGTGTAAATAAATAATTGGTGTAACTGGAAATTGTTTCTTTTTCACGTAGGATTTTAATGTTGGGGTAACCGAAATACTCGACAGCAGAATCCTATTTTTAGCATTAAATCAATTGTTACATCACAAAATACTCATCCGAGATCCGACGAATCACCCAGCTAGCCGCAAGCTCCGCTGACGATTGGTTCAAGAAAGTAACCTTGTACGTGGGCCTATAATTCTTGAAAACAAAGTACGGGTCCAACAACAACACGCTTTGTTTAGTGTCGATCGCCACAGGCACGATTCTATCACTCAGTTCACCAAAAAGCGCACTAAACCTCAACAAGAAACCCTCCCTCCCTACAAGTAGTCAAGTATGTACTTTATATTTTCTGCATCCTTTTTCTCTCTCTCTTGTTAAAGCAATGGATTTTATGGAAGAAATTAACTCCGAATATTTATTTATGCTATATTTGACAACATATATAACTTATTTTCCGGCCAAGACAATAGGGTCGAGGACTGTTTGGTGGTTGCAGATGAAGTGGACCGAGGTGGCGGTGGAGGAGCGCCCTTTCGAGTTTGTTTCTTAACGAATGGAACCCTATAGCCCGTCCTGAGTTCGTCACTTCCCGAAAACCTTATCCACACCCAAATGATTCTTGACAAAATGTTCCAACCCTAAGTCACTATATATCTCTTGCCACACGATTTGAACACTTCCTCTTAGAATCTAGGCAGCTAGGACGGAGAAACGATTCCGTTTCAATTTTCACTTTTTATTAAAACTGGAACTATCGAATTTTTAAAATGTGATCAAACGATTGACTTTAAATACGAGAACTGGCTAAGATCAAAACCACGTCAAGTGTTAATTGTCGGCAAGCAATTGTGAATGCATTAAATGCATGTCGGGAGTCAGAAATTGGGCAGCTTAATTTCAAACGTTGGTTGACAATTTCGTGGAAAGATTGAAGACGCGTTTTGACAGGAGGCTCTATAAAACTCCCTCCTTCATTCTGAAATTATCCCTTCTTCGAGTTTTCTATCATCTTATAAGCATTTGAGTGCTTAGTTCTATAATATTTGTGAGGTGTTTTGTTCTCCTGTATTAAGAGAGTGTGTTCTCTTTGGAAACACAGTGAGTGAGTTGTACACCACAAAATATTATAGTGGAATTCTTTTCATCTTGCCCGTGGTTTTTACCCTAATAATTTTTAGGGGTTTTCCACGTAAATCTCGGTGTCCAGTTTATTTTTTATTTTTGGGTTTTATTATCACAAAATCCGCACGTGGGTCCAACATTAATGTGGTAGGATAAATGTGTTTTAATATTTTATAAATCTAGCGATGTAATAGTTTTAAATATTTTCTTCATGTCACGCAATAGTTATACCATATATGAAGTATGATCCTTTAATATTGTTTAAAAGTTTTCTTTGTTTCTTTTTTTTTTTAAAAAAAATCTTACATTAATCCTAATTAAAATTGTTAAAAAATTTGTAGAGAAACAACATTTGAACCAATAATATATTTTAGGCTGCTGAGTTCACAATAAATCTTTACTCAATCTGCTTTATTCCATGCAACTGATTCTGTGTAGTATATAACATATATAAATATAAAAGCAAAACAAATGTGATATATATCACGGAGTCCTACTGATAAATTTTAGGATGATTTAAAGTAATAGATTTGTACAAGCCTGACTCAAAATTTAAAAATTAGCAGTACCCCTCATTAATAAAATGTCGTTAATTTTTTTCTTAGTGAGATTTTTTATACAAAACATGTAGAATAATATAAAGTAAAAAATCAAAATTAATGTAACACAACAAAATATTAAAAATAATAACCTCAATATTAGGTATCTTGCTATTTTTATAGAAAAAAATATTCTAAATAATAACAATAATAATAATTATCATTATTATTATGTTTATTCTCTCAAATAAGTATGCATAACTATTACTCTTTCACCATTATATAACCATCTTTTTTTATAAAAATATTATATATTTTTTATTATGTATATTCTCTAAAATAATTATGCATAACTATTACTTTTTCACCATTATATAACCACCTTTTTTTACAAAAAATATTATATATCATTTGATTATAGTTTAATAATTACAGATTTCAGAACTTTATTTTTAATGGAAATAACATTGAACTAATATTTAAATTAATTTTCATGACCGATTCTATTATTTTTTAGCATACCATTTTTTTTTTTGGCCCTATATAGTCTTGTGATTAAAAAACCGAAACTGATCAAATTTGTTTTGGGCCTTTACGTGACTTTATGTTTGGTTTATTGAGCATCGGTAAGTTAAAGAAATTACCCCATATTGGTGAAGAATTTATTAATCCCAAAATTTATTGAACTCAAAAGAAAAATCAATTTTCTATGATTTGATAAAATACCATGAAAAGTATTTAGCAGCAGCAGTTCGAATCGTCCACACAAGGCTCCTCTGTTGTTCCAGTTTCGATTCCTTGAACTGATATACACCACAAGACTTATAGCCATCAACCAAGCCAAGGTCCAGTAATACTTATCAATCCTACTCGCATTCAACTTCTTCTGGAACCAGTTGATTTTCCCTCCCATTTCACTCACTTTTCCCACCACAAAAACTGAAAGAACACTGCCAAGAATTCCCGCACCAAGCACGGCGCCAATGAATAGGGGCATGTTAGGAATTAGCCCAAAACACAGACGACAATTAGAGCTACGGGATGAGCTTGCTCTTGTTTAGGTAGTTCATGCAAGATTACGCAGAACAAACAAGAAAGTAAGTTGCACAAGAAACGAATTACGTGGTTCGGTCTTGAAACGACCTACGTGATGACCAGCTCTTGTTATTCAATTACCAGAAAGTATCATTGTTTAGAAAAGCATGAAGAAAAGAAAATAATACTCAAGAGTCTACAATCAAGACTACTTCTCCTTGATCTCTTTTCCTCTCGAGTCAAAAAAAACCTCACTTGAACTTGATAACCTTTCTGTCTTTGTATTGAATTGCTCTTTCGTGCGGCAACGAGAAGATCCAAGATCATATATACACGGGTTGGTCAATGATCCCTTGTCCAGAGACACGGCTTAGCCAATGACTTCTTTAACCGTTACTTGTTGCTCACCTCAAGGATAACAGAATATAACCGATGTAACCAACTCAATGGCTTGTGGCACTCACTGATTCCTTGGTCCATCCTTTCCTTCTGCTACTTCATTCTTCATTCTGAGACACTAACCTTTATCTCAACAGGGCAAGTATCTTCTTGTTGACACGGGGACCTGATTTAAGAAGAAGGAAATCGCACTGCTGTTGATGATCCAATCAAAGAGTCCAAGAAGAATAAACTGAGGAAACAACCAGAACATGGTCATTGGGATTCTTTCTCTGGTTTGTTGACTAAACCATGCTTTTGAACCCCTTGGAGTCTTCATTTCTCGACTTTTGCTGCTGTTATGCAGCAGAGTATTGCGAGCACCATAGATATAGCAACCCCTATGAAAAGAGCAAACTTTCCTCGCCCTGATTTGGCAAGATAGTTTTCAAATTTGGCGTAGAGTTTAGTTACTTGATTCTGGGCTTGTTGGAAGAACCATAAGAAAACTGTGGTGGGAATCTTGAGGCTCCACGCTTTCTGATCGAGATTTTCCAACTGCTCGACGAAGAAGGTGAATCCAAGCGCTGAAACAACGCCATATAAGATGAAAGTCGTCCAGACAGGAATCATACGAATGATGACTTTTGTCTTTCCGACTTCTGTCACCGTGCAAAGTCTCCATATCTTGTTTTCTTGTTCCTCTCTAGGTTGTGTTGGTATTACAGTGGCTGCCTTATCCAAGCATCTGCATTTATGTCAATAACCAATCAGATGAACTTAAATTTAGAAGGGGCTAACTCACTAAGACAAGCAGGTTTCAAATGCTTTCAAGACCTTAGGCTCTGTGTGAGGAACCAAGTAGAATCTAGGATCATTAATCTCATAGAGATCCTCAGGATCTCTAGGGGGTCGATTGACTCACCAACTTTCATTTTGATGTTATCGATGAAACAATTTCAAAATCGCTGCAACAAACAGAAGGAACATTTTATGGGACTTCCTTGTGGCCCAAAATACGCGTAAGAACGCGAACCACTGAAAAACAGAAGAGTCGGCCAGAGTACATATGGCAGGAATCCCAAATCGGATTGACCATGGCTTGATAAAACAGAATCCAAATACCACGACAGTGTTGAATATTATAGACGCTAAAACACTGAAAAAGAAGCTACAAAACGTGCCGTCATCGAAGTGATTGTCCCCGTCCTCCACAAATTGTTCGGCTAAAAACAATAAAACATGTTAAAAGAAGTCAAATGGCCAGCCATTCCGAAAGCAATCAAAGGCATTGCTGTGTAGAACAGTATTTCTTGGCCATGGCTGATGCACTCAGGCTTGTATTCTTTGCAGTTGCCCATTGAATTTGCCTGCACTGGTGGCGTCGACATCTTTAAAAGTCCCAATCCCTGAATTCAATAACCATGCACAATAGCCCACACAAATATGCAAAGATTTGATTCAAATATATTTAACTTACCACGCTGTAAGCAACGCTGGAGGTTAAAAGCATCCAGTAATTTCCCAATATGATGTATGCTTGAATAAAATGATATGGCGCATTACGCATAAACTAATTAAGTAAAATATGTTGAATCCATTAAACACTTGTTAATCATTTTTTACTCATTTATTTATACTAGCGACTGAGGCACACGCAACATAATATTAGATATTTGAAATATTGTTTAATCAATTTATAGAATGGAATATTAAAAATTTGTAATTTGATATGAATATTATAATTAATGTGTTTGTACACATTGTTAGTAGGACAAAAAATCTATTTTTCTATTAAACTTAATTTCAATAAAAAAATGTAATAATATTATGATAGAAAAAAGATAGGTTTGTTGGTGCAGTCAACTATTATAATATAGAATAAAAATATTGATTGAATCAGTGAAGCCTATATTTTAGTATCTCTCACATTAAATCCATTCTTGGTTTCAACATATAGCTTCACCACATACGAAGGTGTAACTCATGTGACTTGTCAAGAAATTGATGTACAAAGTTGTATAAGAAATTAAAACCCCAAGCAAGTACTCTTCGTCTTCCTAGCTATAAATAAATAAACCACGAAGATCAATCCCCCTCCCTGTATATAGCTACCTCTCTATCCATCATTCGATCATATACCGTCCATTAAACTACGTACATACTTCTCGGTTTGCCCTCTGTACCCATGGCTAATTACACGCACGGAAGCTCACATTTGCCAGTGCTTGAGCCGCCCGCCGTGAATCCGTCGTAACAATCGATGGAGACCGGCGGAAAAATGGAATGCAGTTCGTCGAGGTTGTTTTGGGGTTGGCCAATGGGCTTCTGCTACTCGGCATTGTAGTAAGTTACTGAAATTTTTTAATTTGAATATATTTAATAGTTAAATTAGGAACTTAGCTTGTAAAATTACACACGAAGCCACGACGTTGACTTGCAAGTCTTTACGCGTTGCAATAAAATTATATATATAGGCTGCTGACTTAGCAAAATACCCTCTTTGCATGTGATTGATTTTGTGTAACGGCTTTGTCCAATTAAATAAGTTCGGAGATTTGGAATAAAAGAAACAGAACCTTATAAAAAATGTATTTTTCAGAAATCGTTTTTCTTATTCTAATATGAAATAAACAAAAAATTTAACTATATATTCGATTATACTAAGATTGAGACTTGAACTCATTTCAATTTATGATAGTAAAAAAAAAAAAAAGAATGGCCGCTTCAAGAGAAACAATGGAGAATCATTTATATAAAAAATATATATTTTAAAAGCATCATTTCGTTTAATTTGTGCATGCGTACTGGAGGATGCTATTACTATACTATCCATCATTTAATTACAACATATAATTTGTCACTGACTACCTTTGGCTTCTTCGATAATGTGCACGAATTATACAAAACCATGAGCAAACCCCATCGATGCAAATTCATTTCTTTTCTTCGCTATCTTTTTCGTCCCTCGAATAGACACGACCATCGGTTCCAGCCATCATCAAATACTTATCCTTTCTCGTCAGATTCGTGCACTCGAATCCAAGGGTACCCGCCAAAATCTTCTGAATATAATTAGCAATCTCGATTGACGACTTCCCCCCGCTAGCTGTGAGCTCCGTCGGCAGCTGATTCAAGAAAGTAACCTCGTACGTCGGCCTAGGATTCATGAAAACAAAATACGGGTCCAACAACTTGTGCCCACGAGTCGTGGTCCCATAAAATACGCTTTGTTTAGTGTCGATTCGCCACAGGCACGATTCTATCACTCAGTTCAGCAAAAAGCGCACTAAACCTCAACAAGAAACCCTCCCTACAAGTAGTCCCCTCGGGACACATAACTAAATCCCCTTCTTCGAGTAAGCACTTTATATTTTGTGCATCCTTTTCTCTCTCTCTTGTTAAAGCAATGGCTTTGATAGGAGAAATTAACTCCGAGTACTTGCTTATACTATATGTAACGCAACTTATTTTGCGGCCAAGCGCCACCGCCAAGATAATCGGGTCGAGAACTGTCCGGTGGTTGCAGACAAAGAGGACGCCACCTTGGCCAGGCCGAGGCGGGGGCGGAGGAGTGCCTTTTATGACTAGCTTGATTCCGAGTATCTTGTAGGTGTAACGCACGATTCTTTCGGGTAAAGGGATGTTGAAAAAGATTCTGATCAAGGATAAAACGATTCCGATTGGCATCCATAAAAAAGTAACCAATGCCACAAGGGGTGTTGGCCTTTGTACTAAACGGCCCTCGTGGAATATGATCGGGCGCATAAGGTTGTTTCTTGGGATTGGTGCGATGCTTGTTTTTGGTACTATGTATCCCTCCTGTAATAAAATTAAGGATCTAGTTCAATATAAAGTTAAACTAGCCAAGAAAAGGAAACATTGAACAATACCTTGCATATGGACATGAATTCATGATCAGACTCTCTATCACCAAGCCCTATATCAGGAACATTTGTGCCAAATTCTCTCAATATTGCCATCCTCTTATGTTCACCAACAAGCACGCCTGGTTTCTTAACAAACCCCGTAGCCCGTCCCGAGTTCGTCAGTTCTAACTCCGTCCCGAAAACCTTATCCACACCCAACTGATTCTTCACAAAATGCTCAACCATAATCCTTGGATTTGCTGTCACTATATATCTCTTGCCACACGATTTGAACAATTCCCATGTCGCCGGATGCACATCTTCTGCATAGAATTTAGGAAGCACAGACCTAGAAACAAGCTCGATTTCACGAACTTTGAGCCCGGCCATGGCTATGAAGATTAAACTTTTGATTGCCAATGTTTCGGAGACGAATATGTAGATAAGGTACACGAACGGTGCGGACCCTAGAAGGAGCAAGGCACGTAAAAGGCTACCGGCCTCAAAAGCAACGAGCATAAAGTAAGGAAACGAATTCCTGGACACCAAGAGAGTGCCATCTAGGTCGGCAGCCACTGTTTGATTCGATCGCCCCTCGATGTTACATTCCGATATCAACTTGAAACCCCGATTACTAGCTCCCATAATTGTCTTTAGCTAGAAGAAATGTTCGAGAGAGATGATATTTTGTATCTTGATGTGAGATATTTATGTAACAAGAAGTGGAGAGGAGCAATTACAAGATTTTTAATTTTGCTCATTTTGATTGACGCCAAAGAATTTATAATCTACTTGATAGCGAAAATATATATTATTTTACCCCTTTCCGTAATATACAAGTTTCAAAGAATTAGGTGCCCCGTTTCAACTACCAATATTAGGCGTTAAATATTCGATCAAGTAATGTTTTTCAAGAAACATAAAGTTTAAGTAGTGAAATATATGTGGTTGAGGTTAGGAAAGATTTTAATTAACTATCATCATATATGGTGGCCGATTTACATTTTGGTCTGACCTACTTAGACGGCTCCTTTCTCAGCCACATTTTGACGTTTGATTTTTGTTGAGTTATACCCTTTGCATAAATACATCCCTACCACGTGCATTGATTTTTTTTTTTTATATATACATGTACACACAATCCAGAACCGATTTAATCTTTTGGAATCAATCTGATCCGGTCCGGCAAAATCCCTATATGTATGTTATACATATACTGTGTGTGCGTGACGTGAGAAAGGGTCCGTGTTCAAATTACCTATTAAACATGTGAGTGTTGAATCTAATCAAACATTGTATTGGATAATAAGTAGCACAAATGTTGTTGGTAGTCTTGGCCCAATTGATTTGAAACATTGGAAATGCCCATATAAATGGGCCGATTATTATTTTAAAGGTGAGAGGCCCAAGCAAATCTTACTAATACAGAATGTCTCAAAACCTTGGAAGCAATAGAAAAACAAACAATTTTTTTCTTACTCAGAGGCCAAAATATGGTTGATAATGACATCCTTGATTATGAGTCTCATTAATTTTTCACCTTATGAGATATTGTTTTTATTTAATTTAACTTGGATAATACGTAATATATCTATAATTTAAGTTGAAATTATTTTCCATATATATCCCTGTCATGTAATTTTTTTTACAAATGTACCCATTTGATGTCTTTTGATTTATACATACGATTACACCAAGGGTTCAAAATAGATTTCATATAAGGGAAGAGTGGCTTTCTCCCCGTCATTAGTTCTGCAAGAACAACTCCAAAGCTATAGACATTGCTTTTGTCGGTTAACTTACCTGTGTGGAAGTACTCGGGGTCCAAGTATCCCAAGGTCCCTTGTACTAGAGTTCTCACTTGTGTTAGATTGATGGGAACTAATCTTGAACCCCCGAAATCTGATATTTTTGCGTTGTAGTATTCTTCTTGGAGTATATTTGGCGACTTTACGTCTCTGTGGACTACCGGCATTGCTGCTGAAGAATGAAGATAGGACAATGCACCAGCAGATTCAATGGCAATTCTGAAACGATTTTCCCATGAGAACCAAGGCATCCCCCGCTGTTATGGATATGATGAAACGATGTCCCATTTGTTTTACATGTTCTTGCACTAATGAAGGGACATCGGTCTCCAAACAACCACCCAAAAGTTTTACTACGTTTGGGCCTGTGGCGGAGGCCCAAGAGTGCTCCCCTTAAGTCCACCCGTGTGTGTCAAGCACAATTATACATGTCATTTCAAATACATTATGTAAACCCTACTCAACTCAATCTCTTCATCTAAATCAAATTTTTATGTGCAAGTGTAATCTTAAATTCCATCAACCATGCATATATAAAAACTATTTATCTCTCAAAAAATACAAATTAATTTATAAATCCGGAAAACTTCAATTTTCAGTCGTATAATTTATTAATTCATATATATAAAAAGATCCAATTTTGAATCATAGGAAAGAAACCATGCACATATTAATTAATATGTTTAAACTATTGAAATTTTAATTTTATTTATAATTTTCCCTTTATTTAAATTATTTCCAATGGGGTATATTACCTAATGGGAATGCAGCATAAGTCATATGAAATATAATATAATTTGCCCTTTATTTAAATATATTTCCAATGGGGTATATTACTTGATGGTTATATTCTCTTTAGATTATGAAATATAATATAATTGTTTCATATAACTTAATTTTAGTTCCGATTTTTATTTCATAAGCCAGAACCTTACCATAAGTCATCGATTCCTATTCAAGTCCTATTTTTGTAAAACTTCGAGTTTTGGTTGATATGTAGTGTTTGTTTTCCCTCACGATTGAAAGAGGAACATGGTCAGATCTACCTTCAACCCCATATTCCAGGCACAAAGGTGATATAAAATATGAAAACATATCCCACCATCGAACGAAGCAAGAAAAGGACAACGCTACTCCAAGGGAGGAAGTTCGATCCCACCTTTATTTTTTTGGGTAGCAATAGAAGTAGGGTGAATGGCACCGGTCGCCTTATATGACTACTATTTCACGTGCTTTTGCACCAACTAAATTTATGGCTTCTCAACTTTAGTAGTCCATCTTAAAATGGTATTTAAATAAGTTGACTTTTTAAATTGCTTTTATTTAAAAAATTATAAGTGTTTTGGTGTATGAATAAATGTTGAAATGTGCTTTTGTTTTTATTTTTAAATATAATGTTGGGTTAAGCGTGCATGAGTGAGAGTGACGTCAGATCTTAACTGGTAATAATTTTTATGTCGAGGACAAAGCCGACGATAAAGAAATGGTAAGATCGTTTTCTTGCAGATATGGGACAACACTAACAGATAGACACGTACCTCCTCGGACTCATGAACCTAGCAGCCCGATCTATTAGCAACCAAAAAGATGCACTCTGCGCTGACATAAGCATAAAAAAAAAAATGTGAATTGTCTAACAAATATAGTTTTTTGTCTAGTGGTAAGCGTTTAATCCTAACATATAAGTAGAAGTAAAAGTCATGAATTCTAGCTTCTAACTTTTTTTTTTAAATAACTCTTGTAACCAAACAATATATTTTAAAGAATTTTATTTTAAAAAAGTGTTTAGTCTGTTGGTTTCTCCAACCAAGCGGACTCAAAACCGTAAGACACCTAATCAAGCCAATAGTGAACGAATGTTAATTTCATGTGACAACACATTTATAGAGAGATGTGGCCAACTTGAACTTGGCCATGATAATTGATGTTGATTCGGCGGCCAACTAAGCTCTGTGACTTAAGGCTCCGGTTAAAGATTCTCTTGAATTAGGATTTATTCATGTCCCCAACCAATTCGAGAAGATCTTGTTACTTCGTCTAGTGGGGTGACTTTTTTGTCTAGGGTCTTTCATGGTGCATGAATAGGCTCCAACCCCATTGGCGAGACGACGAATTTGGAGGCAATTTTATTTTTATTGTGCGTGATATAATTATGAGGTACTATTTTGAATCACATTGCGGGATATATGGAAATTTTCATGGGGTTGGGAGCTAGAAAATGGAGTAGGATATGTTTAATCAAGTTTTTAAAATACAGCAAACGTTAATCAAATTTCAAACTTTAAAATCTTAAGCGAGTTTAATACACGAAATTAAGAATGAAAAATGTTTTAGTTTTTAACCAAGGTTTTAAAATATACCAAAATGTCACGATCAAGTTTTAAAGTTTAAAATTTTAAGTGAGTTTAATACGAGATTAAGCGTGAAAACGTTTTTAGTTTTTGTTATGTTTTAATTATATTAATCAATCAGTAGATTAAATAACATATAAACACGTCAATTTTATAAATAAATGCCTAATTTTTCAAGTTATCAAAAACATAAATCTTAAAATCACAAATTATGGTTTTTTTGTTTAAAAATTTTATTATTAAATATTTATTATTTAGATTTAATTTTAAATTAACATTTTTAAAAATTAACTTCAAATCTTATCTAAAAAAGTGTTTTTTACAAACTTAATGTGATCAATCGAAGGATTTACTGCTATTTCCAAATCGAAGTTTTTTCCTTGTGTTTCACGCTTGTAGCGCACTTTTTAGAAGAGTGGTTTTAGTATATTATATGTGCTTATATTAACGTAAAATTTTATATATCAAGTTATAAGATTATTATAATCTGGTGGGAAGAAATATTTTTCCAGCCTTCCCATTTTTTATTTTATTTTATTGAGATAAGCCTTCCCCATTTCTCACTTGGAAGTTGGAAGAAGTGGAAATCATTGAGGTTCAAGTCCACAGACTTTGAGGTTTAGGATTTGTTGGGCAGCTGTCTTTTTTTGTCTCAGGAAGGCACGTGACATGCACGAGGGCCCCTCCCTCGTATGTCTGTCTTCATTGTTGTCATCAAAGTCCCGTGCCCAACTCATTATATCTACTACGTATAGTTTCATTACAAGTCACAAATCAAAATAAATGCTTGTCCATTTTTCAATAAAAAAAATCCAATATCTATAATCATTTAAAACGTTGACATATGTATTTTCTTATAAAAAAAACATATATTATACAAAACATTCTTTTTTATATAAAATAATGAATGAAATAATAGAATGTTTATAATCTATTTCAATTTCAATCATCCAAAGATGATGAGAGAAACAAATTTCCATTTTATTTTACAAAAATAAAAAGAAAAAGTACCATTATATCCATCATTTTGGAGCATTAATAATTACCCTTACTAAGAAAACCAACCTCGCGAGTTTGGATTTGTATATGCTTTCGCGTCAAGCATTCGCCTATTAGTTGATACCGATGTCAATGTCTGCAAGTTGGTGTAATTATTGTTTACAAAGAGGGGATCCGAATAAGATCTTTGAGTTGTCTTGTAATTTAAAATTTTTTAATTATATCATTATCACCGATTATAATAATCTTTTGAAGATAAAACTATGGTTCTTACCTCCACTGCATAAGTAATTATCGATATATATTATTACACCGATACACGCGTTGCGTGCTTGTGCAATAATTTTTATAATTTATTAGATTTACGTTTGAATGAAGATCAAAATGTAATTATAAAAAAGAGAGACAAACTACATTGTCATTTTGATATATGAATTAAAAAACAATTAGGAAAAAAAGACGAATAGAACATGCAACTTAATACTTAAAAAATAAAAATTTTATCCACTGAGCTATAGTAACTTAAATCAAAGTTTATTTTTAAAAAATAAAAATTTTATCCGCTGAGCTATAGTAACTTAAATCAAATTTTTTAACATTTTATTAATATATATATATTTATATGATTATTAAAACAGACAATAACATCAAAAATTATTTATTTTAAACTGTTAAATTTAATAATATAATATCGATAAAATACGTAAAAGATTGGGTGGTCCTTTACAGCTATGCAAGGAGTGAAACAAAAAAAGCGTTTGGGCTGAATGTCACAGTATTAGGGAGCATTGAACCCAAGCCTTGATGGGCCCATGTTTCTTATCTGGTTAATTGTCTTTAATTTTTTTGGTCCAAAGGCACCGAACTTCCAACCTAAACTATATGGTTGCCATGATGTCGAAGACAGAGAGAAACTTCTAAACACCACTCATTCTTTGGCTTCAAAAATTAGCTTCTCTTTCAATCAATCAAGCATCTTCTAATTGTCTAGGACCACTTGATAAATTCTCAATCATCGATTTAATTAAAATCCGTTCAATTATTTTTTTTTTTTTTAGAAAAAAAAAACGATAGATAAAGACAGGCAAGAATCCATCATTTCAAATCTCTCGCGACTCTTTCAGCTACATCGGTTGCCGAGACGCAATGCCTTCAGGAGGTAAAATGGGAATTTTTGCAGGAAAAATGCGTGAAATTTCAAAATTTGTTGTGGTAGGAGTGCCGATAACCGAAAATTTCGGAATACTATGAATGTGGTATAATTAGGTGGAGAATGAATGAAATGGTTGATAAGAAATGAATGTGGGTGTGTTGTGAGTATGATTGATGAAGCGTAGCTGGATTCATTGGCATCTGAACCATCTATCAATTAATGGTGGGGTTGGATCCACCATGAAGACACAAAATTCCCTCATATTTAAGTGTGTCGATGTTATGTACTATACATTCACCATAATTTTTTTGCGAGTTTTATATGCATTAATTTATAGAATTTTGATATGTACGACAATGTAATGGCTTGCAAAGGAAATCTTCTTTAAGTGTTAAAATTTCTAGATAATTCTAATATGTGATATTTTCAAAACTATCGATTATGTCATCCAATTGTATATATCGAGTTTGCATAATCAGCAATTCAAAACATGCATGCATGAATCCTGATGACATGAATGATATATAATTAAGGTGAATGTCGCATGTACCTTAGTTTGATTTAGGGTACCTTGTAGTTGATCGAATATTACAACTTCAATTTACTTAATAATATAATTGGTAGTCTCTTAATAAATTTGGAATATACGTTGATGATTCAAGTGCTAACATAGAAAAAGAAATATTTCATGTGTAGTATTGAAAAATCCGTAACACTGCAATTTGCTCAATTGCCCATTAAAGAATATTCCAAAGGACAATTTAAATAAATTAATATTCCCCGTTAATTAATAATGGGCAAAAAAAATTACTGAATAGACCACTAAATATAATTTTAGTACGAAAATTTGCTTTATTAAAAAAAGTTATAAAATATCATTTACTTCTTATTTATATTTTATCCATTAGAAAGTATACTTATCAAACGAAAATATTATATCATTCCTTAAACTCTAGTTGAGTTTTTACATATAATTTTTTTCCATTGAAATTTATGACCCTAAATTCGAGGTGTAAGATTTAAAAAACGTATTAAATGTATTCAAAATTTTTGGTTGGCATTTGAATTGACATAGTTGGTGGTTCCGACCAATATGAATGCTTTTCTTCCACCGTGGGCGATGAAGACTTGAGATATGTGGTTTTTCTTGATTTCTAAATCTATTTCTGCCAAAATTATTTAAATATTTAAGTGTTTGATTTGTAACCCTTAAATTCAGTGAGAAAGGGATGGTCTCCTACTGAATTTATTGATGTACACAATAGACATACATTAATTACATTAGTTTCTTGAAATGCTACTTGATTTCTAATAGTCTACAAGTGGTGGAAATTAATAAAGGATGATTCTGGTGAAGGTTTAAGGATAATATGGATTGCGGTTTGTGGCTCTACTTAATATATTTTTCTCGAATGATTTTTTCGAAAATGAGGGCTTGAAACCACGATCAATCGGGAACAATATAATTAGTTACGACGAGCCGGCCGACTGTCGGAAATTTATGTCGTCATTGTCTTTTCAAATGTTATATTATACGGATTCACAAATTGATGTTCGTGAATATTATTGCTATAAGCAATTCAAGATCGAGGGTATTGTTTTCACTTAAATTGCATGCAATCTTTTTTTTTTTTTGTGAGAGTGTGTGTGTGTGTGTAAATCGAGATACAGTTAAAATGCGATGGAAAGTTAAAATTAGCGTAATTAATTAAACGACCATAAATTACATATATATTAAAATTGTGAATATATCATGTATTAATAGTTAGTGTGACTATATTTTAATACAAGTTAGCAAATGTAAATCCTTTAATTGGTAGATGGATAGGAATCCCATGCACGTCAGTTTCCACGAGTTGGAGAGAAGCAATAGAGTCAAAGAATTCAGGGTTTTAAATAATTAATTAATTGTGTTCAGAGTTGGCACCGTAAGATAAATACATATGATTTAATTATAATTATTTCTGGAGTTAAGTAAATATTTACATTATGATAAATTTGTATTGAAAGTACTTGTAGTTTTATTCTAATTTATAAAAAAATTGTTTGGATAATGTGTTATTTCAAAAAAAATGATGGTATTGTTTTTTTTTTTTTTTTTTGCGATAAGAATAGTATTTTAAAAAATATCGGTTTTTTTAGTGAGATAAATGTGCTATTGCCATTTAAAAAATTACCATACCGAGTCTAACTTAGTTAGTGTTAAAGGAAGATTCTTCGTATAATACTAGTATACTAATACATGTGTTGCGTGTTTATACAATATTTTTTATAATTTATTTTGTTTATATTTAATGAATATGAAAATATAATTATAAGAAATAGTAAGAGATTGCATTGCAATTTTAATATATAAATTAAAAAAATAAGAAAAAAAGGAAAAAAATGCAAGTACGAATTGAACCTACAATTTAAAATTTAAAAAACAGGTTCTATCCATAGAGCTAAAAACAAAGTTCTATCCGTTGAACTACATGCAAAATGTTTTAAAATTTTAATATTTTATTAATATATATAATTATTAAAATAGACCATGACATAAAAGTTAGTTACTGTAAATGTCTCAAATTTAATAATATAATGTAGATTATAGATATCAGTGACGACATCTCATTTCATGGTGTTATAGTTTATACGTACAAACGCACACGCACACGCATATACACACACATTTATAATGTATATATATATGTAAGATTGTTAGACATAAAAAGTACATGAAAATTCGAATGAATATTTATTTTATGAAATATTTCATTTATTTTTTAATCATTAGTTCAGCTAATTTAAACAATTTTGTATAAAGACAAGCATCCAATGGGACCTCGTCTTTTATATTATAGGCAAAAACCTCCAATTTCTTAGACTTCTTTGGTCCCGGCAATCAATTATTAAGATTCTAAAGGTACCTTAAAGAAAATAAAAAAGAAAAAGAATATAAATAAAGTGGCATATTGAGTCCAACTAGAGGTTTAGCACTGCACTTCTATTTTAATAATATAATATAGTAATAGTAATACTTAATAATTACTATTATACATTTATTTACTAATTAATTTCATGACTTATCCAAACGATGCTTTGCATTATTTTATGTTTCGTTATAATTCCATTTGATTTAAATTAATCCTCTTTTTTCAAGATGTGAAAGCCCA
Organism: Primulina tabacum; assembly: GCF_025594145.1. NCBI lineage: Eukaryota > Viridiplantae > Streptophyta > Magnoliopsida > Lamiales > Gesneriaceae > Primulina > Primulina tabacum. Next base: position 10,447,266 of record NC_134554.1, read on the forward strand.
CATTGCACCCTTCAAATTAATTCCACTTAACAACTGTTGAATTCTTAGCCTTTTTTAAATAATAGTTGATAAAATAAACGTAAACTGTGAGCTCTCTGAATAAAAAATTTTGTTAAACAACTATATATATTATATAAGGGAAATTTTACATTTTTATTTTGTAACTTGCATTTAATTTTTAGTGTTCAATTCTCATATTAGTCTACAAATTTGCAGTGTTTTTTTAAATCAATTTTAGTCATTTTTCATCGGAGTGCTGATGTGATGTCAGAAAATGATGACATGGTACCGAAAAATGATTACATAATACCAAAATGTTCTAATGTGTTTGATGTCATGTATAATATTATAGGGTAAGCAGTAAAAACATTAAATATTTTTATCACACATGGGACAATTTTTAAAAATTACTACAATTATTTAATCTTTCTTGCAAAGAAATAAGATTCTACATCAATCAACTTGTTAGTTAATTAACTAATTAATCTCCAAAATAATGTGGACTTAGGTGTCTCATGTGAAATGTTTGTCACATCAAGTCAACAACTATAAGCTTATTTAGGCCAAAATATTTGAAATAATTATTTTATCCACGTAAATGATTGTGTAAAGCTAGAATAATGTGTGTAAAATAGCATCTTTGTCCCCAATTATTAGATTCATTCAATCACCAATTTCTCATTTTATTATTATCATTTTAGTATACATATTTATTGAGGCGTATCTCAAATTTATGATCTAATTTTGACTAAAAAAATGTTTTTAACAATTTATAAGTATTACAAGATTGAAATTTTGATTTAATAGATTTATTCTCTCAATTAGATGTGAATTTTAATTAATATTCTCATGTAAATGAATGTAGCTAGTTGCTTGTCACTTGTCCGTGATTCAATAATTTATTTATGTGGTCAACAACTTCGAAGAATATATTCTCAAGAATTCTATATTGGGTTTCGTAACAGCGAATAATCATCGTATGAATTATGACCATTTATCAGTTGATGATACTTGAAATCTTCGATAATGGAAAATGAATCATTCAGCGATGATTGACAAGTTGAGACTGTTGGATCTAGGTTTTCTACACGTCCAAGCGCATCGAAAGTTTAAAAATTTTGTTTTATTTTGACAATCAAAATATGTTTTGCTTTGGACGCTCATATGATTTTAATAAAACATTCATAGGGAGTTTAAAAGTTATACCTTTGGTGAATAAATCGCGTGGCATCAACTGATCCGGTATGACGAATCTAACTCTTGATGAATCCCTACGAACTTTCTTCGATGAACTCCTTTCTTTTCTTCTTATTAGGTCCACTACTGGATGATCTAATCCTCTTCCAATTTGCACTAGAAAATATGGAAGATATTTTGCGTATGAGAGAAAATAATTGAGAGACGACTCAAACCCTGAAAAAACTTCAAGGTGGCCGAAAATTTTTCCTTTTGAAAGGGAGGTTCACGTGAGTTTGGTGATGGTGGGGCTAGGGTTTCACTTGCATGCTTTATTTATAGTAAATTCCATAGCCTAATTAATATTAATGGGCTTGATTTAATTAATTGAGCTGGTCCAACTAATTCAATTAATTTAATCAAGGTTCATTAAAATTTTAATTATTTATTATGTTGGACTTGTACTCCTACAAGCCCATTAAACATATTACTCATCATATTTAATTTATTAATTAATCAACTCAACTTTTGAGCTTAATAAATTAAATACATTATAAATTCAACATTTGAATTTATTATTTAAATTATAAATTCAACTACTTGAATTTTCATCACCTCCAAAATTTAATATTTAATAAACCCAACATTTGAGTTTAATAAATTAAATTCTCAAATTTTATAAATTCAACTCCTTGAATTTATTCTCTCAAAATTTAATTATCATAAATTCAACTCCTTGAATTTACTATAATATAAATTCAACTTCTTGAATTTATTCTCTCAACGGGAACAAACGATCCAGTGCTTGTGTGACCCTCAATGGTTCAGGGATACGGCTAGCCGTGAGTTCACAACTCTTTGTGATTCAAGACATAATCCTTTATTCGGGCTTACCCTAGTTAGCCCCATTCTTTTCATCAATACCTTGATCAAGAATGTCAGAACTCATTTCTAATTGCACCCATCAGATCATGGTAAGAGCGTCTAGTAGCATCGCCCCATGATCCCCTAGGTATCACTGATAGTGTCTGTAAGAACCAGTCGATTATGATTAACGTACAGTACGGTTCCTTCATCTCATATATCCCAATTGAATCTGCAATCATTGGTTTATCGAGGGTTGCATATTAATTCGACAACTATGTGATAACTATAATAATGGCATCGCGTGTACTATTTGAACTATTGGAGGACTCCTTCTCCAACATACATCTCGTACTCTGGCCAGAGATTCCACGCGATATTATTTCATCAGATCACATAGGATATTCACACCCGCAGGTGAGCGGTGAATCCCCGACTACAATGCACTTAGCTCATATATGTGTCGCAACTATACCCAACCTCGCCACCTGATGACTCTCCTGGAGCCGGTAAACGAGTCAAAGCACAGCCCTAGCATATAGAGCATCAGTGTTGTCCCGGGTCGTAAGGACTAATGGTGTACAATCATAACCACGGACTTATCCTCTCGATGAATGATAATCACTTGGAAAGTGCGAGGGAGGGTTGTTCGGTATAATCATCATATGACTACTCATCTGCATGTTTGGACATCTCTATGTCCTTACTAAGAAACGCAGTACACACATCACAGATGCTAGTCTCGAGCTCAAACGACATTTATCCATGTTTTAGGCGGGCTGAATCGACTAGGAACGAATTTAGATTATACAATGTTTACAAACGAGTTTCAACATCGAATTACGATTCATTTGTATTAAAGCATAATCAAGGTCTTTATATATGTTGTTCACATGGGGATAAAGAAATAACAAACCATGAAATAATGAATTATATTAAAATAAAGATTGTTAATTACAACTGAGTCAATAAAATCTCTAGCCAACAGTTGGCTTGCAGGGCATCTACTCTAACAGAGACAAGTATTAAACAATTTTTTTAAGAATAATTTATGTCGTTCTAGTGCTTCGTTTGTGACAATTATATCCCAAAACACAACTACTTCTTGAAATAATAGCACGGTAAATCGTGATAACAATAACTCGAAAATATAGTAAACTTTCTTTGTAGAAAGAAGAAGAATGAACGATATTGAGTGCAGAATTTTTGATGCAAAAGTTCTCTTTGATTGAGTCTTGATGTCTTATTCAATTTTTTCAGTCTGAAAGGACATGTTGATTTATCAAAGTGAGTGTCTCCTGATTCGTAAAACTGAATTTAACCATCATTGGACACCAATCCAATGAAAGGATATCAAAAAATCTCGGAAAAACATCTAACTATTGGTGAAAACATAGCAACAATCGCAGGGAAACCATTTTCGGGCGTCCTCGTTCCATAATTGTCGTCTGTGTTTTTGGGCTAATTCCTAAAATGGTGGAAAACACGCCCACTTCTGTCCGAGTTCCCTCGAATAGAACAGCAGGGCAGGAGCCCTGTTTAGGTGTTCCTACGCTACCAGGAAAATCTAAGCAGCACTTGGTGCACAATTTTTTTTCTCCTTGTGTTATTTTTCCGAATCTTTCTAGTGTTCATTGCTTAATTTCAATTTATTAAGCTAAACAAATTCCAACACCATTTACGAAAAATAATGAGTAATTAGCGGTATACTAGATTTATATTTAAAACAAATACATTATTATTTTTATTTTAGTTATTTTTAGTTGTTGTAGTAGTATTTGTCGTCGTAGTAATTAACAATAGCAGTAGTATGTCTTTGTTTTTTTCCGAACAAGTTGAATTGCATTTATATATATTATTGTTGTAATTATATTCTGAGATATACATATTTGAAGTCTATTTATAAAATTTTATAAGATTTTTACAAGTATTTTGTGGAGCTTCGGATGCTATATTCAGTTTTTTAACACATAATTCAACATTTTTAATTGATATAATGGGAAGAATATTTTTCTTTCAAATAACTAACGTGGCTTATTATTTGAGATTATGATTATATTCACAATAGTGAAAATGATATAAAAATAGATATATATGTTATTGATTTTTCCCATAAACAACTAAATACTTGACAATTCAATAAATTCACACGTCGAATGCAAGAAATTCTAAACCCAGACCAATATTTTGCACTTGACGTATAATATTAAAAAAAATCGTGTAATGCAATTCCGACAGAGCTACTCATCCACTCGGGATCCACAGTTTCAGCATTTAAGTTTAAGCGTCAATGCCATGACCCAATTGTTGTTGAATACGTAATAACATGGAATAAAAACGACATTCCTCAAGGATGAGTACGTATATAATTAAGTATTTGTCAATTACCAAAAATTATAAGTTTATAGCTAATATTAATTTTATAACTTCAATCTCTTTAAATCATACAACAACATAAACATTATGTATCGATTGTTTTCCTAACATTAACAATTATTACATCTCAGCATAACTGAAAAGTCAACCTAATACAATACAGTACAATGACAAATAACGCGGTATAAAGCTGGATATATGGACATGAATACAATGAGGTGCAAAGTTTGAACAATTACATGTCAAAATGAACTAGTACTGATGATGGCAACATTAACAACAACGGCGGCATCCGAAGCGATAACCTCAAACAAATACATAAATGTGATTCGTGGCGAATGAGTCAGTATCCACTATTATACCCTCTCAATCAAGAAGGGAAAATAAAATTTTTATCTATTAAATTTTCATAATTTAGGTTTTGGTCAGCAAAGTTTTCAAAATTTGATGTTGGTATATTAAATTTTATTTCTTTGACTTTCGAAATTAATTTATCAGAATACTAACGTGACATAAAAAAAAATGTAGGATAACAAGATTTGAATGTCAAGTTAATATAGTCCAAATTATTTTTCAACAAGATTTAAATTAAATATAAAGTTGGAGAATAATATAACTTGATGGGGTCTCATTCCAACAATTAATTCATACACCTACTGTAATAAGGACACTGTACATTGAACCAATCATTGCTGGATAACATATGTGAATTAATTGCTTATCCCTTGACAGCCACGAAGTGGTTATCCATATATTCCTCGTCTCTTGTACGAAATTTTATCTGTAATGTGGATCATTGGAAATTTAATAAAGAGTTGCATGAAATCAGCATTTTAAATAAACTATTACAGAAATTGGCCCTAAACTGCATTTACTGACCTATGTGAAATGTAAAAAGTGTCGAAAAATAGGAAATGCATTAATGCATTTCCTGTGGTGCATTAATTGAATTGCAGACGAAAGAAACGCGTTTTATACGCGGTAGGATGCGTTCAGACGGAACGCGTTTTATACGCGTTTTTACACTGACAGGAAGCTCTATAAATAGATATCCCATTTCATTTTGAAATCATCCCTTCTTCGAGTTTTCTCTCATCTTATAAGCATTTGAGTGCTTAGTTATATATATTTGTGAGGTGTTTTGTTCTCCTGTATTAAGAGAGTGTGTGTTCTCTTTGGAAACACAGTGAGTGAGTTGTACACCACAAAATATTATAGATGAAATTCTGTTCATCTTGCCCGTGGTTTTTACCCTAATAATTTTTAGGGGTTTTCTACGTAAATCTCGGTGTCCAGTTTATTCTTTATTTTCGGGTTTTATTATCTAAAATTCGCACGTGGGACCAACAAGTGGTATCAGAGCCTTGGTTTAAAATTTTTTAAAATTCTGAGTTTGCTCTGTGGTTGCAGCCTAGACTGATCTTCCACATCAGAAAAGATTTTTTGAGATTTTTTATTTAAGGCGGGATTAATTTTGTCCAGTCTACTAAATTATTGTAGATATAATGGCGGGAAGGTATGAGATAACAAAGTTCAACGGAAGCAATTTTATGCTGTGGAAAATAAAGATACAAGCAGTTTTAAGAAATGAAAATTGTTTGGCGGCTATTGGAGATAGACCGGTGGAGATTGCGGATGATGGAAAGTGGAATGAGATGAATGATAATGTTGTTGCTAATTTACACTTAGCTATAGCTGACGAAGTTTTGTCAAGTATCTCTGAGATAAAAACAGCCAAAGTTATCTGGGATACTCTGACAAAGATGTACGAGGTCAAGTCGCTACACAACATGATTTTCCTAAAGAGAAGGCTTTATACTCTTCGGATGGCGGAATCTTCATCGATTACCGACCATATCAACACACTCAATACTCTATTTGCCCAACTCACTTCCATGGGACATAAAATAGGGGAAAATGAACGTGCGGAGCTTCTACTTCAAAGTCTACCAGATTCATATGATCAACTTATCATCAACATAACCAACAATATTCTTATGGGCTTTCTAAGATTCGACGATGTCTTAACTGCGGTTCTCGGAGAAGAAAGTCGGCGCAAGAATAAGGAAGATAGGTTGGTAACCTCGAAGCAGGCAGAGGCGTTACCGATGATAAGAGGAAGATTTATGGACCGTGATTCCAGTGGGAGCCAAATGCGAGGTAGATCAAAGTCAAGAAGTAAGAAAAAAAATATTTACTGATTTAAATGTGGCGGTAAAGGGCACTTCAAGAAACAGTGTACGAGTATCGATAAAAATTCTCAAGGAAATGTGGTCAGTACTTCAGGCAGTGGTGAAATATTATTCAGCGAAGCAGCAACTGTTGCAGAAGGCAGACACAAATTTTGTGACACATGGATTATGGATTCAGGAGCGACGTGGCATATGACGTCTCGGAGAGAATGGTTTGATCATTATGAACCAAGTCTCAGGAGGATCTGTATTCATGGGAAATGATCATGCCTTGGAAATCACTGAGGTCGGTACTATCAAAATTAAAATGTTTGATGGCACCATTCGCACCATACAGGAGGTACGACATGTGAAAGGATTGACGAAGAATCTTTTGTCCTTGGGGCAATTGGATGACATCGGGTGCAAAACTCGTATCGAAAACGAGATCATGAAAATTGTGAAAGGCGCGCTTGTGGTTATGAAGGCGGAAAAAATTGCTGCAAATATGTATGTACTTTTGGGAGAAACACACAAAGAGACAGAACTAGCTGTTGCATCAATTGGTTCAGGAGAAGAATTAACAGTGTTATGGCATAGAAAGCTCGGGCATATGTCAGAACGAGGGTTGAAAATTCTCTCAGAACGGAAGCTGCTGCCGGGACTTACAAAAGTGTCACTACCCTTTTGTGAGCAATGTGTAACCAGTAAACAATACAGATTAAAGTTTGACACTTCTACTGCCCTGAGCAAAAGCATATTGGAGCTGATTCATTCGGATGTTTGGCAAGCACCGGTTGTATCCCTAGGAGGAGCGAGATACTTTGTCTCGTTCATTGATGATTTTTCTAGGAGATGTTGGGTGTATCCAATCAAGAAAAAATCAGATGTTTTTCAGATCTTCAAAGATTTGAAAGCGCGGGTTGAACTTGATTCAGAAAAGAAAATCAAGTGTATAAGGACTGACAATGGAGGAGAATATACCAGTGACGAATTTGATGCATATTGTCAACATGAGGGCATCTAAAGGCAATTCACGACGGTTTACACGTAAAATCGATCGTAGTTTAAAACCGTATGTTTAATTTTATATTACAACAAAAAATTTGCTTTGAAACATAAGATTTAAAGGGCTAGCTATTGAGTTTCTGAGGAGGGTAGAGAATATTGCCCCAACTTAGGGATACATGGTATTTCTTTCTTATGTATGACACAATAATCAAATTACATTGTGTAATTTATTGTGTACTTTTTTAAATGATTTGGATGGCTGGTGCATATTTTCATGATGTAAAGATATAATTGTCAATGATTAATTGTGGTAATAGGGACAATGCTAGAGATAAGCATACGAGAATAATTGTCTACCTACACATAATAGTTATTAATGCATGTGAAACTGATACAAAATTTCAAGACCCGAATAATTTTTTATTTTATTTTAACAATAGGATACCTTCGCATGCATATAATCTTCACCTACCCAAAAATGCCCAAATAAAATAAGCAAGCGTCAAGAAAATAATAATGGAAAACTCAAAAGGAATCTAAAACGGATAAAAAATGAAAATTTAAAATAGTAATATTATTACAAACTAATAACCAAAAGTCTTAGATTTTTTAAACCGGGGTTGATATAACTAGGTAGTAAAGGCTAGGAGCCAAGAATTCAAAAGAAATAAACAAAAAAATAAAATATTAAAATTAGTAAAAATATCTGCTAAAAAATTAGTAAAAATATTATCTTAGACTAATAATATTTTTTTAAAAAAAAACTTGTTTATTGTATTTAACATTTGTTAAAAGTATACACGGCAACTTGAACTTTGTGTGCTATGAAATCTTGAAGAAGAAGAATAATTTATATATAGTGACGCACTAAAAAAGCCTCGCGAAGGCAATCACTTTTATTTCAACTTTTTCTTAGAGTCCGCGACTTTAACCCGAGACATATACTCGATTTGGGATTTCTTAGGCAAAATATCTTGAATTTAGTGAAAAAATTGGCACGTAGAGATATCGTTTTTAAATTTTTAAATATTTACGAATTCGTTTGAATTATATTAAATTTAGACTCGTATCACATATAAGTCTCGAGATGTTTTTTTAATGGATCAATTAAAGATTTGTATAAGCTTTTGGTTATATAGTTTAATAGCGATGCATGGATATTTAGGTACACTCACAGTCTTATACATGTTATAACTCAATTCATTAAAAGATTCCTTCTTTTTTTTTTTTTTTTTTGCTATAATTAATTGTGCACGTTGATGAACAAAAAGCATTCTCCATAATTATGAGGTAACATTTTGTGTAGGATGCCACCAAGTTTTTGATGTTTGATCATTGGAATTGATGATTGCATAACCTTGCTCGGATGCTTTTAATGATTTAAGTGCAATTTTTGAGCCTTTAGGCCTATGTAAGAGGTCAAAATAAAATGGGGATACAAGAACCCGATGTGCACGTAGAGTTATATTTTTATTTTCCATGTTATTGAATTTCAATCTTGTTCATGTATTTTCTAATTTTTGAAAATTTTAATTATTTCCATTAGAAGTACTGATGTGTTATACATGTCATCGCAACATTAGAATTATATCGATGATATATCAGCACAATTTAAAAAAATGAATAATATTATTAAAAAAATAAGACTGAAATTTGACAACATAGATAATCGAAAATTGACAAAAGACAAATATATAAGACTGAAATATTATTTACAAATTTTAAAGATAAGAACCAGGTTTGAACTTAAATAAATTGTCTATGAATTCTCTTAATTTTTAATCATGATATAACAAATAAAAATGAAAAAAATATTCAAAACACTTGATTCAACGACGAATCATAATCATATATTCACAAGTTGCATAATTAACCCCAAGTCCGCAACCCTTAACTAATCTATCCAACAATGGGCCAACAGACCACCCAATTGACCGGATCTTTGGTCATGTCTATTATGAGAAAGATCGATGATTTTTACTCAACAATCACTCTCTCAATATATAATCACAAAAACTTACATTTCATAGTAATCATATGTAAGCTTCATTACAAAACAAATTCTAAAATCGAATCTATGCAGAAAACTATATCTATTGATAATTATGCAACTTAAATATTTTAAAATTCTCAGTTGTGCTTGTAGTGCAAGCTCGACATTCATCATCTCTCTCATCAAACTTTGTTTCCCCAACTATACAAGTAAAATGCTTAGTATATAAAATGATTTTTTGTTTTTTTTTCCTTTTAAAAAAAATAGTCTATGGACTTATCTCTTTGTCACCCTGAAAATATTATGTCCCCCACTCCTCTTGATAGCATCATATGAAATTTCCAAAACCAAAACCAAAATCAAATTTGTCATAATTAAATTTTATAAGATACATAGACAAATTTTCTTTATTGTGAATGGCATGAAGGGCACACCAATAAGTTGAGTGTGAAATTTATTTGGAGCATTTGATTATGGGTGGTAAAAAGGGGTAATTGGCGGACCCATTTGACCAGCAACCACGGAACACAATTCCGTAGTTTGATCCTCACTCGTGCCATAAAATCTATTTTCTTGATCATTGCTCCTCCCACTAATCTCCATTCACAGTTCCCATTATTTTATTTTTTTTATAATACTTCGAATTTATAATTAAATAAAAAAATTTAGAGTAATTAGGAACCGGTGATAACTTAAAATTAATTTAGTAAATAAAAAATATATAGTATGATTATGGAAAGAAAAATATAGAGTAAGTTTTAGGGTTGACGAAATATAGACGACGTCTTTCTTTCATTGGCTTCCGTAATTTGTCTGCACTTACACTTTAGTAGTCAACACAATTTATTGGACTCGCGGTTGATGATCTCCTTATGTATCCGTTTTACTAATATTATAAAAGAAAATTATATTTTTTGGTTATGTTATAGGTTAGTCAATTCATTTTTTTAGTCTATTAATTTATATATTTTCAAATTTAATTGTTTGTTTATTGGAGTGCCGATACATTTGATACACCAACATTGTTTGACGTTACGTCAATAATTTTTCAAATTACATCATTATTTTATGATGTAATATCAGAACTCCGAAAAAAATGACAATAAATTGAAAATGATGGAAATGAATTGGCTCCAACCACAAATTAACACGTAACTACATAAAAAATAAACAAACGTACAAATTACACATTGATATAATATTTTGTGTGTGCAAAAATTCCAATAAACAGAAGATGATCGCTATTTTTTCTCGAGGTCATTTTTATAAGATGGTCTATTTAATATGGGTATTACTCCACTAACAAAAAGATACGGATGTACAAAGATTTTTACACAAAATACTCCTTCGAACTTTTACCAGAAGTGGGTCTATATTTTACTGCAAATACATCATTTTATTTCGTAATTAATGATATCTAATGATGATTATATTTTTGAATACATTATCAAATTAAAAACCGGAAAGATGGTGGGCACCGGGAGATTTTGAGCCGTCGGAACGGTCCAAGCCGGCCGACAGATCCCGTTTAAACGGGGACAACTTGGAATGGTTTTTTAAGCAACCTTTAACCAGCCTTCCCCTTTTCTTTTCGTTTTATTTTTAATTCATTTTTTTTAAAAATAAAGTCCTCAAAAATAAAATCATTCACTCATAATTGATCCCACAGCATGCCAGCGTGGGTGGCGCCTCCGGCTCCAGCCGTCACTATAGCCACTACTGTTTGCCGGTGATTCCAGGGAATTACTCTCATCATTTCTGTGTACTTTTAAATTTCATTTTGATGGTATTTTTTTATTTTTTTTTTTGGTTTGTTAAAAAAGAAGAATGGTTGAATGCAATAGAATGATATCGTACAGTTTAAAATATTAAAAATTGTATTGTTTTTGTCCACTTTAAATTTGAATAAAATGAAAAATGCTTTGTCCATTCGATAATCTTCTATTTGAATAATAGTTATAAATTTAATTTTTTTTTGTACTTCGAGTGGACAAATGTTAATGTCATTAGCTCGTACTCCCACTTGATCCACCATTTGTCCTCCACTTATTGCACCTTCTTTCTTTATTCTTTGCCTTCTTAAAGATTAAGCTAGAAAATTACATTTACAATTGGATGCAATTTTTTTTAAAAAAAAAACATCAAAAGTTTTCAGTTAATTAAAGTAATACATATATTTACCATGAGCTTTTTTGTTAATTAAACCATTTGGGTTTTTTCATCATGTGGAATATTGTGGGTATCAGAAGATAATTTTAAAAATACAAATAAATTTTAGCCCGGTTGATGTCATCTCCGCGTATTCTTTAAAGCTGTTTCTGTAAACAAAATCATAATTATTTTATTAAAAAAATAGGATACAGCATAAATAATAATTTTATTATATAAATATATCAGAAAGGTAAAATCTATAAGCAGCGGCTGGCCACGTGTGGGCCTAACGCCGTTACTGGGACCTAAAAGGACTATAGGAGTGGGCCTCACGCCGTTACTCGTTTCATCGTGCCTTTCCATTAGCGACTCAATTTATCAGTCTAGTTTTTTAATATATATTTATATTATTAATTAAAATTATATTTTATGTACTAACTTTTGTCATGTAGGTAAAAAAAAAATTATTCCAAAAATAATCATTAACCATTCAATTTCATATTTTTAAAATCTCTTTATATCTTATTATAAGATCTGAAATTTTGTTTGGTAATTTTTTAAAAAAAACTTATGAACTATCAAAATAAGCTATTTTAAAAAATTTCCATTCTTGTTTAAAGAGATTATTTGAATGTCTTTTAAAAACCAATTTATTTAAGTATATCTATAACATCTCAAACTATTGGATCGCGAAAATGTTAAAAATTTGATTTTGATAATTACAAAATTTGGATAAAAATAAATAAATAATGATTTTATGTAATATATTTTTCTCCCTTTTGAATAAAAAATTATTTTTAAAACAAATTAAACACAGAGATTACTCCCTTAAATATTTAATTAAATATTCCCTTTAAAATTATAATTAATTTTCCGGCTACATTTTTTAAAGTTTGAAAATTAACACAAATGGAGATATAATCCAAATGATGCACAATAACAGCACAAACGTGAAATTTACAACTGCAGTCTAAATATATGTTATTTATGTAACATATTCAACACATAAATACATAAATTGATCAATTAATTTTCAACAACAATAGAAAATTAAACCCAAATTTGTCGCAACACAAATCAAGAAATGTTTGTCAGCCCAATATTCGTTAAACATTCAAGAGGTTCTTTATCAGTTATCGTGGTAACCCGAATTTCTAACAATAGCTAGCATTTTGCATCAGCTAGCAATATTTAGCAGTAAAGCAAAAATTTCATCAGCTAACAATTGCACCAGCAGAAGAGTTCAGTAGAGCGTGATTCCAGCAGACAACTACTGATTATGCTTATGACTTGTAACTGAAACATTTAACATGGAATAAAGGATGTCAATGACACATAATGGCGGATTATGACCATTAATTGGGAGGCTAACAGTCAGAATTTTCCCTACAAATAACACACTCAAATCTCAAATCTTGAGTTATCACTTGAAATTCGACCTAAGAGAGTGCATTTTTCGAGCAGAAAAATTCAGTAGCGAGAACAAACAGATTCCAGACTTCAACCGAAATTTTCTAGGAAATTACGTTAAGTGAGCTTTTGTATAAATATCTTGAAATCAGTTTGATAATTTATGTTTTGAATCAAAGTATATGTATTTTTGATTTCTAATATCTGATTTTTGAAGCACTGAAACCTAGTGAACTAATGGTAGGAATAAATATTTTGAAACATTCCTGATTACTGAAATCTGATTAATGGCTTCACCCCTTAGAGGAGAGAACATATATAGGGGAATGATATCAGTTTAGCCATGAAATTCACAAACATGCTCAGTGCTTGCTAAATTTTAAGTTCTGATTTCTGTTCTGAAACCTGTTATTCCTGAATACTGATTCATTTCTGAAAGTAAGAGTTTCTGTATATTATTTGTATTATTGTTTCTGTTGAAAATAGTTTTGAAAACTAAGAGTTATGCCCGCCCCGCTTATTGAGTGACGATCATATCACTCACCCACCAAACCTATCTCAGATAAGAATAAGGAATAAATGTTAGAAGAAGAAGAAGATCAAAATCAGTTCTGGGGCTGGTGAAGAAGACTGTTGTCTCTTAGTTCTAATTTATGTTTTTCCGCTGCATCTGTTAAGACGTTTTTATGTCTGGTTTTTATATTTCGCTGTAAAACAATAGTTATTTGAGTTTGTATCAGACAATGAAATATTCAGTATTATGAATAAAAAGACATTGTGTGAGGCCCGGGGCCGAAGAGAGCGGGGGGTGATCGCCGGTGCCATCAGTTGCACGGACAATGAGCGGCTCCTGACAGGCTTCTAGGTGGAGGGAACATGAATGAACAGATCCCATACCGGAATGAGAGGGATTCCGAGACTGTTCAATGTTATGGACTGTACAGTTGAAGAGGGCTTAAAAGATTTGATTTGTAATACTCATATCACGAAGGTGCATCTTCTTTTCGGTAATTCATCACATAAGAACTCCAAAGTTAAGCGTGCTTGACTTAGGGCAATTTTGGGATGGGTGACCTTCTGGGAAGTTTCTCAGGGTGCATGTGAGTGAGTGCATAAGCACGCTGGAAAGACTCGTCTTGATACAGTGAGGACAGTCGTCAAATCTGGGGACGTTACAGTTGGTATCAGAGCCGACCTCTCTTAGTACGGTGTGGTTCGGGGACGAACCAAGTGGAAGCTGGTGGGCATGTGAGGCCCGGGGCCGAAGAGGGCGGGGGGTGATCGCCGGTGCCATCAGTTGCACGGACAATGAGCGGCTCCTGGCAGGCTTCTAGATGGAGGGAACATGAATGAACCGATCCCATATCGGAATGAGAGGGATTCCGAGACTGTTCAATGTAATGGACTGTACAATTGAAGATGGCTTAAAAGATTTGATTTGTACTACTCATATCACGAAGGTGCATCTTCTTTTCGGATAATTCATCACATAAGAACTCTAAAGTTAAGCGTGCCTGACTTTGGGTAATTTTGGGATGGGCGACCTCCTGCGAAGTTTCCCAGGATGCATGTGAGTGAGGACATAAGCACGCTGGAAAGACTCGTCTTGATACAGTGAGGACAGTCGTCAAATCTGGGGCGTTACACATTGTTTCTGAATTTTGTACTTATGAGGCTCGTTGTTTTCGAATGTAAATTGGAGAGCAACTGCCGGTGTCGACCAACCCCGTCCCTAGGGTGTGACAGTTATTGATAAAAATCACAATTGTAAGAGAATTGCTAAGCATGTTAACAAATACACAAAGCAATGATAGTACAAAAATAGAATATCCATATCGACAACAAACTCATATACTTTTTTGTAAATGAATAATTTTTTTGAACAAATGTATCGAGCTTTCTTAATAATGGATGACTCAAATGTGAATATATTTGTCATTTCCATTGTCAAATTCAACATCCTTGGTTCTTTCGACAAAAAAAGAGATATTGTTGGGTTGCAGAAATATTAACAATCTTGATTTTGATAATAACAAAAATTGTTATTATGTTGCTAACATATTTCATCAAATAAGTAGTTGGTAAATCAATTTTTGAAGCTCTGAGAAGCTTAAACTCAAATTCAGTATATCTTAAAAATTCATCATGGTAGATGATGCGATCCTGGTGAAATGAGTGGGTAGGGTCGGGTGCTCCACCAGATCTGCTATCAAAATATTGAAGGAAATGTGAGTTGGACGCTTGGTTTGGGCTTCGTGACTCTTTAAGTGATCCGAGAAATCTGCGGACAAGAAAGTAACCACGTGAATGGGCGTCG
Organism: Primulina tabacum; assembly: GCF_025594145.1. NCBI lineage: Eukaryota > Viridiplantae > Streptophyta > Magnoliopsida > Lamiales > Gesneriaceae > Primulina > Primulina tabacum. Next base: position 10,462,735 of record NC_134554.1, read on the forward strand.
GAAGGGTGTCCGGCGTGACCACTCCGATGCTTAAGTAAGTGAATTATTCAAGCCAAGAACCAATGTAACCAAGTGATGGTTGTGATATTGGTGTGAATGAATGAAAGTAAATGTAAAGAGAGAACCTGATATTTTTATAGTAGGAGAAGTAATGATGACCTCGTTTTCCGTGCTACCTACTAATTATAGTAGGACGGCTGAGCACACCCTATATTCTGACATGTCAAATCTCATACTGGTCATATCCAGCCCATCTGATTTTGTCAACCCATCGGCATGGTGTCATAGATGGGACATTCGCCCACATCCTATTCTGCTAGTATACTCGAGTGCGGTGCTTATATCGAGGTGGCTTCGGGTAAAAAGTTCCCGGGAGCTTGAACGAGAGCCTGGGCGTCCGGTGGCCCGGGGAGGAGACGTCCCGGGCATTCACCCGCTCGGCTTCTAGTGAACCCTTCCTGCCGACTTATCCTGATTCTGGCCATCCATCCAGTATCCTGGGTCGTCTATGCTCCGAAAACAAGAATCGTCCACGACTCGGGCACAACCCGAGCTATCCCGAGAGTATCAGTAGAAAATTCAACAGAGCTTGAAAATTAAGAATAACAGCAAATGCAGCATAGAAAGGCATCCGCTTGTTTCCGCAGACCAAACAAACAGACCAAGCAGGTCTAACCAGAAGAGTGAAGACCAAGTCAGCATATAAAACCAGTCTGGTCAAAAGAAAAATTAGCTCGGTTGTGGAAAATGGTCAGCAACGCAGATATTACCATTTTAACATTAAAAATGGTATACAAAATATCCATTAAATAATTTTATTTTTTAAATATAAATTATATTGTAATTAATATATTTATAACCACTGCTAATAATTTATGTTTTAACAATAGAATTATTAATTAACATAAGTACATGATTATTAACACTATTATTATACTATAAAAATGTTCGTTATTATTATAATAATAATATAAAAACTATTATTGTAACTAAAAACAACAATTATTATAATTATTAATAATTGATATTATTATTTTATTAATAACAATTATAATATTATTAAAAGTTAAAACTATATATCATGTGTATATGTAAAAAATAATCATATGCACCAATTTCATAATGTTATTTAGTTTTGGTAATCATCATAACAAAAATATTATACAATTCCAAGTACATCAGCGACATTAAACTTTGTTATTTTATTTATTCAAAGATTTTAACAATTTATTCTTAAAATAAGATCAGACATTTTATAAGCTCGTGAAACAACTTATAAGACATGAAAATTTATAAATTACTTTAGGAACTCAGCTAATTGCTCGAAAATATTACTAATCTAAAACATTTGAGAAAAACAACAAAAATAAGCTGAAAATTAGCTAAATCCACCATGATTTAAAATTGTCTCCCATTTTGAAAAAAGGGCAAAAAATCCAAGTAAAAAAGATTATATATAGATGCAAATCTTCCATGGTTTAAAAATGTCAAAAAATACTGTTATTCTGACGACTTAGATGGTTTTTACGATATCTAATTACAGAATTATAGATAATCTTTTTCCTTTTTGGAACCATATGACAGAGGATTTTGCATCTATTTTTTTCACAAAAGATTTTTTTTATTCCTTTTCTATGTAAAACAAAGGGAGGAAAAATATAATTTTTTCCCCAAAATTACGTCTCAGTCACCCATCCCCTCCAAAAAAGTTCATAAAAGTTTGGTACAAAAATGAATAATGGGCGTAAAAGCAGCCAAAAAAATGGTTTGGTTGGAAGGGACATATGATAATTACATTCTTTCACGTTTTGCACTTTGCCGCCCTCAATAGCCTTATTCATATTTTTTTAGCACACTTTACTTTACTACCTTTTTTAATATAGCAATTGATTTACTATTTTTTTTTTCGTTTGTACATTCTTGTAATTAATTTAGTTGTCTCGAGCACTAATTCTTCATTTATATGAAAAAGAACTTATACATTTGGGACGATGAGAGTAATTCAATTATTTGAATATCATATAATAAATGAAAATGAAAATCTTGAAAGAAGAGTGGGAAATAAAGCAAGGGTTTCACCATAAAATTAATGTGTATGATTTTGTGTTCCTCATTCAATGATCAAATTCCATACCATCCAACTTATGTTGATTTGATTTGATATACATGACATAGCCGGTCATTCTTCATATTTCGATTCGATGCTATAAATAAATGACTCATCCATTAATTTTTCAAGATATTATTATTCAAGACAAATTTAATTTTGATATAAATTTAAAAATAAAAAATTTGAATTTTTTACATATATTTTTAATATTATATTATATTTAAAAAGTACCCAATCCAAAAGCTCAAAAACCGGTAAATCAACAAGGATTTATTGTATCGAGTTATATTGAATCATGCATGGTTTAATTAGTTCGGATCAGTTTCCAGTTTATATTTAGAGGGCTTAGTTTAAAAACTTTTAAAATAATATAATTTTTTGAGTTTACAAGAATATTTGAATTTTTTTTAAAATAAGTAAATAAAATACCAAAATAAATTGTTTGACAATTTACAAACTAATTAAAAATATGGTTATCATAAATTATTTTTCGAGATCTTATTTTCATAATTTGAAATATCAGAATATACTCTTAGATATTATTATATCCAAAATACACACGACCAAGATTCAATGACATAGATATCAAGTTACACCTAAAAATATTTATCTGCATTACTTTTATAGAGTATCTTTCTTGTGTAACGATCCCACATCTGTAAAACAGACCGATAAAGTACATAACTATAGTGACAAATAATGCATTGACGTAAAAAGTACTATTTTTCACTGAACTCATCATATATTACTCAATATAATTCTGACATAAAAGCAACTCAAATAACAAATAAAAATTGATTTTTTTTTTGTAGTGAAAATAAATATTTTGGACATAAAAATAATATTTTCTATGGGTCAAATACCTTTTACTCAAATTAGCATATACTTACATAATATTTGTTTATAACATAACTAACAAAATATGACATCTTTGAAGTGAAAAATAATACTTTAGTTATAAAAATAATACTCTCATGTGTCAATTAAGTCAAATTCTATCTCACAAATTTGAGCAAGACATTTTCCGCTACTCTCTTTTTTGAATGAATGAGGGGTAGGGGTATTTTTTTTTTTAACGGATATTATACCAAACATATTAACTTAAGCAATAGTTAAGAAAATTTAATATTTAAAAATAAAATATGACAAATTACAGGTTACTAAATGTTATAATTTAATAAATTTTACCAATCATTTCATGTGTATGGTGATAATGACCATCATTACAATTTTCACTCACGCTTTTTCCGCGGCTTGAAGCTACCATTGCCTCCATGCAATTACGACAACTCAAGTAAAACAACAATCATTAATTTGTCCAAAATTAGACATATTTGTTCGAAAACAAGTGATAAAATCAACAGCTTTGACCGTCTATGATTTCCAAATGTCTCCTCTTTCATTACCTTGTTTCAATTATTGTGTTTTCTCTTGTTAACGTTGGTCAAGATCTCCACCATTTTTCTTATTAATTAATTAATGCAGTTAGATTTCCATAAACCACTGTTTACATTCCTCATAAATCGAAATAAACCCTGCATTTACCGAATTTATAGATATATGCCTATACATACGTATATATTTATACAAAAGTAGTTCTCTAGTGAGACGAGTAAAAAAAATTTATGTTTACAATAAAAATAATGAGTCAAAAAATTTACTCGTTAAGACATCTTCACAAGAATTTTAGTGTGTATGTATGTATATATTCATAAAATGGTAAATAGGGTAGTTTACCAACAATTCAATTATTTGATATTGATATCTTATCATACACCCAAATCGGATTGTTTACTACTTATTTCCATGTTCTTATGAATTATTAAATAGTCATTTTTCCCTATAGGGCACCGTCACTTTATTTATTTTGTTTATTAAATAATTTATGTATTGTGTCGTGAGTTAATAGACAAATATTTACAAGATGGGAAAATTGTAATTTTCTTAGCAGGGAAAACAATGTAATTTGGATTTTATATTTGTTTTTTTTTTTTTTTTGTAATTTTGATCATTTATATTGAAAAATTTCAATCTTACCTGCGTATCTTAAAATATTTTGATATACGTATCTTAAAATATTTTGATATTGAAGAGAGTTTCATGATACACAATTCATAGTTTTCTCACAAATTTCATTTAATTTTATAGACTTGAACGTTAATTTTATTTAATTGCTAGTCAAAATGACCAAGACCATTCGAAAAAGGACACAATTGTTACAAAAATATATACTTAAAATCAGATCATGCAGATTTAATTTATATTTTAAGCATTTATATTATTTTAATCTTAGATTCAAATAATTGTTAATTGTACAAAATAATAAAACACGACTGTATTGTATGGCATTTTGGAAGCACGTTTCTTAGCTCACCTACTGTAATGTATATAAACATTTGTACGACGGTTATTTTCAACCAACTGAAATACAATTCTTCTCTGACCCATTTGAGCATTAGCTTGGGTTCTTCAGTTCTTGACATGGTATCAGAGCCATAGGAATCATCCTAGGGCTTTTTTCGATTTGCTGCTCAGTTGCGTACCTTTCCAAGCAAATTCAACGCAATTTTCCTCCTGATTTCTTCCAGAGAGCTCATGGCTAACAATTGCAACTTCAATGATCCGTTGTATATTCATCCATCGGATACTCCGGGAATGAATTTGGTCAGTGATCCGCTGATTGGTGTGGAAAACTATGGCATTTGGAGCAGAGCCATGCTGATCGCACTTCGGGCGAAGAACAAAATTGCGTTGATTGATGGCAGTTCTCAAAGACCCCCAGTAGGTAGCCAAAATTTTCTTCAATGTGAACGATGCAATGCTCTTGTATTGTCATGGATAATGAATACAGTCTCAAAGGAGATTTTCGGAGGAATCATCTACGCATCCGATGCTTCATCAGTATGGACCGATCTGAAGGAGCAGTTTGACAAGATCAATGGATCGCGAATCTTCTCATTACATAGAGAAATTGGGCGCCTAACTCAAGGTAATAGTACTATCTCAACATATTTCTGTAAGCTCAAGCAACTTTGGGATGAATACTCTGCTCTTGTGATCTTGCCTTCATGTGAGTGTGATGCTGCTAGAAGATATTTGGAACACGATCAGCAGCAGCGGCTCCTTCAGTTCCTAATGGGGCTTAATGACAGTTACATGAATGTACGGAGCCTAAATTTTACTGATGACTCCATTACCTACGGTGGGGCAAGCTTTTTCCCTATTGTCTCAGGAAGAATCTCATCGGGCTTTATCATCAGTTGAGGCTCCTATAGCAGCCTTCTACACTAACCGGACTAAGGTAGGAAGTTCAGCGAAGGATCGCATGAATTTGTTCTGTGATCATTGTAATTATAGTGGACATACCAAGGAGCACTGCTATAAACTTGTTGGTTACCCTCCATGGCATAAATTGTACAAAGCCCCGAATAAGGGACTGCACAAGAAGGTGTACAGAGACATTGGGAAGCAAGGAAGAATGTCAGGAGATGCTAACTTTGTGGAAGAAAAGATTGCTACTCAATCAAAAATAGCAGCTGAAGCTCCACCTATCTTCACCCCTGATCAGTATACTGAAATTCTAAAGCTTCTGGGAAATCATCACATGCAAAATGAATGTGCACCAGTAGTGAATATGGCATGTAATATTTCACACAATTTCAGTTCGGAATGGATTATTGATACAGGAGCTAATGAGCATATGGTTGGTGATGTCTCTTTGTTGCAAGCTTCTAAATCCGTGGTAGATTCCACTAGTGCAGTGAGATTGCCAAATGGTAGTACAGCAATTGTTCATAAGACTGGCTCAGTTCAGCTAACACATTCCATTAAACTCGAACGTGTCTTATACATACCCCAATTTCATTTCAATCTCCTGTCTGTGTCCAAGTTTACCAAAGATCATGGCTGTTTTATCATCTTTTACCCACCTTTTTGTGTGTTTCAGGACCTGAGGACTGGGAGAGTAATGGGAATTGGTAAAGAAAGGCATGGACTCTATCATTTTACCTCAAAGACAGTTCCAAAATCATCTCCCAAGGGTAGTTTCAATCTTCATTCTTTTCTACCTAGAATAGACAGTCTGTATTCTTGTTCTGCTACTGATCTTTGTAAGGATGTTAGTATTGATACTTGGCACAAAAGGTTAGGGCATATGTCAATATCCAGAATGCATTTGTTACCCTTTATACAAAGAAATGATTCACTATCGCATTGTTCTGTATGTCCTATTTCCAAGCAATGCCGTTTAGCTTTTCCACAAGCTAGTTTGTCCAGATCTTCTTCTGCTTTCCAGTTGATTCATATGGACATTTGGGGTCCATTTCATACTCCCACCCACAATGGTGAAATGTATTTTCTTACCATTGTTGATGACTTTACAAGGGGAACTTGGGTATATCTCATGCAATCTAAGATGGATGTGCTTAGGCTCATTAGATTGTTCTTTGCTTTGGTGGACAAGCAATTCTCTAAACATATTCTTGCTATCAGGACTGATAATGCCACTGATTTCTTTAAATCTGAGTGTACCAGTTTTTTCTCATCATTGGGGGTGATTCACCATAGTTCCTGTCCATATACTTCCCAACAAAATGTGATAGTGGAGCGAAAACACAGACACATCCTTGATGTTGCTAGAGCACTCAGATTCCAATCATCGATACCACTCAAATATTGGGGAGATTGTGTGTTAACAGCTGTGCACCTAATCAATCGTGCCCCCACACCATTACTGAAAAATAAATCCCCTTTTGAACTATTATTTCACAAGACCCCTACCTTCACTGCCCTAAGAGTTTTTGGGTGCTTATGCTATGCATCCATTCTACCTCATAGCCACAAATTCTCACCTCGAGCTGTCCCTTGTGTCTTTATTGGCTACTCTACTGTCCAGAAAGGGTGTAAGCTCCTTAATCTTCAATCACACAAGACATTGATCTCTAGAGATGTGATTTTTCATGAACACATCTTTCCATTTGCTGTCCCTAGCCAATCTCCTCCCATTTTTACTCCGTCCTCTGCTACAGGGGATCCCTTACTCGTCCCTGAGGAACCACCAATGCTTATCCCTTTGCCTGAACCCTCTCCTCCTAGTTCTACACCTGCAGTCGTTCCATTGCGCAGGTCCACTAGAGCTATAGTTCCTCCTATTTGGACACATGATTACTCTTGTTCATTCATTCATAATCACAATCCTAATGCTTGTTTGTATCCCATGGCTAACTACCTTACATATAATCATTTCTCCAAGCCACATCAGTTTTTTTTGGCAGCTTTGTCCTCGGTTAAAGAACCTCAATTCTATCATGAGGCTGTCACTGATCCTAAATGGTGTGCTGCTATGGATGAAGAACTTGCTGCTCTAGAGAATAATCACACATGGGAAGTGGTTGATCTACCACCACGAGTGAAGCCCATTGGATGCCGATGGGTATACAAAATCAAACTCAAGTCCGATGGAAGTGTGGAGAGATTTAAAGCACGGTTGGTTGCGAAGGGCTACACACAACAGCCGGGCATAGATTTTCATGACACTTTTTCTCCCACTGCAAAAATTGTTACCATTCGTTGTCTTCTCCATGTGGCAGTGCATAAGAATTGGCCTCTCTTCCAAATGGATGTGACCAATGCTTTTCTCCAAGGGAGTTTGGATGAGGATATTTACATGAATCTACCCCAGGGATACACTGTACAAGGAGAAAGAAAGGTCTGCAAATTACAAAAATCCTTATACGGTCTAAAGCAAGCCTCTCGGCAATGGAATCTGAAGTTTTCAAATATAATGATTGAGTTTGGTTATTGTCAATCTCAACATGATCATTCCTTGTTCTTTAAACATGCTGATGCATCAGTTACTTTGCTCGTCGTATATGTTGATGACATTGTCATCACAGGGAGTAGTTTGACAGCAATTAATGAGCTCAAAGCGTTTCTTCACTCCAAGTTACAACTTAAGGACCTTGGGATTCTTAAGTATTTCTTAGGCATTGAAGTTGCTCGTTCCAAAGACGGTATTTACCTTAATCAACGGAAGTACGCTTTGGAACTCATTGCTGACACGGGCATGGCAGGGGCCAAGCCATTTGATACACCTATGGAGCAAAACCGAAAGTTCACCAGCCACGAGCTTGATTCTAGCCTGCAACACGATCACAAAAGTACCCCTGATGATGTTTTACTGCTGGATCCGCATGAATATCAGCGCTTGGTTGGCAGGTTGATCTACCTGACCATAACTCGACCTGACATTTGTTATGCGGTCCAATCTCTAAGCCAATTCATGCATGCTCCGAAGAAGTCGCACCTGGATGCTGACGTTCGAGTGGTTAGGTACCTTAAAAAAAGTCCAGGTCAAGGTATCTTGTTACGACCCTCTACTTCCTTCTCTCTTACTGCATATTGTGATTCCGATTGGGCTGCTTGCCCCATGACCCGCCGATCTGTCACTGGATATTGTGTTAAGCTAGGGGACTCCCTCCTCTCTTGGAAATCCAAGAAACAAAACATTGTTTCCCGATCCTCTGCCGAAGCCGAATACCGTGCCATGGCAAACACTACTTGTGAAATCATCTGGATTGTTGGTCTTTTGTGTGATATGGGAATTCATGTTCGTGGTCCTACAACGCTGTTTTGTGATAATATGGCCGCCATCCACATTGGCGCCAATCCAGTATATCATGAACGGACCAAACATATCGAGATCGATTGCCATTTGGTCCGTGAGAAAATCAAAGAAGGCCTTATACGGACTCAGTACATTCCCACACACCAACAACTTGGGGACATTTTTACAAAAAGCTTGGGAAAGACTTCACATGCTTACTTACTCGGGCTTCTCGGTGTTTATGACCTGCATCAACCTTGAAGGGGGAGTTACCACAATTCAAGCTTGTTGCATTACATAGTCCCAAAGTCTCAAAGTTCTGTTCTTTTTCGGCTTCAAGCTTTGTGTTCACATCCACACCAAGCTTGAAGGGGGAGTGTTAATTGTACAAAATAATAAAACACGATTGTATTGTATGGCATTTTGGAAGCACGTTTCTTAGCTCACCTACTGTAATATATATAAACATTTGTACGGCGGTTATTTTCAACCAACTGAAATACAATTCTTCTCCTGACCCATTTGAGCATTAGCTTGGGTTCTTCAGTTCTTGACAATAATCAATCAATCAATCTCCTTCATCAAAGTCCATTTTCACATATCTAATAACTATAAGTCTATTTTGTCAAAAAAAAAAAAAATAAATAACTATAAGTCTATAATACACGTTATCTGCATATGAGTAAAATATAAAGAAACTGTTATGTAATAACAATAATACTGTTTACAATTTCAACATACTAATTGCTTTTTTCAACTATATTTATGTATTCTTTTGTTCTTTTTATTTTGGTATTATCTTAATAATTTTTTTCAAAAATTTAATTTGATAATAATATATTTTAAATCTCAAATAAGAATTAATTAGGAGAATACCGTCGACTATACATATTACATAAAAGGGATAATCCAAGAACAAAATAAAGTGGAAAAATGCCAAAAAAATAAATAAACAATATAATATTACAAGAATATAAAATAATCCAAGAAATCAATGAATACACACTGACACACTCCTCAAGCATTAGTATTTTATTATGTTTCTATATATATATATAATATCGGTTTCTTTCTTTATTTAATAGTGGCAGAAAGTCCTCTTTTCGTCTGCTCACTCACTAGCTTTTAGCTTTTGCTCTATTCTGTATTTCTGGAGACTGTGAAGAGAAAAAATAAATTAAGGGAACTCTATTCTGTCACCTGAAATTTTGCTGCTTTTGAGGGGTCTCCCTCGCCGCCTCTAATTTACGGCCGCTGCGCAAAGATTTTAAGTAGTGCATTTAGTTTTGGTGCGGCTAGACTGAATTCTTGGCTTTATAGCTACGGTCGGTTCAAGAATTTCTAGACAGGCATTTACTAAATCTCAGTTACTTTTGCCTTGAAATGAAGAATTCTTGATATTATGATTCTTCTATAGTAAATGTTTTCTTGAAAAATTCCGTTCTTTTTTTTTTAGTGTAAATAAAAGTAGGACTCTTAATTTGTTTTTAGTCTGGAAAGAATTTATTTTTTTTCTGAGATCTGGGTTCAAGAAAAAGACTCGTCACAAATGGGGAATTTGGGAAAGTGAAACTTAGGAGTTTTATTTTCTTTTTGTTCCTTGTATTTGTTGGGATTGTGCTCTCTCCCATTTGCTTTGGATCTGAAATTTTTTCTTGGCTTTCGTTTTCTTGGAAGAAGGTGGCGGCGCTTACTTCCGTGCGATTCTTTTGTCTCACTGCGTGTATTTTTTGCCCCTATTCTTCGCTTTCAGATCCGTGAGAAAGATTTCCTGTAGAGGAAATAGGGGACAATGAAGCAAGCAGAAGAAGCTATTGTATCCAGCTTCAATGAAACTGAGCTTGACGGCGGCGGAAAGGAGGAAGAGACGGTGGATGAGCAGCCCATTTTCAGCGTAAAAAACGCCCTCTGGCACGGTGGATCCGCCTACGATGCCTGGTTTAGCTGTGCTTCCAATCAAGTATGCACATTTCTCATTTCTCGCCTCCCCACTCTCCGTTTACCAGTCTGATTCTTTGTATTTTACATTCTATACCATTCTTAATCTGGATTTTTTTGAAGGTTGCGCAAGTTTTGTTAACACTCCCTTATTCCTTCTCACAACTCGGAATGCTTTCGGGATCGTTTTTCAAATCTTCTACGGTTTAATGGGAAGCTGGACTGCGTATCTCATCAGTGTTTTATACATCGAATACCGCAGCAGAAAGGAAAAGGAAGGTGTCAGCTTCAAGAATCATGTCATCCAGGTCCGTTAATCAATCTATCAAAAACAAGAAAAAAAAGAAGCTAAACAAATGTTCTAATCCTTTATTTCATCTCAAAATGCAGTGGTTCGAAGTTCTTGATGGATTACTTGGCCCATACTGGAAAGCTGCAGGTTTAGCTTTCAACTGCACTTTTCTCCTCTTTGGATCTGTCATCCAACTCATAGCCTGTGCAAGGTGACCAAATATTAACAAAAACTACTTTTTTCATTTCAAATCATAATCTTGATTAAAAGGATTGAATATTCACAAAAATAATTCACGTGATTTTCCAGCAACATATACTACATAAATGACCACCTGGACAAGAGGACATGGACTTATATATTTGGAGCTTGCTGTGCCACCACTGTTTTTATTCCTTCTTTCCACAACTACAGAATTTGGTCCTTTTTAGGACTTGGGATGACTACTTACACAGCTTGGTACTTGACTATTGCAGCCCTTGTTCATGGCCAGGTTGATTTTTGTTACAGCACTGTTATTAAATTCTTGGTCAAGAAATTGAGGTAGTAATGTTTTTAATGGTGAAGTTAGGTTTTTTCTGCAAATGGGATCTCTTAAAATATAGTTTTGCTTTTCTTTTTTTGTGCTTAATTTTGGATTAACTATAGGTTGAAGGTGTGCAACACTCGGGTCCAAAGAAGCTGGTGTTGTACTTCACCGGAGCCACCAACATACTGTACACATTTGGTGGACATGCTGTCACCGTGTAAGCTTTTTTCAATGTTTTTTTAATATATATTTTTTTAACTTTTTTTTCTTACATTTATTTTTAAAAAATATGACGAATGCCATCTTTTCTTCTTCTTCCCGGCTTCTCTGTGCAGCTTTTGCTGGTGACATAGGGGACTGTGTTACGAAACAGAATCGTAGAAACTGCTTTTTCTTTGTTTATTTGAACTGAGTAATAAGATAAAAAAGGAACACTGACATTCATTAAAATTATCTTGTCCCCATCCCTGAACCGGAGTAAATAAAGTTTGTCCCTTCTTTGTTAAGTTTTCGATCTTTTGAGAAATAAATCTCTCATTTGTTTTGTTTTTTTACCTTAATTTGTGGACTGAGCTTGCCTAAGATGAATCAAAGATCAAGTCCTGATCATCTTTTACTTCTGGTAAAATATATATATATATATATATATATATATAGGGAAATCATGCATGCCATGTGGAAGCCTCAAAAGTTCAAGTACATATACTTGTTAGCCACACTCTATGTGTTCACCCTTACCTTGCCCTCGGCCTCAGCCGTCTACTGGGCATTTGGCGATCAACTGCTAACCCACGCCAATGCATTCGCTCTCCTCCCGAAAACCCGCTGGCGTGACACTGCCGTTATACTCATGCTCATCCATCAGGTTCATCATTCTACACCGTTCTCCAAAATCGAAATGAAACAGACATGATTATCAATCGACTTACACTTTTGTAAAACAGTTCATAACATTTGGGTTCGCTTGCACGCCTCTGTACTTTGTGTGGGAGAAGGTGATCGGGATGCACGATACAAGAAGTATATGTTTGAGGGCGCTTGCGAGGTTGCCGGTGGTGATCCCGATATGGTTCTTGGCCATTATTTTCCCATTTTTCGGGCCAATTAATTCGGCGGTTGGTGCACTTTTAGTGAGCTTTACAGTCTACATCATACCTGCGCTGGCTCACATGCTCACATACAGAAAAGCCACTTCTCGGAAGGTAAAGATTATAACGAATAATTGAGTTACTTTGGACTTAAAAAGTGAAATTAAAGTAGAAATTTGTGCAAGAATTTTCCGATGTGTTGGGGTGGGTGGAGTGGAGAGTGTATGCATAAGTTAGTGACATGACATTAAATGCATGGATTTGGAAATATCGGCCCAAGATTTCGGTGGCAAGTCATTTTCAGTTCAGTTATTTGCTGTGATCTCCAAGTTTGTCCATTTTTTCTATATATCTATATTTATTAATTTTTAAATAACAATTTATAATAAATATATAAAAAATAAAATTTATTATATGAGTATTTCAATTTCCTGTTTATTTTTTTTCCTATTCTTATTTTGTTTGTTGTAGAATGCTGCGGAGAAGCCACCATTCTTAATGCCAAGTTGGGCAGCAATGTATCTCGTAAACGCCTTCATCGTCATCTGGGTATTGGTAGTCGGCTTTGGGTTTGGGGGATGGGCGAGCGTGACGAATTTTGTGAAACAGATCGATACTTTCGGGCTCTTTGCGAAGTGCTATCAATGCAAAACTCCGGCTCACCCTGCACCGGCACCAACCCACAATTGATCGACCCCGATGTTATGTTTTCTCGAGTCGAAAAAGAGAAAGAGAGAAGAAAATCACTAATCAAACACACCCCTTTTCTTCCGTCTCCATATATATCTTGTAATATACATGGGGACTAGGCAATGTTTCCCCTACAATATGTGATGTGTGCTTTTTCATCTTTTTTTTTCCTCATTTCTTTTTTATAAATTAAATTAAATAGTTTGATTTTTCTCGATTATAATTGAGTTTGTGTTGGAAGTGTCATGAGCTATTTTACAATGAAGTCATTGTAAGGTGCTATATTAATTGCCTTTTTATTTTTTGTTGAAATAGAATTTAAATATTATATACAATTTGCACTTGCTTATATATATATATATATATTGAAATTACCAATTTGCCCAATGTTCCCTCTGTGGTAGTGGGCCCAAGCTCCTCACATGGGCTGCACGTGCCACATTCTATCTCATTTTTGCAAGTCTCACAATGCTCTCTCGAGGAAAGCAAACGCGCCCCGAGAAATTGAGACATATTTAGACGTGTGGGATTATGCGTGGATCCTTCTAAATATGGTCAAAGTTAATTAAACGAATAATCAATTGGTTAATGGTCATAATTAAATTAACGTGAATACTTTATTAGCTAATTTTCAGGGATATATGATATTATTATTATTTCTAAAAAAATCCTTGACTCTTGTGCCCATTTTAAAAATGGGTTCACATCGTTTGACCATTGTCCACTAATGATGTGGATTATCCATCTATAGAATAAAATGAGAAAGTTAAGATGCTTGGATTCTCTTCTAATTTTGTCTTATAAAAATCTAGAATAGAAAAAATATTCGACCAAATTATATATCTAACCAACCCCTATAAGAAAAACTATATTTGATGTAATTATGGGCCTTTTTGAATGGACCCATTTTGATATTGGGCCTAACAAGACGCTAGCGAGTGGAATGTAAGCGTTCTTTTTCCTTTTATTAATTCTTAGTTAATGTTTAGTTTTTACACTAGCTACAAAAATATAGCTTTATTTTTCTTAACTTCTGTATGATTATGTATTGTTGAATGATTCCCTATAACTAAAATTATAGTGAAAAATAAATTCACTACTAAACTCGTTTAAGCTTATAAAACTTAAGACTCGAATGTCACGCTTTGCATTTTTAATACCTCTATAAATATCAATCATGTAAAATATAGTAGCATTGAAATTATTTGATTCTATATATTTCGTATTATATACTTTTTGCTCTTAAATTTTTTTAGGGTATTTTATTTTTCAAGAATTCGTACCAGAAAGCCTCTAGTAGCGGAGTTTTAATTCTCTTGATGCATATTTTCTTCAATCACTTTCGTCCTCTCATCAAAGCTCCTCAAGTTCCATTGAAAAGTTTCGAGGAAAAATGAACATAAATCAGTGAACTGTTTATTTTAACATTGCTAGTTTTTTCATTTTGCATTTTTTTAAAAAAGAGGTAGACCGTAGATGTTAAGGGTTTTTTCAGAAACAAATGTGTCGTTTCATTGAAAAATACAAAAAAGGGGTGGCCAAATACAGTCATGTGTGGGTCTAAATTTCTTGTTCGCTCCGTTAAATCGTATATGTCAATGTTTGGAATTGGATCTTACTATTTATGAAAATCAGGACTTCAAATTTTCTAATAAAATTTCATGGTTTCACTTTCAATTATGTTAGCAATTCAAAGAGTTACAATCTCATTAAAAATCACCTGAAATTTTTTTAAAAAATATTTTGATTTCTTGCATTTTTCCAAGCTTAAAATTCAATTCTCTAGTGGATTTTAAAACACATGATCAGTCGGACACTCTGGTAATTAAATAAGAGATTAAGGACACTAATCATGATAGGCACGCCTAATTAAATAACAGTACTCCTTTACTTCATTAAATACATTGAATTAATTAATACATTATAAAATAGATTAGTGCTAATCCACTTGTCATACTGCACTAAATTAAATTATTATTATCTTTAATCATCTTTGAATGAAGCTCAAACTTGTTCCAAACGGAGCATGAATTGGAAAATAATTCAATATTTCCGATTAAGAAACTTTAATTTCTAAAAATTACTAAATATTTTATTAGTATATAAAACATTTATTTTTTTACTATGTGTAAATCATGAATAAGGAGACATACCATATGGTTCAAATGCAATTAGTTCTCTTGCTGGCCGGCCACGCCATTTTGTGTGCAGTTTGGAATTCAAGTTTCTTTACTCTTTCACAAGTAGAACATGATGCGTAAATGGCATCAGAAATAACAGAAGAAGATGAAGAAGAAAGTCGTTGTCGAATCGAAGATCGAAAGCTCGAAAAAGCAAGAATCATGAAAATCATACAATACCAAAAATCCCTATACTTTTCCTCCTCATTTCCCTCTTCGTTCTCCTCCTCAGCCGCCACGAATTTGTCTTCGTTTACCTCCTCTCGAAAGAGCAGCACCTTGTTGGACTTGATGAAAGGAGGAAGCACGTCGTTGGGCCGATTATTCGACATGGAACACACTAGTCTGGGGAACTATTTGAAGGATTACAGTGCTTCTCCAGTCATTAAACCTATTCTTCTGTGGGGAAGTGACTCTGATCACGATATCCATGATGATCCCTGGGCTGGAATGAAGCGAATTCGAGGAGAATTCGGATCAAGAAACCGTGATCATGAACAAGAAGAAGTTGCGAAAGGGATTGTGCGTAAGGAAGATGGTTTTTTGCAGCATGGAGGAATGAAAAGAAGGGTCAAGAGAAGATTGATCAGAACAGCTTCTTACAGAAAATTGCCAAGAATTAGTTTTTGGAGATGTGGGAGGTTAAAAATTAAGCTAAAATTTATTAGAAGATTGAGAATTATGATTCGTGGGAGAAAGTTTTGACATTATAAAACACACATACATGTTTTGGTTGCTATTCAAGAATTGAATTGTTTTTGAGTTTATTAGTTGCATGTTTATATTATTTGCAATCAAGATAATAAAATACGATATAAAATAACAACTCAAACGAAATATCTGGCATAGAATTTTCAGAGCAAGTAGAAAAGAAATTTATGTTGCCTTTACATTGGGAAAAGCTAGGAAAATTAAACATACCTAACCACATTTGGAAAAGTTTGGAATCATCTCGAGCCTGTGATTGTTATTTGAATAAGAAGAGAAAAATTCCTAATTGACCCATTTCTCAAATCTGCACAATTAGGGGCCACTTTTGCTCAACATAAGCTATGCCAATTAAGCTGCTTTGGACCCTTTTTTCTCAAGAAATTTAAGTATCCCTACTGCATATGACACAATGATCATTCAACAATCTATCAATAATACTCCCTTCCTCAATCTTGAATTTATCACTTACCCTATTCCACAAATGCACCCCGTAGCTCGACTTCTGGAGCTGTCGAATCTTGGTGTCGGCCCATTTCGCCTGGTTTGGGTCATGGGGTCGGGCGAAATAACCCGCTATCCGAGTCCAATCCACCGGGTAGAAGGCAATTGGTGGCAGGATTGTGAACTTAAACTCCTCGTTTGTTGCCACCCTATCAACCACTCTAGAGACCAAATATGGCCCATTGTGACCCCATCGATTCCCATCAAAGGTTGATGCAAATTCCTCCATAAACTTGTACACAAGTGGATGCTTCCTGCTAAAAACAAGAACTGCGTTATTCAATCTTGTCCAGTTTCCCTTGATATCGACACTTTGAGCTCCAATTACATTCTTCAACACTGAAAAATCTCTCAAGATTACAAAATCAGTGTCCAAGTAAACCCCTCCATATTTGTACAGAGCAGCAAGTCTCATCAGATTGGACAGATTTTGAGCTAGAGGGATCTGCCCCGGATCCCTGCTCCCATTCCTGATTTCTTTGAGCCATGTTTCAGCAGGAGTCTTCTTGAATAGACCCCACAGGTCCGGAGTCACGGCCAGAACCCGAAAACCGCACCCGATCAACGGCTCAAGAATCTTGTCTCCATAAACTGTATCCATACTTTTTGACATTATGATCAAACAGCTTTGGGGATTGGTTTGGAACAAGGACTCGAGCCCGAAAAACTCCCGCTCTCGATACGAATCCGCCGGGCCGATCCATGTCATGAAGAACTTAACTTTGCATTCATTTCTGCGGAAGAATTCCTTAACCCTAAAATCAAACTTCGTTGATAAATCAGATGATTCAAACAATTCCGATTCCTCCACATGTTTGAACTTACTTTCTGGACGAACAAACTTTTCATCAGTTTCTGTAAAAATTTCATCTGTTAATGACTTGACTTTGATCTCTTCTGCTGAAATCTGAGTCTGCAACTGAGGATGATCACTGCTTCCATTATATATAATTGTGTCGGCGAAAAGTAAAGCCAGAATTATCAAAACAAAAGTGAAGGTGGAGAATATGCTCGATTTCAGGGCAATAATTCTCAAAGAATCAAACATATCTTTCATCCCCATAAAAATTAAAGAACGTCCAAACTATCTAATGTAATGGGATTTTAAGAACTCAAGTGAGGATTTTCATGGCGGCCGATGCGGAATAATTGAGCAGATAAAGATTAACATACAAAAAAGATAATATTGCATGAAAGGGATGATATTTGAGCGTGATTCTTTGGGTTAGGATCAGATTAAGCAGTTGAATTTATGAAGATTTTTAGCTGACAAATGCCTGATTTATATCATAAAAATTACTTATATTTGCATATGTTGTCAATATCAGAGCTAAAAAAATCTGTGGATCTGGTTTTTTTTTTTTTTAAAAAAAAAGTTTTTAAATTAGTATATATATTATATTCAATTTAATGATTCTACAAAATATCTCGTGGGAAATTCAATTTATTTATTGAAATGCTAAACATGCATTTTATGCATTTATACTAATTTTTTCTTTAATAAAAATTATTAGAGGAAGCTTTTAGCGATTTGTACTTTTACTACCTTATCATCTTCTCTACACATTCTCTCTATCCTTTTCCAATCTTTTGAATTTGTAAAACTTCCAATATAATTTCCATTCTAATCTCTATTTTTTATATTAAAAATACATAACGACTTATAATTGATTTTCATTATTTTAAAATTATGCATACGAGTGACCATGAATGTGTGAAATAATATTTTTCCTATGGAAAAGACTGCATTAAATAGGTCACTTAAGTCAAATGAACATGGAAACAATGTATAATGTACTTTACCTAATAATACTATAATGCAAGTATTAATTAAGATTTTTATTTATATTTGTCTAGACTTGTGGACTTCGAAGTTTCATTAATTAGGGGACTACAATATATTTTATTTATATCACTACCCATTCCACAAAAAATTGAATAAAATTAAGAATAGGTCTCTTGTGAGACGATCTCACAATCTTTATGTGAGATGGGTCAACCTTGCCGATAATTACAATAAAAAGTAATACTTTTAGAATAAAAATTAATATTTTTTTCATGGATGACCAAAATAAACGATCTGTCTCACAAATACGACCCGTGAGACCGTCTCACACAAGTTTTTGTTTAAAATTAATTGTGATTATCTATACAATCTATATTTTGATAATCCCAACACACTTAATGAATTTGGCTTGAGGAATGATTACCGTCTGGTTAAGTTTATTGACAATTTTACCAAAAAGGTTATGACTTTTCGCGTAAGCTGCTGATTAGAATTTTTCAACCACACGAAGGATCATTTAAACAAAGTAATGACATAGAATTTGAGATTTAAATATATGACATTTTCTCGACATTTATTTAACAAAAATGACTTATGCAGATAAAAATATATAATACTGTCTATTGTAATGTTATTTTTAGGGATGTAATTAACGAGGCAGGTCTGGTATGGATTCGTCCAATTCTAAACTTGGATTCCTACACACCCCAAATTTCACTGGGTCTGATTCGGGTTATAGCCGTAAACCCGGTAAATATTATACATATGTTCAATTTTACTAACTGCAAAACAAAAAAGTTCAAAAATTAATACATTATCAAGTTACATCATAATCATAACATTTTAATAATAAATTAGCAAAAAAATAATATAATTATTTCAAGTTAAAGCCTAGGAATTTATATCATCGTTTTTAAAAGAAAATTAATTCAATATTAATATAAAATATAAATATTTTTTTAAATGTACATACAAGGTGGGTTCATTAAAAACCATCACCGGCCCCGCACCCACTTTTAAACCCGTTTACCGGGTCTAGACATGTCCGAACAGGGCCGGTTTAATACTGTAAGGAATCGTGTTGTTCGACAGATATTTAAAGTAATAACAATATCAGAATAGGATATAAAATAATAAATTTGTGTTTAATCAGAATTAAATATTGTGCCAGATGTTATAACATCTCGGACAACATGCAGCGAAATATTATGTTTTGTTACACAAATTCACTTTAAGTAAATAGATGGACGATGTTAAATTTGGTATTTATACTTGTGCGGTGCCTCATGGCAAAAATTAATCACTAGAAAACTTAACCGTTTACAAAAACCAATCACTAGTGATTCTTACTAAAATCAATTTACTCAACAAGTTGAGAAAACAAATGCTTTCTAAAACAAATAACCAGAATAAAACTAAAACAAGAAAGCAAAACGTGTTGCTAAAAAGAGATCCACGAGAAACAGTCTTCGGCCAACTTCTTCACAGATGTTGTCCGCAGATGTTCTCAACATTCACGACAACACCCTATCACAACTCTTCAAAACACATCACGTCTCTTGAATAAGGTTTTCTCTGAAATTCTGAACGTGCATACATGAGGTAATATCGGCCAAGAGGAAGAGAGAGTATCAATGATGTCATTAGTCTCTTATTTATAGATGTAGAGTTTTACCTCCATAAGGAAACCTATAGCACAATGAAAAATAAGAGTTTTATTATGAATAAACTCTTTTTAAACACCAATATCATATCTCATCAATAGATAACATATCTTTAAATATATTTGAATGATTATCTCATTATCTAAGAAAGGCAAAATCATATTAAATATTAAACTCAATTAGATTAACAAGAAAACATAATATTAGAAAAATAATTTAAATCAATAAGATATATTAATTAAAATCGGAAATAATATTTCCCTTCAAATACATTGTCGATTTTAAATCCAACTTATTGTAATTCCTATTTATTTTAATGAACAAGAGTTATTTTTTAAATTTCAAACTTGTGTAAGATAATTGACCCAATTCTACCATCAAACATATTGAATAGGATCAGATGAAGGCCATTGGATTCTCTTTGATTATATCTGCAAAAAAGTTATATTCGAAATAAAATTTAAATAATATATATATTTTAAAAAAACTTAAATAACATAACACAATATTTAGTTAATTTAAATCAAAGAAAACGAGTTATAATGGTCAGTAGTACACTTCACTGTTAAAGTGGACCAAGATTATTAAAGTCAACTATCTGTCTCCCATCTTCATTAAATCATCGGAAAATCATAGAAATATGGATAACTTGATGTAATAATACATTTTCTTAAATCTCATAAATGGCATTTTTGCACGTTATATCAGGACTTTAACTGCTGTGAAGATCCATTATGAATCATAAATTCTTGGAATATTGTGTTTTAATATAAAGTATGATAGTAATTACCTTGGAAATATAAATCTTAATTTTGCAGAATCAGTTTGATAAATCATCAAGAACGTAGAACAAATGTTTCTAAATTATGAAGGCTAAAAACAGATTGATCTGCCGGCCAATGATCATGTTCTTTCTATGAAAACGAATGCGATAGATCTTGGTTACGTATATTAGCAGCAAGCAGTCGGATCAAACTGCTTAGCAGAAGATGTAGTTTGAGTGATGCATGAAGCTCATACACGAACGATTAGGCGATGATCCCGTCATAAAACATTTTGCCAGTTGCTTGTGGCGGAACGGCTTGAAGAACCACCAAATCTCAGGCTCCTGATACCAAACAGGCAAACAAAAGTCAGCAAAAAAGGCTGGATCCCATTTCATGAATCGGAAAATGTTGTCGGATTTCAACGAAACAAGCAGTGGTGAAGTTTTACCCGCTTGAAGAGCACCCATTGATGCTGGATGCAAGAAGAATGTCTCGGATCAATTGCAGTTCCTTCACAGCATCAGCAATATCCATCCGTTGTGAAGGCGATTCCACCGAGCAAGCCACCCCAATCCTGATGATGGAGACCAAACACTCTAGCTCTTGATCTAGCTTTGCTTTTTCTGCGTTACTATCATAGTCTGTCGTGTTTCTCTCCTCTTCATCTTTTCCATTCGTTGGAGCTATCGCAGGCTCTAAAATGTCTTTCACTCTATCAGGAAACGCTGTCTCCGCGAAACTATGGAGGTTCATTCCATTGTTAAAGGCATTATCCGTAGGTCTTTTACCAGTAAACAACTCTAGCAAAAGAATTCCAAAACTATAGACATCTCCTTCTGGTGTATACTTGCTGCCCATGCCATATTCTGTAGGATAAAACTATAAAACTAGTCGATTTTGAAGAAAGATTGGTAAGTACTAATTGGGATTTTAGCATTACCTGGTGCAACATAACCAATAGTTCCTCTAAGTCCAGCTGAACTGCTAGTTGGATGAGATTTGTTCGAGGCGTCTGAAATGAACTTTGCTAGGGCAAAATCTCCCACATGAGCTATCATCTTTTCGTCCAAAAGTATATTGCTTGGCTTCAGATCACAATGAACAATCTTTCCATGACAAGAATGATGCAGATAATCGAGAGCAGATGAAACATCGATGACAATGTTTAGTCTCTCTCGCAGACTTAAAATCTTGATATTTCTGTTTTGCTCTGTTGGATTACCATGGAGCCAGCTCTCCAAACTTCCATTGGACATAAACTCGTAAACTAATGCTTTAAATTCATGTCCTGAAAAATCCAACGTCGAACAGGAAGTATAGATCTTGACAAGATTTCGATGCCTGATGTTTCTTAAGGTTCTACATTCAGACATGAAGCTCCTCAAATTCCCGCGATTATTAAGATGAAATACTTTCACCGCAACAGGCATTTCATCCGGTTCGAGTATTCCTTTGTACACGATTCCAAAGCTGCCAGAACCAACCAAATTTGCTGATGAAAATCCATCCGTGGCTTTATACAGAGACTCATAAGAAACTTTAGAGAACATTCTGAATTCTGACGAAAACTCTGCGGAAGTCTCTTGGTGTTTTTTCCTTAAACGACGTATAATGAGAAGGGAAAATATCAAAACAAGTGCCAGAAGCCCGGAAAGTAAAGGGATCATGAGCTCAAGACGTCTATGAAGCTTTCTTTTGTCAAACTTATTCTCTGGGCATGAGGCTAAGTGCAAATCTTGTATACCCCCACAAAGCTTATTATTGCCAATGACAGAGAATGAAGATGCATTTCTAAATATTCCTTCTGTTGGTATCTTACCCTCCAATTGGTTGAAAGACAGATTCAAATTCTTCAAAGAAAGACTTTGAAGAAATTCAGGAATTTGACCAGATAAGTGGTTGCATGAAAGATTCAAATACTCTAGACCTCTCAGAGAACTAAAAGAAAATGGTATAGGACCCTGAAACGAATTTCCGGCCATGTTAAGGCGTTCCAAAGACACGCAACCACCAATACTACTAGGAATTTCACCAGATAACTCGTTTTCAGAAACATCCAAATACTCAAGATTTTTCAATCCTCCCACTTGAGAGGGCAACAAGCCGGATAATTGGTTGTGAGCTAGATTCAGTGACAATGTTAGAGAGGAAAGACTCATTACATTTCCGGGTATGGCGCCAGTCAGTTGATTGTGAGAAAGGTCCAGCTGTTGTAAATATTGAAAATTTCCAAAACTTATAGGAATGCTTTGGTTTAAGTGATTTTTTTCGAGATGGAGCGAGTACAATTGACTTATCTTAGACACTGATGGAGGAATGCATCCTAAAAGCTCGTTTTCCGACAAATCCATCAACTGAAGCTTAGAAAGATTACCCAAAGCAGTAGGAATTGTACCTGTGAATCTATTCTTCTGTAACTGTATTTCAGTCAAGTTAATCAAGTTCTCAAATCCCACACTTAGTCCACCTGATAGTTTATTGCCTCCCAATCTTAACGACACAAGATTCGTTGATAAGTTCCCAACAGAATAAGGTAATGTACCTTCGAACTGGCAGTCACTCAAATCAAGCATTTTTAATTGTTTACAATTAGCTAGAGAATCCAAGAACTGTAAATCACCAGCTTCCCCTATCCCTAAAGGATTAGAAGCAAAAATCAGCCACCATAGATTAGGCAAACCTCCAAAATCAATAGAAATTTTCCCAGTGAAACTACTGCCAGTAACATCGAATTCAACAAGATTTGAAGCATTTGATAACGAATAAGGCAGCGGCCCGGTTAGCAAATTATGACCAAGATTCAGTACTTGCAAGTTAGGAAGATTATATCCCAAGTCTAACTGGCAGAATCCCTTCAAGCTGATTATAAGGAACAGATAGTGTTACCAGCGACGAAAGGTTGAAAATTTCTACAGGAATCATGCCATCGAACCGATTCACACCCAATCCAAGAAAACTCAAGGTCTTTAAGTTGCCAAGAACAGCAGGAATGGAACCTTGAAAATTATTAGCCGCAAACGAAAGAGACCTGATCGAAGAAAGATTACCAAATCTTTCAGGGATTTCTCCTGTAAAGTTATTGAAGTGAAGCTGAAATCTTTGAAGATTCTGCAGTGTTCCAAGCTGAGCAGGTACATTTCCAGTTAACTTATTCCAGCCTAACCTGAGAAGCTCCAGACTAGAGCAACCCGAAAGATTAGCCGGTATCTCCCCCGAAAAAGAATTATTAGTTAAATTCAAATGCCTGAGGCGAGACAAACCACCAATCTCAGGTGGGATTTCCCCATGGAAATTGTTAAGTTCAAGATTAATGCCAGCGAGGAATGTAAGGTTACCCACGAAAGGTGACAGGGTACCTACTAACTCAAGTGAAGCCAAATTCAGGGTGACGATTCTTAGGTGCAAACTTCCACAAATGACACCAACCCACTTGCAAAAATGCACTGAACCATTCCAAGATGTCAAGATTTTGTACGGGTCGTGGGTTATTTCTGCTTTAATGGCGAGTAATGCAAGTCTATCTGTTTCATTGCTTCTTCGCTGCGTTGCAGAGGTTGAAGATAGTGCAGTGAAGAAGAAGAGGAAGAAATAGAAAATGGTTAAAAATTTAAACGGCATTGAAGCCATGAAAAATGGAGATAAAGAAAATGGCTATGGCCGCTTAATCGTGCTTAAGATGAAGTGAAGATGATTACAGTTCTATATATACAGAGTTAAAGATTCTTCCTCAAAAGTTCGATAATGACTCCAGTAGACTTTGGTACTTGGCCATTTGCGTGATTTCGAACTTTTCACGCTTGAGCATAGGCCTTTTAATGCGGGAAATTAATACATCCATAATGTTTCTAGAAAGTACATTTTTTTTTAAGTTCATTAACATGTTAAGCAACTCTGAATCTTGGACCTCTAATGATTTAATAATAAATGAATGTTCGTTTGATTAAAAAGATTAATTCAATCTCAAGATTAATTCTTTACTTTTGGAGTATAATTTAAGTGGAAATATATAGATTATGTGTTGCATAAAGAAAATATGAGTGTACTAAAAAAAAGGATAAAGCTATATTCTTGGAAATTAAGCAGGTGCCTTAGTTTACCTCCAACTAATCCTTGGAGACGAGGATCTTGCTTCGGGTTCATCCAAATCAACAACTTGTTATTTTCATGTTCAAATTCTATCTTCCAATATGCTGAGTGGGTTAGAATTGATGCTCTTATTATCCTCTTAAGGTACTGTCCAATGATGCATTTAAGTAAGTTGAATATTTATCAACACTAGGAATGATCACGTGCATCGCACGTGGGTGAGTGATTAATAATGAAAAATATAATAACGAAATTTAGATAATTTTTAAAATCGTTTGAATAACATCTTATTTATTAGTATTTATTAATCTAAATATATCAAAATACAATAAATAAAAATACACTATGACGATAAATCAAATATATTCACTTATTTATATAACAGTTTTCAATTTGCATGATTATAACATAATGACAGCTCTCTCAAATTAACAAAGATATTTTTCATTCAAATATCATTCACAATGAAAAACAATAAAAATAAAATTAAGAAAATAGTAAATTTTACTAAAACCAAAATCATAATGTATTTAAATGGAGTGCATATAGTAATTGTCAAATAAAATTCTCATAATTAATTAAATTATCATAATTATGTTAAAATAAAACCTCTGAACTTATTATTAAATTAAATATCAATTGTGTTTTTACTAACTTTTAACTCCTTGCAAATTTTGTTTAACTTTTTCCTTTTATAAAATAGATATTACACATCGACTCAAATATTTTAAACGGTATATTAGTTCAATCGTCATGGTTCGATCGATGTATCCAACAAGGACAATTATTGCACTCCAACAATATCAATAATCACACTAATTGCAATCTATGATAATCGATATCATGACTTTGACTCTTATATATACCAATTGTAAGATCATGCATTTGCCGCTTTACCAAAAGTTATAACGGGGGTACCGATGCAACATTAAATAAAATCTTTTAAAATCGTAAAACAACTCAAATGTCACATTTGGATTGCTATACCTTACATAAACAATTATTGCACCTAACAAATATGATATAGTTGTTATTTTACATTTTAGAAATCATTTTTCTAAATCAGATTTATTCTCACTAATCAAATAATTTCATCGAACACAAAGTAGTTTTAATTACTAATAATAATTTAAACACAAATATTAATTGTTAGGGTGAGCACTCTATGTCATCACCTATGCTTCATTAAGTTGCAATCATAGTAATATATAATGATAAATTTATTAATATGTATAAAAGAGAAACAAAATTTGTGTATGTAATTTCATCATATACAATTATAAATTAATTAATATGTTGAAAAGAACAATTAAACAAGATAACAAATCAATATATTATATACGATGATTTCGTAATAGAATAATGCTAATATAACCAAACTTTGTATTATGTTTAGAACGCAATTGAAAATTGATAACAAAATATATAATAATAGAAACTTTAATTTTAAAAACATTATTATCTAAAATATTATCATACTACATAATGAATCATAAATGAAATCACTAAATGATTGAGTAACTATTTATTTAATTATTACTTAAATCAATTTATAAAATAAAAAAAGATAAGATATGAATATTAAGAAATACACTAATTTTAGTAACAAATTTTAGTTAGCAACAAAGAAAAATTATGGGTAAATTGATAGATTCAATATGCATTAATATCCAAAGGCATTTAAGAGATACAATAAATTATAAAAGAATCCATCAAAAAAATTATTGATTTAATTTGCTACATTAAATGAATAAGGGTATATTGGAAAATTCACAATTAAAAGTCATATATTTATATGTATGTTAGATATATAAGGTCTAATAAAAAATTAATGTATCTTACATATATTGATAAATTTTACCTTCGATGCATAGGATAATATCTCAATATAATTACCCACATTTTCGAGAGAAATGAGCTCCATTGTGGTCCATTGCCTCCACTTCAGAGCACAGCAAGTCGTTTTTATTTTTCAATGTCGTCCCTAAAGACCTTGGAAAAATGAAGTCAGTGGTCTCCGAAATGGAAGACTTTGACCTCATTGATTTGTTACGGTTACATCAATGCAAACACACACATATCACACATTAAAAACTTAGAATTTTTTTAATGTTAGAATTATATATTTTTTGTGTAAATGGCATTTGTTGATATCACATTGTTATCAATGTCAGTGCTTTATCAAATTCACATGCGTACATAGTTGAATTTTATGGTTTGGACCATAAAATAAGTCTCAATGTCAATGGGAGTTGCAATCAATTGATTCGCTCATTCGAAAACTTTGTTGGCACTTTTCTTTGCAATTCCATTTCCCCATTAGAAACAAGTTACAGAACATACATGGGGATTTGCATGGGGTTGAACGAGGAACTCTAGTCTTTTTTGAATTTAAATCAAATTTTAGGGGGGAAGTAATTTTTAATGCATTTTTTTATTTCGATTGATCAGGTAATTATTCTATTTTGATTTAAAAAAATTATTTTGGAAGAGGTTTCATGAATTTGAGTCTTGAAAGTTGGGTCATGGGGAACCAAATGTTTAACCATAATTCGACTTCACGGAGATCCAACGCCCATAACGGACAAGATATTTCTCATACCTCAAAACATAAACGGACCACATCATTTTTTCAGATGAGACAATGAATTAAGCCAGGAGCCCACTTGAGAAAACAGATATAAGCGTTAATGACCATTGGATCTACTTTTGAGAATCACGGTAATG
Source organism: Primulina tabacum (assembly GCF_025594145.1). Classification (NCBI taxonomy): domain Eukaryota; kingdom Viridiplantae; phylum Streptophyta; class Magnoliopsida; order Lamiales; family Gesneriaceae; genus Primulina; species Primulina tabacum. The sequence goes on from NC_134554.1 coordinate 10,490,408, forward strand.
TCACTTGGGCTCGTATTCTGAAGTAATAAATCGATCCATACAAATAATTTAAGAAATACAGACAAAGAACCAGTACAATAATAGCAACATTTCACATTTTCTTGCAGACCACACACAGGTCACTGACAGTATCGTGAAGGTACCTTGCAACTGGTGTGGGACCAGTAATAGGTTAACAAGAAAAGTTTTCCGAAATGTACATTTGGTTTTCCAAAAGCTATAAAATCATACTGTTAATCAAAATTCTTGATTATGGTAACAAGACTGGAAAAAGAGGTATCCGGGTAAAACGACGCCTACATATACAAAACTTGAACAATCTTGTCAAGACTCGAGTAACAAATTTCCTGTCTGATTGCACAAAATGCTTGCTCGGCATATTGAGACATTTGTTATATTCTTTAGCAAAGTTCATTATCGGGATACCACCAAGAGCGAGATCGGTTGAACGTCATTTGAGCGCTTGTTTTGATGGGATGTGAGAGCCTAAAATATAACACAATAGAAAAATAAAAAAATCTTAGCTCGTTAACATAAGGAAGATCCTAGGTATCCACGCCTGTTAATGAGTAGAAAAATCACTCATCAAAGTGCAACAAATTGAATAACTTCTCGGCATCTACAACTCTGATAGTGCTCCACCAGTAAACAGAGGCAGAGGCATAAACTTTCTTACAAGACACACTTGCTATGTTTAAATTTGAAATACCTATCTGCCCTCGATCATTTTGCACCCAATTACAATAAAAAAACACAGAGAATCTAAAAGTAATATTTTACCTGGCAGAATGGATATGCTTTTGTGCTTGATGATTTACCAGAACGGTAACCTGTCATATTTTTGGACGAAACTAGTCACTATTCAGCACATCTGAGAGGACAACGTCAGTGAAAGCCCTTGGTGGATAACAATTAGATTGATGTTTCCACATGATCAACAATAAATATGTCCCAATAAGAATATTCATGCCCAGACAGATAATCATTCGTATAGAAAGTGATGTTATCCCATTACTGGATGTGATAGAATAGTCTCACAAGGAACAACAAAGTTGATGTCAAATTCCTATTGTAAGGATCAAATAAAAATAGATTTAAATAGATCTTTGACATCAAATGAAGATATGCAGAAACCCAAAGACTGCTTATATTGGATCCACAAAAATAAGGCCTGTCGAGACATTAAAACTGCCAAATTCCATTTTTGAAACAATTGGGGACCACAGACAAATAGATAACGCTTGCCTTCCAGAAAGTAAAAGTTCATACAAAAAATAAGGAAAAAAAGAGAAATTTGTAGTCCTTGACCATCAATAAAAAAGCATTGATTGGATATAATTGATTAAATCTGATGTACAAAAAGATCACATGAAGAAGAAGTTTGCAGCTGAGGCAAAAAATTAGGACAATTATGATTCTTGGGAGTTAAAACCCCACGGATATTCTGGAATTGTGTTTGAAACTAGCTGGGATCCATCAAATTTCTCACCTTCAAATTGAAGCAGATTCCACCCTGCACTGTTTCGGCTCTCTAATCTGGTGAAAGATTTCAAGATCTCACTGACCGCATCTTGATGCCTCACAACCTTATCAAAGAATCCCAAATGTATTCAAGTAATCACTCAATCAAATGGTGGGAAGCATAGTCGAAATTTTCCACCTCTGAATTACTTTACTTGGGGAAAACCATTCTTCAAGGATTGTTGTTCTGGTACAGGCTTCACAGTGTCCCACAGAAACCCATTTTCCCTCTCAAGTACATTTCCATCGCAATCATTATCCAGAGATCTAGAATGAGGTGCAATATAAGCTACATAATGATCTGCGTTAAAATGTGTACAAAATCAGTGTTACCCCTCATGGACAACATGAACAGTAAAAGCAACTATTTGAGAAAATCATTATCTACAATCAAGAGCCCATCAGAGACAATTAACAATATGTTGCATGACAATAAGCTGAAAAGGACTGATGCATATAAACACAAAATTAACAGATCCTGATAAAAAAAATAACAAATTAACAGATCCATCTAAAAATGACAAATCTTCTTTGCACTAGACAGTTTAAATGTTATACACTAGAATTGTAATCGACTCCCTGAATTTATGTTATTTTAACATGCGTAAATTTACATAGAAAACATACATAAAGTAATTGATTATGGTAGACCATGTATAATTACTACCGTTCATCTGTTGAAACTCTTTAGGAAAACAAGTAGGGAAATAGATCGAGAAAAAAGTGTCAGATACTTCTTCATCCGTTCATCTGTTGAAACTCTTTAGGAAAACAAGTAGGGAAATAGATCAAGAAAAAAGTGTCAGATACTTCTTCATAACATAGTTTTAGAAGCATAATAGCACAATCACCAAATGATTATAAGGCCAATCATGTGACTCAACAGTTCTAAGCAACAAAATTCAAAATATAGTTTCATTTGGACTCGAGAAATATAATCGATGATGTGATCTACTCTACAAACTACCAACAAAAACCCTTCCATATCTCACATGCACTATTCCCTCCTGAAGATAGTTGTGACGAAAACTTTCATTCTTATCAGCAGCCTGCTCAATAAAACAGTGGAATTGAACCCACCCAGGGTATATTTATGAATGTCAATGGCACTGAACCCACTGAAAGTAAATTTATGAATGTCAGTAGAATTGAACGCACTGAAATTCAACTTATGAATAGCGGACAATTTTGGAATATCATTTCTGCACAATTGGAAATAAAAAACAGAAGGGATAAATCGGTTTGGTTTTAGGTTTTTTTGGAGGAAGTTTATTCTGGGGAGGAGAAAAGTATTATTAGGGAAACAAAATATATGTCTGACATTGGAGAAATAATATTAACTCATGTTATACATGTAAACAATTATTGCAGATAATTATTTTAAAACTAAGTAGCATATGTTGTTTCACACACAATATAAGAATACAGTATTTGGGCAAACAATAACAATTTCTAGTTAAAAAGTAATGATAGAGTTGGATTGTTTTCATTCGCGGGATTAAAATCAGATGAAAACAACAGACCCGAAAGACACCACTCCAAAAACAGGTAGAAAAATCAACATATTATATACTAGATATGCCAATTCTAGCACATTAATGTGTCCCAAGAATCATATCCATAGGGCCACTCCAAAAACAGGTAGAAAAATCAACAGATTATATACTAGATATGCCAATTCTAGCACATTAATGCGTCCCCAAGAATCATACCCACAGGGCCACAGCAAATCATTACGAGACCCCCGGTGGCATTAACTCGAAAATTAGCCATGTGGATATAGATATAACTAGATAAATATGGATTTACAAGAAAATTACGAATAACATAATTCTAACCCTCTTCTAGCATTTTATATATAAAAAAAAAAACCCACCAGATATGCTGATGCATTCTCCAATGGAGAATAACACAGATATGGAACTTAGAGAAACAATTTTTTAACGATAAAGATCAAATAAAAACTATATCTAGGCTCTGAACTAGTGGATGGTATTGACAATTGCGTCACTTTTAAATTATGGTATGGATTAATTGAGTAAATCACTGAAAAGGGGTCATACCAGCCAAGCTCCGAAGGGCATTCTCCGCAGCCTGTTGCTGGGCATCTTTCCTTGTCCTGCCCATCCCAACGCCAATTTTTTCACCAGTAAAGAAAACCTACACATGGAGACAACTGAGCTTCAAATCTCAAAGAAGCACTACGGTGGTCATAAAAGAATCAGAGAGTGTTAGTTCCTCATATATCCCACAGGTAGAAGGGTGGTTTTAGCATCAATGACAAGATAGGTGATTCTACCGGTAAAACATCAGCCATTCATATCGAAAATATCAGAAAAATATCAGCTTAAGTACCAGATGGCTAGATTGGAATCCACAAATAGAGACTCTAATCACTTCAAGTTATCATTCACATAGGCGCGCCGTAATAGAACTCGATCTAATCACTAAAGTTTTTATCGCTCCGATATTTATCATAAAAGATAATCGAGCGTGGATTTGTCACTTTCAGAAGTTTTCTAAATGAGCTTAAAGCGTATAATTTCATTCATTTTATCAATACAAATCAGATGGCGTTAGTTTCTCACACATCCCAAAAGTAGAAAGGAGGTTTTAGTATGGATTAGATAAGGTGATTCTGTTCATGTAAACAAAATATCAGAAAAATAACAGCTTAAGCACCAGATGGCTCGGTTAAAATTAACAAAAAGAGACTCTAGTTTCTCACACATCCCAAAAGTAGAAAGGAGGTTTTAGTATGGATTAGATAAGGTGATTCTGTTCATGTAAACAAAATATCAGAAAAATAACAGCTTAAGCACCAATGGCTCGGTTAAAATTAACAAAAAGAGACTCTATACACTTAAGAGACTCTATACGCTTAGATGTCTATAATAGAACTCGGTCAAATTACTAAAGTTTTTATCGCTGCTGCAAATATTATACAAGCACAATCCAACGTGGACCAGTGACACTGGTGTCTTTCAGAAGTTCTCTAAATGAGCTTGGTACAATTTGACTCATTTTACCAATGCTACAAGTCGTATACCAATAAAATCATTCACCATTTTCAAATCTGGCTAAGCCTAAGACTAGGTTCAAGCGAACTAACAAATACAAAATATGTGAAGATATAACTTAGCTACTGCGTTCACTTGATTATGTATTCATTGCTGAATTCCACAAGCATTGCTTAAGCCAACAATAATTGGAAAATCTCCAAACAGGGCAATGGTCGTAACGTGGTGCAGAGACTATATGAAACAAAATGAACTAATTGACTTTGTCACATTTCACAACCCCCGAAACACCTAAGGATATGCACATTAACTCACACAACGTAACTTCCATAAGACACACACATAGACATCCTACATGAGAAAGCACAAACTCATAGAAAAAAGAAGTCTGACAAAAATGTTTCATTGATCAAGTTATATATTACAGACTTGCGCATTTCAAACAGAGAACCCAGAAGACCCTATAAAAAGAATACCACTACATGATAATGAAAACCACAGTACTAACCTCAACTGAGAACTGCAAATTGTCGCTGGCACTGACAACAGGCCTGAATTCAACCTGAGCAACAAGGTGTACACGATGAGACTCGATGAAGGTAAAAGGAAAATTGAAATCATAACCTTGTTAAGAAAAAGGATATACCTTTGACCTGCATTTCCTTCCAATCTCTTGAAGCACACCAATTGACAACGTTGGTAACATGTTTATAATATCATCATCTGTTTTAAGTCCTTTACTGTAGGATATCTGGTTTTGAGCTGCACCAAAATCTACCAAGTACAGAAAACAATAGCACAGTTAGGAAAGAAAAAGGAGAGTTACAACAAGTTATATATCGCATATGAGAGCTTTAAAAAGTAAAATCAAGGAAGTTTTTCAAATCAAAACTTCTAACAATTTCATTAATAAATATTTCAATCAACAAAAATGGCAAATTTATTGGAATTTATCCTACTGATTTGATTGTTGTTTCAGTGAAAATTATGTTGCAGTTTGGCGAAACATGCACTCATGAAAACTTATAGATGTGGTATACGAGTAGAATTCTGGCCATCTTCCTCACACATTGACGTATTCCATCATACTGATTGAAAAAGATGGTTAAAAATGTTCTTTTTCATCGAAAAGATGGAACAGATTATCATGCACTTTTGTACATCTTATTTAGGGATGTCAAAATGCAATACGACCCGTCAACCCAACACGAAAAAAATCAGGTTCGGTTGGTGTTTTTCGGGTTCGGTTCGGGGGTGGGGGGGTTCAGGTTAGTGCCATGTTACATGGGTTTCGGGTCACGGGTTGACCCGAAAACTTTTTTATTTTGAAAATATTACCTATATTTTTATATATTGTATGTTTGAACAAAATTTATTGTATATTTATATGATAAATTTTCATTATTTAATATTTATTTTGTATATTTTTTATTTTTTTAACAATTGTTTATTTGATTTAATAAATATACTTTAATATTCTACCATTAAACTTTCAAATTTAAATCGGAAATTTTGTTATTATGTGTTTAATTAAAATATTATTATTATTTTTTTTATTTTTTTGAATTTTTTTCATTAATTTTTTTTTAAAAAAATAAATAAAATTCGAGTTAGACGGGTTGAGTCGGGTTAGATGGGTTCGTGTTCGGGTTGGGGGTTTTCGGGTTGCTTCGGGTTCGGGTTGAAAAATAAAAATACAAAAAATTCGCGGGTTGACCCGAAATCCGACCCCACCGACCCGATTGACACCCCTAATCTTATGCAGCCATGTCCCATTAAATAGAAACACATAACAAAAATCAATCTTTTGGCATGAACTGCAGTAAAAAGATCTGTCTCGGCAAAATGACGCGCTTGTGTTGTTGAGTTAAAAACCAGGCATTGAATCAAAGAAGCTGCTACTTCAAGTTCAAGCGCAGATAGGTAGAGCTCATTTTATACTTCTCATTATAATCTAGGGGTAACAGAATACGAATCGATTTTCCCAACAGTAGAAAACCATAAGTTAACCAAAGGTTTAAATTGACACACCTGCAAGCTGCCTTGGTGGTAGAAGATTCTGTTTCTGAATATCACACCTCATCTTAGCCTGCAATCAATAAATTTCACTTATGTACATGCCTCTAAAGTACTTAATAGTAATCCAAAAAACAGATTATAAAGAGTGTTTAGAACCTCTTCATTCTTTGATTGAGAAACACGCAACATTTCTGCATGAACAGAAGACAATGTGCTGTGACTGAGTGAGTTTTGATGACCTTGTTGCCTATCCGGTGGATCACATGGAATTATTCCTGGCACTTGGCCACTGACAGGCCCTCTGTTAGCATTTTTTCCGGTTAAACCTCCTTGGGGCGGTAGGAGGGGTTCCTGTCGAGGCAATTTAGGCAACAGAGGCTGTTCTGTGGAACCTGAATGCATATTCTCTCTTCGAAGTGGATCGCCAAGCAAACTAGGTTCTGAAATGTAGTTGGTTTAAAACAAATTAAATTCTCATAAAAAGTCATGGAAGGTATTTATCTCATGTCTCCGTTTATCTATATTCTAAGATTTATATGAGAAAACCTTACTTTCAGATGTTGATATTGCTCTCTCGGATGCTGAAGCAATAACATTTGCAATAGATACAGTGGGGAGCTTGGAGCTTTCAGGCTTAAACTCAGTGAGATTATCCATTGAATGAGAAACAGAATTTGTAGTATTTTTGTCATCCTGGTCAAAATTAGATAGAAGTGAACAATAATGACAAAAATCACAAATTTGTGAGAGGGGGAAGGCAAACTGAGTACCAAAATATCTTATGGTGCGTCGAAAAGAGATGAACAAAATTTCATAAAATTATTGATCAGGTATAAGAAACTACCAAATACTGCAAGTTTTGCGCAACTTCCGGTCCATTTATTCCTTCAGCAATCGGAACACTTGAACTTCCATTTGTTATAGGACCAGCATCCTACGATATTACTCATGTGCATAAATAAAATAATTTCAGCTGTAGTTTGAGCAAGAGTTATATTTCTATACCTCGGACATCAAGTAGTTGCTCACATCTGGTGCGCAAGGTAAATTTACCACCTCATGCTCATAGAAAATGTCTGATATTCTTCGGGATAGATGTTCATCAAACTCCCTGATGTTTCAAAAAAGGCCATGTTTCAAAGACTCCACGCACATCTAGAACAATACTAAAAGACCAAACAAGAAAGTAACAATTTGTGTGTGTGCCAAGTGTTATAATAAATAATGTGATCGAACTCACTTGAAAAAACCACCCCTAACATTGCAAGCAACATTTCTCGCTACACAAAGGACTGGCACAGCATTTGCAGTCTGCATATACATTATTTTCAAATATATAATATGGGTCAAGTGCTAGGCAGCCAAAATAAATTAGTAATAATGATACCTCAGCCTGTGGGGCATAGTATGGAGTAAATGCAGGAACTACATGAACACGAGGCTGATCCTTTTCTTCCCAAACCTTTAAACGATCGTCAATTACCATTGCCATCTTTGGATGACACTTGCCATCCTGGAAGACATTAAGCAAAGATTTCCTAGCCCCTTTAATCAAAAGGGATTTAGAAAAAATATTTATATGAGATTGAAGTCATCAAGATCAACTATAACATTCACAAGGAATAACAACATTTGAAGGGGCTGGAACACAGTACTAATTTTTTAGAACTGCCTGATGACTAGTTAACCTAGTTCATAGGAACTTGTTTATGTGAGATAAAACTTAAGAGTTTGCCTCTTAAAAAAAGTGGAGTTCACCTGATTTCACGCATACAACACGCTCGAGCAGTTGTTTTGAGCTAATTAAGTGTGCTTCTGGATCAAGCAGCCTCCACATTTCCAATGCATAATCTCTTTCAGCCATGGTGCAAACATAAACTTCAAATCTCTTCCGGCCTTTCGCAGTCAAATAATTTTTCAAATCTAGCCAAGCAGGTCGTAACCTGACTAGCACACTAGTATCTCTATTCTGCATGCAAGAACATCCATCAAAAGAAGGCAAGTGAAATTGAAAACTGATTAAACCAGCCGATATTTTAAAAATAATGGAGCATTTGGTTTAACTAAATTCATTGAAAAACAAAATACCAACATTTGCACAATATAATTATAAAAAATCAAAGCTACAAAAGATGGATTATACAGATAGAAGAGAAAATTTAACGAGTACCAACAGTGCCTCCTAACCTCAGGATTAATACGTGTAAGAACAATACTTCTTTCAGGCAACCTTACAACAGGACGAACAACCCGTACATGTCCATCAGATAGCAGGGGCACCTCCTCCTGCTGGTATTTAAATAGTATCCCACCATCCATAACATTGTCAGTCTCTGCATACTGCTTCAGCAATGCACGATCCTCTACATATCTCTTCATCTCAGCCGTCATCCCAGATTCCCGAATAGGGTCACCCTCACGTGCAATCCAGTCCATCAAAACTTCAATTCTATCCTCAAATGACTTCATTGTGTTGGCCACAATGAGAGTTTCATCAAGATCAAAGACAATTGCTAAACAGCGCATATTCAACATCCATAAACATGAATTGTATAAACCACGGGGCAATGAGTAGCACCAAAAACAAGGGAACTTCTTCTGCTTACTAGGCATTGCCACCAAATGAACTTCCTCATTACCAAGCAACACAACAGCAGTCTACACAAATCGGTCAAAAGTTACAATAATGAACTCATTCGAGCAATTTAATTATCAACAAGAAGATAAACAATGGCACAAATTCCACTCTTCCTAAAAGCCAAATAAAGGCATGCACAAGTTTAAGTATTCCATCCATGGAAAAAAAATGCCGTTCCATGGTTCGCAACTGTCGCAGAGCCTATTGTTCCAGTTCCATGGACATTTCACGTAACGGCCAGCCATATTTTTTAAAATAAAAAATTTTAAAAAAAAATTGAACTTTGAAAATTATTTAATGAAAAACTCAAAAGAATTGGAAAATTTTCAAGAAAAAACATGTTCCCCGTGACACCGTTATATAGGCCATTTATAATAGCTAAATAACGGCAGCCCTCGTTTCCGCTACGAAACCGTTTCATGGCAGATTAGGTAAACAATCATCAACACATGCACATAGCACATTTATTGATTGCATGAAACCAACTTCGATTGTTTAAATCAAAGCAGCAGAGAAGCCTGATAAACTACAAATCTCAATTTCATTCCTACCAGTTAAGAACCATAAAACACGAGGAATTCAATCAATTCATTCTTAAACCACTAAACAAGCCAATTACCCATCAAGTTGAGACAACGCAAATTCACATCAGTCGAAATGAGAAAGTGGGCTGAATTATAAAACCTTGAACTCGTAAAACATAGACGCGTGGAGATTGATCAATGGCGACTCATCAGGATTGGAACTCAGACTGGAATTAGCTCCAGGCTCGAGCTTGCACCGTATAGAAGCGGCCGAAATTGTCTGCAGAACGGCGAGTGGGTGGCATCTCTCACTGTTCGGAGAGATGTGGTGAATCCTTATCTCATTCTTGGCAAACTGGAAATTCACACCCTTCACCGGGACATTGTCCAGTTCCCCCAAAAACACGTCCCCGTGATAAACCGATGATTTAAACCCTACTCGACTCATCGTTTTCCCAGAAACAGAAACAAAAACAAAAAGACGCCAAAAAAATCAAGTTCTAAGAACAATTGGTGGAATTTACGACTAGAATATCACTCCCCCGTAACTTTGCATGATCCTGGGCTCACTCTCTCTGAACTACTGAGGACTCTCTCTCTCTCTAGAAAAGCTCTCTCTCTCACTCATCGAGTAGCGATTTGAATCGAGGGGGTGGGAAGCCTTATATAGAAGTAGGGGGTGTGGAAGGTTACGCAAGCAGACTTAGTTTTGGACAAAATTACGGATATACCAAATACAGTTCTTCTGTCCGTACGGGGTATCTTTGGGCTAAAAATGATGTAGAAAATGAATTATTATTATTTTGTGGATCATAATCGCAATTTATTTCTTTATTTCTCCATTAACTGCAAAATGGTACTTTCCATTTTACAAGTTATTGATTAGACTCTCAAAGTTAAAATTTTTAAATTTATTAATATTGGAATTTTTTTGTTTTCATTTTTAGTTTATTTTCATATTATGATAAAAGTGAAATCGACACATATAAGTTATTGGATGATAATTAACAATTGTTTTGATGAATATCAATTAATTGGAACATTTGTTATACTTATATCAATGTTAGGTGAATTTTAGTAAAATGTTAATGTAAGTTATATAGCTATAATTCAACTTTGCACATTTTGTTTGTAAAACTTATTTTCAATGTTATTTTTCATTTTTTTATATTTAAATAAACAAGTACATTTATTTAGGACTTGGAATACTTTCTAATATGGCTTAATAACGATGAATATTTGTTTTGTTGAGAAAAAAAAGGAATAATTACATTTTTTAAAAAAATTCCGATTAATTTATAATATTTTTATTTAAAATACTGTTTAACCCCTTTTTTTCTTAGTGATTAGGAGCATATATTTCGAGGGACAAACTGGCAAATGATTAACATAAATTTCGCTTTTTTTTTTTTGGAAAATCATAAATTTCAAATTTTAAATTGAGTAATGTGTTTATGGTTTAAACTTTTAAAATGTGTAGGTCTTGGACAAAAAAAACCTAAAAATATTATAAATTTAAAAAATTTGATGATATTTTAGTCAACCTGTCTCGTTATTTTTTTAAAAAAATCATATTTTTTCAGATTTCTAATTTTATTTTTTTGTTAGAGGTGGACTTTGTTATAATCGGATCTCAAATTTGAGAAATTCGAAAACTCGTCTCAAATTTGAACATAAGCTATTCGATACTAAATTTGCATCAAATATTTTTTTGGTTTTTAAACTTCCTTGACATTTTTTTTATTCACGAGCTCCTTGTTTCACAAAAAAATAGTCCCAAGTGTGGATAATGTCTAAAACTAAAGTGAACACAGATCGTCAATTGAAATTTATAAATCAAATTTTCCCTATTAAAAATCGCCTCCTATTGTTTCATTTCTTGGATCTGCCCCTGCCACTGCCCCTGCCCTTTCGGCTCAGATACAGTTGCGGGGAATCCCCATGGGATGCAACCAAAAGTGATACTTCTAAGCTGGTTAAAAAAGAATGAAACTGTTCATAAATTTACTCATATGCAAGAAACATGATACAAAAAATCCTGATATATGCATCATCTGGGAAGCATCTGTGTAGTAGGGTGTTGAATGTAAGTCATGCAAGGTGTTGCAGACTGTTTGCCATTCTTCCTCCGAGAGGAGGATGTCTCGGTACAACCAGTCATTCGATCTCGTGGAAGATGAACGAGTTTTGTACAATCCCGGTTCGGATAACAACTTGTCGTTGATTTTCACTTCAGTTGATAGCATTTTCACCACTTGTTTCATGTCCGGTCTCTGGTGAGAAGCTGCCTGAGTGCAGAAGAGTGCGACTTTGGCGAACCGTAATACTTCATTCTTAGGATAATCTACCAAGTCCGGATCAACAATTTCTTCAAGCCTACCTTCATTCAACAGTTTCCAAGTCTGCCATAGCATTGAAATATCAGATACATATGCTTATGAATATCATGCCAAATAGTTTCTGTACAGAAGTATATAATTTCATAATAATAGGCCTTGACGCATAAACTAATTGTACCCATTCAAGAAGAAGCAACAACTCCTGCCCAAAAGCAGCTCGACTGCTACTTCTTCCACTAATGATTTCCAGTATGAGCACCCCAAAACTATACACATCTGCCTTCTTTGTGAGTTGCTGTAACAATGCATATTCAGGAGCTAGATAACCCCTGCGGTATAGGAGACAGAATAACTAAAAACATGAAGGAAAATGTAATATATATTATGGCAGGCATGATCACAAAAAAGCTCGGTTTGTAAACTCTTGTCTCACATCGTATCGTGTGGCTATTGATAATAATTTTGTAGGATCACATATAGGGTTCATAGCAAAGAAATGTAATAGAGATTTGTTCTTACATTGTTCCAGCTACTCGTGTGCTGACATGGGTGACATTGTCCGGAAACAGTTTTGCCAACCCGAAATCACCAATTTTAGGGAGGAAATTCTCATCGAGGAGAATGTTGCTAGCTTTTATGTCTCGATGGACAATACGTGGCACAGCATCCTCGTGAAGGAACGCAAGGGCGGAAGCCGTACCCATACAGATTTCTGCCCTCTTCGACCAACCAAGTTCAACAAGTTTACCTTTCGAGCCTGAGATATATAGTGACAGTAGTCTGATGTATATATAACACTGACATAAACTTCGCCAAATTTCAAGGAATACAAAGTGCTGATTATTACCGAGTAAGGCAGTGGCGAGACTGTTGTTCTCCAAATACTCGTACACCAAGATTCTATAGGGACCCTCGATGCAACAACCAATGAGCTGCACTAGGTTCGGGTGTTGGACTTTCGATATAATTTGAATCTCTGTCAAGAATTCACTGCTCCCTTGTTTAGAATTAGCAGAAAGAGTCTTGATTGCAGCTTCGGTCCCGTCCCTCAGAACTCCCTGAAAGTACATATGTTTTAGAAAAAATACGGGACTTAACTTCCTTGCTAAAGGTGACAGACAATAGGTGCCATTGGTAAAAACACAAATAACAATAAACTAACCGCACCTTATAGACCTCACCAAATCCGCCGCGACCGATTTTGTTCGAAGGATGAAAGTTCCTTGTAGCTGATCTCAATGAATTATAAGAAAACAGCCTCACGTTGTTTACATTAACACCTGACCATACAGAAGGAAACAAAAATCCAAAATGTAAGCATATATGTAAGGTTCAAAAACATACACCAAGCTGATCCTGATCAGTCCTGAGCCGGTTCATCGGGACCTACCAGGCTGAATCAAACTGCTGTCAAAATGAAGAAACACGAAACAAATGGGCAGAATTCCCAACATTTAGACAGCAAATCACATTGGCTCGTGTGAAAAAAAAAGGTTAACGAGAAAAGGAGCAGAGCAGGATCCTTGGAGGCGCAAGACAAAGACCAGACAAATAACCCGTAAAAATTTAATCAGCAAAAATTTGATAAATTGAATAAACGGCCAACTCACCTTGAGCCTCCGTCACAGCATTTTCTCTGCAGGAACCAAATAAACCAGAGCAACTCGAAAAACCCATTACATCAAACACCTCTTCGCTTCATAAAAATCCAATCTTGAATCAAATCACTTCTCAAATCTCCAATCCACGCAATACCCTTTTAACCTGAACATCAAACATAAGTATACTGTATACCCAATATAAGAATCAACAAAATTAACCCAACCACAGATTCCCAAAAAAAAAAAAAAAAACAGAACCCAAGAAGCTGTACCAGAGAAGAAATATGGAACACGAGCATATTGGGCTCATTGAAAACACCTCTGGTGCATGTGTACATATAAATACATCCTATGTGCTTGTACACCTTACGAAACATCATCAACGAATAAAATAATGCCACCAGAAAGTCGTCTCAAGGTGGTGAATGGTTAGTATATTTTTTACACCTGACTTGAGGGGCTTCGACAACGACATTGAGAGCGAGAGAGATTCTAGAATGAGCGAATAGGGGAAAAAACAGGCAGAAAAAGCCAAGTTTGGTGACCTCCAGCCGTATTGGCAATCGCCCGAAATAGCACTTGCGGGTCGAAAATTTTCTACCGCGGGTATAGGGGGGTCTTGTGTCATGATGACGGGACCTTCAGACACCCACAAAACCGTGGTTCAAATTGCGTTTTTACTGATTGAATTCCGGCGACGTCAAATTTGAGCTGAAAACGTGTTATGGGTGTTGGTTTTATTTAGGGAACTTGAGCTGCGGAAGCTACTTTCTTTTTACAATTTTTCGGTAAAATATATTTTTTATTCAAGTTCACATTCGCAAGTACAATGTAAACTCAATTTATCGTCCTCCTTCAAGATCATAGTGTATTGTATTATAATTTTTATTTTGGAAAATTTTCATTTCGGGGAAGAAGATATTATCAAGACTACTGAATTAATGGTAATTTCAGCTTAAATAGTTACAGGAATATTATAATATATCTGTAAGAGGTTTCTTACTCAGATGTAAATATTTTTCATGTACAAAGTCAAAGTCAGTCAAGTTGAACCGTTGAGTAAGGAGAGAATAAATAATTTGGTTTTAAATATATATAAAAAGTTTTCGAGTGCATACAAATAGAATTGAATAACGTTAAACATACATAGATTAAAGGATTAATTAAAATAAAATTTCTATAAAACTAATTTTGATACCAAAATAGAAAAAGAGAACTAAATTTTACTACGGGAAAATAGTTTCAGGACTGATCAGAGAAGGATCGAGTAAAATTAGTTAATCATAAATATTTAGAATACTGGTTCTGATAATAAAATACCATGTCTATATAGTACACCGGATTAAAATTTAAATTAAATATTTAATTATAAAATGATAATTAATATTGAAAACGAAATAAACATGTACATTTGATATACTATATTAATTAATACGTTAAGATATCTAAAGTAATAATAAATATATGAGTAAGTCTTTTGTGAGACGGTCTCACAGATCTTTATCTGTGAGACGGTCTCACAGATCTTTATCTGTGAGACGGGTCAACCCTACTGATTTTCACAATAAAAAGTAATGATCTTAGTATAAAAAATAATATTTTTTCATTAATGACTCAAATAAGATATTCATCTCACAAATACGACTCATGAGACTGTCTTACACAAATTTTTGCCTAAATATATAATAGAAAATTCGCATTATGAAAACATAATTAAATATAAAACATTTTATTGGCTTTGGATCGAAAAATGATGGTACTTTGCATTAATTTCTCTCACGAGTATGGGTTTGCCATTTATTGCTATGAATGTAAATTTAAAGTTGGGCTGGATTTTAGGTAGATATTGAGCTGAAATATGTTTTTGATTTATTGCGAGCGTAATTTATTTGATTTCAACCATATTTTTGACAGCTCCATACCAACCGAAACAATATAAGTTTTACAAGATAAAGTATATTTCGTTTACTAATTTTGAGTTAATAATTAATATATTAGAAAAATTATCATTTTGATCTTATATATATTCGAGTCTTTGTGATTTTAATAACCTATATTGTTAAATTTAAATTCGTTATATTTTTCGTAGTTTTGGTTTTTTTTTTATGCGACACTTATGTGACTAAATGTGCTCAAACGTTTATATTCGTACTTTCGATAATTAAAAAACCAGAAATTTCTCAAAATTGAAAGAAACTAAAACTCACTTTTGAACACATAAGATCAAAATTACAGAAAATTAATCATATGTGATGAAAATTATAAATTGACGTGTATCAGTGATCTTTGATATTCCATTTTATGTTATACACATGAATAACTTTTATAAAATTACGTGGAATGTATATATATAAATAATCGTATGGTATGATTAAATTATATTTATGTAACTTTACAGCCTAACAATAAAATAATATATTTAATCCAGTTCACATCATATTCGATAAAATTCCCTTTTTGTGGGTGGAGCTCGTTAATCAATGTTTCATTTCAAATGTGAAATGTAAGTGAGGCTATGGCAGCACCCTTCAATTGTATTATAATGATTTGCTATATTTTAGGTCGCCTTTTAATTATTTTATATATTAAATTAAATTTTTATCGTGGCTGCATATCCCTTAAATTTACATTCAACCACATACAAAAATCTTAGCTCTGTCGTGAGAGATTTCCGTTTCCTCCAAAATAATATAAATTTTATTCGTTATTTTTTTTAAAAAAAAAATCAAATGTTCTAAATCCCTTGAATTATTCTTCTAAAAACTATAGAATATAATCGATATGAAATTAATCGTGAACAGCGATTCTCATCAAAGTTCTTCGCCGGAAAGCCACATAAAATATGCGATTCAACGGCGGCTACGGGAATAAATGAAGTCAAAAATCAAAGACAAGGTAGGATTATGTTTTTCTAACGAATAATCGTTCTAGCTAATTTAACCTAAAGTCAAAGAGAAAAATGGTATAAAAAATATAAATTCAATCACACGCAAGCAAGAAAAGGTCAGACGATTAACATTCTGAATTTCAACCTTTTACTACAATAATACAGTTTCAAAAACAATATAATTACTATGGTAATATAATAGTAGGACAATACAAATAAAGGGGTAGTCTTTTCTTTCATAGTTGACCAGACTTTCAAATTTTCGAAAACAAGAACCATTCAACAGAAGAATATTTATCCTTTATTTTGTTTTATTAATTAATTCATCCAACTCATAGGTTTGAATTAGTTCATGGGATTATTTCGTTTCCGACACATAAAAGTTTGTTACTAGATCAATTTTGATATCTTATGTCAGATCAAGCGCTTACACCAAGTGAAAAACTATAATTGTTAGATATAACATAATTTTATTTACTTATACTTGTGGCAGCGCATAATGCACATACTTGGATGTTGTCGGATCGGTCCGTTAGGTTCATGAGTCCGAGAAAGTACATATCTATATATTAGTGTTGTTTCATATCTCATAAAGATCAATTTTAGTCTTTCTCTGCCGCATGATCTGTCCCCAACATAGAATGCATTATCCGTTAAAATTTGACGTCACTCTTTTACCGCCACCTAGCCAACCAGATCAAGCGACACAATGTCCGTAACTTGACGCACGAGAACTTCTCAGAAGATCACTCATCTCAATACTATTATCACTCATACATATTTAACTCAAACTCAATATCTTCTATCCTCTAATTAATTTTAATGGAACGAAGAGACAACTGAATGTGCCAATATCAACTTCATGTGATTTAGATAACTTTAAAATTTTTGTGTTTTCGATTCTTCATGATATCAATCCAAATGCTTAGATTAATGATATAAACAAATATTTTTACACGCACAAAACTTGTATGAATCTCACGATTTAATTTTATGAGATGAATTCTCGATCAGACTCAACTCATGAAAAATATCATTTTTATACTAAAAGTATTAAATTTTCATGATACTTATGGATCGGGTCTAATGTCTAACATATAAAAATATATGATATCGTCTCAAACGAGAATTATTCTTTTATATATTATATGTTGTGGAACGTGACTTAGTTTTGATTCTTGATGGGTATTGCACTTTTTTCCGAAAAAAAATTGTGGTTCATTCAATTGATCTCAAGAACATCAGACTAAAGTCTGAAAAACTTTTAAATCTCATAACCAGCGGTCTCATCAATTTCTTCGGGTGGGTCTAAACAACCGTGGTAGCAACTACAGAACACGAATATTGATTTCGAGCGAATTTGTCAATATTTTTATTCTTTACAAATCACTGATTATGATAATCTCTAGGTTTTTATATTTATGCAAATTGATGAGTATAAATATAAATGATGTCAGATATAATTATGATTAAGTAGAGAATGATCAAGGATCATACTCAGTGGAAAATTTACACGATAACTTGATAATTTGATTGTCATTCATAAATAAAATAAACCCAAGTAACATACTACGAGGAAAACAACAATTTTAGTCCTACATAAATTTCAATACAACTTTCTCCAAGAAAAAGAAAAAAAGCAAAAACAAAGGGGCAGTTCTAGATAAATATTACTACGATCTAAAGAAGCTGGGAGAGCTTTCAAGTTCTATGGTATAAAATACACAAAGCTTAGTCATAATAACATAACAGTCTCACTGATATTGCAAAGGATCATCACCAAAAAATACATGTCCAAATGCAATATTCTCACTCTTTAGTAAATCATACATTCAGCATTTCACATTTCAGCAGTTGCCGAATTCACTGGCATGAGGCAGCCGAGATTTAACTATCAACGGAAACACTGTCCTCGGTCTCACTCCCATCAAGAAAACGCGAATTATTATAGATGCTGGACTTAGAACTGTCACTGCTCGACATGAGAGGCGATTCTGTAATACCAGCTGCAGCACATTTAGCAGAGACAGAAGATAAAACACAGGTTGCTATAGTGCGCAAGTCGTTCGGAATGGTTCGTCTAATTTCCTATGCAAGAAAACAGGTCATTAGTGAACCAATAGAAAGAACTATACAGAAAAACACTGTTTGAGATAGTTTGGAATAATTTGGATTTCATTGCGAATTCGTGGCACTAAATGATAAACATATACCATATGCCTTATAGCCATGTCTAGAGACTTTTTCGAGAGTGACCTTCCGAAGCCCGAATTTTCATGGGAGGATTTCTTGGAGTTATCATGAGTTGAGTGTTCATCTTGTTTGGGTGGAGCTAGTTTCCTCATGTTTACAACTCTTTCAACCATTTTCGAACCGATCAATACAGGATTCACGTCATCTTCCCCATAGCTATGTCCTCGACTTCTTGATTGGAACATGCTCCCATTTTTATGAGCAGTATTAACAATTGGAGCCCGCACTTTAGCAGGAGAGCATGATTTTTGTCCTCGTTTTCCATTACAAGACAAATTAGGATTATGTCCATTCGGCCTTCCTCTGGACGCTGAAACTGTCCGTTTAGGCATCAGAATTTTCGGATTTTCAGAGGCACCGTGTGACAAAGAGAGAATCTCTGAGGGGTTTGACGTCCTAGATCCTAGATTATTCATAGTCGTGGAGCCTATTTTTGTTGCCGAATCAGATACACCAGAAGTGGTCGATTTAGTGGCTGGCTTACATGTAGGTGTAGTGGACCTCGATGCAGGCTTTGAACTGACTGGTATAGACGGCCTGCCAACCGGTGTTGAAGAACGTGGTGTGGCTCTTACTGGAGTAGAGGATCTCGAGTTAGCAGACTTTGGCTTGGCAGAAAGCATTGTTGGTTTGGAAGTAGGCGTGGAAGCGCGAGAGGACTTCGATTTTGCAGGCAGAGCTGATTTTCCTGTAGTCGGTGTTGCTGCTCTAGGGGTCTTCCTTCGATCACCTGATGATAAAGGCTTTTTATTTGCAGAAGCAACACAGTCAGTACTGTTGGGTGTAGACCACTGCAATGAATAGAAAACGATATAGCACCATAAAGCACGATACGAAATCCTAGAATCATGTCAAATCACAATATGGAAACCTTATTTTAAGTTCACACTCAAGTCTCAACACTTGCCTCAGATTCCAGTGCAATCCCTCCACCATTTGTGATTTCGGTTAAACTCGACTCCGAATGTTTTACTTCCAGCTCTACCGGAAGATGTAAGGTGGAATCAGGTTGTGCATAAAGCCTGAGAGAGGTTCGGTGTTAGCATCAGACATGAGAAACAGGGCGCTATAAGGCTGATATGAGCAATACGATACATCAATAAGTATCGTGTATCCATCTTCGAGAAAATGCAAAGAAATAATCATGTAAGAAGCAAAATGACGACTTGAAAACATAATTTGATATTGAAAGAAGATTCAAGAAGACAAGCATCCCAAGAAATAAGGAGAAAGCCAGATGGTTGAATGAGGACTTACCGTAATGCGAAAAGCCAAGCAAAGAATCAAATGGCAATATGGCATGTATGCTCACTAGATTATGACAGCCAAATTTTAATGAGAAAGTAAAAGTTATACCAATCATAGTCATTCTCATCAATCTCCAAATTGAGGGAATTTTCATCAGCTGCACTCTGAATAATCTCGAGCTCTAAGATGTTCGATTCCAAATTGCCGATCGACTTTCGCCCTGCCCAAAAGTTAGTTTAAACCACATGGACAAAAATCTAAGCACAAATCTTAATCTGAAATCATAGTAACAAACACTCAAGAAACATGATTAACTGATAATGATGAGACAGACACAGAAAAAAAATCCAATAATTACGATAAAAACAAAGGATTAAACCAAGATCAAAGTACCAGCTGAGTCATCAAGTTCAACAGAGTCCTTAATAAGATGTTCACTCCGCTCCTTTACAACATTCCGCATTCCCAAAAAGATAGCCAGATCTTCATCTACTTCCCTCATAAGCATCCCAAGATTTCTGTTTTGTGGCCTAAACTGTACGGAGGCCTATATTTTCCAAAGAAATTAAATTAAAATACATGCAAATCATTCCAAATATCCAATCTTTTTATCAAAATTCATTCACTTTATGCATACAGCAAGAGAGAAGGGTTCATAAGTTAGTCATTTAACATACATAAAATTGCAAATACAATCACATGTAAATAAACACGAGTGTAAGATGAGCTGAGCTAGGATGAACCGTTCGATTTGAGCTTGTACCCGAAGTTTAACGTGATCTTTTGAAAGCTTTTGAACAACTTAAGAACATTTCATGAATGTATACCGATTAAATCTAAGGAACTTCAAAAGGTAATAAAATTAATTCTCGTTTATAAATAGTTTTTAACATAGAAAAAATCGATCTACTCTCCATTTCGTAACACGGTGTGTCAGTTCACTAGCAAACCTATTTATAAACTTAAAGATTTTAGATTTTCAATTTGTTTCCACACGCTAGTCATAAATGGAGCAGAATCAAGAAGAAAAAAAGATGTTAAAAGTCTCATAGTCAAAACTCCCATACAAAAACAAAATCAAGACCTTCTTGATCATTCTTGCAAGCAACACAAATATTCACCACACCAATCAAAACAAACTCTTCAATGCCAAAAACCCATCTGACAATTCGATCTAAGCTACCCAAAGATTCGAACTTCATCACTGATGATCCCCTCAGAAAAGTCCCCACAAACCAAGAAACACCAGAGTCATCAAGACAGAGAAAAAGAAAGTTGTAAAACGAAAACAGACAATGTAATGTTAAGCACTTACAGCCATTGTTATCGAAACAGAAAACAAATTATGGATTGAAGAAATGCAGAGAGATTGCTATTCAGTTCTTAGTTTTATGCGGGATATTGGCTCAAATACTGGATTTTTCTTTCAGATGATTAGATTTTTCTTCTTTTGACAAGGATTGGAACGCGAGAAATGTGAGGAAACAAAGAAAAGGAAGTTCATGAACCAGGCGCCTCTTGCTTGATTCCTCTGTACAATGGGACACTCTGTTTTAAATAAATCTTTTTAAAATTAAAAAACCATTTAAGTGAAGATTTGAAAATCAGCTCACGCTCACTTCCATGTGGCTGGTAGAGTTTTAAAAAATCTTGAACTAATTAATATTATAATATAGTTCCTAAATTATATATGTTTTTTTTATAAAAAAATAATATTACCATAGAAAAGTTTTTGGGGAACTTGTTTTGTATTATTTTATTTTAAGGTTTGAAAGTCTATATAGTGCAGAAATTATGGTTTGAATTGGTGTTAAATCATTGCCAATTAAATAATATTTAAAAATGTAAAAAGTTACATGGTAAGTGTGGTATTTTCATTTTCAAAATAGTAGTATTTTCTTCTAGATTTTTAAATTACTCGAATATGTGCTATATTAATCAAATCTCATTATAAATTCGAATATCCTTTTCATGGATTTCAAAATGCCCATTAAATTTGGCCACTAACGTTTAAATCTGACATTAAATTTGAATACGTAGCAAGATCGGACGAGGAACATTTCAAATCAAAGTCGTTAAATGAAGGGTAATAATATATATAGATATATATATATATATATATACCTATTATATTACCCATACAGGTTTTATATAATAGGTACATATATGGTAGAAACATGTATATATATATAGATAAAATATAAGTTATATATATATATATATATATATATTTTTTTTTACATGTATGTATGTGTTAGTTTGTGAGAGTTTAACTTATATATCAGTTAATTAAAGCGGTTGCTTAAATATTTGATAGTTATATATTTTTCTAGGTTCTTGACATATGATTTTTATTTTTTAAAAGCACAATTTTAAAAATAGTAAAATAATTATAAAAACAAGGATTTTATTGTTTTAAATTTGAAACTCGTGAAAAGTCCCATGTCATGTGCCAAATTCTCCTCATCATGGACTAAGTTTGGACAAGAACTCACAGTTTCAACAATTACATTATAAAGTTGGTCTTTATCAACTATTTGTCTATAATAGTAAAATATGTTTTTTTGAAAAAAATAAAGCTAAAGCAAAAGGTTGAAAAGCATACTCTTTTGTTTCTAGATTTGAATATTCCTTTTTTTCAAAAAAAAAAAAAAACATAATATTAGTATTAAGAAAAAAAAATTGATATGTTGATAACTTGTAGCTCATCTTATAATAAAATTCTAAATTCAAAACCTATATCTCACACAACTCAAAACAAAAACAGAGAGTTTTTGATATGAAAAGTTATCCGTCCATTCCTATTCATAATATTTTTGACAAAATGCACTCACAATCAATGATGCAAATTGGAATCCCACATGGGGCAATTATTTGAGAGAGAATAAAATAATGGTTTGAAATTGGAAATAAATACATGTGAGGGGAAGCGGGCAATATTGGGGTGGTGTATCAACATAAATAGAGTCTTTAAATGTGTTAGGTTCAAGAATTCGTCGCAATAAATGGATTGGCTTTCCGTTTTCAACCACCTTTCTTAGAATACATTGCACGTTCGGCCAAATACGTTTATGGAAGAATGTTCAAACTATGCATTAGTTCGAATCTCATCATTACGAGATTCATTTTTAAAAAAATGTAAATTATGCATATGGATAATCAAGCATGATATGTAATGTCATGTTTACGAGTATAGATCCATACAAACGAACGAGACAATCGAAACTTACAGGAGTGTCATAAAAATCCTTACTTCCGTAAACATCATTACTATGTATGTATAGCAACTCTATGATAAACGTCCACATTAGAAATAATCCATCGTTTAAAGCACGATATTCTCGTTGGAGCTTGACTCTTTGATTCACCAACATTATAAATCCATAATTGACTTGTGGAGATTCAAGAGGTAGTGTGGCTTTCATGTTTGTAACACTTTGCTTTGCAAATACAAGATGTTACTCTTATATTTTTTTCGCATAATTTATCTCTCGGTGTTTTTATTAGAATATAAACTATTATATTGTTTTGTAATTACTTAGCTCAAATATGTGTGTTGCCACGATACAATCTACACCTATGTCAAAATTTTCATAAATTTACCCATTTTATAAAAATGATTTATCTATTTATTATAGAAGTCCATAGAAAATAGACGTTCAACATGCATATTATTTACATTGATTTTGAAAATTGAATACCAATATATATATATATATATATGAACGGTGAACCCCAACGAAAATATCTCATATGGGTAATTACCAAAAGAACAAATAAAAGTAGAAAACATCTAAGATGGGCTGGGCCTTCGTGGAGCCTCGAGAGTCGTGTAGTTCAAAATCATTGTGGGCCCTTTTGTATTTCCCAGAGTTCGAGCCTTTGTACTTTACAGACTACTTTCATTTGATTTCAGGTTTGACCGCTGGCTCCAAATGTCAGAAATAATTGAGTTCAAATTTATCTCATCATATAAATCAAAAATATAATTCTTCTCAAATAAAAACATATATATTCATTTCATTTAATTAAAAAGTTATTTTAGTGATGGTGTATCTCATCTATATCTAACATATCTTAATAAAATATATTTTTTTTTTATCTTTATCTGTATTTTTGAATTTAAAATAATTATATCATCTATACATAAAATAAAAATAAAAATAAAAACCTTTGTGAGACCGTTCCATAGATCATATTTATGAAACGAATATCCAACCCGGCTCACTCAGTGAAAATTATTATTTTTACACAAAAAAATATTGTTTTTCATGATAAATATGAGTCGGATTGACTCGTCTCATAGATATAAAATCGTGAAATGATCTAATAAGAAACCTACCTCAAAAAATTATTATACAAAACCATATTTATAGTTCTTAATTTTAATATAATATCTAAAATTTCACAAATAATCATTTCATATAACAAATCTAAAATTTCACAAATAATCATTTCATATAACAAAATTTTAATATATATGTGTTCATCGCGTACCAAAAAACACTAGTAATAAAAAAAAAATATAGGGTTTGTTTTGTGTGGGGTTTACTAAAATTAATTTTAAATTTGATAACTAAATATTAAGCTCATATTCCAAAACTACTCCAGAATAATAAATGACATATTAATCATACAATAGGGAACATTATAGAGCACTTAATATTTTAAAAATATGAGAATATATCACATTGGTACATCGTAATTGGCAACTATCTTCAGAGTACCATTAGGACGATAATATTCAAAATTTTGATATAACGATAAAAGTGACTTTATAATCAATATAAGAATTAAGATCTCGTAATGAATTCAAACATGTCAAAAGTAGTTGGATTTATTGAGAGCAATTAGCAATCACGTGGCACTTGAAACCATTCAACCAGCCTGAATCGTTGCAAATCTGGTCGGTCACATGGGTCAGACATCGATAGAAGTTTGGATCATGGGTTACAAGCGAAAACAAATAAAGCACTCGGTTCATTCGAGTCCCATAAACTATATGGACTCGTTGAAAGTTACGGCCTTGGACCCAAATTAAGGGGGGGACATTCCCATCTAAGCAAATAGATGTCTAATATCTAGTAAAATCCAAACTAAAGTTCAGAAATAAATTAGGTTGAATAAACCTTTTGAGCCAAACATCCAGCAACATAGCTATTTTGAAGGGCACAATTCAATTGAGTTCAAGAAATGATGGCCACTCAAAACTCATCCCAAAAACTGGAGTCTACTTCAATATGTGCAACTGTAATCAGTAAAAGACCGGAGAATCAGCTCCAAAGAAAAAAAGAAAGCAGAGTAGGAGGATAAACAAGACAGTCGATTTAGAACGAGTAGGTTCGACATTTATTCAAGTGTCTTCCACATCGCTTTCAGCCATATCGGTTCCATCAGGACCTAATACTTTAAACCTGCTCAAACGAGAAGAAAGCGAGTTTTGACTGATGAAGTGTAAGTGCACAACATCACAGACAGAAGCAAACAGGGCGGGGGAGACGGGAAACTTTTAAATATTTACGTGTGATTCTCGAAAATCTATAAGTTTCACCCCACATATGTTGCGTCTCCCCCACTGAATCTCACCCCTTTTCGCGATTTCTGGGTCCGTCCCAGATCAGAGCCAACACTACATTACATACCTCTCGATGATAAATTTTCCTTCCTTATACTTCTGATTCTTCTCGCAAGTGACTTCCTGAAATTGAGAAAACAGCGAAAGAGGGACGCGTTAAGGTATTATAAGCAATGTAGATAGAAAAATGAAAAGAAACAAATAGCATGATCCAAGTTTTCATGACAAGAACTCACGTATTTCCATCCAACAATGGAACCACATCCCACACAAAAAACGTCCACAACGGTGTGTAATCCAGTAATCATCACCCGTTCTTCTTTCTCTCCGACAGTAACATTCACACTGGTAACAAGTAACACATACATTAGGCACATGTCAATAGGCAAAACTTTAGCCAGAATTACAGCTGATGGAAACATGCAACTTGTTCATGGCCAAATCATTTTCGCTCTTAAACATGTTCTAACTTTTTATGCTTCGAAACAACAGAATTCCAATTTAAAAAAATGTAGTAGGATCGATAATTAGCAGACGAATCATAAGTTGAATTTGTCATCAATGAGCTCCAAAAATCCAGTCAAACGTTAACCATATAAAAAAAGCACTCACACTTTGTCGAAGAGATAAGCCTTCCCATTTTTGCAGAGGAAAGCCTGAAAACATGGGTTATAAAATCAATGAGTAAAAGTTTGTGTTCAAAGAGAAAAACCATGAAGCATACACTCAGCTTAAAGTTCAAACAGCTTTAAAGCGCCGTGTTTTTATTTATTTTTCGAGGTATATATATTTCTGCCTATTTGTTCCTATGATAAACTTAGTCCAAAATCTCGAAAATACACGAGCTATATATCTCAAACATCAAGTGTCTAAGACAGCTTTGTAAACCAACAAATTGATGGTGTTCCCGTAAGAACCAGGCTAGAAAGAAAACAAGAGTTACTTTAGCAAACATTACACGACTTCCTAATGCAAATTGATACACAATATTCTAACTTCAACAAACACTGAACGCAATAAAACAAATAAAAAAACGAGACTCGAGACGCCAGCTCCTTACTTCACTTCAGAACTACAAAATAAAATCCACACCAAATCAAAAGTAAAAAGCTATTCTGGTTCTGGCGCAAGAGTACGTAGGATATATGAGTCATCCAATCCTCAAAACCACTGACTTCAATAAGATCAACTGTCTTATCAGGGGAGCAGGGCGATATCAGGAGAAGAGGGACAACTCAATGACAAAACAAAAACTCAATGGAATTGTTGAACAGGAGTTAGAAACAATTTTCTTCTTCAAAATTGACAATGACCGCTTCAAAGTTTCTAGCTAATCACTCATCACTGCTCATATACATTCACTCTCATATGTCATAACAAACTTGAAATCAAAAGCAAGGTTTTAAAAGCGTTAATAAAGCTTCAAA
Source organism: Primulina tabacum (assembly GCF_025594145.1). Lineage (NCBI taxonomy): Eukaryota > Viridiplantae > Streptophyta > Magnoliopsida > Lamiales > Gesneriaceae > Primulina > Primulina tabacum. Next base: position 10,517,460 of record NC_134554.1, read on the forward strand.
CTTTACTGGTACAAACGAGTCTATTTTTTATTATAATTTTAATGATATCAAGTAAATTAATAAATTAAACGACACATAAACATCAAATATAAGAATTTATGCATAAACTTTTCAAGTTATTAATAACGTAAGTTTCAAAATAACAAATTGTTTGAAGTAGATTAAATATTTCTTATTTAAAATAAATTAAATGTTAAAATTTATTAAAAAAATTACTTAAAATTTTATCTAAAAAATTCTGCTTTTTTATATATTTTTTTTCATGCGTAACAGTTTTGTTCACGTTGTTGCCCTAAGCGAAGCTTTTCCTCAGGCGCTTCGCGTTTTTGTTGCCCTAAGCCAAGTTTTTCTCAATCACTCGGTGTCTTCCACACTTTTTAGAACAGGGATCAAAATAGACTGGTGAGTAAAAATCAGAACATGTGGTACAAAGATTACCTTAGAGATGACGTCACTGTAGAGAGCGAGATGCGTTTGGCATTGCTTGCAACTATACGCTTTCCCTTCAAGAGAAATCAAATATATCAACCCCATAATGCCTCCCCCTCCACGATCATATAATCAAAACCCAAAACAGCTTTGATTTTCGTGAACAGAAACCTATGAAGTATCCCGGGAAAAAAATAACAGATATAAACAAAAAAAACACATCAAGAATCAACACGGATACAGAGCTACAAAGTAAGGATACTTACGACAGAAAATAGATAGTGGAGAAGCAACCTCGAACACAGCGGCGAGGGGAGAGGGCCAACAGGAGAAGGCAAAATCCTCGCACTGATGGATCTCTATATTTATACTAATGTGCTGCAACAGTGAATTAAGTTTTTTTTTTTTTTTAATTATAATTAGGTTTTGAAGCCTAAACTTCGTAATTTTCCATGTTTTCTATCTAATTATAATATGAAATAATTAAGAATAACGACATATTATTGATAGTAGTCATCGAGGCACATGACTTGCGTATATATAAAGGTTTTTATCAAATTATAGTACTTTTTATTATCTATTAACAATCTACCGTATTTTTCTAAAATTTATTAAAATATTGTAAAAAATTAAAAAAAAATAAATAAATCTTTTACTCCCCCGCCCTTCCAAATGGGGGAGCAAATTATTTCACCTCCTCCGCCTGTAGGGAGGCGGGGGAGGAAGAAATTAAGTTAAATTCTCCTCCGCCTGAACGACAGGCGGAGGAGAGTCTTTTTAAAAAATTTCGCTTGTCCGCCTATTACAGTGGCGGGCAAATTTAAATATTTTTAAAATAGAATTCTTCTATATATATACACGAGACTTGCATTTTGTATTCAAAGATTTTTCACTTGTATTGTGTTCACAGAAGTTCACTTGCATTTTGTATTCAAAGGTTGTTCAAAAATTTGTCGGTATAGATTTGATTTATTTTTCGTCTCAAATTTTTTGTATTCAATTAATTTATTTGATGGTTGTATTATATTAATTTTAATTTATGTTTAGAAATTTTTAATCTTAATTCGTTAAAATTATTATCTTAATTTTTGTTATGATATATTTATTTGTTAATTTGTTATCATAAATATTATTGAAGTGTTTTTATTTATCATGTTTACATAAAAATGATATATTTGTTTAGAAGAATTTTAAAATGACCTTCTACACATGTATGTTTATGATCAAATTTAACTTTAAGTTAGTTTTTAAAACTAGCACTTAATTAAATTAAATTCCAATTATATCCTTTGAATCATTTTCATAATGACACAAAACATGTTAAATTAAGTCAAATAAGAGGGATTATTTCCTATTATCATCATGATTATATTTGGTATTAGATTAAATAACTAATCAAACTAACATATTAATTATGTTAATTGCTAAATATGTTAATTAGCTTTTTACATTGTTTTTATGAATACTGTTGTTAATATAAATAATCATTTTCACAATTCTATTCAAACTATTCTTTAAGAATTTAAAATTTAGATCTAATATTTTGTAATATTTCTTATTAAATTTATTACTTTGTATGTAGTAGCGTTTTTTTTTTTAAGATTAGATCTAATATTTTGTAATATTAATAATTTGTAAAATGTAGGAGAAAAAATTATGATTTAGTAGTATCATTTAATTAAAATATTAGACATAAATAATAAAATAAAATCTAAAAAATTTATTAGACATGAATTTAATCATCGAGATAAACTTTTATATGTTTATTATTTTTTAGTGTTAAATTAAAGATCACGTAATATAATATATTTATTTCAATTATTATTCGAGAAATTTTAGGGAATAAAATGGGTCAAATGTTTTTTGATCAAAAATAATTCACTGAGTTGTAATAGTGAAAAAGGTAGTTGAAGATTATAAAATAATGCAATTCTATATTATAAAATCTTTAACAAACAAGAATATTTTAAAAAATAGTGTCTTAAGATGGACTATAATAATTAAATTTATATCAATTAAATCACGATGAAATTATATATAAATATGTATTTATTTCTAACTGGTAATTTTTTATATATGAAATACAGATGGAATTTAACGCTTAACCAATAGATGATAGTGTTTTATATAGACAAGAAACTCATATATCAAGTGTCATTTCAAAAAATAATTTGGATAGAACTTTAAGGGTGCGGCGATCCGACAATATTATATCCAAATTGTGTGAAGATAAAATACTGCATCATCGCGTTCTTACACGTTTAAATGACTCTCCCCCACCTGTCGTAAAGGCGGGGGAGAGTTTAAATTAATTTCTCTGTCCCCCGCCTGTAGGGGAGGCGGGGGAGGTGAAATAATTTGCCCCCCCCGTTTGGAAGGGCGGGGGAGTAAAAGTTTTATTTATTATTTTTTTTTTACAATATTTTAATAAATTTTTGAAAAATACGGTAGATTGTTAATAGAAAATTAAAAGTGCTATGATTTGATAAAAGACCCTATATTTAACACGAATAATAAATATTCTAATGTCATGTTATTCAATCACAGTTGGGAAGTCCTGAAAATGTTCTCTTATAACGATATTTTCTTATTAATTTAACTACGCATAAAGCAAGTATTTACAATTCCTAATATTTTTTGGAAAATATCGTAAAATTTATTTTTTAATAAATAAATGTAATTAAATTACAAGTTGAATATTGAAGTTACAGATAATAAGATACTTTAGGAATTAATTGTTTAAAATTTGAAGTCTATTGTATACCAGTATAAATTAATATTTTATATGATGCGCGCATGCATACACATTCAAACATTTTATCATTAAGAAGAATAGAAAGTTTATGAAAAACCTTAAGTAAGTTGGTTTTCGATCCCACATATAGTTTGTTAAAATAGAAAATAAAGAAGATACTTACTTTACTATTTTTTAAAATAAAATAGAAAATAAAGGTGGAAAAATGAACGATTTCACTTTGCTTTTCAATTACATACACGTTTGTTAATGCTATTAAAATATATTATCTTAAATTTAAGGATGTATCCAAACGTTTTAATCTTGTACATAGGATCCATAGAAAATATAGACCTCATATACGAATAAATATGAATATTTGGATGCTCCTTTAGAATATAACATCAAATTTTTTGGGTAAGCATGAATCTCGCATTCAATAATTTTTAGCTATCGTACACATTATGTCATGAGGACAAGGTGTGAACTAGAGGGGTGGGCGTTTTGGACCCGACCTGATCGGGTTGGTTAGTTTAACCAAAATTCAGCTTCTGTACTTACTCGGACCACAAAAATATCAGCTACTCGATCTATTTATATTTTTTATATATATAATATAATTATATACTATATTATATTATATATGTATAATGTTTTATATTTTAAATTAGGAAATAAAAACTGAATCCATAATTGTACATACTTGAGAGTCGAGACTACGCCGGCAGCTCTCACAAAGAGCGTGATGATGAAACAAAAAGTGAATGGTGGAATGCAATAAATTTTGTATGACTATAAACTGAGATATGGAACTCAAAGAAGTTTGGTACCTTTTGCTTTAGGTTCTACATCATTTTCAAAAAATTCCCAATTTGATAATTCCATTACTTTTATAAAATACAAACTTGATTGAAAAAAATAATGCCTGAAGTCGGAATTGAAGAAATATCTAGGTGAAGATCGTGAGGATTATGATGAAATTTTTTCTATCATTCAGTGGTGTAAAGTTAATTCTATCAAATTTTCTATTCTTTCTCGGTTGGCACTTAATATCTTAGTCATTCATCTCTCCACTGTTGCTTTGGAAGCAATATTTAGTACAGGTGGTCATGTTTTGAATGGTTTTAGAAGTTCATTATCTCCTAGATTGTTCAAGCTTTGGTATATGCCTAAGATTGGCTAAGGTTGGATTCAAAGTCTATATGCGTGTAGGAAGATTGTACTAAAATCAAAATACTTGAGAAAGACATTTTTTCCTTTTACTTTTTCTATATTTAATCTCAATAATTATGTTTTATTTTCTAATTACTAATCTCTTTGATTTTTTATTCTTTTTATTGCATAGAATTAACAAAATCAAGGAAGGAATCAACCATAATTGATATATAATTATTAAAAAATTCAAAAATCGATTATTGTAATTTTTTAAAGTTAAAATTCATTATATTCTATTATTGAAAATTTTAAAGTTTAAATTCATTATAATTCTCTATTTTAATGATTGTCTTAGAAAACTCATAGAATTATAATATTTAAGGTATTTTGATTTGATTTTGAGTCTTTGAGTCACTATTGAATTGGAAGATGATTCATCTGGACATATGATGATTTATCTTGGAAGTTGGAAGATGCATTACCTATTGTTTAAATTTATTGTTGATGATTTGAAGAAATTGATATTTTTACTTTCGAAAATGATTGGTTAATATGCGATGGATTTTTTGTTTGTGGTGTATCCGATGTGTGTTTTCTTTAATTGAAATGTGTTTTATTTAAATTGATGGTTTTTTAACATTTTATTATTGTTTAAAAGTGATGGATTTTTGTTGTGCTGAATTACTTGCTTTTTCTATTATTACAATATATTTATCTAGACTGATGTTTTTCATATAACTTTTTATTGTTGTTGTACTATTTTCCGCAGAATATGTATTTTTGTATATATTGTTTAACCATATTAATATGTGATACATTTTTTCATTGTGATGTTTTTCTTCGAGATATGATGAAATATATTGAAAATATGTTTTTTTTTTTTTTTATTGGAGTTTGTCAAGATAGAATGAAAATACTTGGTTTATTTTTATGTTTGAAAGAAATAAAAAAGGGTTAGAATTTTTTATCTGAATTTCGGGTACCCATCGTCAGGTACTAGACGTTGTCCGAAATTTTCTGGTACCTGAACAGTCGCATAGTACGGATTTAATTTCGTGTTCGGGCTGCAAGTTTGCTGCTCAAAAATTTTTCAGGTATCTGACTCGAACTAACTGAACTCGACCTGACGCCCAATCCTAGTGTGAACTAAGGGTGTAAACGAAAAGAGCATGTTCCTGAGCTTTTTAACCCAATTCGAAAAATATTTGATTCGTATTCGAGCTGAACTCGAACATATTCAAATTTTTTTGAGTCGAACTCGAGTCCAAATTATTTTGTTTGATATTTCGCGAACCGCTCGCGGACTTTAATATTTTATTAATTTAATTATATATCAAGTAAATAAATTTGAGCAATAATTCAAATAATTCGCGAACATGTTCAAATTTTTCGAGTCGAACTCGAACTTAATTTGAATATAATTTGAACCAAAAATTCTAAAATTTTCGAATTTCGAATCAAGCTCGAACTCGAATAGAACTAATTCGAGCCGAATTCAAGCCATCAAATTTTCATCATATTCGACTCACTTAAGTTCGTTTACACCTCTATTGTGAACTCGATGGCCCCCAACATTTTTAGACTTTCAATGCACCATGAGAGCGAACTCCTCGTGGTAGAATACCTAAACGTAGCATCAAACATGGGTATGGTACATTGTAGCAAAAAGAAAAAATATGAAACATGTAAGGATATAAACATGTTAGTTGTTGATTTGAAATCCATGGTCTTACTTATCTAAAACAACAAAAATACAATTGAAATCATTGATTTGAAATCTATCAATCCAAATGACATATTAACGAATAAATTCGAAAATCAATGGAGTTCAAAAACCATTTCCAATGGAAATTTCAGATGCCATAAAATAAAATCTAAAAATTAGAAAGAACTTCAAATCCACAATTTTAACTCTATCAATAAAATACATTGGATTGATTTGAATTATAAATTTTATATCCATAAAACACAATTGAGGAATTGAAGCAATTGAAAGCTTCATCTTCATTGTATAAGGGTGGGGTTTCTCAGAAGATTTATTATTGAATTTCATCCGAAAGAAAAACAATAGGAAGTCGGGCTTCTTGGAGCACAAGTATAAAACAAGAACGTAGATATCTAAAATACTAATACATTCTTGTACTTTGTTTTGAGCTTACGAGGATCTTGCATCATGTTGATATGATACCGATGGTTATTTTATTAACAGAACGAGATATGATTATAATCAATTAAAAAATTTAAGCCAAACATTATAAAAAACAAAAATTATAATCATTTAATGTTTTACGCATTTTTTTGCTAATATCTCACGTCGAACGTTAAATTTAATCAAAAATAATTTGTAAACTCAAAATTACAATACCTAATAGGTAATTCTTTTGTAACGATATATATCTAGAGTTTATTATTGAACATCGATTCTTAAAGTCAGCATAACGAAACAGGCAACTTAAAAATCAATCATCATATTATCAATATCGACGAATGATATTATTATTTAGATTAAAGTAGATTATTCATACACTAGGAATTTTAAGGTTTGTAAAAACCATCTACAATTTGCCGACGTAAACGTCGACTTTTCAAAAGATCGACAACATTACAAATGTTCTACATCGAATGTTAAAATTAATAAAAAGTAAGACAAATTTTTTGAGATGTATTCTCTTCGTTTATAACAATACCTTCCGCAAATAAAGATGCAGCGTTGCACTTATGTATCAGAGTTCATGTTACACGGGACATGCATGCATTTAGTCACGTTGCCTAGAGATACAGAATTATAAGTTACCGACACAAACAGAAGTATTACAATCTTTACAAGGCAACAATATCCTCGCAATTGCGATTTAATACACGAGGCAATAATTAATTAATTGGCTTATAATACGTAAAAATATATAGTGGTCGTAGAGCTCAAGATAAAAGTCCGAAGGTGTCGAAAATGGTGGTGTGGAGCGGGTCGCTCAAATGGGTGGCCCAGTTGTTAAGTGGGCCTTTACCCGTGGCAGCAGCCTGCACGGCGAAGCCCAAGAACCCGACCATGGCAAGGCGGGCGTGCTTGATCTCAGCCAGCTGGAGGGTGGCCTTCTTCTCCGGGTCGGATGCGAGGCCCAACGGGTCAAAGTAGGATCCACCAGGATACAGCCTTTTCTCCGGGTCGAGCTCGGCGTTCCTCTGGAACTCGATGTACCCAATGAGCAACACCTCAATCCAGATCAACGTGGACATTGAGAATGGGAGTGGTAGCCCAAGATATGAGGATCCGTCGACCAACTCAACCTGGTTTATTCAAAGGTTTATAAAATAATTATGATAAATTTCAATCAAAACAATATGGCTAAGACGCTAACGGCTAACCTATTTCTTTTCACATAGAACATGCACACACGTGATATAATTGACTATACCTAATTTTTTATATTCGTTAAAATTATACTCAACTCAAGCATTTTGCCAACGAACTATCAAATTCATCAACTATTTTTGTCCGAGTATATTTGTTCCAATTGAACCTAAAACCTGAACTCAGTCTCAAACTAGGGATGTGGAATGAATGCACAATTTAACCATTTCTTGGTTTGAAGAATGACAATTAGTACAAGTCATTTGCAAAAGGATAATCATTGGTATTTGTAAAAAACGTACCTTTCCAGCATCTTGCCAGGTAATACCGGTGAGCCACTCAACAGTGATGGCGCCAAGAGTGGCGAGCATGGCCCACCTGCCGTGGATCAGCTCGCATTCCCTGAACCTCTGCAGCCCGAAAACCTCGCTGTAAGGCTGAAACGGCGTCGATTTCACGTCGGCGAGCTCGGTTCTGGTCCCGATAATGTCACCGGCGGGGTTCTTGGCCAGGTTCTGGTCCAGCGAGTCCAACTCGAACTGCAGGTATTCAGCGGGCTTGCCCAGACCAAACGGGTCGAACCCGTAGTCTCCGATAAGGGACCCGTCGAGATAATCGGGAGATGTGGCGCCGGGATACCACAAAGGCCGATCAGGGGAGAACTTCTTTGCGGGTTTCTTGGCGGCCGCTTTCTTCTTTTTTCCGAATGAGAACGCAGCCTGAACCCTGACCGACCCGGAGCGGGATACCGGGAGGCGGGTGCCGATGAAGGAGGATGCCGCGGCGGCGGTTGTGGAGGCGGCGGCCATTTTGCGAGGAAGATAGAAATGGAGTTTTGAGTTATGGGTGCAGGAAAATGTGGTTGAGAGGATATAGAGCAGGTTCTTGGTGGGATGGAGAAACGATAACCGTTGGATTCTGGGAGTGAATCCATCTGAGAGTGGTGGGAGTCGGCCTTATCTAATTCTTATCTGGTCGTACACGTAGGCTGGCTTCCTGTGGTTGACACAAGTGCTGGAGATTACAAATTAAATATCTTTATCTCAAAGGGAGAGAACTCATATCTATACATACACCAAGTTTTTTTTTTTATCTTATCATAATATTATATATTTCTATACTTATTATGTACATGTCATCACAAGAATATATTATATCTATTCCTAGAAAATTTTCTCAATTGATCAAATATAAGTTCCTAAAAAAAATTGTCAGAAGTGGAACATTGGAGAGGATATAAAGGTTGAATTCAATCCACAATTAAAATCTTATATATGAAGAAGTTGAGTTGCTGTGTACAGTGTACAACTACTAAATAAAGAAATACTTACAAACGAACTTCACACACACACATATATATACATACATACATAAGAAATGTTTGAAATCTACACAAAGAAAGTGGGCACGCCATGCTTACAATTCACGGAAAATGAGGGTCGTAGGAAACCAGCATCGGATTGGGTACAATTAGAGGTAGCTTGTCGATATACAAGAACAGTCTCTTCAGATTTTCTCTAGCAATGGTTGATAAATCAACAATGTCGCTTTTGCAGGTGTAGATCCAAAGCTCCCCGGAATTCACTCTCTTCAGACTATCCCGACAGAATGGGCATGACTGGGATCGAAAACACCTGTGAAACGAAGGAAAATTTCAAGAAACCGAAAGCATGATGAGTCGAAATGAAACGTGTCAAATGGTGTCTCTCATTCTCCTTGTTTTGTGCAAAAGACCTGATTTTCTAGAGTCTCGAGTCTAGATCATTCGTCAAGGGAACTTGTATTTCGGCTGTAGGGGACCAAATCACAAATTCGAAATCTTCTACTAGTATTTCACCAATTACAATGGGGTCAATTCTACGAAATTCCTGTGGAGGTAAGAGTTATTTTGGAGAGTTGAGTTCATCACCCTTGTATCCACATAGCTCCACCCCTTGTACATTCGACGAATTTTATAGCCTCATACTTTTTAGGCATGGCAACCAAAACTCTTGCCATCTAAAAAGAACTTGGTTTTTTTACATTGTCCATCCCAGTTACTAATGTGAGTGAAGAACTCTCGGGGTCATTTAAACTCAAATTCTTGACACCGAGTCTTAAATGCAACCATCGATGAATCCCTCGACAATTTTTATCACCGGCAAAAAGAAAACAAGTGGAAAGACAAATATTCATGAACACTTCATATGATCAACCTGAGCCGAAACTTGTAACATTAACAATTTATGTAAAATGAGGGCACAATAATGTACTTACCAGTTATTGTAGCACTTGATACACAAAGAATGAGTGCAACTGGGCAGGACAACCTTGGTATTCATATCCATGCAAATACCACATTCTTCATCTCTCTCCATTTCGATTTCAGACAGCTTGCCTTTGCTCATTTCATCGCTTTTCCTGTACTTTGTCCCACAAATCTCTCGTTGTTTCCTCTCTTCGACATCAGTTATTCCTCTTTGAAGTTGCAGCAAAGACGGGAATATCACACCTACCAAATTTATACCAGGCATGCATGATACATTTTTCGAGCAGAATGTCCGAAAATAAGAGAGTCCAAAAGGTAAAACTCGATAGCAAAAATTTTTCTGGACATGGAAAATAACGTAATGTCGAAGCTTTAAACACCCTCACCATAAAACTCCCGTAAACTAGCTTTCCGTTCGTGAACTGACATGGTTGTCTTACCATCCTCGTATGCCTACAGTTACCAACGTTTCATCAATTTTAACAACACAGCATGATGCAATACATACGAATCACAATTGAAGCATACTCATAAAATTTTGTGTCTTTTTCATAAAAGAATTCTAATTCTTGCTCCATTCTCAACATATCAAATCCATACTCCTACCAAAACCGCCCCCACATGAATACCCATTAATCGAATTTTCTAAGGCCTGAGTGTACCTTGTAAATAAGGATCCTAATCAAACCAAGTGCACCAGCAAGGTGACAATCAGTCCATTGAACAAGGAAGAGGAAAACATGGGCACAAGGGCTGTAAGACAGCCGCATCTGCAGGCAGGCACCGTCGTATTCCCCCGGATAATCCGAAGCCCTGTATCTCAATTTAACATAGAGTGCATCCAAAAATAGAGCATCTATGTCACCAAATTCAAACAAACTTGCAAGAAAAGTAGAAGTACAACCAACTACACCATTGATTATCTTTAAAGTTTAAAAAGGTGGGCGCCTATGATGAATACTTAATACTCAAAACGATAAAAAAAATCAACATCTTCTGAATGTTAAACAGTTGCTTTTCTGGTGAAAAACAAGCAAATTATTAACCCATAAATGATAAATCCACGAAAAAAAAACCTATCGTATCGTGTCCATATCATAAAATTGTCTTCAAATTTGGATTTAAAATTAGGCAGATCACAGTAATTTCTGTAAAAAAGGGTCAAAACACAGAAAAAAAAGAAGAAGAAAGAGCCCCCACGCAAAATCACCAAAACTAAAAGACAAATAATGAAACAAATCTATTGTTCAGGGAATGAAGCACATACAGAGTGTTGGCATGTTGAATATCAGCTTCAAGCGATTTGAGAGAATCTTTGAAAGACTTCCTCATTACCCTCCACTCTGTGTTCTCTTACTCCCATTCAATACTGACCAAAATATTTAGTTTATCCACCTTCCAAACCACAAATTCCTCACTCAAAAACACCAGATAAACTCCCCCACCATCTCCAAGACTCCACCTTTTTTCCACATAAAACCTAAAACCCAACCCCTTCACAAGAAACAAAAGAACACCAAACTCGTAAAACCCACGAAGAAAAACGACGAATCTTTAAACTTTGTTCTTTATTTAGGAAGAGAAAAAACTGGAATTTGGTAAGGAGCAAGCTTTAGAACCGGGGGTTTCTTGGGAAAGGGACTAAAGAGCTCACACAACAGGCAAGGCAACTGCACGCTCATGCTTTTTTCGCTTGGACAACACGCTTCAATTGCGGCTATTTGTTTGATGAATTTAAGGTCTTTTGATTTTGTGTTATTATTATTATTCTTTTTAAAAAAAATTATTTCTTGTTTCGAGTTGAGGGAGGAGATTGACGAAGTAATGCGTTTGGTGGATGCCGTGTGTATATGCTTGGTAATTGATATTTATTTATCATGGCCACTGTTTGATTATTTCAATTAAAAATATATATGCTAAGAAGCTTCACATTCCATCTGTCCAATACTCTTTTCAAATCTAAAAATATTAATATATATGTCGTACTAACCATACGTTTTAATTTATTGTATATAACTTAGCTTGGTTTTCTACTCAAACCATTTGGATCGGGTCCATTTATATGAATATGTGTCACTATAGTATATGTACACAGTACACATATATCTATCTGTCTATGTTTGGAATTATTCAAGGATGTAGTATAGAAAAAACCAATATTGTAGCCAACTATGTGCATCACATACCCTGAATTTTAGTTGAGTACCGACTCTTTTTAAAATGTACGTCTCTTCCTCCCTCTTCTTATCTCCTTTTTCCCCATAACCATGTGTCCCAAATCCGCCGAATAAAAATATGTGTTTTACTGGTTCGTTACTTGGGCAAAAATTCACGACTTATATATAATCAGAATACAACCGTGGAACACATGTATAGCCTTCTCAGCCATTGCTACTTGGTTAATTTTACTTTGACAATGTCATATTTCATCTATATAGTTTTTACAAATTATTCTAACTTCTTTGATTAGAGTAGATCTCTTCTGAGATGGTCTCACGAATTTTTATCTGTGAGACGGATCAACCCTACCGATATTCACAATAAAAAATAATATTCTTAGCATAAAAAGTAATACTTTTTCATTAATGATCCAAATAAGATATACTGTCTCACAAAATACGATATATGAGATCGTCTCACACGAGTTTTTGTCCTTCGATTATATGGGTGGGTATGACTGCCATGTTTTTTTTTTTTAAAATAAACAAATCAATATTTGTTGCTTAATTCATTTGAATCACCGGAGAATCTCATCCCCTCCCCCGAATAAATCAGCCCCATTTGAATTTATAATATATCTCTCTAGAGTAACTATTGGGGTGGTCTAACATGTTATTTGATAGACAGAAAAACCCGTTAAATTTCTCCAGAATTTGCATATAAAATATTCAGCATCTAACTTTTTAATATATATATACACACACATTGTGTACCAAGAAACAGGGGTGAACATTCGGTTAATTCTACCAAGTTTTTTTTAGGCTAACCAGATCGAATGTATAGCTAAAATCGAATTAACCGATTTTTTTAAAAATAAAATAAAATAATTAACAATTGATATCAGATTTTTATCATAATAATAAATATTATGCATAAAAAGTTTTTTTTTAAAAATTATGTAGAATATTAAATATAAAATATTAAACAAATTTTATAAATTAGATGTAAAGTTTAATAAAAAAAAATAAAAATTTAATTATAAAATAATTCAGTTAATCGATTTTTTAACGAAAACCGAAACTGAACGGATTTTATCGATATTTTCAAAATTAAAACCAATTTTTCGAATTAACTAAATCAAATTTCCAAATTAATTCATTTGAATCAAATTAATTTGACTTAACCTATATAATGCCGACTCTTACCAAAGACCAACAATATCAATTATTAAAGGGTGAAACCCATATGTGAACATCATCAATAATGCCAACGCTATATTGTGATTTATGATTTGCCAACCATATGATTTGGCATATACCTTTCTGGAGAGACGTGACTTATAAAAAATAGTCCACACCCCATCATCACTTCAAGTAATTATAATAGTTGTATTTAAAAAAAAAAAAAAAACATTTATGATTTTAAGTAGGGAGATCATACTTCTCTTGTTGTGATAACAGAAGCATCGAGTAGGCCTGGCAGTGGTCAGGGTCTGGCCCCGATCCGAACTGGACTCAGCTCGTGTTCAATGCACTTGTTAATTAGGTCAATGAGTTTGACCTAGAACAGTTATTATGACCGTCCAACAACGGCCCGATTACAGTTTATGGCTCCGAAACCCGGGTTGACGAGTCTAGCCTGGCGGGCTGACTCGCCATCGCAGGGTTGGTATTTTTTTAAATATTTTAATTTTTAATTTTTTTAAAAAAAATATGACCATAAATCATTGGTGGATTTTGCTTTTTTGTAAGATTTTTTTTTTTATATTTCACATTAGATTGTTTTTATTAGTTATTTAATGCAATTAAATAAACATGAATAAATCATTTGTCAAAATTAATAAAATACTTACCATATCTTAAAGGCTTGTATTTTCACAAATTATTTTCTTAACTATTTAAGCAAAGTATAGACTATAATCTCACAAAATCACAAGTCTAAATATATGATAAATAATAATGAAGAAATATCATTCAAGTCAAAGAATAAATACATTGAATGAGTAGGTTTAAAAATTAAACGTGTCATCAATTGCATCGGGAATAATGATCATTTAGGCACTCGATGCTCATTTTACAATTCTCACCAGCATATAATAAAAAAATAATGAATTAATTAAACAAAAAATTATCATGAAAACCATCAACTACAATATCAAATCCATATATACATACAAAATAACTTTTTGTAATAGACACAAACGTACAAGCATTTTTTAAAATTTTGTATTTTAAAAATAATTTTTTAACAAATTTTCTAAATAAAATAATTAAAATTGAATCGGGTCGAAGCCGGTCCCAAGCCTAGGCCAGTACCGCCGATTCTATAACCCGTCCTTAACCTGCGACGAGCAAGCCGGTTAAGGATTAGGATCCCGCCGATTCTGTAACCCGTTCTTAACCTGTGACGAGCAAGCCGGTTAAGGATTAGGATTTTCTAGAACTGGACCCATCCCCAAGCTTCAAGTGGTAATTAGTTAGGTATATAATTTTAATTTATGTTACCTTACTCGATTTTATACATAAAATAAAGATAAGTTCATTAATACAGTGAACTACATATAAAACTTTCATGTAAAAAAATTTATCACTAATTTGATACGTGCATGATATATTTGGTATGATTAATCAAATGGCAAATTAATTAAACTATTGTGATTTAACCAATCCACAATTACGTCAATTAAAATTTTTGTGATCCCGAATGGTTTGAACCCAACAAGTGCTAAAAAATGGAGTATGAAAAAATTCGAAAATTTACAATAAAATAATTTGATTCAAATTTAATATTATTATCTAAAAAACCCATGATGGATTGATTATAATCGAATACCCAAATTTTCAAACCGACAGTATAAACCTCCTCAAAAGATAACATATTTTTTTCCAGGAAACCAATGTCTTGTTTTCGAAATTTAATATATATTTGTTGTTGTGTCATAAGAGAGATGAATTAATAATTGATAATCGAGATTGAATAAGAAAATGAATATGTCTATTGTGAGACGGTTTTCCGAATCTTTATCTGTGAGGTGGATCAATCCTACCGATATTCAGAATAAAAAGTAATATTCTTGGCATAAAAAAAATAATATTTTTTCATGGATGACCCAAATAAGAGATATGTCTCACAAAATACGATCTGTGAGACCGTCTCACACAAGTTTTTGTCTAAAAAAAGTATACAAAAGCAAATGGAATATAAAGGAATTTAAATAAGTAATAAGCTAGCATGTGCAATATTACATTATATAATAAATAAATACAATGTTAATGTTCTTTAAAATATATCATGGGTCAAAATTTCTAAAACAATATTACTTTTTTTTTTCCCTTTATTATCTAGATGGAATTGGAATATAAATTTATGTTTTTTGATAATTTCTAAATTAGTAAGATATTTTAAGTAATAAACTATGTCTACATCAACGATAACAATTCCCACCAAATATCTTGCAAAACTAATATATTATATATTGTGCGATTCCAATATATGTTTCACAAGTGGCTATAGATTCCTTTTAATTTGCATATTTTAGACTAACATATACGCATCTAATAAAATATATTATCCTGACAGATCTCGCAACAATACCATTAAAAGTTTTCAATTATTCAAGGTTGATATTATTTAAATATGTCGGGAAGTATTAATTGGTTTTTTTTATGGAATATGGTTGTAACCTGACACTTTTGTTTTTATACAATTTAAATGGTTGAGTTATGGGAATCATTCGATATAATTTTTGATGAAGTGATAAAAATTAAATTTTACATTTGATATCAAATTCAATGGTACATATCCGATTTTATAAGTTGTAACTTATATCGTAGTCGAATTATTAGGAGCTTGATCGTTGAAAATAATATATTTTGCTAGAAGAGTGGAATGTTACTGTATGATAAATCTATGCAAATTAAAATGTATATCTTTTATAGAAATCGGGAAGTATCTTATGTTTATTTGCTGAGAGGTGATCATATTACTCACTCACCCTTTCCAGTCAAAAACGAAGATGAGAAGAAAAACGAGATCGAATAGAACCAAATTTTTGGGAGGATAGATATGTGATAACATGTGTATGATCGAGTGCTTACCGTTTTATCAAAATATATAGCTGGTGGTAATGATACAACTCAAATCTTTTAAACCGCACATCAGCTCAAGTATCACGGTTCGATCGTTCTGCCAAGCAATGACAATTATTACACCAACAACATGAATTCGCTATTGATAGTAATATAATAATTATATTTTAGTTTCTTTTGTTTTCGTTGTTATATTGATGATTTAATGATATGAAGATAACATTTTATAGTATATATGTAATTAAATACTGGTTCAGAATTTCTGTGTTATCGAGTTTTGTTATTTTCAAATTTTTATTCGGTGTTAGAGTCGATATCACCGGGTCCGGACATTGGGCATGACATATTATCAAGTACACTAATTATATGCATATATCGTTTAATAATGTTGTATATTGTATTAAAAAAAACATATCTCAGAAGCGTGTAATGTTTTGATTGAATGGTTGATTGCTTTCTTTGATTGATTTAATGAGTTTAATAAACCGAAATGAGGCCACTCCATGCTGTCGGACAGAACGAAGGAAACGAAGCAGAAATGTGAAGTAAGTTTATGATATAGTTTATTTTATTTTATTTTAATATTATTATATTATGTAGATATGAAAATTGATATATTTATTGATTATTTAAAACTAACATTTAATCACACAATTATTTTAACAAATGGTGTGGATCTTATTGTAATTTTCTTGACATCTTCTAAAGATATTTCTATTTCGAACTTTATATCTCTCTAACGTAAAACTATTTTGAAAAATTATATATACTATTAATTGAAATATTGTTTTTACTAACTATTTAAGATATTTTATTTAATTTTTGGGTTCAATAATTTTCTTACATCCCCCACACACGTGTGTTGATTTCCAATTTGGTGAATGATCGACAATTTGTATACGAATATCATCATCGCCGACCTCCCAATCAAATGATTGTACACTCTAACCAATGATCATACACCCTTTCATATTTATGAGCATTTTAAAACTATTTAGTTATGTATAAAAATAATTTATCTTTCTCAAATATTAAAATTATCTTTTTTTGGTAAATATATCGATGAAAATATCTTAAAATATCAGGACTATAGTGAAATATTATTGGAAGCCAAAAAAATTAAAGTTTCTGGACCAAAATTCAAAATATGAAAAATTAGTGGAAAAAAAGTTATTTCTCTTATTTAAATTAATAATTAAAATATAATGTATTATTTTTTAGTTAATATTTTTATAAAATCTTTAAATATAAAGTCTAAATAAGTTAAATAAATAATAATACACTATAAATTAACAAAAATATAATTAATTCAGTAAATATCATTCTATAAAATTCATACTGTAAATAAAAATATAGATAAAATTATTATTAATCAAATTAAATTTTTGTATAGTTCAGTTTTAACATATATAATTAGAAATTAAATCATATAAATTTCTTTTTTAACATTTGTATTATCATTATCATTATAGCACATTGTCGCTAGTTTCGGGGTCAATTACATTGATACTAATTCTCAAAATTAATTGATTTCTCACATATCATTCTTAATCACAATGACATACCTTTCGTTCCACTCCTTCCATTAATCTGTCAATTTAAAATATGTCAGATTGAGGTCGTGTTTGATCTCCTCTTTATATTACCAAATTATGTTAGACGTCTCTCCCTAATATTATCATATATGTGAGCTACACCTAAATAGCCTACATTTCTTTCATTCATAATTCCATCTTTGCGCGTTTTCCCACACGTCTGTCTTAACATACGCATCTCTCCTACCGCCGTCTTATCCACATGTAGTTCTGTAGTGACCACACGCTCTGAGCTATAAAGTATAGCTGATCGAACAATAATCAGATGTGTCAGTGTCAAGAGGCAGGACATTGACGACCATCTTGCCATAAGTAACAACCGATCACAAAAAACAATATCATCATTACTTTTATAATATAAACAGTCAAGTTTACTTGATCCTAAATGATTTGATCCACTTTAACATTTTTTTGCACAAGTACTCAATATATATTTTCTATATTGCACTTTTCTTTGTAAAAAACACTCGACTGATGTCGGAGTGGCTAATCCGAAAAATCTTCTGGTGCCCAACTAATGTTTTTTGTTCTTAAGGTGTGCATATTCTTCAGCCCAAATATCATCTGTCCGGTTTCGAGTGTGCCCGAGAAGAACTTACCAGACCCAGTGAATCGCCCACCCAGCTCACTCGATTTACCGGGCTATCATCATTGGCATCGTCTATGTGAAATCAGATCTAAGACTACATATGTTTTCCACACGAAAATCAGTGCGGATGGACGATTCCCGGATAGAGACCACATATTCAGAGGTCATCAACTCCCCGAGCACAATTTCACAATCAATACAAAACAACTAACCCAGTGGATAGTTGTGGCCATACAGAAAGTCATTGAGGAGAAATTACCTCGCGACAGTAGTCACGTACACCTAGAAGAGAGGTTTGAGGATGAGTCCTTTCCTCGGGACAGAGCGAAGAAGTAGGAAAACTCTTAGGAATGTTCCAAGGCCCTCACTATGGCATATGAACTGGAAAATATTTTACGGAAGAAGATAAAAAAGTTGAAAGACAAATCGAGTCCTCCCGAATTGCTCGAATCCATCCAAGATGGTGTCTTTTCTTCGTCTGATAGTAAATGAGCCATTACATGCCCATTACAAGTCGACAGAAGTTAGAGAGTATGACAGAAACATCGATCCCGAAAATATTTGGTCTGGTTCGAGCCCTCATCCCATAGTTAAAAAAATCTTTTTAAAAAAACAAAAGATGAAAACGCGCTATTTTCATGAAAACATAATTTATCGAATTCTGCGTCAGATAGATCAAAAGAGACAAGAAATATACTATACAATAATGCCAGCCCGAATCAAGTTCTTAGGTGGAAAATCTTTAGTTTTTATGATAGCCGCATAAGAAATTTCTCTCAAAATTTCCAAGATTTCATCAATGGAGAAAAGGGTAGCAATCATCGGAGCAGGAGTCAGTGGCCTTCTTGCCTGCAAATGCGCAGTATCCAAAGGGTTCAAACCCATTGTTTTTGAAGCGAAAGATCAAGTTGGTGGGCTCTGGACGCAAACCATCGAGTCCACCAAACTTCAGAATGCGAAACCATATTACCAATTTTCCGATTTCCCATGGCCGGATTCTGTCAAAGAAATGTTCCCCCACAGTTCCCAGCTTCTTGAGTACATTCAATCTTATGCTCAACATTTTGATCTGTTGCAATATGTGAAATTCAACAGTGAAGTGGTTAGTATTGACTACGTGGGGGAGTCTGAAGATGAGATTCAGTCTTACGAATTGTGGGGTGGAGATGGAAAAGCTTTCGGATCCAAAGGGAAATGGAATCTGAAAGTTCATCACACGAAGGAGGATTCGACGAAGGTAATCGTTCTGAATTGTGTGCAATTTGATGTTATTGTTGTGTAGATAATCAAGAATAGTGATAAACTGCGGGCTGAATTTGTGATATTATACAAGCTATGTTGGCAGGTGTATGAGGCTGAGTTTGTGATACTGTGTATTGGAAGATTCAGTGGATTAGCAGACATCCCGGAATTCCCCGAAGGCCACGGCCCGGAAGTGTTCTCAGGGAAAGTAATCCACTCGATGGATTACTCAGCCATGGACAATGCAAGTGCTGCAAATTTCATTAAAGGAAAGAACATTGTGGTCATAGGTTCTGGGAAATCAGCAGTCGACATTGCATTCGAATGTGCTCAGGAAAATGGTACAAAAATTCAAACTGTTTCGTTCATCTAATGCGTAAATGATTGAATTTTAATCGATTACTCGGTGATCAGGGATCGAGAAACCGTGCACTATGATCCAGAGAACCATTCATTGGATGCTTCCTGATGCGGAACCATGGGGAGTTAACTTCGGTTATTTGTTTTTCAACCGATTCTCAGAGCTAATGATTCATAAACCTGGGGAAGGGTTCTTTCACAACATCTTAGCATTTCTACTTACACCTTTGGTAATCCTTCGACCAATAAAACTTGTGCTGTTGATCAATGGATTTCAATATTCAAAATTTATGACTAGTCCATGTGCTTCTTTTACCTTGTAGCGATGGGGCATGTCGAAGTTTGTTGAGAGCTACCTTAGATGGAAACTTCCCTTAAGAAAATACGGGATGATACCGAAGTGTAGTTTTGTTGATGAAATATCTTCTTGTACGATATTTTTCCTACCAGATAAGTTCTTTGATGGAGTTGAAGAAGGGAGCATCGTTTTGAAGAAATCAAAACGTTTTAGCTTCTGCAAAGAAGGTTTGCTAGTCGATGGAGAGGTCGATCCCTTGAAAACGGATGTCGTGTTTTTTGCCACGGGATATAGGGGTGATCAAAAGCTCAAGAATATCTTTGCCTCTCCAAATTTCGCTAACATCGTTGCAGGAACTCCCACCTCATCAGTTCCTCTGTATAGGTAATGTTGCTTATCTTAGACTGTTGAACCAAGTGTCATTGAATAACTTTCTTGGGACAAGTTTATATTAATGAAAGCCGCAGGATTTTACGTGGAAAATACTTCTGAAATTGAAAACTTTGTGTTCGTTCCAAGCGGTTGGGTTCTTTTTGTTGAAATTATTTAATTATCTTTGTCATTAATACTTTGTTTCAACACACTACACATACTTGATACTCTGTCACTAAGTATAGATACAATCATCGATGGGTGTTACTCCGAGTGTTAAGGAACTTGATTCCCCTTAAGCAGCATGTCAAGTTCCACTCTTGTGAATAAAGAAATATATACTGGGAAAGCTTCTGACTTTAATAAGGTTGTCTTCGCTCAACTCTGGATCAGTTTGGCCAACGTGGCTCTGAGAACACGAGGCCTATGCCCCCGAAATAGAAGCTTCACTTTCCCTTATGGTTTGGCAGGGACAATTGTATTTCAATTTATGATTTATTGACTCCTAGACTATGTCGGTTTAATGCAGACAAATGATCCATCCAAGAATCCCTCAATTAGCAGTTGTGGGCTACTCCGAGTCGATCGCGAACCTCTACACATTCGAGATGAGATGTCAATGGCTCTCATTCTTTCTTGATCAAAAGTTTCAATTTCCAAGTGTGAAACAAATGGAAAATGATGTCAAGATGTGGGAGAATCATATGAAGAAGTATGCCGGCAACAATATGTACAGAAGAGCTTGTATTGCCAGCACGCATATTTGGTACAATGATCAACTCTGCAAAGATATTGGGTTCAATCCAAGAAGAAAGAAAGGGTTCTTCAAAGATTTGTTTGAGCCTTATGGAATGGCAGATTATAAAGGATTAGATCCTAAGTCGTAAATTTCGCCTATCAGCCCAAAATATTTGCTTTATCGGATAAATGGCACCTAGTATATGGTTCTTAGTTTTACTTTCTGGTAACATCATGTGATAATATGGTCTTTCAACAGGTCTAATGATCGATTTTATGGCATTCAGATTGGATTATCCATATTTTGAGGGGTCGGGTGAACTATAATAAAAAATGGGTATAATGTCTACCAATCACCATTCTGGTTCCAAGACATATGAGATCACAAATATAAGATATACTACCGTTGTGTAAGTGTAATGTTACATTGCGAATATATCAACGGTTATCATTGATCAAAATATACGACTATAATTAATCATGACTATTGACGATAGATTATTATTATTTTTTGAAACAACTGACGAGAGATTATTATTATTTTTTGAAACAACTGACGAGAGATTATTTATGTAGCAGTAATCATGACTCATGTGAACAATAATTTCTATTTTGTTGGGATTATCAGGGTGGTTAGGTATTTGACCCACCCTAATTAAAAAAATCTGTTTTTATTTATATTTTCATCAGCTATAAACCCATAGTCTCACAGTTGAGATTATATCTAATTTAATAATATCGGGTAATTTTTTGATTAAAAAAAGAGTATAAAAAAATAATATTTGAGTGTTTTTAGAATATATTTGAGTTTTTTTTTTTAAAAAAAATTGTATGTTATTTCATTTTTAATTAAAAAATTGAAAATGATAAAATACTATTGAATTTTCTTTAAACTTCATTGCCCTCTATAGTTTTACAAAAATAATATTTGAGTAACACAAATTTGAACATTTTTAGAGAATATAATAGCTCTTAGCAATTATTCATTAATGTTTAGATACAGAAATTCTAAAAAATATTTTTTTTCTCTAAAAAAGTGTATACTACCACGTTTCATCCTCAAAACCCGATTAAAAAAAATTTTAAATAATTTCCCAACTTGACATTAAATTGTTTTTACAAGCACCATTTAGTGAAAATATGATTCTTAATATAACTTTAAACTAATCATATCAATCATATAATTTTTATAAAAAGTAGCTTTACTTAAAATAAGATGGTTCTTATATTAAAATAATATGAGTATATTTAAATTTAATACCATATTTTGATTAAAATTTGAATATAACGAATAATATATAAAAATTTAATATTCAGAAAATTTTGATGTAGAGATTTATTTAGTTATTTTTTAAGGTCGTTAGTATAATTTATATTTTACAAATCGATAAGAAAATTTTTTTAGGGGAAAGCACTTATAAAATATTTTTAAAAAAAATAATTTACAAAATTTTTATAAAAAATTTTAAAAGTTGGTTTATAAGAATAAATATATGTATGGACAACTCCATAAAAACCTTTTTAAAGTTAAAAAACTCTTTGGATACCTTTATCTGTTATTCTAAAAACATCAAAAAATAACTCTCAAATATTCTTTAAAAACTATACTTGGAGAAGAGCTTTTTTAAAAAATATTTTCATAATTTTTTTTTACAAAAATATACATATTTTAATTTTTTTCACTTATGAAACATTAAAACGTTTTTAAAATATTTGTTCCAACTCTATTTTGGAACGAGGTCCATCCCAAAGGATATGGTCACACCGGTTTAGGTCTGGTAGCAGGAAAGATAGTATGGAGGAATTTCTGGTTCGAGCAATCTGGTGCTTGTCTCCCCAGACTTCACATACTTGTCCTTTTCCAAATCAGATACGCTCCTGTATAAAGTTTGTATGCTCCCAAGACAAGTATTACAGCCCAAGAGAAACTAAACCCTTCCTAATGGAACGGTGAGCAGACTGTATAAAATTACAATAATCTACTTCATGTAACATCTATATGTGATATCATGGACCCTAACAAATCTTTACAAAATTGGAAATGTAGCACAATGAACGACATATTGAAGCATTAAAAGGGTATATTTTTATTTACGTAGTAATAAACGTAGGCATTTTCTTTTAAAAGATGTAAAGTTTATATGTCCAAAATGCTGCATTTCCATTTCTACAGAATGCCCAAAAAACTTTTGAATAATCTCAGTAATGGTCCAGAAGACACAGCAACAACAAAAGTAGAAGCCGCTAAAGTTCATTTCTTTATCTTTTTGCACATGCGAGAACAAGTAGAGGGAGCAACAGAGCCAGAAATTTGCGTTAGAAGGGGCAAATTTAAGAATCCAAATCATATTTTTTGTATTCTATATGTAAATCTATAATAAATATCATAATGGAGGGGCGAAAATCCAAAATTCAGATTCCTACAAAGGTAGCCTGGGAGGTCATAACCTTGTAATTCAATCACACCCCATGGAGGGGAACTTTACCAAGGTACTGATGCATTGGATAACGTACTTTCAAGGATGATTGGCGAAAAGGCAGCTGCCTCTTTGAAAAGCAAGATGGTGTTAAAAAAACAGTGCCTAAGGTCTTCTTGAAGTTGGAACTCAGCTTCGAAGGATAGAAAAGCAGATTAGGAGCAAGAATGGACCCAGAAACTTCAGAGAAGTAGGGTGCAATAGGATGAAAATCAATAAAATTCACGGGGTTTTACTTGAATTTTTAAAATACTACGCATAAGTCGTTTTTTGTTTGCGCCCACTCTATGTTCAGTTGTTATCAAAAGTGTTTTCAGATCGCCCTTTTTGAATTGCAAGCCAACGGATCACAAAGTACGGTGTTCCTGTACCAAAATATCTTTCGGCACCTTTAAATTTATTTGACTTGTATCCCATTCAGATGCTTCAAGTTGTAGCAGAAAATCATCAAACCTAGCATTCAATTCCACCAAGCTTTGCTCGAGTTGATGGAAAGTGTCATCTGATTTACTCCAGTTTTGATGGAGCCAGTAGGATTGCCACACACTTCGCAACACTGATACACTTGTAGCTCCTTCCTGGAGAATAAACTAGCTTGATAAATTATTGACATCGTTAGAAATTTGTATGCAATCCTATGGCTGTATATAACACACACACACACACACACACACACACACATATATACCTTGAAGGATACAAAGACCTCAAATTCTGTTCGCTGTTGATTCAGAACAAGAAAGTAATTCTCTTCTGCGTAAAGTTTAAGAAGGATCCTCAACTGCTAAAACAAACGGAGAAAATCAACCATTTGAACTCTAGCATAACATTTGTGATCAACTTGATCATAGTTCTACAAATATAAGTTCACATTGGAATGGAGAAATTTACGTTGGACTGAATAAATTAATGCTCCATCTGGATTGGAGGATTCAATCTCAAATTATGAATAGTAAATCTCAAATGACTTCATGGAGTAAGAATTGAAATTGATCACCTACGATAAAAAAATAACTCAGAACAAAGAGATTTGGAACATTTGTGATATTGACTACTGAATGATTTGAAATTGTTTTATTCCAAATCCCACGATCCAAATGCAAATTAAGAGAAATTGACCACTGAGAAAATAATATCATACCATGAAGCCACGTCTCTTGCCAGTAATCATCTCTTCCAAGGACACACCAAATATAATTCTAGGTTTTATAAACCTTTCCCATACTAATATATCTTCCATCTTGTTACAGTAATTGATTCCTGACCAGAAGGAAGATTAATTTTTTCATCCAGATAAAATTGCCTAAGCGGGTGACATAAGAATAAGCTTACCTGGAACTTTACAGTGCAACACATGCGAATTTACCAGTATACGAGCACGCTTAAGATTTATCTGCCAGAAAATGATGAGTAAAGAATTTAAATGCAACTAACCAACGAGCAAAACTAAGAATATTTCCTTTTATTAGTCTCCCTTATTTATGACATGGATACTATAAAAGCCTTTATCAATCTAGTTTAAGGAGTTTGGACATAAAAAATACATTTATGAATTTGCAAAATATATAGACTTGACCATCTCTGCTTTAGCCTGGAGAAAAAATTGCTTACTGTATTGAACCGCAGAACAGAGAGGGAAAAATAGCGCAACCAAAGGTGTAGTAGCCGCATGCCCAGCCAAGTTAATGCCATCACAGGATATGATGACGAAATACCAGGAGTATCCTACATTTTATTTTAATTGAAATGAATGAAAAATGAATTTTGAAATGAGTGGAGATTGATATCAAGATAAATTGATATCCAGGTATTCTACATACCAAAGCAAGTATGCCTAGACCTAGTCCAACTAGCTCAGCAGCTACTTCCCAAACTTCTTCCTGCCGATTTTGGCACAAAAAAGAAAAACAAGAAAGAAAAAAATAGTGAAATTTTTCTGTAATTGAATTAGTTCTGTAATTGTAGCATTACCTTGATTTCTATAGTTTAGCACAAGGCACAGTTATTATAATACATAGTACAACAACTTCATACCAATTGAATTTCCCCATAAAGTTATCAAAAAATCTTAGCATAGGTAGTTTCCAGAATCTTAAAAGGTCTAAAAGATTAGTGAAGTGGTATTCAAGCCCACTCACTCTTTCAAATAAAAATATACACCAAGCATGTAAACAAAATCAGAGACCGATAAAGAGATGCAATAGAAAACCTCTGCAAAAACTTAAATCAACAATCTAAGCCACATATTTCTGATAGCAAAAAACGTCATCGCGACCTACCTTTGCAGAGACCTCTCCCAGATTTCCTGAGATCGCAAAATGGTTTTGTATAACCCGGAATGATGGATCTCTTAGGCCCCTCCCAACAGCCTGTACAGGCAAGTATAACATTGGACAAAACAACAAAGCATATGATTTGTTTGGACATACTCATGGAAATAATTTGAGCACACATTTTTCCCAGTCTATAAGTATTGATATCAGTAATCTATATTGTGGTTCTTCGTTACATATGGTAAAATTTTATAGTTCCAGAAATTTTGTATACCATATCAACTGTTCAATCATTATAAACATCAAAAGTATGTCTTCGGACTAACCTAAGAAAACGTGGAAGTATAGGAATCAATTTTCTTCTAAACGGGTTCCTTTTTCCAAAGAACAAGCTGGGCAGAAAAATTCTTCCAAAACATTTTTGTATTGGAATAGGGATGCTGAGATTTAATGAATAATAAATCGGGTCACCTATAGAAAAAATTAAGTAACTTTACCTTGGCAAGATTACCAACCGATGCCAACGGCAGGAAATAAGCAGGATATAACTGGGTGCTGAGATCAAAGATGCTGCAACAAGAGTTCACATTTGCATCATAAAAAATTATGAAACAGCTCTTCACACTTGAAGAAGTAGAATTCAAACCTTCCTGCGCTACCAATGAAGTCTGCATACAAGCGCCATTGTTTAGGATCATTGTCAAAAAGATTACCAAATCTTCCACCTGAAAATAAAGAAGCCATAATCACTCAAAATTTCATATCAGCGGTGTCCTTTCTAATGGCGACAGTAGATATCCAGACCAATGAATAATCGACCAACAGCACCAATGCCATCCTTAGACACCCATCTGCATAAACAAGAACAAGCTTACATTGGTGCACAGAACCCCAGCATTTTAAGAGAATAAAAGTGTCTTTCACATCCTTCAAAAATATTGACCATAGAAAAAAACTTTACCAATAGAGCAGGGCGATTACCATGACGGGCACATATAAATTAATGTCTAGACATACGAAAGTAAAATAAAAGACTGTAAAAAACAGCTCATTTACTAAGAATCATAAACCATACCTGATTGTGGCAGCCGCCGTCGCCGCCGTGGATCCTGAAAATGACCCTAATCCAACAGCCTGTATTAACACCACAAAATTTTGAATGGTTTCACATTAAGTGCACTAGCGCAGAACGTCAGTAAAAGTTGACATTAACACCAATGTTTTAATTGAGAAAGATAAATTATTTTAAAAAATGCTTGATGCTATAAAATAATATATGAGCATCATAAATTTTTACACCATTTTAAGAAAGATATGCAAAGAGTTTACCCATAGCATCCTCCATGTATACAAGGAAAAATTGCCCCCCTTTATTTTTGTTGAAGACTTGCAAAGTTAGACCCTTTAATGCATTAAAAGGAATATGAAAATTGAAACAAAGCTTCTGTCAGATTTCAAGATATAACAAGTTCTAAGCTCTACTATAATCCAACTAAACTTTTTAAGATTTGGTGATATTCCATATACTAATGAACTAAAGTAGTCTTGAAATGTTTGCTGATTTTTGACTAGGTGACATACCCAAGCCGAATTTATGGCCTGAATTAGATTCACGTGCCTTTAAAAGACTGGAAGTCACCAGTGTATGACAAATCCATCCCGTCACATTAGTTGGGAACTGAAGCAATATGTAGTCCAAGTAATCATCTGAAACAGAATCTGCAGGACAACTCTAAATATTAAATCAAACATGTTGTAACACCCAAAAATTTCGCATAACCATGAAGAGACGTGATTGAACTATGTAACACCCAAAAAGTTCACATATAAGTGGCACTTAAAAGGTAGAGATATATCACCAGGGAAGCCAGCAGGCAGAATGAAGTCCTTAATAATTGTTGGAAGCCAACATAGTCTTGTGTCATGTTCCACGAAGTCCGAATCTTGAAATACACTAGTTTCAGGTACACGTTCGCAAAGGATTGTTCTAAGCCTTGAATCACTCTCTATGATATATCTGATGAAGTATACATTTATACAAATAAACCGCTCGATCAAAACACAATTACAAAAATACTCTAAAACAATGGCAAGTTCAACTAATAAGACTTCCAAGCTAGTAACATTAAGTAGTACTATCATCCCACGTTACAAAAACAAAATAAATTATTATCTATTTACATACAACCAATTGCTAATCAACATGCAATTACCTAACCATGCCAGCTAAACTTGCTAGATTTTCAAGAAGTTAGAACCTTTAGGAAGTATAATTACGACACAATTACAAAAAAAAATTGAACCTATTTAGACAGCAAATTTCTAAATCCATACATACTATCAATGCAAGCTACACTTACTAGCCTTTACGCATTAAGTACCATTTAGAAATACTGCTGCCACACTCATTGCAAATATAAGAGAAGATATATCTTTGTACAAAAACAAACCGATTGCTAAACGTAATGACCCAAGTTTTTATTTGAATGAACTATTAATTAAGATATGCTTAAAGAGTTATAAGTTAAGCATTATTAAAGAATTAATTAATTGAGAATCAACATATTGGGATCAGCTGAATTTAAAATGGACAACCTAATCTACTTCAGATTACATTATCTCGAGAAATCCAACTAGCCGAATGAGATTAACACGTGGCAGAAAAGATAGTTCGGATCTTTTGAACTAATCCAGATGCAGCCTATAAATGGAGGCTGATTTCATTTGTTTCTTATACCACTTTCTCTCGGTTGCTCTTTCTCGAGTTTTAGCCATATACCTTAGGTTTTTAGACAGTTTTTAGGGCAGTTTAGTGTCGAGAAGCTTAAGAGCTAGTGTCGACTTAAGGAAGGGTCGGCAAACCGGGACATGCAGATCGAGACGTCATCAATGGGCTGACAACGGACGCATGTATGATCCTAAAGTCTTAATTAAATAGTGATTTAAGGATCATTAAGAATTTTGAAGCATGTTTAGTGATTCTGGATCTTGCTTGAAAGTGATTTCAGCATGTTGGTATTGTCTAGGTTCAGACGAGTAGATTTTCTGTCAAATTATTTTAATGTGCTACGTGAGATACTGACTGAGATATTCAAGCATAATATATACACTTATATGTTGCATATTTATCTGTTGTATGATACATGTGTTACTGCTTTAACATATGCATTACATTTCACGTTGGGCCTGATATTTTTTGAGATATACCTCGTTTGTTGGGGCCGCCCAACCTTGTTCTGTATTGTGGACGGTTGAGTACAAGAGCCACAATGTCCGACGGGGTCCGCAGACTTTGATGGCCCTGGACATTGTAGGTACACATTTTAACGATGACTGTGAGAGGCAAAACATATCTAAGGCAAATCAGAGACTACACACTCAGGCGTCTCTAGACTGAGCATGAAATTTCTTGATTTGATCCTTGATATCCAAGCATATTGCATTTCACATTCACCGTATCGGTTTGTATACTCGTATATTCTCGTATTGAGTGATTGTCGCTCACGTCCTTGTTTTCATCTTGGACACTCAATTCAATGGGACAAGTCTTAGGTTGGACGGTTCGGACTGCCAAGACAGTGGCTAGAGTAGTTGGGTTTTCAGTGGTGATCCAGTGAATTTTTTATTTGGTTTCTTATATTCTCGTGCAATATTGGTTGTATTAACGTTTATGTTAAGATTGGCACTTGGACCTAACTCAACCCCAAAAGCTAGCTCAAGGGGGGAGGATTGTCCAAGCCCATATATACAACTCCCAAGTTATTAAGCCAACCAATGTGGGACAATTAACACACCCTTCTCACGCCCAGGAATGAACATCTGGAGCGTGAAGTTTACAAATGACCCAATTATGGGCAGAACGGGTGGCCTAATTATAGGCAGTCCAACACATTACGGTGGAAACCTGGGCTCTGATACCATGTTAAGATTGGCACTTGGACCTAACTCAACCCCAAAAGCTAGCTCAAGGGGGGAGGATTGTCTAAGCCCATATATACAACTCCCAAGTTATTAAGTCAACCGATGTGGGACAATTAATAGTTTAAAACCGATATTATTGTTATGATTTCGTTTGAGGTATAAGATTATTAAGTTATTTGGTTTATGTAATTCAATTGGTGTCATCAAATTTAATCACTAAATCAACATGGAATTACAAAACTTCTGAAAAATCGATGCAATCTATAAACTTATCAAGCTTTCAGGCAGTGGGCACCTTTTGGAAGTCCCATTTCCATATTTTTCCAGCAGAGGCAGACGTGGTTGACTTTCCTCACTGCAACCAATCAGAAAAATCAAAAAAATCGGACTACATATACAGTTGAATCGGAACTGAAACTAGTTCTAGCTGAAAATCTGAAGACATTTACTTCTTACTTTGAAAACTGGGGGCCCCCTGCTTCGGCGGATGGAACCGGATAACAGGACACCCGGAACCGATCAAATCTCGCCGGTGATGACTTTCTCCCGCAATCACTGAAGAAATTCTGGTGAGAGAGTCGCAGAGGTGAAGCCATTTTTTTTTATATTTTTGCCTTATTTTAGTTAAGAAGACATTGGATGAGAGAGGGACGTCAGTACGAATCCGAAATATTAAATTAAAAACCGAAATATTATAATAAAAAATCGTTTTAAAAAAAACGTTTTTCGATTTCAGTTTCAAAATTACAATAATAACTCAGCAGTTACTAATAGATTTCAGTTTTGAAAAATAAGTAACCAGAATAGAACCATAACAGAAATCTTAAATCATGGTCACAAAAAAAAACAGTGTATAGGATGTTAAATATATCATTAAAAATGATTTTCCATTAAAAACGAAAGAGTTTAAAATTACAATATTCAAGCAAATCACAAATCATAGCACGATACAGCATTCCGATTATCAAAATTACATTTCGGACATGGATTTAACAAGAATATGCAATGCTACATGGGGTGAAAC
This sequence comes from Primulina tabacum, assembly GCF_025594145.1. NCBI lineage: Eukaryota > Viridiplantae > Streptophyta > Magnoliopsida > Lamiales > Gesneriaceae > Primulina > Primulina tabacum. The sequence continues at coordinate 10,548,512 of NC_134554.1, forward strand.
CGAGAAAAACACCCGATGTAGCATAACATAGAGTCATAGACCAAAGGACCACCAACAGAAAAGAAAAAAAAAAGGAATCTTAGAAATACACGAGCAGGAATATTAATGATAGCTTCATACATCCAATAACTCACTAAGCAATAGAATTAACTCGTATCGAAAAACTGATTTTCTGAAAACATGCTTTCCATTAATAGGTTTAGGCAAGGCTATCACCACCAACTTCCCCTCGTTTCTTCTGATTCTCGTCTTTAATTTTTTGAAATTCCTTCTCCGCGGCCGCAATGAGACTCTTGACGGCATCAAAGGTTGTAAGCCTTATGCTGTAGGTGGGATCGGACAAGAAAAATGGAACCATTAGCAGACTTGTTAGCTTGTAGGAAGTCGTAAAACAATTTCGAACTCAGTTTTGTATTGTCATTTTAAAAACAAAATCAAACATTGCCTAAGATTCTGATAGGTATCCAATCGCCTGAAATCTGAATCCACAGCGATTAATTGTCATGCATGTGTTTGTCAGAGACAAAGAGATGTAAACCTGCTGTTTGGTAATGACTTCAATGCATTTGCCACGAAACCCCTGTACAGTCCCACAACGCCATCACGTGCCACAATCCCTAAATCAAAATGTTCAACCAGACAATTACCAACTTCTAGTCGTAAGAAACTCGTGTACCCGAGCACACAATAAAAGGAAATGAAAGCAATTTTTTCTCAAATCTCACTTTGCTAGCTTTTATATATGAACACGTATATTTACTCAAAAAAACTTGATACACAATTTTATCCAATCATAGTAAATGGGGCACAGCTTAAGTGTACATGGCAATGAAACATCAGGACATAGCATAACTCACTGCTTGTGCCTAAATGCTGCAGAATCATGGTATGAAAAGAGAGAGCAATATAGCATGCTCAAGTAAAGTTTGCTCACTCATCACATTGGGGCGTAAAACCTCAACCAAAATTTCATATATAGCATATGCATCAGATACATTAAGTTTGTGCTATGTCATGGAACACTACCAGAAAAAAGTAACATGTTGAAGTATTCTAAATGTATTCCAAAACTTGATGTAGAGTACGTATTGTGTTGTCCCAGTATCACCGTACCTGGAAAAGCATCCAAAACTGTCACATAAGGAGTACCCTTCATTTGCATTTGTCGCCTAATCGTGTCCAGAGGATAGCACAAGGTTGTGGCTACAGTGGCTGACACCAGTGCTGTCAGCAGGGATGCTTCAGTCCTCTTTTGATATTTTTCGGGGAGAGCTTTTTTTACCCTGGCATTCAGAACAGATTCAATTTAAGTCCACATACCTCAAGCTTATTCTGCCTGGACGGCAATACATCAGGACAGCTTCTAAAATAATTTAAGCTTACAAGTCAAAAACGCAAAAATTCACTGCTATATAGGGCGCAATTCCAATAAGAGAAGGTCCTAGACCATTATAAAAAGATGCAAAACCTTCCTCTCTTATCATGTTTGAGGCAACCTGCATGAAAGGGAAAACAAATGCAATAATTTGTCAGCTCGTGCAAAGCGCCATCTCATGTGGGAAAGAAGACAACGGATTAAATAACCATGACCTGTGTCATAGTTTGGTATCCAGGTTCAACAGCTAACCTCAACCTAAGCACATCTAGCGGATAAGTAACCTGGGCAATTCGAAATCAAATAGAGATTAACAGTTGGTTATTAGTGCATGAAAGGATGTGTGGTGCGAGTTTGAACAATCGTATAACATAGTGACCTTCCAAATATTTGATTTGCTCCATGAACAAGCAGCCCACCAAATACAAATACTATAATTTGCTCCACTGGCTAATTTCACTCTACAGTCTACATACACTTTAACATGGAAAGCACAGAATAAACTATTTATCAGATCCAATAAGTTTCTAAGTCGGCCATTTGTTTTTTATTTTACTTACGAAAGTTGAAGTCATGCCAGCACAAGCACCTGCTGCTAATCTTCCAAGTACGGAGAGTTCCCCATCCTTTGCTTGAAAAAGTTTCTGAATTTAGGGAAAAAAACTGCATGATTCAAATGCAAGCATGATCCGAAACTACGGATCCTGTAGGATATAGTTTTGCCTTACCTTGTATGTTTCATAGGCAAATAGTTGTACAGCGCTATAAGGTATTATCCGTATCACCTAGAGCACATCAGAACGATATCAGATGATGTTTAAAAACTATGTAAAGCCCCATTAAAAATAAATTCTTTTTGAAATTTGTGTGACCATAAGGAACAGCTCTTTTTTATGTTTTATGAAGGGCACAATCAAACCTGGGGTAGGTTTCCTTTCCAGTAACCTTTTATTCCTTCTTCCTTCCCAATTAAAGTAAAAGCCTATATTCAAATTTAAAAGTCACGGCGAAGATGTGCTGCATGAGAACAAAATATATAGACGAAACTGCACATGGACTCATCATTTAAATAAAAGAGTAAGATAGCTGATGTTATGAAATCAGAACATCTAAGGCCCTTAATGAAGTTGTTTTAGTCACATTTGTTTGAATTCAGTCTATGGAACAAGTTCATTGTCTTTCCTGCAACTAAAAATAAACAAACAAATTAATATCGCTTAAAACACCCCTTCTCACTAGGTTGTATCATCCACTTTATAGTGTGAACTAAAGGGAAAAGTAAGTATTCAACAGAGGTACCTCTATAAATCCTATTCCCGTCTTCACACCTTCTTGTCCAGCTCTGAGTCCATGAGTCTACATAAAATTAGAGGAAAAAACAGATAAAACATAACAAGAACACGTCATCTTTTAGTATATAAAACAAAGGCAAATCATAATACATAAAGATCTTCAGATCCATTGTGTAATTTTAATGTTCTATAAAAAAGTAAAACTTAACACATCATCATATAAGAATACTACGGCCTTACGTTATCTGCACGTAATTGATTTACTCGAACTGATAATGTTCACACGATGCGACTATTACGCGGACTCATGCACCGGTCTAATTTTAACTCGAAATTTTACAAATCGTCAAACATAATCTACAGAAGAAAACTGCTGGAGGATAATTTACTACTTTCTAATCTAGCTTTAGCGGAAATTTTGTTGGAAATTTGAATCAAATTTGGAGTTTGGATAAAAATTATGTCTCATGAATGTGAGATTGCCTTTTGGCTCTCCACATTCTTGAGTTAGTTGTGGCCCATTATTGCGGAAGTGTCTTTTGACTTTCCACAAGTTAATTGAAAGCTTTTGACTTTTCATATTCTTGAGTTAATGGAAAGATTAATTGAGTTAATTAATCTTTCATGACTCTTGGTGTGCATTTTGGGGCTTATAAATAGTGTGTTCATTTCCTCATTTCAAATACATGAAAATCTTAATCTCTTTCAAGCATTCTCTTGCATTTCAAATTGTTAACTTTTCATTTGACCCCCGTTAAATTTCGATGATAAAGTGAAAATATGTTTTCATCTTGCCATAGTAGTGTCTCGTCCTAAGTCATCGCTGGTTGTTCGGCTGTATCCTGAGAAACAGACGTCCAAGACGATCATCGAACCACATACAGGAGGGGACGAATATATTTTAAGGACAATGTAATTCGTACATCGCTCGGTTTAGTTTACTTTAAACTTTGCTCTACTTTTTTTCTTCACCATTACGTTCACTGGTATTTTTTATGAAAATTTATTATACTTTATCATTTGATATATTGCGCAACAAATTTAACCCTAAACATAAAAAAATAGAAATTCATCGGACAACAAAATATACCTAACTTAAATTCAGAAAGCAGCATTCTGCTACATAAACAACCGAGAAAATTAAATACCGAAAAGAATCACAGTAGCAAAATCGATAGCGTAAATAAATCCAGATAGAATGAACAAATCACACGATTTTGATAAAAAGAACACCTGCATAAGCAGTTTAATACGATCCAGTGGCGCGGTGACTGTTTTGGCGGCAGCTCCGGCAATTGCTCCGGCGGCGAATAGCGCGACGTCTTTAGGAACCAACGCAACCATAGTCAATGGATGATTGATAAGCTGATCCCATGTCGGCGAGAAGTCTTTCCCCTCCCTCTTTTCCGAGACAGAAATACAGGCAAAATTACGCCTATCGCCATTGCACACTGCGGCTAACCATTTGGTTTCGCATTGGTCGGGTTTGGTAGCGTCATTCGAGCCCAGACCCATAATTCTCCGCCATTTTAGTGTAGCTCGAGTAGTGCTCATTTGTTTCTTCAAAGGTTGGTGACTACGGATGAGGAGACAAGAATAAGAATTGATGGAATGGGCTTCACTAATGGGCTTTTAATCAGGCCTATTATCACATGGATACTAAAATCACTGATGATCATCAAAAGTAACAGAATGGTAATAATTTTTATTTTTAAATTGATTTTTTTTCTTCTGATATTTCTTTATTAAGTGTCATATAGTACTCTAAATTTTTTTAAAAATATCTAAAGATAAATAAAGCTTTTAGTAATTTTTAAAAGAGTTTTGAAAGTGAATAAAATGTTATTATAGATAAGTTAAAAATCTATTAAAATATATAGAGGCTATGAAATGACATTCACATCATATTTGATATAGGAGGTTTCACGAGATAGTTAATATAATAATATTGGCCAAATTTTTTTTTTTAAAAAAAACTATATCTCTCGAATGTATTTGAATATACTCAAAAACAGTTGAAAATGGTTATTTTTCCAAAATAGATTGACCAAAGTTATTTTTCAAATTTTTCGGGTTGAAAATTTAATACGGTACTAGTGCACCCACATACGCGGTACGTACATGTAAATTTTTTTTAACTAATTTGATTTATATTAAAATAAAAGGTTATATCTTAATTAAATATATTAGCGAAGTTCATATTGCAAATTCGACAGAGATAATATCGAAAATAAGTAACAATTGTAATTTTGATAAAAAAAAAATGTTGGTATAAGAGCAATTTGAGAAACAAAAATATGATGTCTTTTTCAGTCTCTATTTGATAGATTTTTTTATATAATAGTATATTACAAAACTCTTGTTAGACGGTCTCATTAGTCAATTTTATAAGACAAACATTCTATTTGGATTATCCATACGAAAATATTACTTTTTATTATAAACATGAACATGATTGACTTATATCATTAATAAGGATCCGTGAATATTTAATTGTAACAACATAAATGCCATAGGTGATAATGAAATCAACATGACAAATAACAGAAATATTGGACATACAGAAATGGAATAAGTAAGCATTACTTATATATTATGATTGGTAACTCAAAAATAAAACGGAATAATGAAATAAAATTATTTGTGTTGACACAATTAACCTTTATATTATATTAAATATTAAAAGAATAAAAATATCAATTACACCAGAAGTTTATTCGTTTATTCTATATCTATGAAGGTCATAAAAAAACAAGTGAAAGAATATATTATCAAAATGTGTTTTAAAAAAATCAACTCGATAACAACCAAAAATTGAACCACATATCAAATAATCAACATACTTAATAAATGTATTTTTGATTTTCAAAGAGAGAATTTAAAATGTTTATAGTCATCGCACAAAACCACAATATTGACCAACTACTCTTTTATTACTTCAAAAACTTCATGTAATATCACTGATATATAATAGCTTTAACCAACTGTGTTTCTTTTTCTCCTTCATACATGCTAAAAAAAATTCAATTAACTAATGAGATTGGGCTATATGACATTAATTTCATGATTTCTCGTACTCTAAGATTGAGAATCTTTCTAATCTCAAAATTAACTTTACATTGCTTTTATGAAACAAAAACTTCTAAGGTGAATTTTCGAAAATAAAAATTCATGAAATAGCAAAATCCAAGTGAATTTTGGTGGACAATTTTGTCTTGATCGATCCGACATTCGACGCACCCACTACGCGGTCGTATACTTACACACAAGTCGAGCCTTTTCCAGTGCAAAAATTATCAGACTCTTGATTTGCACCCCTTGCACATGCACACGCGAGAGAGCCTATTGACCAGTATTTTTTGTACATTCATAAAGTATAACTTGATCAATATAATCTCACTCATGTTAATATTAGTTTAGTGTGTGGGACACTCTTCTTCCACACTTAATCATCCACTTATCATATCATAAAGTGTTATAAATCAAAATGGAAAAGTCCAATAGCCCTCTAAAGTACAAAGTCCAACATTCTCTTCCAAGAGATCACATTGGAGGAAATGAATGATAAGTATCCAAATATCCAAAACCGTCTTTTGTAGTTGTTTCAGACTTTCAGTATCATCGTTTGTATAATTATTGATTTCTCATCTGTGTATCTTCCCTCAAATGGGCGGAAGCTCCGACGTTTAGTCCGATTGCCCAACTTTTCCAAATATTATAATTAGCTTGTTTTTCCAATAAGTTTTTGTTTTGGATTTTGGTCCATAAATATTAAAATTTTGATCTTAGTACAATAATTTTTTTTATCTTTTACTTTTTTTCCCCCACCAAAGTGCTAATTTTATATATTGACAAAACGAAAACAAAATAAAGAAATCAACTTACTGGACTACGACCAAACTGCTTACAAAACTAAAGGTGAAAACAAGCCAATTATTTTTTAGAATTCACCTCTTTAATCTTTAGAGAAAAGCTTTTCTCCCTTTCTTGCCTCCTGCTTCATTAACTTCGGGGCTCTTGATTTATTCTTGAACTAATTACCATGAATTCCAAGTCTACTTTTATATCACGATAAGCTATTCTTAAAAACATCAGTAATCCAATTTTTGATTTGTTATATATAATCAAAAGAAATATATATGTTATTCCTGTTAGACATATATATATAAATTAATGATAATGATAATCTGAAAATTTTATTTTCTTTGAAAACTAAATTATGTGTGTGTGTGTATGTATATACATACATATAATTTAGTTTTCAAAGAAAATAAAATTTTCAGATTATCATTATCATTAATTTTAATTATATTTATTCTAGATTAATTATCTTAATTTTAATTGAAAGATATTCATTTAATAAATAACTGTCATGACCGTGTCTACATTTTAGTTCCTGTTAATTTTCATAAATGCTGCAATTTATTGAATGACATTTGTTAATATATATTCATTTCTGCCGAAGAGCAAGAGTGAGATACAAATATGATATTATCAATTCACTCAGACAAAAATTATGTCTTATTTTGAGTCACGCATACAGCAGTCTATTTTTCAAATGCTACAGTGTTGATATCTTTATTATATGGCTTTTGCGTTTGGTCTTTGCAGTGTTCCAGCCAACTTCTCAGATTTGCATGCATATATCTCGTTGATTTTCACTTGCTGTTGTGACATAATACGTTACATGTCCAAGGAATCATATTGATTCGTTGCAATTAATGTTCAATTCCGAAAAGAAGAAAAACATCTTAGAAAAGTGAGGTTTATGATCCAATGGAAAATCAAACTTATTTAAATGTTCTTGATTTGCTATTCTATACTTCCTTCAAAGGGGTGCTCAACCTACTGGAATGGTTCAGAATTTTTTAACCGTCTAACTAAATAATTTTTTTTAAAATTTAAAGAAATAGCAAAGGTAGTCTTGTGTCAAACCGTATAACTTGGTCGAAAACGAGATACATTGTATTCTAAGCAGTACTGTTTGGCCGTTAATCCTGTTACGTCAAGAGAAAATATTATTTACTATAATGCTTTAGCACGCCTCAATCTAAATTTTTTTTGGGTGATATCTGAAGTTATTATTTGCCGCGACGGTTCGGTTTCCTATTCTCCATATCAGATTTTCCAACAATTCTAATAATCTAACGCGAGACATGTGAGAACCCAACTTTTTTGGCACGTAATTAATTAAATATAAACATGTATAAGAATTTGTTTTCGATTTATAATACATTCGATTTATAGAAGGAACATCTCCCAATTTTGGAAAAAATATCAATCAAATTATGATATGTTTTTCATCTCACCCCTATAAATAGGAGAAACTCTCGTTCATAATTTACACATCAAATTTTCGAGTTTTCTCTCTAAAATTTCTCTTCAAAAATAAAAATATGCACGAGTCATCAAAATTATGTCCAAAGTTCAGAAATTGGTTTCTCTCGCTAGGGTACTTGGATCCGATCCTTACCGTTCAGAATAAGCTTCGATATGTTTCGAATAACATATCCAAAATTCGCCCAAATCCAGCGGTTAGTTTTTTGTTTAATGTCTTCGCAAGAAAACTGCTCATATTCGAGGCGAGAACAGCATACCTACGTTTGTTTATCCATAAATAGGAACAAACGACATCCAAACCCGATCTTCACCGTTCATAATTCATTTGACTTACTTGTGAACGTAATGTCCAATTTAAGCCGATCCAACGGTGCAATAAGACGCAAAGAATTTTACAAGACGGCTGATTTTTTTGGTTAGATGTGCTGCTGCGTGTTCGAATTGTCGGTTGCATGATTCTTCTATGGTTTCTGAATTGTTAACGTTTTCTTCTAGTCTAAGGTAAGTGGGCTTGTTTTAAAGATTTAATTTTGATTATATGCATTTTTGTTTTTGAAAATTCTGTCGATTGCAAATTCTTCTTCTACCCCTTCTGGTTACGATTTTTGCATGAGTTATGTTTTGACACTGTGAGAATTCAATTTGATATGGGAAGGAATCTCAACCATGATATGACCCTTACGCGGTAGGGATGTAGCCGCTATATGGCATCGCCCCCTTAGAGAAGTAAAAATTGAGAATTGATATCAGTAAACCATTAAAAAGTAGAGGAATCTCAATGTTTAGTAGACGTTATGCATGTGGTTTAAGTCATGTTATGATAGGTGTGCGTTTCGAATTTTTATGCATTTTGTTATGTTGTGCTCGAACGACCCCATTTGCTAAGTGACGACCATATCACTCACCCCTTACTCTACCCTCTCAGATAAATCAGAAGAAGAAATAGAAAAAGAAGAATCGTACACCAGTTTTTGGACTGATAATGGACGCATGAAGAATTTTAATTAAGAATATGTTCTTGTGAGTTTTTAATTCAAGTTATAAACGCTTCCGCATATTATCGTTTTCAGAGTTGCTATTGTAAAGACGATTTCATTTTTATGGTATTTATGATATAAGCTGGTTTTGGTTTATATTGTACCATGAGGCTTGTTGTTTAGCAAGACACGTTAAATAATTTCACATAGCATGTTAATCCAGATGAAATGATATGAAATATAATACCAAATATCATATCCCGAATTACAACTTTAGCTTATCAAACATTAATACACATATAAAACATCATAGGAAAATAACCCAATAAATAAAAAGGAAAAAGGACAACCCCCAACTTGGCTGTCAAACTGGTATTACTCCGTAGCAAGAAGCCACTCTGGAAACCCTTATTCATAAACAGAATCACTCCCACATTAATTTAGCTACTTTCATCCACGAATTTGAGAACCGGGGATCTCGTTCAAATAATTAATAATGATGAATCTCACTGATCCTCGACTTCTCGAATCCGACTCCATCCGAGCGCATGAAGTAATGAACAACGTGTCGTCGATCCGATATATTCTGCTGAATCTACCTTCGTTCGCTTGAAAATCCATTCAGATTCTCATGATTTCCTGACCCTGGGAGGTGTTCATTAGCCTTATGTTTGAAGCACTTCCATCGTCTGCAAGCGAGCGAACAAATTTAAGAAGCAAAAATATTAAGTCATGAGATTAATGGTCAAACAAAAATCTATGGTGAACATATATAAATGTAATAAATATTTGGGAAAATATGTCCATTTATTTTCATCATTTTAACTTATCGAACTTGGATCTTATTATGGTCACTTTGTTTTTTTGTACTATTTAATTTTGTCGGAATATTGTCGTGTTGCTAGATGCGTCAACAATATCCGGTGACATTTCGTGAAAATTTCTAGTGTCACGTCGATACTTTGGGAAAAAAGGGCTAAAAAAAAAAAACTAATATATGGCAAGAACCACTTAGAGCCTCAAAATTCAAAATTGTCCAATTTGTTGGACGAATTCGGTTATTTCCCCTAATTATTTGTTGTCTTAGGATAATTAAATTCTTACTGATAAATGGCGTTTTGAACACGAAGAAGCATGCGGCAATAACTACATAGCACAACAGAAGAACCAAACCCTTCATGTAGTGTGACGTTCCATCCTGTAAAATTTCAAAAAAAATAGTGTCATTACATTGCAAAATAGCAAGTTTTTTTTATAGGGTTTAAAAATAAAAATGCAATTGAATCAATAACTTATTCATGCACGCTACCTCCGTTTATTATCCTTTAAACAAATATTTATCTCTTTGCGATTTTGGTTCTTAGCCATGTGTCTTTCAATTTTTGGCAATTTTAATCTTTTTTCATCGAGTCAGTACCACGTTGGCGCAACATCAACACCAAGTCGGGAAAAATGACTAAAATCGCAAATAAAAAAAAGATAGCGGAGCGGAGCGGACTGGACTGGAACCTAAATTTGACAATATAAAGGACCAAATCGTAAAAGGTACATACATAGAAGCAAAAATGTAAATTTTTCCTTAAAATCGATGGTAATTTTGATAGAACATAAAAATTTTTAGTTCTTGGACTAGATTTCATCGTCGAATCAACTTACTTGTAAAGTGAATGCTGTGACCAGAATTGAAATGGCAAGAGAACTTGTTTCCAGGATATGGAAGTCAAGATCCATGTTGTTACCCATGATCCAAGAAACAATTACACTTACTGGGACCTAAACATTTAAAATTAATCGTAGTTAAAATATAATAATTGTTCCGTAATTCGAAAAATTGTTTTAAAGAATTTTGAGAATGATGTATAAATAACTGTACCACGAACATGGCAATTTGAGTTGCTGAACCTAGTGCCACGCCTAAAGATATATCCTGCATCAGATATAAGTTAAATAAATTTCAGTGTAATGTTTCACCAAAAACTAAATATTGTTAAATGGTGATTCATATTTCCAGAACATTCTAAATTGCGCAGAAGCATCCGGAATATTTTAGAAAATGAATCATTAAAGATCAATAGTTTTTGAGGTATTTAATTAGTTAATAAAACTCACCAATTTGTTCTTGAATGCAAAAATGATAGCCCCGGCATGTTCTGCCGCATTTCCCACAATTGGTAGTAAAATCACACTGATGAAGTTGACGGATAACCCCCAAGAATTCGATGCATCCTATGTATATTTTGAACAAAAAGATATACAAAATATGAACAAATTTTTTATTTTCTTAACTTCGAACATAATTTTAAACATGAATCAAATTAAAAGTATGTTGAACTATTTAACATAAGCATTTAAGTTTGTGTACTTACTTCGATTGTGGCAACAACGTATTCGGACAGAACAGCTATGATTCCGGTCATGAAAACTAACCAAATAAATCCACTCCAAAACCCTATAACTGTGGTTTCTTCTGATACATCATCATCGTAAACATCGTCGTCCTGAAAACAACCGTTTTTCATTATTATTTCATTTTTAAAAAAATTATTTAATTGAAACCTAGGGTAACAAGTAATTGTCATCCGAGATCAATAATGTGCCAAAAATCTTGCACGGGACTTGCCTCTTGAGCTTCGAATAATTGTCGATGAGTCCATAACTGGAAGATTAGATATGCAATGTATGCAATGAGCATGATAATGCAGCTTGCCCTAGACAATTGGAGTATCCCAACCGCTGTTTGTTCAACAGATTTTCCAGCAAATTTGAACATCATAGGCAGTACATGGCACAATAATCCCAGGAACAAAAGCAATGAGTTGACATCTGCCTGTCTCTGTAGTTTTGCAATAAAAATAAGTTAATATAAATGGATTAGATCAATTGATCATTCGTCGAGAAGTTGAAGTTTGATAAGTTCAATTTTGTAAAATATTCCCGAATTCAACGTTATGATAAGTTCAATATGATAATTAAGTTAAAAATGTTTACAAATAAACATATTGATCACGCAAAAGAATCTAAAATCACTTAAATGAAAAATATTAATGCCTACAAATGAATGATATATTCCTGTGTTATCTCCACAAAAAAGGATAAATCAAATTGCCCATATATGAGTCTATGTTAACACAAAAATATTATTACTTGCTAAGGACTCAAATTCAACTCTATAACTCCTAAAAATAGAAAAAAAAAATTATGCATACATTACACACATAATTAAACAAGAGTATATCTTATCTCCGATCAACTTCGGACTCCATCTTTTCTCTCAGAGGCATCAAAGATGTCTTGTATATTTATATCCCATTGAATTCTTAGCTAAATTAACATACAATATAGAAGCAAATTAAGGGTTCATACATATATGCTTTTTATTTTCTTACTCGATCGAATTTTTGTTGTTCCGAAATGTTGGCAATGCCACCACAGAAGAGAGAGGAGCCAAGAACCAGAAGAAGATTAGAAAGAATAGATCCCAATAGAGAGTATTTGACCACAGAAACTTTGTGGTTGATTAGCGCAAGTATGGCTATTATCATCTCTGTTGCATTTCCACATGTTGCGTTCAAGAGTCCTCCAACTGCAAACACCAAAAATTATTACACAAAAGTGTAATTGATCATATTTTTCTTACACACACAGTAATTGGTTGAAATATATATATATATATATATATATATATATATGCATGTAATAATTTATTTGCATAGAGTTAGTTAAGTAAGATGAAGCAAGTCACCTGTTGGCCCTGTATAGAAAGCAATTTGCCTGCATTATGGAGTGAATGATAGGATGCTGATTAGTAAATCCTCGATGATAACATATACACATGTACATATGTACATATATATCTATATAATGTGTACGTATATGTATGTGTGCATAGATATAGATATATGGATTCGGTATATATGTGGTCTTACTCTGTGAGAAAACTAACTCGTTCGGCAAGGGGAGTGATTCCGAGTAAGCTTAAAGCAAATACCCATGGCTGAGTAGAAAATAATTGAGACAATTAGTCCACCATTATTAATAATCAATCTAAATATTGTGTATATTACGAGTATTATTCACTCAAAGTTAACTTACATATAAAAATATATAATATTATAGTAAAGTTTTTAAAAACATAGGGTTCTGAACCACATAACATTTTATTTGTCGACAAGATGAAATTAAAAATACTATTTTAACTTCGACGTACGTTGTCCAAATCCCACCTCTCACATTGAATTTTTTTATTCCGCCACCCATTACAAAACTCAATCCAAGTACAAATAAATGACATGAAAATATGAACAATGGTGTTATACTCACATTCCCAAAATGACAATAATGCGCAACAATGGCGAAAGGGATGGCCAGAAACAGCACGGAGAGCTTGGTTCCCAGCAAAACCTCCTGCAGGTTTGCCAGAAAGCTTCGCAGAAATCCGACCCTTACTCTGTTAACAAGAGAAAGATCGGATTTCTTGCGCAGGGAAGACGAGGACATGTTGTGCGCTGTGCGGCCATGTTTCATATCCTTGCTCAGCCCCTTGGTGTTCCCGTTCTCCATGGCCCATGCTTCCGCCATTTCTCAAATTTCTCTCTTTTTTTCTTTTTAATTAATCAGCAATGTTGCGATATGTAACAGCTGCAGCGGGAAAGTGGTGACTGAATGGATAAAACTGCCTGAAGAATTCTGAACACTTTGTGGTTTTCGATGTTCGAGATAATCTCTCGGTCTCAACTTATACAACCAGTATCGGCCAGTGCTGTTGTTTCCGCGAAATTTCGTTATTTTGGCAAGGCATATGACCAATAGGGAGTTCTGTTAGCTCGGACGTGGATCGATGGATTTTATCTAAGTTTTTCTATTTTGTATTTTGGTTATTAAGTATTTAGATTTGGGTTAAGGTTGTGTGTTGGCTTTTGGTACGTTTTACGGAGGGTTAAAAGTGTTGTCGGATATGTGAGTATTTTTCGGTATTACATCAGTATTTTTCGACAAATGTTTCGGCAAAAATACCAAAAACAAAATAAAAATTCTAATGCACATGACCAAAAACATAAAATAGAAAAATTTAGAAAATATTTTTACTATTTAAATATTTTTTCTATTTTACCTTTAAAGAGTGAATTATCGGTTTATATTCTCAAATGCATTTAATATGTCGCTAATTATGTAGTGTGACACAAGTATCCAGGGAATCCTTCGCTATTTCTACATAATTTTGTAATGACCTCCTCCAAACTATCTAAACCACCGTACACAATATAGAACCCTGAATATGGCAAGTTCACTTTACAACGCTCGTATTTGAGGATTGTCTGTCTACATTGTACAAAACACGTCTTTTTTTTATTTGAGAGTAAGTAATATTTTGCAACGTCTCATATTCGACGATTGTACATACTGTACTAAACACGGGCTCTTTGAGCGTCCTTATATCGATTGTCCACATCATACAAACATTGGTATTTCAAGCGTGTTTATGTCATTACTCACACGTACCCTGAAATACTTTATAGGGGATCACTTACCTCAGAATTACCGTAAGTCAAACATACTTAAATTTGAAGTTTTTAAGTGATTAGCTACGAAAAAATATGCATCTTGTTGGTAGTATGAGTTTTACCTATCAATTCTTGTAAGTCATCATCAACTTTACAATCTCATACATGCACAATTTTTGGAATCTATCTCATTACGATGTTTGATCGGTTCATTCACGTTCTTATTTGCCTAGAAGTATGCCAGAAACTGTTCATTGTCCGTAAAACCTCTTGGCATCAACAATCACTGCTCGTCCTCTTCAGCATCAGGCGTCACATGCATACCGGATTCCACTTGGTTCGCCTCTAAACCACACTGTATCAAGAGAGGTCCTCTATAATACCATTTTGTAACGTCCCAGATTCACAACTGTTCGTACTATACTAACATTGATCTTTCCAAAACGTGCTTATGTGTTCACTCACACGCAGCCTGAGAAAACTTCTCAAGATGTCACATATCTCAAAATTACCTCAAGTCAAGCACAAATGTTACACTAAACAGAATTTATGTATTTGACATGAGGTGCTGAGTTCAAATGCTAAGAAAAACTTGAGAAACAACTACCATGAGTGAGATAGTCATGTGAGTAATGATACATGGGATCTCATGAAGGCTTTGGCTTAGGGGTGTTCCTCGTTCGATTCGGTTCGATTCGGTTTTCGGTTTTCTATTTTGGTTTTTTCGGTTTTCGATTTTAGAAATATATAATCCGATATCCGAATCATTTTTCTTCGATTTTCTTCGGTTCTGTTCTATTTTCTATCAAAACGGTTCGGTTAATTCGGTTTTGGTACAATTATTTAAATTAATAATATAAATATATTGTAAAATATAATATGTTAACTTTCTACATGTTTTTTTAGTAAAGAATTTAAATATAAGGTTTAAATTAAGTAAACAAACAACAGTAAACTAAAAATTGTTAAAAATAGTTCTTCATTCACTAAATATCTTATCAAAATATATAATATAAATAAAAATATTAAAAATTTATTAATTTAATGAAATTTTGGTTTTTTCGATTTTGACATATATAATCCGAAACCGAACTAAATAAACTCCGGTTTTAACATTTATATCCGAGTTACAAAATTCGATTTTCGGTTCGAGTGTTTGGTTTTTTCGGTTTGGATTTTCGATTTTTTCACTTTTATCCAAAGTTTGAACACCCATACTTTGGCCCAAGCGTTGGGGGGCTAAAATGTGAATTCTCATTACAACAACAATTACCCATACCGGAAGACATTTAAGCTATTGTACGATTTAACTACAATATACTAATATATTAACGATTCAACACTATTATCCTACCAAAATAACATCAACTATATATTAATAATTTTCTTCATTTTATCCCACTACAATCATTCGACAAAAACATAATAGAATTAAAAAATATATATGTATAAAATATATTTACAAACACATATATATATATATATATATATGTATGTATTTAATAAGATATCGCATCAGATATGTTATATATATTTATATGTATGTATTTAATAAGATATCGCATCAGATATGTTTAGGGTTATACCAGACCCGTCTCCACCAAAAATCAATATACTCAATTATTTAATCATGTCCAAAAATATCTTATTACCTTCCTCCACCTGAGTGAGATATCAAATCTTCCTATGGATTCAAAAAAAATTGTCATCCCTAATGAGAACTCTCATTTTCTTTCATATTAAAAAGGAGACGGGGTATCAAACTTCGCATTCTCTGATCTCATGTCAAAGAGGAGTCTGGGTTTGAGACTCAGCTTTATTATAAATATTAGAAAAAACACAATTTTGTTATATTAAATTATTTTATTAAAATTTTAATATTTATTTTAAAAAACCAAAAACTTTGTACCTAACTTTTTATAAAGAAAAGCTTGCCTATACTTTAAGAATTCGAAATTATATAGATGACTAGCTAGTAGCAATGTATTTTTATTTTTTATTTTTTAAAAAAGATAGCAGCTATGTATTTACATTATACATAAATATATTATTTTTGACTTTTGATGTGATTGATTATTATACAGTACTTTTGTACGGATGATGTTATTTTAGAACGAATAATTTTTTGGAATAGTGATCAAATAATATACCTTTCGTTTATATCTATATCTATATACTCTATGCTATATATTAAGGTTGGGCCTAATACAGATAAAATGGACACCAACTTTTTTTCTCCCATTTTGCCCTTATGTCATACCAATATTACAATTTTTTTTTTTGTTTTTTGAAATTTTAAAAAAAACTTTTATTTTTATTTTTATTTTTTTAAATTACAACAATTCAAATAGTACTTTAGTCCCTCGATATTTTGTAAAATTTCACTTTGCACTTATGTCATACCAATATTACAATTTTTTTTAAAATTTTAAAAAAGACTTTTATTTTTATTTTTTTTAAAATTCCAATAATTCAAATGCACTTTAGTCCCTCATTAATTTGTCAAATTTCACTTTAATCTCTCGATAATTATAAAAAAGACCGTACACACACCGCGCGTGCAAAATAGCTAGTATTAATTAAGATGCTAACTGATTATGTGAGCTGAATGTATTGACCAATATATAGTGGATGCATGCATGGTATATGCATGGTCGGTAATTTAAAATGTATTTCGACTCCAAACCAAATTACCAATGCCGACATGCACGTCTGTTACGTCAATGATGAGAAAAACTTTATGTAAAAATGGAATTGGATTTTAAGAGATTTTATAGGATTTAACTGAATTTCATTGTATATAAAATCAATCTTCTCAAGATTGGTCTGATTTGATGGGATTTGGATTTGAATAAACTTACAAAAATATTCATAACAAAAATTTTAAATTATCGTTCTTCTCCCATCTTTATATGTCATGGTTGGATTAAATGATAAATTTATTTATTTTTTATTTTTCATATTTGATTCTTAAGATCTATTCTTATAGTTGTCTTTGATATTGAATAATTCTTTATTCAATAATAATTTATTTTTTTATTTATAAAATTAGGATGTTGTTGAATGTTTAATTTTGAAATAATTTATTTTTTATAATTTAAATTTGAATATTTCTATGTTATGTTTGGTTATTTTATTTTAATTAATTCATTTTGTGCTCATTAACAGTAGTTAATTAATTATAAGAGTTTATGTAGTTTATATAACACAAATATATAATTGAAATTATCTTGTCACGCCTCGAGCTCGGGTCCGCGCCGGGTCCGAGCCTACGTGACTGCACAATGGGCCCCTATAGCAACTACTTTGTATTCGTCCTCGCTTTTACGAAAATGATTAACCCAAGTTGTTATAGAAGTCTATTATAAGCTCATTATAAACTCATTTTAAATCTTTAATTTTTAAGATGTGAGACAAGGATATTACATATATAGAGAAATATATGATAAAATTAATTTTAATTTTTCAGTTTTTTAATAATGTGAATAATATGTTTTAAACATTGATTTATGTAAAAAATAATTAAGATTATTTTAGTGAAATTTTAAATTTATAAATTCAAATTATTTTTTTTTTCCAAACAATAAATGAGTTTTAAATAGAATTTTTAAATTTCAAACCAAGCACAAGATGGAATTCGAAATTCATTAATTTTCAAATCCAATTTTACTCTCAAATCCAAAATTTTAAACATCCAAACATAATGTTAAGTAACTAATTTTGGTGTCATTAGTCTGTTTTGATACTTATATATATTAATAAAGTGTTAAAATTTTAATACAAGTCATATATAGTTTAGTGGATAGAGTCTTTGTTTTTTATATATCAAGTTGTATGTTCAATTCTTACGCTCTTTTTTTTTCTTTCTTTTTTCTATTTCACTATTTCTCATAATTATATTTGAACATCGGTAGGGTTTATCCGTCTCACAGATAAAGATTCGTGAGACCGTCTCACAAGATAACTACTCTCGAAATTTAAGAAACTATTCAATCAGGAACCTCCATATATATATATATATATATTTATAGATTAAGTGTATTAATCAGTCGCCTTTTTTAAAAAATAGCATAAGTAAAAATATAGAACACTAGCTCGAGTGGCTGTCATTTTATAAAAAATATTATTGCTACTCATAGCTGGGAAAATTTCAAATTTAAATAATGTTTCAATCAACTCTCCACAAAGACAATCATTACTTACACATAAATTAACTCAAACTTACACCAACATACAATTCTTAGTAATCGAATATTTATGATATTGGTTTTAGTACTAATTGTTTAATCGTTGGACCTAAAGACGTGCTGTTGATTGGTTTTACTTGTGTCAATTAAATCATCGAAATAATACGAACTTATTTGAATGATTGCTTTCAAATATGAATAGATCTTATGTGATAATATCGTATATATATTTTTTGAACGAATCAACTCGATCTAATTTACAAGAGGCCTAGATATTTGCCTAATATTTTTTTCCAATTAAAAATATATTTCACCTAAATAATAATTATTTATTTATTATTGGTTGAAACAAATGATTTATTTTATATTATGAACAGAAACAAAAAAAAAATTAAAAAAAGTTTTCATAGCTCAAGTACATGTACGGCCATGAAACTTCCTGGAAATTTCGAGATACATTTTCTTTATCATTTTCAAAACAATCCTAACAACTGCCCCAAAAATTGATTTCTATTTTTGGCCAGTTCAGGCGGCGTTGGATACGGTAATATAGGATTGCGTGTATCTTTGTACATAAGCTGGGAGATGAGTAAGCTCTGCCTCGAGTAATTTTTTTATTTCTCTGAACACCATTAGATAATACAAGTCTCATTCGAATTCTTCGCTTGGAAAAAAAGATGATGGGGCAAAAAAAAAAAGAAAGGAAAAATCAAAACTAACATCATAAATTAACTAAATACACACAAATATATAATTTTGATATATTATACACATACAGTACACAGTTATGTAAATATTGATGAAGTGACATTCACCTATTAGATGTGATGAAACAAAAAAATTACACATTTATTAAGTGAGTGTCACTTCATCTTCATTTATATAATTGTGCATTATGAGTGTGCAGCATATCTCGAATAGTACCCTAAAATAAAATGTAAACGAATTTCTTCAATTCCATGCCTCATGTTTTATTTTTCTCAAGAATCCTTCTTACTCGTATATATATATTAAATTTATTACATCAACCATAAATTAAGCATAAAATATTTTTGTATAGATATTATTATATTGAAATAATTATTCCTCAATCATATATCGTGGTTGAATAATTTTTAGTTCATTGTAATTTTTTTACGAGTCTCACATATACAAACTTGTTTGTTTTTCATAAAAATTAAAGAATATAATTGAAAAAGTGAATTTAACCAAAAAAATATCTTTATTTATTTCCTTGAAAAATAATTGCACAATTTTCCAAAACTTAGTTATAAATAAGGTTATATTATTTTAAAAAAATTTAAAAATACTAGTAAAAATAAACTATATATTTGGGACAACTGACAAAATATGTGGTCACTCACATCCATTTCAGCATCCATCACAAAAATGTTTGAGGCTATGAACATTAATTATATGAAATATCAAGTGTATTTTAGTTTTTTATATATATATTTTTTGATAAAATAATCGCTCAAGACCACTTGATTTTTCTCGTGAATGAACAACCTTAGTTTGCCCATGTTGCGAGGGATTTTCTAGGAAGTTTCCTTCGATAGACAACCAAACAAATCTTAACCACCTGTGTATATTTCGGCACCGATATCATCATATATACTTGCAAAAAATGTTAGACCTCTTGTCGGCTATGATTGAAGAAATCAACCAATTCAGAGTTTTTCGGGAAAATAATTTCAGATTGTTTAAAAATCAATCTCAAAATTATAATATGTTAATCGATGAAAATTATTGAATTCTTATAAAATTATATGAAATTTTTTTTACGCATTAGATATATTAATATGATACAAACATGTAACATGTGGATCTGATTGTTATGATATACAAACAAACTGTCACACACACCACATGCATAGGGACACAACAATTACAGGTCACGGATGTCATAGTTAGAGTTGGCACAGAACAGAAAATTTAATATGAAAACAAACAAGGGAGATTTCCTCGAAGTTTCTTGTGAACAAACTCTAGCTCAAAGGTCCAAAATAGCTTTGATATTAGCTTACGCTTATGATTTCATGTTGCTTCAAACTTATCCTAATAAATTTTCTTTTCACTTTTTCGTTTTTTGTTTTAGTAAATTCGTAGTCAACAATGATGATGCCCGGCATATCCCGGGCTATGAATCGTGTCCGGGTCATGGGTGTGAATTGTTCCCGGGTCATGGGTGTGAATTGTACCCAGGTCACGGACAACCCGGGATACTAAATGGACTAGCTCAATCCAGGGTGAGTCTGCAAGTAGGGTCACCAGAGGCCAAGCAGTTGAACGCCCGGGACGTCTTCTCCTCGGGCTATTAGGGCGCTCGGGCTCTCATGCAAGCTTCCGGGAGATTTTCTACCCGGGCACCTCGATATGAGCACCACACTCAAGTGTTCTAGCAGAATAGGGTGTAGGCGGTTGTCCCATCTCTGACACCGATCCAAGTGGTTGACAAAATCAGTTAAGGTGGATGCGACTAGTATGAGATTTGACATGTCACTGTATAAGGTATGATCAGCCGCCATGTTATAATTAGTATATAGCACGAAGAACGAGGTAATCATCACTTCTCGTACTATAAATAACAGGTTCTCTCCTTGCATTTAATTCATTCAGATTTTGAATACATTAGCATTCATTGCTCATTTATTACTCAAACTCTTTCATGCACACCTATATCACAATCATCACCTGGTTACATTGGTTTTGTGTTGAATCATTAACTGACTTAAGCATCGGAGTGGCCACGTCGGACATCCCTCTGACGCTCATTCATTTGGTTATCTTCTTGGACGCAGATCATCCTATTTGCGCGGGAAAGAGGTTTCTGACTCAGATACACTTTACTCTTATTTCTTTCATTATCCTGATAGCAGACCTGGAGAAACACACGACCTGACTCATCTACTTCACCTCGATCACATCAAACAATAACACACAAGCCTTTATCTTAGCAAATGAGGTCGGTTATATGATTCCGCATTTGTAATTGTGTGTTCTCATGTTATATCCTCGTTTATATTTAGAAAATACATATCATATTTAATCGTTTGTATCCAATTATTTGTTTTCTACTTCTTCATCTATTAATATTGGAATTAGTCGTGGTCTCGCATATGTTATTTATGCTATATTATTAAGTGTAAAATATTTATAGTAACTGATACTAACGGGAAATTTAGGGTCCGATCCACGCAAGCGTCACTAATCCAGACACGGGCTTCAAAATTACCCTGGGCCTGAAATCACAAATAAGACCGTTAGGAGGGGGCCAGGAGAGTATCCTGGCGTAGCCCCTCCGACGCTCAAGTCAGAGACTGAGGATATATGGGGGGAGCAGCTAAGGGCGCTGCTGAAAACAATATAGTGAATTCAATAATCATACGCTCCAACCTGGTATTTATAGAAGAATACCTGGGCTTGTCATGGGCCATTCACCTGTGGGCCTTAATGATGGGCCGGGAATTTGGGCCGGATCTTGATGGGTTCATCCCTGGGTACGCTCCAACCTGGTATTTATAGAAGAATACCTGGGCTTGTCATGGGCCATTCACCTGTGGGCCTTAATGATGGGCCGGGAATTTGGGCCGGATCTTGATGGGTTCATCCCTGGGTATCACCAGTCTCCCCCTCCCGAGTCGAACTGAATCGTAGGTTCAAAGTTCGATTGATTGCGTTGTTCTCGGTTTACAACACGTGAGTTGTGCATTTTCTTCCAGGCCTCCGTCAGTCTCCAAAAAGTTGGAAACAAATCAAATATCAATCCTAGCACCGCTTCATCATCACCTCGCCACCTGCACGCTAGCCCCAACAGCGTGCGTCCGCCCTTGCGCGCCCTCGCCCGGCGCCCTCGCCTCGCGCGGCCGCACAGCTCCCGCGCGCCACGCCCTCACCGAGCTCGTTCGGCGCCCTGCCGAAGCACTCGCCCCCTCGCGCACCACGCTCGCCTGCTCGCCTGGGCGCCGGCTCGCCCGCGTGCCACAGGCTCGCCCTCAAGCCCTCGGCCATGCCTTTGCCCTAGCGCCTGCTCGCCAGCGCCACGCCACGCCACGCCAGCTCGCCCGCACCCCGCAGCTCGCCCGCCACTCCAACTCGCCCGAGCACCAGCTCGCCCCTAGCCCCTCGCCTGCCGCTCTCGCCCTCGCCCGCCGAGCGTCTGCTCGCCGCGCGCCCGAGCGCCACACGCCAGCTCGCCCGCGCCCGGCAGCTCGCCCGCCACTCCAGCTCGCCCCTAGCCCCTTGCCTGCCGCTCTCCGCCCTCGCCCGCCGAGCGTCTGCTCGACGCGCGCCCGAGCGCCGCACGCCAGCTATCCCGCGCCCGGCAGCTCGTCCGCCACTCCAACTCGCCCGAGCACCAGCTCGCCCCTAGCCCCTCGCCTGCCGCTCTCGCCCTCGCCCGCCGAGCGTCTGCTCGCCCCTAGCCCGAGCGCCACACGCCAGCTCGCCCGCGCCCGGCAGCTCGCCCGCCACTCCAGCTCGCCCCTAGCCCCTTGCCTGCCGCTCTCGCCCTCGCCCGCCGAGCGTCTGCTCGCCGCGCGCCCGAGCGCCGCACGCCAGCTCTCCCGCGCCCGGCAGCTCGCCCGCCACTCCAGCTCGCCCGAGCGCCTGCTCGCCTCCGCCACGCCACGCCAGCTCGCCGAGAGCCTGCCTGCCCGCCACTCGCTTGCCCTCGCGCCACAGGCTCGCCTTCACGCCTTCGCCTCGTCCAATACGTTGAGAAATTTGATATATTCCCTTGCGAATGATTGTATGATTTCTGAAAAAATTATGGGGGCGTTGCCCCCACACCCCCACGACCTGACCGGGCAGGTCGATCCCCGTAAACTCTGCTCCCCTTAAACATCTTTTGTTATCGACTAACCAAATAAATTTTTCTCTTCCCAAACTTTGCTCCTCTGCTAGGCGATGTCTTAGCAGGAAAATAAAAACTCAACATCTCCACCCTCCAACTCCTCTGCTAGGTGACACCTTAGCAGGAAAAATAAATTTAATTCTCCTCATCCACTCTTCTCCTCTGCTAGGCGATGCCTTAGCAGGAAAATAACATTTTTCTCCTCCCAAACTCTGCTCCTCTGCTAGGTGATGCCTTAGCAGGAAAATAAAAATTCACTACCCCCACCCTCTAGCTCCTCTGCTAAGCCGGGTCTTAGCAGGAAAATAAAATTCAACTCCTCCATCTAACTCCTCTGCTAGGTGATACCTTAGCAGGAAAATTTAAATTCAACACCTCCACCCTCTAACTCCTCTGCTAGGCCGGGCCCTAGCAGGAAAATAAAATTCAACTCCTCCATCTAACTCCTCTGCTAGGTGATACCTTAGCAGGAAAATAAAATCAACACCTCCACCCTCTAACTCCTCTGCTAAGCCGGGCCTTAGCAGGAAAAATCAAACTCTCACCTCATCATCTCATAACTCCTCTGCTAAGCCGGGCCTTAGCAGGAAAAATCAAACTCTCACATCATCCTCTCATAACTCCTCTGCTAAGCCGGGCCTTAGCAGGAAAATAAAATCAACACCTCCACCCTCTAACTCCTCTGCTAGGCGATGCCTTAGCAGGAAAATAAAATCAAAATCTCCACCATCTAACTCCTCTGCTAAGCCGGGCCTTAGCAGGAAAAATCAAACTCTCACCTCATCATCTCCTAACTCCTCTGCTAAGCCGGGCCTTAGCAGGAAAATAAAATCAACACCTCCACCCTCTAACTCCTCTGCTAGGCGATGCCTTAGCAGGAAAATAAAATCAAAATCTCCACCATCTAACTCCTCTGCTAAGCCGGGCCTTAGCAGGAAAAATCAAACTCTCACCTCATCATCTCCTAACTCCTCTGCTAAGCCGGGCCTTAGCAGGAAAATAAAATCAACACCTCCACCCTCTAACTCCTCTGCTAGGCGATGCCTTAGCAGGAAAATAAAATCAAAATCTCCACCATCTAACTCCTCTGCTAAGCCGGGCCTTAGCAGGAAAATAAAATTCAACACCTCCACCCTCTAACTCCTCTGCTAGGCGATGCCTTAGCAGGAAAATAAAATCAACATCTCCACCATCTAACTCCTCTGCTAAGCCGGGCCTTAGTAGGAAAAATCAAACTCTCACCTCATCATCTCCTAACTCCTCTGCTAAGCCGGGCCTTAGCAGGAAAAATCAAACTCTCACCTCATCATCTCCTAACTCCTCTGCTAAGCCGGGCCTTAGCAGGAAAATAAAATCAACACCTCCACCCTTTAACTCCTCTGCTAAGCCGGGCCTTAGCAGGAAAATAAAATCAACACCTCCACCCTTTAACTCCTCTGCTAAGCCGGGGCTTAGCAGGAAAATAAAATTCAACGCCCCCACCCTCTAACTCCTCTGCTAGGAGATACCTTAGCAGGAAAATAAAAATTCTTCTCTTCCACTCTGCTCCTCTCATCGCCGACTCTGCTCCTCTGCTAGGCGATGCCTTAGCAGGAAAATAAATATTCTCCACCCCAGCCTCTACTCCTCTGCTAGGCGATGCCTTAGCAGGAAAAATTTAACTTTTCTCCCCCCCCACTCTTCTCCTCTACTAGGCGCAGCCCAGCGCATTCTCCAACTTTCCTCTCAGCTCCTCTTGTACCTCCACAGGACAAAGTTACCCATTTTGAATCTTCTCCAAATGACTCTACAACTGCAAGACTGAGCTCAAGCTTCCATGCGAATGCTCGTGACTTCTCTTTTCTTCTTCCTTCACGATTCTTTCATAACAACGACGTGCGACTTTTTGGTCCCCGCACAGGACTCCAATTCCTCTTCCCACAGGAAACTTAAGCTTCTGATGATAACTGGAAGCTACTGCTCTAAAATCCTTCAGGGTTGGTCGTCCTAGAATTCCACTATACGATGACTGGGTATCTACTACAGTGAAGGCTATCACCTTTGTTACCCGCCGAGGATCAGTCCCCAAGGATAGGGGAAGAACAATCTGACCCAAAGGCAAGATGACGTGTTCTGCAAACCCATACAGCGGGGTGGATACCGGCTCAAACTCAAATCCTCTCATCTTCATTTGATCCAACGTGCTCTTAGACAAGACGTTCACGGAGCTTCCATTATCAATAAATATCCTTGCCACATCATAATTGGCAATGGTGGCCGTCACCACCAAGGCATCGTTATGTGGAGTCACAACGCCTCGGAGGTCTTCCGGCCCAAAGCTGATGACGGGGTCTTGTGGTAAGTCTGCACCACTATATATCTCAAAGTTCTCCAATTTTCTCCCATGTGCTTTCCGAGCTCGCCCAGAGTCTCCATCAGTAGCACCCCCCGAGATCATATGAATCATTCCTCTCGTAGGGTGGTTATCCTCATTCATTCCCCTCCTCGGTTCCACGAGCTCCTGAGGGACATCTTGACATCCACCTTCCCCTCTCTGCTCACCCATCCTCTGATTTATCCATGGAGGGCCTTGACCACGCCTAGGGGGCGAGCGAAACCTTTGTCGACTCCTTAATGAGGATCCTTCTCGTCTATCCCGTGAAGATAATCTAGCACTGTACCCAACCCTTCGCGACTTCTCCCACCTCCCCGCGGGCTCCCTCACCTCCATCACCTCGTCCCGACTCCTATCTAGGGGAACATGGGATGAGAATTGTCTTCTACTACTAGTTCTGTCTTCCTCTCTTTCCCCCGCACCCCTCTTCCTTCCTCCTTTCTCCGCTCCCTCAACTCTACTTCCTCCGGGCCGGCTCTCCATCCTTCTGTACCGTTGGGCATCTTCCAAGTTTACATATTTCTCAGCTCGAGCCAACAGATCATCATAGCTCAACGGAGGCTTCTTGACCAACGACTTGAAAAACTCCCCTCCCCTCAGTCCTTGTGTGAAGGCACTTATCATGATGTCAGGGGTAGCCGCTGGTATTTCCAGCGCTGCACTGTTGAAACGCTGGACAAATTCTCGCAAAGTTTCATTCTCTTGCTGTTTCATCACGAACAGGGTCAAATAATTTTTCTGGTGCCTCTTGCTGCTGGCAAATCTGTGCAAGAAAGCTCACCAACGTGCCCAGGAACACCCTGCACCTGACTCCATCTGAATATTGATGTAACATGGCCGCATTCTCAAATCTCCCCAAGTGTTCCTCGGGGTCAGTATGTCCATCGTACTCTCCCACATTCGACTGTCGAGAATTTGGAGGAAGTTCTTCTTCTAAAATGGCTAGTGAAAAGGGACTTCCTCTCTTGGGTGCCGGTGCTCTGCTTTCCAACTGCTGCCTCAACATCTGTATCTCCCTCCACATCTCCTCCATCTCCGGATTCTCCTCACTTGGGAGGGGTCGTGTCTCCTCCACCCTACTCTGACTGCCCTTCACATTCTCCTCTCGCTCCTGGTGAGCGGCCTGCTCTTCTGCAAACATAGACTCTTGATTCCTCTTCATGGCCTCATCCACTGTTCGGGTGATAAATTGGCCCAGCTGTTCCAGGGTCAAGTTTTCCACATTCTCATTCGGATGGGTTTGCTCGACCCTCGTCTCGTGGATGGGCTGCTCAGTTCTGGCCTCTTGACGAGGTTGTTCATGTCTCGTCTCAAGATGCGGTTGTTCTTGTCTTGTCTCAACATGAGACTGTTCGGGTCCCCTCTGAGGACGCGATGACGCTGAGTTAACTCTTCTACTCCCTCGCCTCCCTACCATCTCTACGTCTCAACTCAGATATTCCCACAGACGGCGCCAAGTGATACTCACGGGAAATTTAGGGTCCGATCCACGCAAGCGTCACTAATCCAGACACGGGCTTCAAAATTACCCTGGGCCTGAAATCACAAATAAGACCGTTAGGAGGGGGCCAGGAGAGTATCCTGGCGTAGCCCCTCCGACGCTCAAGTCAGAGACTGAGGATATATGGGGGGAGCAGCTAAGGGCGCTGCTGAAAACAATATAGTGAATTCAATAATCATACGCTCCAACCTGGTATTTATAGAAGAATACCTGGGCTTGTCATGGGCCATTCACCTGTGGGCCTTAATGATGGGCCGGGAATTTGGGCCGGATCTTGATGGGTTCATCCCTGGGTACGCTCCAACCTGGTATTTATAGAAGAATACCTGGGCTTGTCATGGGCCATTCACCTGTGGGCCTTAATGATGGGCCGGGAATTTGGGCCGGATCTTGATGGGTTCATCCCTGGGTATCAGTAACTATCTTAGAGGACACCAAAATATTTAATTTCATAATTATCCTTCTTATCCTACTAAAAACCTCCTCAGCTCACTCCATATTTTATATATATAAAAACTCTAAACAAAATTTATCTTTTAAATCGAACATCTCTTTTAAATTGAAAATAATTTCGTGTTTATTGTTTAATATTATTGATCAAATTAAAAACAATGATAACTCATGTAACACGTGTGTATTTTTATTAATTTAACGGAGTCTCTATAATCTATTGGTCACCTTTGTATGTTTCCATATCGTTTTAGGTGTGTCTCATTTCTTTTTTCTTCAACAGGCACAACCCCAACTTTTTGACTAATATACAATTTTTTAGAATATTCATTATGGTATATCCATACATCCACCTTCACATGCCGTCTCTGTGACTCTCAACATTTTGTTCATGTGCTCATTTTATAGTCCAACATTAGAATCTATGACATAGCAGACCTAATCGTTATTATATAAAACTTTATTATATAAAACTTCTCTTTGAGCTTTAGAGGTACCTTACGATCACTCAGAATACTGGATACAATTCTAATTATATTTTATTTGATAAATCTTTATTAATCCCCTCACCTTTTGGTAAAAATGATCATTTATACTTAAAGTTCTTAATCGCTTGTAATTCAACATCTTTCATTTTCCACTAGTATTACTAAACTTAAATTCCATTTATTTTATCTTTGTTTTACTGAGTCTAAAACATTTCTCTTCCAACATCTCTCTTCAAATTTCAAACTTGACATTTAATCATTCACGAGTTTCATCCACCAAGACAATATCATATGCGAAAACATACACGAAGACACTATGTCCTGAATATGTCTGGCGAATCATCCATGACAAGTGAAAAATCCTAAGAGCTTGGAGCAGATATTTGAGGTAGCTCTATCTTTGTGAGATAATCTTCCATTAATTCTCATAAGATCCTCGTTCTTTCACTGCATTTTTATACATGTAATTGATAGCTTCAATAAATGTTACTCTTATGTCTTTCTTTTCTAAAACCTTCCACATAATATCTCTCGACACTCGATCATATGTCTTTTTTAAGTCGATAAATACTGTGTCTGAATGTCGCTTCCCCTCTCGATACCTTTCTAATAATAGCCTAAGGACCTTCCAGGCATCCTAATTTCGATTAATGAGCTTCAAGTATCCGAATCCTATGAGAATATTTCTTTTGGAGTATTTATTTCCCGATGAGATAGATAATCTTGTCCTTTGAATCCCAAATACACATTCGTCTCTCCATAAAATGCATCCAATAATATTGAAAAATATTGGAGAGTATGTTATTTGAATATAACCGCATTCTAAATTATAATATGAACTGAAACAATTATTTGTTTATGTATTGTAAGTTGTAACACCCATCTATGAATTGTATTTTTTTAAATAATAATTTTTTAATAGAGTCATTTTAAATTTTATAAATTAAATTTTTATTATTTTTCACTCAAGTTGGTGTATTCATACATGTTTTAACTCTCAATTTTTATAGCAAACAGAATTTTAAAATTGGGAAAATGACTTTTTGGGTCCTTCACTTATTTAATTTTGGTTTTGGACTACTTTTGGTTATCAAAATTCGGTTTTCATACGTTAACTTATAAATTTTTGCTATTTTAATCGAACTGTTCACGTGACACAATGACATATCAACAATATTCGATATAACGTAAAAAATTCATGTGTCTATATCAAAAATTTTCAATATTACATCAATTATTAAAATAAAATAATCAAAAATTAAAAATTCAAATATCAAAACTAAACATTAAAAACTTAATATATCCAAACCAACCTAAGAGTCAAAAGCCGAGTAACATATACACAGTGGAAGTGAGGAGAAGAATCATGGTCGGGCCGGGCCGTCCGCAGTTCGTGCTTTTCGGGTCCTCGATAGTTCAGCAGAGCTATAACGTTGGGGGCTGGGGTGCTATCCTCGCCGATCTCTATTGTCGAAAGGTAGCCGCTGCTATAGTTATCAAAATAATATTTTTTTTTAAATTCAAGAATTTCGATCCCTTAACTGGCTGTAGCTTTATTGTTGGTGGGTTTGTGATTTTGCTTTATGGTATCCTTGATAAGAATGGATAGATTGATTGTGTGTAGAAATCCCAGATTTTAGTATGATTTGTTGCAGTAGATTTTGTTGATATGTGGGGATTTTATGTAATTTGCCTCAATATCCATTATTAGGATCTTAAAGGATGAAATCTCTCGATTTTTATATTGATTTATGGCATCTTTAGTCGAATCTATGTATTAAAAGAATGATCTTGGTCTAGTGTTATGAACTCGTTTCGCATTTTCTTGATCATATAGTAGGAGCTTAGTTAAATGATACTGAATAAGAAGATGCGTTGATTGGTATATAATGGAATCATTATGGTGCTTAGGAAGCAAATATGAAATAGATTATGTGCCTTTGTGCTCCTCGGTTTCTTGTTTTTCTCCTCTGAATTTAGGAGTTTTCCCTTAAAAAGCTTCTTTTTCTGGGAATCATCATAGGCGGATATAATACTACGCGGATATTCAGGTTGGAATTCAAGGCGTGCGCTGGAAGTGTTGCACCAGGTTTTTCCCAAGGTATCTGCCGGAAAATTATTCGGGTTCATTATTGTAGGAAGTCTAATATTGGCAACGCTTTTGAACTACCCTCATTTTGTTAATGGAGTGAATACAGTCTGGTTTCAAAGAAAAGAATACATGGTTACCCTGATTCCTACCGTTGAACTCGGGGAAGATCCAGTGAAAGACCCTCGGCTCGAAGCATTTTTTTCTAAAAAAATTCAATTTTCACCTCCTCTCCCTGAGCCTCCTGGGTCTGGGTTGAATCTAATGCAACATGCTCTGTGGTGATTTACGTTGTGTGTTTAGGATGCAGTTGTCCAGCCTTCGCTCGTTATTGTATATTTTGGTGGTAATGATGCGATGCGTCCTCATCCTAGCGGCTTAGGCACTCATGTTCCTCTTCTTGAGTATGTTGAAAACATGAAAAAGGTTGCTAATCACATCAAGGTAAGAGAATGCTTCTGTTCTTATTATTATTATCATTTCAAACTTAGTTGTGGAGTAAGTTCTTATCATTACTCATGAGCTGAAGTGATTTGGACAACCTAAGTTGGTGAAAACTTGATGTTTCAGTGAATATGTAAATACTTTGGATTCAGGAGGAGCAATTGAATTTATACATGCATGATTCAAAATCTCTGCCGCCGCAACGTGCTTGTTCCCGATTTCCTGGACATTAATATCATGCTTCGTGTGCTAATTACTCTTGTTTTCAGAGTCTTTCGAAGAAGACACGGTTGATTTTTCTTACCTCTCCTCCTGTGAACGAACAACTGATTGACAAATTTTTCGGGTGAATTTAACTCGAATTCCTTTGATTTATTCATTTCCATGTTTTGAACATATCATCTTAGAAGGTTTGGTGTTTTACTCAACCCATTTCTCTAAACCAGCAAATCATTGAATAACCAAGCTCGTACAAACGAAGCCTGCCATGCATATGCTGAAGCATTGGTGGCACTAGGCAAGGAACTAAACATCAAAGTCATCAATCTTTGGGCAGCAATTCAGCAGAGAGATGATTGGTTAACAGCTTGCTTAACGTAAGTTCACTGTTTATATTATTATGTTTCTTCCATTTTTTTCCCGGTTATGAAATGTCGCTCTCTACGACTACACTACAAAGCTCATTCCTATACAAGATGCAATAACTCGACATCTTGCAAAGTACCAAGCAATGCAATTATCATGGAGATGGCTATATACTTTTTTTACTAACAATGTTCTTGGTGTCTTGTCTAGAGATGGAATTCATTTTTCAAACGAAGGGAGCAGAATCGTCGTGAGGGAGATACTGAAGGTACTCAAAGAGTCTGAATGGAAGCCGAGCCTCCACTGGCTATCAATGCCAACTGAATTTCCAGAGAATTCGCCTTATTATGAGGTTGATTCTGATGGGAAAACTACTAGGAACTTCTCTAATTCAATTTCTAGTTGGAAAATCGAGTGGACACATGGCATCAAATCTAATCTTTGAATTCGTAGTCTTCCAGCTGTATTTCATGCTTAACTTGGTTGTTCTTGATTACTATTCTGAGACAGGGTTAGTGTGTAAATACTACCCTTTTGAGAAGTCATTGTCCTAATGTAAAAATATTATGGCAAAAACTTGTTTGAGACGGTCTCATGGGTCATATTTTATGAGATAGATCTTTTTTTCGGCTCATCCATGAAAAAATATTACTTTTTATACTAAGAGTATTACTTTTTATTGTGAATAGCGATAGAGTTGACCGTCTCACAGATAAAGATTCGTAAGACTATCTCACAAGAGATATACTCAAATATTATAGTAATCTCATGTAATATTTTCTTTTTTCCTTTCCCCAAAAATACAGAAAAAGAATCCAAACAAAGAATATCCTGAGTTTTAGTAAAATTAGATCGCTCTGTTAATAATAATATTAATATTATGATTCTTGTATAAATTTTCCAATCGAAAAATTAATAGTATAATTTTTTAAATATATATATCTATATATGTCATAATTTAATAATTTAAGCCATTTTTTGTTCCCTTGTCCGATCTCATCTGTATTTATCTTACCATACGATAATACCAGCCTCGTCCTATAAAGTTTGTATTAGATATGATTTCATGAGATTGGTAAATGTTGCATAAGTAAGTTAAATAACAAACATAAAATATGTCCCAAGGCTTGTAACCTACAAATTATTATCAGTTAATGCGTGAATTAAATATAATAATGATCCCAAAAATGATTTAACATTAAAAATGGTTTTTCTTTCACATTTCTGAAGATTTGGTTCCTTCGCTAATATAATATATCAGCCCCCACAAATCATTTCTAAGATACACAAATCTCCAAATTGCTAGCGCCGGGCAGTACCTTTTCTCCTTTTTTTTCCCTCATATTCCTCTATATAAAAAAGAACACACTACAGAAGATTTTTAAAATTTGTCCTTCTCTATAGAAATATTTTGCACCCTTGTCACTCTCCTTTGTTTCCAAAATTTATTTGATTAGTTTAATCTCGACTTAGTCAGACAAATTTTTATCCAATTTTCTATGTATTTGTTTTTGAAGATGCAATTTTCTATGTATTGGATAATAAGATAAAGTCTTGTTCTTAATTTTCCGACGACCGTGCTCATAACAGAGATCGATGATTGTTGTATTTGCGTTTTATCTTGATATAACATGTGTGGAAGGACTTTTACCCTTGTCTCAATTAATTTCTTGTCATCTGATATTGTTTTAATGAAGGCAATAGCATTAGCCCACTATGAAATTCCAAGAAATCTCATAACTTCTTACATACAGATTCGATGCTATATGTGAGGCACTGTCCCCACATGGTTTGGATGAACAAGATTCACATACATATGTGATTTTAAAAAAAATAGTGAATCCCATGTATGTGTGGCTAAATTTGAACCATTGATTCTATCACGAGGTAATGTCCCTAGCATGCAGATGGAATCAACCTAGTTAATCATCTTTTAAAATCCTATGTTAATAAAATCAGATGCAAATCAACCGGGAGGTTTGAAATGACATTTAATTTTAGGGGAGGGATTTTATAATTTTAATAACAATAATAGTTTATACTGTTTCTTTCTTCATCGAACAGTGATCCAAGAGCAAAAGAGGACATGTCAACTCTCGGTTTGAAGTAAACGTTTTGTTTCCATCGTCTGTGGGTCTCATTTTCCTTCTGTGCTTTTCTTATCCACTTTGTATCATTCTTCCATTGAGGTATATTTTGGCTTCACTACTTGCCATTGATCGGAACTGGGCAAATGGTGGGTCCGGGTCGGCCTCGGATTATGCTATTCGGGTCGTCCATAGTGCAGATGAGCTTCAAAGACGGAGGCTGGGGAGCCATTCTTGCTGACCTCTATACTAGGAAGGTATTCTTAGTATCCTTCACTTTGTTATAATTCAGCATGTAAACCAAAAATCATGATTTGCATCTCCATCTCACAAAACAATTCTCATCCCTCAATTCAATTGAGAAAAATTCATTTTTCTAGCTTCCTTCAGCTGCAACTTGCTATGTATTTAGGACAAGTGATGCATTTTTGGCCCATATATTTGATGGATTATGGGACATTGGAGACTCTGTCTAGTAAACCCAATCGAAATTGAGGTGGATTAGACACTAATAGATCAGCAAATGAAGGATCTAAAGGAATTGTGGAAAACTGAATAAACCCAGAATCAGTTTTACCAGATATTAAAAAAAATAATAATAAGAAAGCCAAACCACAACACATAAACGAATTCAGAAGCTATGACAGAAGAAAATGCGCGAGAACGTCTAGAATACGGTAACAAACCAGCTTGGGCAAGTGAGTGTTCGTTTACGTTTTCATTCTTCGTTTTTGTCACCAATATTTGATTATTCGGTACATTCGGGGTGCTAAAATTGAAATTATAGTCATTCAGACATATTGTGGTTGATTCTTGATCTCAAATCTCGTAGAGAGGCTATAGCAGGTGTCACAAAGCAAATTAATTCCAGGACCCTTTGAAGATTTTTATTTTCTCCAAATAGTTTTTACCCATGATTGATTGTAAGATTGTATATAAGCTATTGATTAGATTACAAGATTGATTTTTGTTCTTTTGCTCTCAACTTTTTCTTTAGGCAGACATAGTATTACGAGGATACGCTGGGTGGAATTCGGGGAGCGCCCTTCAAGTGTTGGATCAGATTTGCCGGCAGGTGTTGTTTGGATAGCCACTGCAGAGAAGTATGAACCTTTGAATCTTCATGTTACCGTAATAAGTTAGTAATTAAATGGAACTGTATCTTCTTTTCTAGTAAGTAACAGCAGTTCCCTTTAATCACTACAGTTTGAATCGAATCCAGGATGCAGCTGTTCTGCCTTTGGTTATAGTTTATTATGGTGGAAACGATGCAATGCTATTCTCACCCAAGTGGATTAGGCCCTCATGTTCCTCTTTTTAAATAAGTTGAGAACATGAAAAAAATCGCCCATCATCTCAAGGTACCATATCTTTTCGAGGAGATCTCTAAAAAGTAGTCACTGGCATAGCCTATTTCTTGTTCTTTGTTTGATCTTTGGTTGACCATTAGAATCAAAACGTCTGCTTCAAGATTATGACATGGTGGAATTTCTTCTTCCAATTTTGGGACAATTTGCAGAGTTTTTCAGATTATATAAGGATAATTTTTCTTACTTCACCCCCTGTAGATGAGGCAATGATCTACAATTACGACGGGTGATAACTGCTCCGAACTTAAGTCAAGGTTTTCGTACTAGTTTCCAGGTAAAAAAAAAAATTTCCATATTACTAAAACGTTTACCCCATGTCCCAAATCCAGCGATACATTCGTTAGCCAAGCTCAATCAAATGAAGCCTGCCACGCATACTCTGAAGCGTTGGTCGAACTGGGCAAACATTTGGATATTAAAGTCATCAATCTTTGGACCGCGTTTCAAACAGAGACGACTGGGGAGAAACTTATTTATTGTGATTACATCGTAAAATATTATCCGTCAAAAATGTTTTACCCGCCGAATTGCACTAAGTTATATAATCATCAAAGTTTCTGACTGTTATCATATTTGTTTCGGGCTGGAATCCATCTGAGTTCCTAAGGAAGCTAGATAGCAGTGAAGGAGATTTTAAAGGTACTCCAAGAGGCTGAATGGGAACCAAGCCTACATTGGAGGTCTATGCCTGATGAATTTTCGGAGTACATGGTTGATCCTGATGCGAACACTACCAAAGATTGTGTCTCGAAGATCGGGTCGAAGAATGGAAATAGATCATAGATCCAATCACTTCCAAACTTGCAAGTCCGATATGGTAATTAAGAAATACATTTGAAATCTATCAATAAAATTTCAAATAATCAAGCTGCACAATGCGTACATTTGTATCTCCAAAGATCTGAAATTTGATTCTTGATTCAATGAATGTAGAGATTTTTTAGGTCATAGGCTAATTTACACTCACCAACTATATTACATCATCGAAGATATTCACAAAAACTTCAACTCTCTCTAGCATACTGGTTGGTAAATACAAGGACAGACAATGTGATGTTAAATCCCAAGAGATGTACTAACACAATGGTCGCGCAAGTTTCATGTTCTCGGGCGGTGTTAGTCTCTCCGGCAGCCAAATTCAAGAAAACCGAGCCATATGCAGCAATGAATTAACAGTAAAGCTATAAATGAATCCACAAGTCCCTGTTTATGGCTACATGTTTATGTGGGGAGTTGGAAACTGACTTGTATAAATATTTGATTCCCCGAAGTGATTGCAAGGTGTGACAAAATATTTCCTGAGCTGCATTAACCTGGGCATAATATCCAAGTGCAGTGGCACAGAACTTGAATCACGCTGCATCTAAACAGCGAAAAAATCATTTCAAAAGTCATCACGATTGTTGAATTGCTCAAAATGTAAGCATTGAATCACTCGAAATTCCGCGAACAATGTTAAAAAAATGTGGTACATCACTACTATATACCAACATTTATTAATTTCCCAGATTGTTGAGTCATGAAGAAGAGGATAATAGGGTCATCATGCATTAAAAGGTCAATTCTGAACAAACACAATTGAAGGAAAACAATCATTGTTAAGCGCACTTCATTCGGTTCAGATGATAATTGATCTTCTAGTGGAGTCCAAAATATTTTTATTTGAATTCAGATGATTAATTGATCTTTTTATATTAAAATATATAAGGTGAAACACACTTGGTGTAGCATAGACTGATCCCTTCATAAAATAGATAGTAATGAAAATTAATTTCATGCCGAGCATCACTGCCCTAGCAACCGCAGAAATTAAGGGAGAAGCAGAAAAATGCAAATGCTGCACTTCCCCGAAGACCTAAAAGTAGTCAAAATTACTCCAATTAACAGTAGTATTTAAAAGAAAATAAAGAGATGCAATGCAAAGAATGCAAAGAAATTTCTTGGTGTACCCCAGACATTATCCAACTTATACTTTTCAATATTTGACAAGAGTTATAGATACAATTTGGCCTAAACTTTTTGATGGTTTCAATTTGTCCGTGGACTGTGGGTTTGTGTATTTTTAGCTGTTGTATTATAAAATTCAATGAGTACTTGCGTTTAATTTCTAACTTAGGTATAACAAATCAAAATCATAATCGGAATTGTAAAGTTACATAAATAACTCAATTGTAGACGTAACAATAGATCTTCTTAAAATCATGATCAGCCTACCAAAAAGATGGAGCTATTTTCATAATAGTCTGTTAAGGTGGTTTACAGGAGAATGAATTCAAGAAATCATAAAAAAAATGGCTAAAATGGACGCAAATCATTAAGAATTTGACTCATTTGTTCTCCACATTTCCCACAGACTGCAATGCAGTAAGCAGCTTGAGGAAGATATAAGATGCACCCCCAATAGTGGCATATTGCAGCTTCTCAGTTCCTTCGACGTTTTGGAAGTCGATGTCCGTCGCACGGTTGAAACCTCCAGACAACCACCCCAAGTTCTTGTATCCTTTTTCGTGCAGTTTTGAAGCGGCCAACGCAGACCTACAGAATTTACTTGTTCATCCATGGACTTAAACGGGTCTTCTCACAGGTCATATTTTGTGAGACATATATCTTATTTGGGTCATCCATAAAAAAATATTATTTTTTATGCTAAAAGTATTACTTTTTTGTGTGAATATCGATATGATTGACATGTCTCGCAAATAAAGATTCGTGAGACCGTCTCACAAGAGACTTACTCGACTTTATTTTTTCTCATGAAAAATATAGGTTCTTCTGATAGCCAAGATATCTCGAGACTGTTTCTTTAAATTTATTTTAAAGACCTTAAAAAATCCCAATGTTTTATTATCTGGTTCATAAGTTATTTTAAACATAAGTCGTGAAAATACTCAGATCAAATAAGTCAACCGAGCTTAAAAATATTGATATTAAAAATATTTTATAGCACACAACTCATCTTGATATTTTATAAACACTATAAAAAATTCTGCTGAATAATTTTTTTATATACTCTTTACCCGGTATAGAGACTGTAAGGACACCCGCATTGGTGGGTGTTATAACACCCACCACCTCATCAAAAATCGTGGGGTTCACATGCCACTTACACATTACATTAATACATTTATTCTCCCACATTCATTTTAACATTCACACTCACTCACTCATTCATCTTATTCTTATTTTACATTAAATAAATTCAATTTCAAATTTTTTAAGAAATTTAAATTATTATTTTATATTAATAATAATTTATATATATATATATATATAACAACGTTTAGCGACGGTTTTGAAGCAAATAGCGACGGTTTTGAAGCAAATAGCGAAGGTTTTTTCAAAGCCGTCGCTAATGTCCAATTTTCATAAATAATTCAAAACACGTGGGGTCCGCATGTCAGCAAATCGACGACGGTTTCTATAAAGCCGTCGCTAAGTGTGCAATTTTTTAAGAAAAATAAACTGACACATGGGCGTTCATCTGAGAGTGGGCGTTGAAGAGTGGGTGTTAAAAGGGGTGTTATAGTGGGTGCCCTTAGTAAAATGTTAATTAAAAACATTCTATCTATTCATCCCAAATAACAATTTCCGTTAATAATCCATCGTTCGTTAAATTTGTATCTAAGAGCTAAAAGTATAAAATTAGTATTTTTAAAAAAAATCTTGATTCAAAAAACCAACACATTTTCAAAAAATTATCTAAAAAATTGAAGCTAAAATGCCATGCATTATCCCAAATTATACAGTAATTTTATTACCTCAATCCCTCTCCACAAGCCACAAGAATCTTGCCATCCTTGTCAGGAACAATCTCCTCCACCTGCTCAACGAAGCCCGGATTCATCATCGTGAAATACTGCCCAGTCCACAGCCCGATGTACCCGAAATGCACCCATTTCTTCAACAACGTGAGAGGGCTGTTATCCTTGTCCTCCACGAAGAGTGGTACGTGCAGGGAGCCTGAGACACGGGCCCTCTCCCACTCCCACTGCGGCCTTACGTCGAGCAGTGCGTAGCCGTGAGATTCAATGGCCGAGGATGCTTCCTTTGGCGCTATGGGGCTGACAGCGCCTGATTGGATGAGCTCCTGGGCTCTTCCGCCTAAGACGGAGTTGACTGTTAGACAAGCTGAGCGCGGTGCGACGGCGGGGGATAACGGACGGCGGAGTTGGTTGGGTGGCGGGTGGCGGTGTCTCAATTGGATTTCCATTGTAGGATATGCTTTCAGTGCTTGTTTTAGTGATCGCGAATCTTATCTTTAGCTTGTCTTGTTTTTGGGGCTCTTCAAATGACAGCGGCGAGAATTTGTAGAAACGCATTTAAAAATCTTATTTTTATTTATTTATTTATATAATACAAAGCAACATAGTCATACGGCAGGCATCCCTTCAATATCATTCCAAACTCTCATGTTCTCTACTCTTTGTCACATAAATAAATTAAAACAAAAAACAAAAAAACTCATTCACTGATTCACATATAGTCCCATTCAAATATCTTAATAAGTTTTTTTCTTACTTATGACAGCAATTACTCTAATTTTACTAGTTGACAACTAAATTCCAAACTTTTCCTAAGTTCGTGGACCGAAATGATTATTTTCCCATTAAATATCACATACAAAACTTGTTAAATTTTTTTTTTTCACTTTTTCTTAATTTATATTATACATTCACGGGCATATGTATGTATGTCTATTGTACACAAACAAAAAATGTATATATATTTTAAGGATACTTGTGTAGTAGTATCTTTATGAAATCTCGAAATTGGTGAAAAATTCTCGTGGAAATTTTTTGAGCTAATAACTCATCCTGATTTCAAATCTTGATCACACACACCTTTGCTCGTACGTTTTATACCCAACACGCTAACTATGGTAAGTGGATGTTTTTAACTAGAGTAAATGTTTAAAATGCCCCGAAATACTAGTACAGAGAAGCCATTGTCTTCTTCGCTTTGAAAAAAAAAATCTTTTTTCTCGACTTGAAACTATCGATCGAGCTGAATACTATAGTCTATAAATAAAAGGGGGTGTACTCATTCTATACTTTCAAATATTTTTAATGACTTTTTTTAAATGATGGACTTTTGTGGAGTTGATAGATTTTTATTGACTTTTATGGAATCTCATAGAATTGTAAAACAAATTTCAAAGAATCTTATAGACTTTTTTTCAAGATTTTTGTAAACTTTTTCATAGAATTATGTGAATTTTGTAGTTTATAATTGTGATTTATTTTTTATTAATTTTTTTAAAATAATTATTGGACATAGATAACCTCTTCAATTTTAAATTATTTTTTTATTTATGAATGTAAATGAATTTTACTTACTTTAAAGTTAAATCAATTTAATTTGTGAAAAACGACAAATGAACTATCCAATTTATTGAAATCAAAATTTCAATTCTTTATGTCAATTCAACATATTAATGAATAATATTTTTATAAGTTCATAATAAAATTTATTAAAAGAACACTCAAAATAATGAGTAGTCTTTTATAAAAAAAATCTAATCATTACTGACAATTTGATCAACATCGTTCTACATTCCATTGGCTATGATATCCCTCCATGCATTAGCATTTGCTCGCTGTTGTTTTTGAGTATTAAATAACTGATCAAAGTCGTCACCTTTATAAACTTGTGCTGATGAAGACAATTGAGCTTCATTATCTAGTTCAATTTGAAATTCATCAAATTGACATTTCTTTCAATGAAAATTGTGTATATAGCACATGCCAATACAAGCCCTGTTAGTGGTGGGAAAAAATACCGAATTTTCGGTATATCGAGATTACCATAACAAAAAAATATTGAATTTACCGAATTTTAAGTATACCGAAGATTTCGATACGGTACGGTAACAATACCGAATTTTTCGGTACGGTAACGATATCCAATTTGAAAATTTTGGTATATACCGAAATACCGGAAA
Organism: Primulina tabacum; assembly: GCF_025594145.1. NCBI lineage: Eukaryota > Viridiplantae > Streptophyta > Magnoliopsida > Lamiales > Gesneriaceae > Primulina > Primulina tabacum. Next base: position 10,589,368 of record NC_134554.1, read on the forward strand.
AATATACAAAAATTTTAAAATATATAATATTTTAAAACAATAAATTATAAATTTTTTTAAAATGTAAGGTTTTTTTGGATTGGTGTACCGAAAATTTTGGTATAGTATCGATATGAATTTGCTTATACAATAATTTAATATATAGATTAACTAAAATTAAAGAAAATAATTAAAAATAAAATGTTATATAATAATTAATAAAAAATTAAATTTTAATTATGTTTTTAAAACGTACGAATAAAAGAAAAAATAAATAGTTGAGAAAAGAATGAAAGTTTGTATTGAATTTGGGAGATTTCTTAATTAAATGTACATCCAAATCTTTAGGTTGAATCAAAGACTTTTTTGTTGACATTTTATTGTTGTACCTTAGGCTATAATTCTTGTATTTAATAGAATTTCATAGAGTTATTAAAAGTCTATTGACATTTTGAATATCTATAGACTTTTGTAGAGTTTTTAAAAGTCAAGTTTGAATATCACATGACTTTTTAAAATTCTACAAAAGTTTACATTGAATATCACTAAACTTTTATGGAGTATATAAAAGTCTAGTTTGAATACCTCTAGACTTTTGAACTCCATAAAAGTCATTAAAAGTCTATAACCAATACACCCCCCAAAATTTATGTATTATAACATCGAATAATACGAAGCTGTTCGACTTAATAGTCTAATTTAAGAGGGGATAATTTCGAAATTGCGTAAATTAATTTGACTAAATGAGAGTGTGCTCTCAAGATTTGAAATTGTGATAAGTAATTAGCTCAAATTTTCCATCTGTGGTTTTCAAAAATTCTGAGATTTTCACAAAGATAATGTATGCAATTATCTTTATTTTTTTAAAGTAAAATTCAATTTATTTCGTACACAAAATAACTTTGCTTATGGCTTGTCGTGTTCGACCAATTTTCCATTTGCAGGAGACCAACCACTGTGGAGGAAATTCTCACCATTGCAATCAAGTCTGGGCGGAAAAATGGAACAAAGATTACTTTTCCGGAAAAGGAAAACGAGCAAAGAGGTGTCATACGCTCAGACCTCGCCTTTATCATCGATGAAAATTGAAAAGTTTCAGCGTCTTTAAGAGAGATGTAAAGGACCTAATCACTACCCAGAAGATTATTTGGTTGAAGCTCTGACCGGCTACTCGAGATTTTAGTTCTATTTTTTCTGTGTTTCGTGGCTGTAATTATCGTACAATTTTATTTCATTTTCTTTTATATATGTTTTAAACATATTTGAAAACCCGTTTGTAACCTAAAAGATCCCAACGTTCAAATGATTCTCTACGGACTATCCCAATTATTCATCTTCCCCGTTCAAAACTTTGTCAGTAATAACTAATTATAATTTCTCCTTAACCAAACGATCCGTGTTTGGTTAAGGACATTGATACGCAGTTAGGGCAGTGTCCTAACGCTAGGATCGAATCAATCTAAAATCTTCCGGTTTGTGAAGCAAAAAGAGCAGGACTTTTCCACTAATAGTGCTTCTGAAGAGAAAGGTGATGGATTTTAAATCCACATCCTTTTTCCCCCCACTAATTCATTTAATCTGCGATATATTATGTTGTTGCGAATTTATTATTAACCACTGGTATTGACGCATATAGATTCTTGCGTATCATATAATATATGGTAATTATTTGTTGTTTATGCGTAATATATTTTTATTTTTCAAATAATTGGTTTATTTTTATTTATTTTTACTAAATAAAGATGCTCAAATATGATGTAATTATGATATTTTACATTTAAAAATGTTGGATAGATAAATTAAATATTGATTATCATAGATATGATAGTTAGTTGAGAAAAATAATTGATTAAAGATATTGCAATCATTAATACGAATAAGAAATATGCAATAAAAAAATGATGTTGGGGGGGCAAATCTGATATTTTTTTAGCATGACAGACTATACCGAAAAATTTAATTTGATAACCTCAAGCATTAATTAAGATTAATACACACTGGTGTTTGTCATTTGATTCCGATGTTCGTACTTTCATGAGTAGTGGCCTATCGGGTCGATGTTTATTCACTGTTACTTTTGATTCTTGTTTGATGTTCGATTACATAAACCGAAGTTCTTATCTTCTCAAGGTGTAAATAATGTAATCGTACAATACTGGTTGGATAAAATTTTTAGGAGTTTTATATATATTTTGACAATCTTCTCATCTTGAATTAATTTTTGAAGTTGAATTAGATCCACATCTCAATCTTAAGATAGTATAAAAGCTCATGTTTCACCGTTATGTGTTAGACTACTAATAGTTGAGTCATCCGTTATACCCATAATTAATCATTTATAAAATTCACATTTGGTTTGAAATTTCTTTTTTTGAAATTTTCTTTTATGGCAGTCTGTCTTGTTCTCGCTTATATTCTGATGTCATATTGTATCTTTTTATGTCGTCTTCTCATTATTTTAACATATTTCTATATCGTTAATTACGTCATTGCTTCATGTTGAAAAGTCGATCCATTAAAATATTTATGAATAATATATAATCTATTTTTAATAAACCAAAATGTACATCTTGTGTAGTGTAGGGGAAGATGCAATTTGGCCAGATTGGTGGATAAGGTCAAAATGTTTTCCACCTGTATGACGGCGCCGTTTTATGCTGTCCACAAAAATAAAAACGTGCGAGTAAAAGATATTGGGGAGTTGGGCACATTAATTAGTGCAACACGCAAGCCCGACAAACATTAGTTGCTGCTGTTGTCTTATCCATTACAGGTGTTCGATATTCATATTTTATAAAATATTTTATTCATTTAAACGTTTTGTTATTAAAATAAACATTCATTTAAACGTTTTGTCTACAAACATCTAATCTAATCCGATCTAATCTTATATGAGTGATTTAAAAGGAAAAAAAAAACGAAATAATTTATGCTGGAATTGATTTACCAAATCAAAATCAGTCTACGTGATGACACGTTATTTAGAAGAAACATTCGACACCAAATAATACTGATAAAATATAATACATAAATCTATTAATAACACACACAAACATTTCTAGAATTACATTAACATTTTCCACTCAAAAAAAAATAACAATAACAATCACATTAACAGTTAAAATTCTTACTAATAATTATGTCATATTATTAAATTCACTATCAAGGCGAGTTGATGAGAGATTCAACTTGGGATTTTCCACGAAGACCCTTGGTCCTAACGTAGAGTCTGTACTCATCGAAGGTCATAGGCGGGTATAGCCGAGGGTGTCGTTCTTCGGTCTGGAGCAGTTCGGCCGGTTCGATCAATATGTCACCCCTTGGATTGTAGAACAAAGCAAGCGATAGTCTGTCTTTCTCGGCATTCACCACCACTCTATGCTCCACACTTTTGTAGTTCGCGTTGCTCAATATCTGTATAATTTGATATTCGTCTATTCAGATCGATATAAATACATCTAGATGTTGTCATGTTTTGGCATGCTCATTAAGTATAGACAGCTACCTAATATTTCACTGCATCTTACAAGTTATTTAGCTCAACTTCCTTAGATACATCATATTGATGGAGCCGAAGGGGTGGGTTAATACACTAAATTTTTAAATTTTGGTTTTGCTACGTTAACTTGTAATTTTTTGTTGATTTCGTCCAATTGCTGATGCGACACAAGAGAATGCTGATGTTGCACCGGGAAATACTGACACGGCGTCTAAAATTGTAGATTTGTCAGATATCATGTCAATAATTTGATCAAAATAGCAGAAAATTAAAAGCTAATGTACAAAAACCAAATTCCGAAAATTTAGTGGATTAAAACCCAAAATTAGAATCATTTTCTCGGTAAATTTATGCACATAAATATTAAGAATTTGAATTTCTAATCTCTGAAAAATCTTGATTTTGCGGCTGTTTGTTTATGACTCCATAAATGTTAGTTGTGATGGTAGTTGCACGCCTGATACATAGAGACATAAAAATCTATCGTGATAGCAATCTCTTAGTGTGTGTTTGTGTGTGTGTGTTTTTATAATACATACATAAAAAAATAATCATCATAGAGGACCTGAAGTTGATCTCCCAAGTTGACGATGAAGGCATTGGAAACGGGCTTGACGGTGACCCACTTATCAGCATGTCGGACTTGGAGGCCCGACACGTCGTAATCGGGTAATAAAAGGGTGATTCCACCCGGATCCGAATGGGGCGACAGGCCCAATGTGAGATCCGGTTGAGGGCATTTCGGGTAATAGTTCACCCTCATGCATGCGCTCATGTCTTCTCCTCCAAATGCTTCATGAAGATAGTCTTCTCTTAACCCAAGATTAGCCGACAAAATCTTCATCAAATTTCCTCCAAGTTTAACCACTTCCTTACAATACTCTCCCACCAATTCCCTACAATCATTTTAAATTTCAGGGGAGAAATTATCATAAGTTGTCCGATTTAGGATTTTGGTTATGTAGTGAGTCATTAAAATACTGGTTTCAGTGGAATAAGTTAATCTTTTTTTTCTTTTCCTTTCTTTGTCATTCTAGAATGTTGCTAATGAAAATATTGTTGAAGTATCCAACTTTACATGAACAGTCAAAAAATAAAAAATAAAAAGGTAAAAAAAAGACCAACTAATTATTTCAATAAAAGACTTAATTTTTCCTTTAATGCAATGGATTAATTAATGAAATATAATTTTAGATCAAGTTAAACTTATTAATACCTGCAAGAAATAGGGAGACTAGGCCACTTGTTTTGATCCCTCAGCCCTAAAGGAAGATAATGGAGGAAGAAATAATCACTCCAATCCAAAGATATCCCTTTCTCCACCCCGATGCGGCTGCCGTAGCCCTCGTACGTGCTCGGCGAATTTGCGAGCTTCTGCTTCTCCTCCATCGGCAGCTTAAAGAACTCACGCCACGCCTCCTGCGTCCGTGCCATCAGCTCTTGGCTCACGCCATGATTCACCACCTGGAAGAATCCCCACTCGCGGCACGCGTAGCCCACAAGGGAGGCCGTTTTACAGCGGAGCGACGCGTCGTCTGAGTACAGATCATTCATGTCGATCACAGGAATCTCGATGTGGATTTTGCCAGAGACTGGCTCATCAAAATTGGGTCTTTCCTGGGGTTTCTTCACGTATCTTTCGGGTATGATCCGGATCCCACTGTCCGAAAGATGTTGAACACGGATGACTGGTTCGGGCCAGCTCACCAAGTGGTTCATCTTCTTCGTTTACTGTGTGTTATGTGTGAGAAACACAGAGAGAGACAGAAGTGGCAGTGGCTAACGGCGATGGCAGAAACACACACATATATAGAGAGAGAGAGAGAGAGCACAAATCTGCAGTGGATTTATATGAGATTATGTAATTCAAATTGAAATTATATAAAAAATATATCTTGAATTACAATGTGTTTTTACTTTTTATAGACAAATCGGACCAAAAATTGTTGTAATATAAATTTTGAAAAAATTATTCTCGGATATAAAGTCTGGTTTAATTAAAAAGGGAAGAAAATATATTTTTTATAATACAGTTTTGTTTTCATTTTCTCTTGGCAAAATGCCACTTTTTTATATCATGAGAAGCTATAGATGTCGATGTTAAAAATGATTATTTTGGAACGTAAGAAATAGAGTCATGTTAAAAAATGAGAAGCTATAGATGTCGATGCAACAATTAAAAAGATCAAGCTATTCATTTTATGTTGTTAACCCATGATTTGAGAATACAAAAATGACTATATAATATGTGTGCTTTTGTAATAATCAGCGCGTATTGAATCATAAAATACAAAGCAATAACGAAGGCACTTTTATAATATGTATTTGTTTACTGTTTGTAAATTAAGGGATATGATGATACCCTCCGCGATCAATAGATAAATATCTACGTCATTATTTCCTAAAAATTCGAAAATGATACTCATCGTGTAGCATCAAATAACTTACTTCAGCATTGTCTATTCAAGAATATAGACGACTATATCAGCTAACAGTGCGGGTCCAACGGGTTCAATCGGAATTAGACCATATACCTCAAACTCAATCAATTGTCATCCCTAAAAAGTCCTCTGAATTCCCTACTAATTGTCTGGTGATAATCCAAGGAAACTTAAATTTGGCATTCACCCCATTGTATATAAATAATAATAATCCCATGGTTTTTCACCTAGCTATTTTTTACTCTTTCAACTTTCTTGTTTTATGGGTATATTTTTTGTTGTAATTCCTAACTTGAGCGTTGAGCATAAGATGGTTTAGCTAAATATTCATTGATATTTCTAATGTTATTTGTGACGCATATTGCAACGACCCCATAAGTTTATTTGTTAGGAATACTAAATGATCGTCTGATCATGTCGATTGACTTACGTACTACCCAGATCAACCGATCATCCGGATCCACTCATTTAACATAACCATTTTTTTTTACTGCATCAATCTCTATATCAAAACCTATACGAGCAGAGTCAAAAAATAAAAGCCTACACAAGCACATGTGACTATTGAGTGACCTGATTAGGTCATCTCCCAAATATATTATAATTTAATATTTCTACCCAAATAATTTTTTTCCACATTTTTCTAAAAGCATCTCGCTTTATTAATTGGTCTTGTGGGGTTGTAAAGATCAATTTTGATCATCCTTCCTACTCGTGTTTCATATTCCACCGGCACCCATCTCACATATTCAACTAATATATATACACTTATATATATATTTATATATAATATAATCAGTATCATGAATTTAATATATTTATACTTGTGTCTAAGATATCACAATCACGTCGAAATTAAATATTGTTTGGAAATAAATGTGGCAATGGATTAAGCATCGTGGGCAACATCCTCTCACACATATTACATATTTAAATACTTTTAGTTATATATATATTTTTTATCAATTTATTTTATTCAACAAAATAAGATATATGAACTCTATGCATTATTATATATATATACACTATTTTTTTATTGTATATTCAAATTTGATTCGAACAGAACGGAATATTTGGAAAATCAAAATCATAATTAATAAACTCAGTATGCTACATCATATGATCCCAACCAGCAGACAGAGCAAGTTAGCAGTTAAAAAAATTAAAGTAAATATTTGAAGTGTGTCCATATATACAAGAGAGAATTATTTTTTTGGTAGTGTACGTTTGTCTCTTTGAGTTTTTGGTATTGGTACAATAATCCGGTCTTTATTTTGCATGGAGCTCTCATATATGTGATGTCATGTTAGTCATGTAGTGAAAAATTACTAGAAGTAAAAATAAGGCCAGCTTATTCATATCAAGTTACTATTGAGAAAAATCAAATATTTCACATAACTCAAAACCAAATAAAGAACCAGCTCCTCATAGAAGATGGCTAAATTAACAAAAAAAAATTGAGAGGCAGTATTACGAGTCAATTTTATGAGACGGATCTCCTATTTGGATCACCAATGAAAAATATATTTTTTATGATAAAAATATTACTTATTATTGTAAATATGAATAGATTTGACTCGTCTCACGGATAAAGATTTTTTAGACCGTCTCACAAGATGCCTACTAATATTAATTGATGCAATCAGTTTGCACCTTTTTAGCATTCAATGGCCACGTAATGAAATTTATATTCTTGGGGCTGCACATTTTAATAGATACATATAAATATTAAGAATTTGCACATTTTCTTATCCTCGTGCCAATTCATCAATGTTGATTATCACTGAATGAAAGATTCGAGTCTTGCATGGAGCTCAATTCCTTTTAATTTATAAGATATTGCTTTTTTAAGCCGGATTTCGAGTTCGATTTCTTACAAATAAACAGATAAATGACGAGATTTTTTCTCGTAATGGATATGATTCAACTCCAGTTAGGGTTACTACAAACCTAATGGTCCGACAAGATAAAATAATTTTAAATTTTATTTGGAAAGCAAAATTACCGCGGATAATTGACATAATGAATTATTTTTCTCAAATTTAAACCCGTATTTCATGTGTACGGGTCATTATCATTCATTTGACATTAATCGACCTTAAAAAAATATAAACATACACAGAACTTTATTCCGTCGCCAATAACAAAAATGAAAAGAATGAAAAAACAATTTATAAATATACTTTTTCGCAGTATGAAACTCACGTTGTTTTTCCTCCCAAAATCTCTGTATTCCCGTGCTACTATTTGAAATAGAACAAATATATTTTTCGAAAATATTATAACAATATATTAACTGTATTTCATTTTAAAGGTGAGATGTCATGCTATCCACATCAAAATATTTAAGATTTTCTCCGTCGTTTCTATCCGATGAAGAATATATATATATATATGGGCCACATAAAATGCTTGTTTTTATTCGGGAAGGATGTCTTGAAATAGAAACACCAACCTGTGTGTGTGTGTGTGTGTGTGTGTGTATATATATATATATATATATAAATAAGGAACTATTAGGTATGAAAGATAAAATATTAGGTATGAAAGATAAATTGTTAATCATGATAAAATAAGGAACTATTAGGTATGAAAGATAAATATAACGAATATTTCCATACTTTTATGCTTCATCCAATTTTTTTATTCGAGTTCTATGATAACTTGAGTTATATATGTTGGTCCCACGTGCGAAATTTGAGATAATAAAACTCGAAAATAAAGAATAAACTGGATACCGAGATTTACGTGGAAAACCCCTAAAAATTATTAGGGTAAAAACCACGGGTAAGATGAAAAGAATTTCACTATAATATTTTGTAGTGTACAACTCACTTGTGTTTCCAAAGAGAACACACATTCTCTTAATACAGGAGAACAAAACACCTCACAAATATTATAGAACTAAGCACTCAAATGCTTATAAGATGAGAGAAAACTCGAAGAAGTGATGATTTTAGAATGAAGGGGGAGCTCTATTTATAGAGCCTCTTGTCCGTGTGAAGACGCGTTTTATACGCATCTTCCGTCTTCTGAATTATTCAAACAATCAAACAGTCCACGTTTTTTTTTTCTTTTGTGAAATTTGTCTGCTGCAATGAATGCCCAATTGACGACATTACAACATTCTATTCTCCATATTTTTCAATATATTACCTTCGATTTATATATTTTTTTTATTATTGGTACATAAAAAATCTCCTCCTTTGAGATTTGAATTATGGCCGGAAAAATATGAGACCCACATATCAACTAGCTTTGTTCTCTGATGTACCAAATAATTGGCCCTTTCTTTAATAATAAGTTAATAACTAGCAACCGTGCACATACCTTGCAAATGAAATTATGTACAAACCAAATAGCAAATGATTAATAAAAGAACAAACCTGAGATGATAAAGGAGCCGAATTTTCGAGGTTCTTCCGGTTTGAATTTACTATAAATAATGAGCAGAAAAAAAAGGAATCATAATTTATTGCACTAGAGTCAGAATTGAAAACATGCAAAACCGATGTGTATAAGATAAAACAAAAAAGTTTCAGTAGAGGATGGTTCGAAGATATAGAAGACGAGACGGTGAGAAAAGTGGAACGTTATGTTTTTTATATCAATGATTATCCTGATGATCATGACGAAAAGTTTGAGTTCACCAACAATGCGTATGGATAACATTACGAATCCATTGTGTCACATCCTATTATCCCAACCACTAGACGCAAAACTATTAGTTAGAAAGTAAGTATTAGACGGAGAAGAGGAAATTCTTAATAAAACACAGATCGCCTTGATTCTATGTCTGAGGGATATAGTTCTCAGGGAAGTTTCAAAGGAGAAGTTGGGTGTTCTTTGAAAATATATCCAATTCTCTCATATTTGGCAGCTGGTATTCTTTGAAATTAGAAGAAGTCCAACCAGCCCAAGTTTCTAAGGAATTGAAGAAGAAGAAGAAGAAGAAGAAGAAGAGGAAGACGGAAGGGAATCAAGATTCTAACACGTAAATCTCGATTCTAAATCGTTAGTTGAAGGACTGAAAAACGAGATTTCAAGTCAAGAAAGGTCTCGAGATCTAAATACGAAGAGAAAAAAAATGTTTCTTCTGTAAAAAGGAGGAACACTTGAAGAGAGATTGCCCAGACCGCAGGAAACAATTCCATGACAAGCAGAATAATAATGGAAATGATGATACAGTGCCTGAAGGAGATCAAGGTCCGGAATTCTCCGAGTGATTGAAAGGAATCTTGACTTGGGATGTTCTTTCCACATGTGCACACATAGAGAATGGTTCTTGTCATATAAGACTTGTGAAGATCAAACCCATATGTTACTTGGCAACAACAAAGATTGTAACGTGATTGGCATTGTATCTGTTAGATTGAAAAGCGCGAATAGAATGTAAAGAATCCTAAAAGATGTGTGACATGTATCAGATTTCAAGAGGAATTTGGTATCCTGTGAATGCTTGATTCTCATGGTTTTTGTTGCAAGATAGAACGTGGAGTCCTTAGAATCTTAAAAGGCTCATCGGTTGTGATGAAAGGGAGATTGGAGAAAGATTATACCTACTGCATAGAACGGTGCTTTTTTATCTCCAAAGAATCAATAAATTCTTAGGTAAAAACTTGTGTGGGACGGTCTCACGGGTCGTATTTTGTGATACGGATATCTTATTTAGGTCATCAATGAAAAAGTATTACTTTTTATCCTAAGAGTATTACTTTTTATTGTGAATATATTTGTAGGGTTGATCCATTTCACAGATAAAGATTCGTGAGACCGTCTCACAAGAGACCTACTCAAATTCTTAAAAGTTGTTTTTAGTGCTTTTTTCCAGATTTACTGGATTGATGGATATTGTTTTTTGTTAAAATCTGTGTATCATTTCGTGAGAATTTGCTTTATTTTGTTTTCTTATCTTCCATTTATTCAAATTTCAGTTGTAATGTAATAATTTTACGGCTTCGTAATTTTAGCGTTTTGATGATGTGATGACATGAAATTGATCATTAGTGTGCTGTCACCGTATGTAGCTTATGCATCTGATGATCACTGTTGAATTGCAGTCAAATGTTGATTATTTGATGTCACTTTAACATTCCAACAAAAAACAAATAATTAAAATTACAAAAATTCTAAGTTTTAGAGTAAGAAAGGATTTTGTCGAATTAGATGAATAAAATCAAAATTCGGTCATTATTTTATTTGCATTACGCGTGACAAATAAAAATATGACAATAATCCACTCTTTTGTTGCAACAAAATAAGGGGAAAAAAACTTATAGACGATAGTGAATATCAGAAAATACAAAATCTAGTGATACATGTTTCACTGAAAATAACTAATACTCAAATACATGCTTCATTTGACAAGTTTTTCTTTCTAAAAAGGTTTTACATTGCAAAATTTAGTTACTCATTTACCACCAACTGCATCGCATGTATTTGCAATTATTAGATGTATAATAGATATTTGAGTAAATCTATTATAAGACGGTCTCACGAATTTTTATCTGTGAGACAGGTCAACTCTACCGATATTCACAATAAAAAATAATACTCTTTGCATAAATAATAATAATTTTTCATGAATGACTCAAATGAGAGATATGTCTCACAAAATACGATCCGTAAGACCGTCTCACACAAGTTTTTACCTAGATATTTACGTAATACACACAAATAGTTCCATTGATTTTTTATTTTTTCGATAAATTTGTTTTTTTTTAATTTTCTTTCAAAAGTTTTGTACTTTGTCCATAAATTTATACTTTTAATTTGTTTTAAATATATTTTTTCTTTATTTTTCAAGGATCACGGAAATTATCATTTAATAATGACATACTTGTTAAAAAATATTATTTATAAGAGATTATGTGCTTTTGTAATCTAGGAGATTGTGCTCTCCAATGCTCCAAACAAATCTATAATCGTCTGGATTTTTTAATTTTCACTTTTTTTTTTTACGAATTATGAAATTTAAAACAAAGGTGAAATTTTTCCGGACGAGTCACTCTGCTCGTCTCAAAAGCTTCACCCCCAGCCAAGTAAGAAACGAATCACTCAAATTGGGATAAACGTTTTGTATAGATTGCTCAATACAGCATAAGTTTCAACCAACTCAATTAAAAGAAAGAACAATCTTTGTTCCAGAAGTTGAGATAGATATGTCCACAAATTCTCAGATTTCAAGCATATATTTGCATTCACCCAGCCATATCCGAACCTCGAAAACAAAATCATAGAAAGATTCAAGGGCTCTGTAGACACCGATATGTACTACAGTACAAAATGTCTGATTCATTATATCAACGGAGAAAGATTCGAGCTGTTGGTAGAGACGAGAAAAGAATCAAACACATTCAATAAGCTACAACGCTTCATGCTTTACTAAAATTGACACCGTGAAGAGGCTAATCACATCTACGTGCCTCATCTATAAGCCTTACAAAGCCACCAATCAATTCGAACCCCAGGAAGGTCACAAATAATGATAAAGAAGGTACTTCAATACACGTGGGCAACAACTCAGTTATTCATACAAATGAAGAAAACAGTCCATCATGTATATTTATTTACTCACCCAAGTTAATAGAACCATCCTTCATCAACTTTATGCTCAGACTATTGAACCTCCCTCTAGAGTAATGACGAGAAGCTTTTCTCCAATCAGTCCCAGTTTTCATCATAGCCACAAATTCATCATAGCTAATCAGCCCATCCTGAATTTTTTTATCATAAATGATGAGAACATATTCGAATTGTACGATAAATAGATTCTACAGGATCAGTTCTCACCTTGTCTGTGTCGACCTCCTGGAAAATGTCATTTGCCACATCTGTAGAATCCTCTACTCCATCTTCCATCAATGCATCTCGCAGCTCATCTGGCTCAATGTAGCCGTTACTGTTTTTGTCAAAATAAGAGAATGCCTTGCGAAGATGTTCGTCATTGGCCATCCTCTGGACATGGAGTGAAATGAAAAGAAATTCCCCATAATCCAAGGTACCTTTACCATTTACATCACCCTGTTAGGGAGAAATGATATAAGATTTCCCACTGGATGTCAAATAAGGAAAAACTTCAAATACTTTACGGTTGAAAAAATTAATTAAAAAATTTCATGCACCACATTGCAACAACTTTTGGTTTTGCACAGATTAAAATAAGACTTTGGTTATTGAAGGTTTATTTAATTTTCAGCCAGAGGAACAAAATCGAGTTAACTAAAGATCTGATTCAGAGCTTTTATCCCTGATCCAAACCAGTACAATCCAAAACCATCGAACTCATTCCTATCTGTCAGCTCAGCCTCCAGTCCCTGAAACCAGGAACCTCGTAACGTGAAACCTCTCAAAGTGACAGCTCAAGTGGCTGATCTACTTTACGATATTTAGTTTTCAGGACATTCTGACAACATCTGTAGCTCACGTACAATCCCAAAGCATCCAAAACCGTACTGTTGAACTAGTGAATATTTTATGACTGTAGCACCACCTCTTTCCAGATAACTCTATTGCTGCCACTACAACAGCTAATATAACTTCTACATCAAGAAGAAGTAGAAATAATGAGCATACAATAATAATAACGACAAATACATAGCCAAACATTCCCCTGCAACCAACACAAACTCGGTCAATGGTATGCCTAACCTTCCACCAGGATTACCTCTCATCTTGCATTACAACGTAAATTACTTAGATCATGAATAGAAACTTTCATTCCTTTTCATGGAGTTGTATGCGTAAACTTTGTGATAATAGTCAAAGCAAAGAATGTAAACTTATCAATATGAGAGGTGAAAGCTGTATGCATTTTTAGTGGTTTATTAAGCATCAAACTTACAGCTTCAAGAAGCATCTGTACGTCAGACTCGGCAAGCTGTGAATTGAATTTCAGTAATCCAGCCTTCAGTTCTTCTGATGAAACAATGCCATCATTATCAGTGTCTATCTTAGCAAACATCTCTTTGATGCCCTCAGCTTCTTCATTAGACAAGAAATCAGCAATTACCTAATCAAAGAATCATGATCACAAAATTTTCATGAAAGAAACAATTGCAGAAGATACTATGTCACTAACAAGATCATAACCAACCCTAAGAGCCTTCCTCTTGAATCTATTCATTAATGAGAACTGCTTCAGTCTTGACTTGACAATATCACCAAGAGGAACATTTGGAGCCTTTTTTGCATTTTGGAGCCAAGAATGTTCTGTGAATATGAGTTTGCAAAAACGATCAAATTGAATGTTCAAACTAAGTCCTGTTCATCCTGAAACCACATGAGATTATGAATAACAGATTTGCAAGATTGCATAGCCATCTAAGGAACCTGACTTCTTCCAGTGAAAAAGACAGTGCAGTCATAGCAATTCTTATAGATTATATTCTTTCATATTTATCACGTCCATCTCATTTGAATGCATGAAATTCACAAAAAAACAGCCATCTTACTATTCAATTTGTAAATGGAGGTAAAAATATGTAAAAAACAACTTATAGAAAACCATGTGATCGCATATTCTACATTTATTGAACAATGATGTAATCTTTCATGTTTGTTCAGAATATATAACTGATGAAGAATGAAAAGTCGATTCACATCTCAGTTCATTAGACATTTACAAACTGCAGTGTTCTACATATTGCTTTCTCACTTGTATAGCAACCATACAACAGCATACACAGTTTTATTTTATGATCTTCAAATATATAGCTAAATCTCATGTTAGCCGATAATCTCAAACAACTCATATGTCAATAAACCTCAGTAAATAACTTTCAAATGTAACAAAAAAATGCTTTGAAATGGAAGTTAGAAAATGCAACTATTTTACCATTTCACGAATTCAATGCAATAAAGTAACAGTGTGGATGTAAAAATTTAACATACCAAGAACTTGTTTGGCCGTCAATCGAAGTTTAGGATCTGGCTCCAGCATCTGTTTGACAAGGCTCTTGGCACCATCTGAGATACTTGGCCACGGTTCACGTTCAAAGTCTATTTTTCCGCGTATGATGGCCTGAGCAACACCTTGTTCAGATTCTGTGTAAATGGAAAAAGCAGTTTTCAAGCTTATTAATAAAGTTGAAAACATGCTCTGCCCAATAAAACAGGACACATTATGGGTAAATGACAACCACTCTTGCAAAACAAGTCCTATAGAACTAGCAGGTGTGGGGAATGAAAACTGACTCAGAGAGAAAAGAGGAGTAAAATAAGTTGATGACAGTTACCAGCCCAGAATGGAGGAACTCCACACAGTAAGATATACAGAATCACGCCCGCACTCCATATATCTATTTCTGGTCCATAGTTTCTCTTGAGCACCTCTGGAGCCATATAATAAGGGCTCCCCACAATTTCAGAGAACCTTTCACCTAATATACAAGGTCTACGGTAAGTTGATTCCATTTAATAACATACTATCATTCACAAGTTACGAGAAACATGTTGATAACGATAGAAACATATCCAGCATGTCTGGAATCAGAATCTGAAGAAACATAAATCTGCACAATGGGATCAATTACGCATATTAATATACCACAAAAGGTATTCACCAACCATAAAGCATCTTTAAAAGCAACAGGTTTATTTAATGAAGCAGGTAGATTGACTTCCTTATAATCCTAACCAGAGGATTCTCTGACCTATTTATTTAGATTATAGCATGATAATATGAGAAAAGGTGAAACCGCTTGGTCGGTGAAAGCCAGAAGGCCGGGTCATTCCATTAGTTACAAATTTATATAGATCAATGAAGGATGATGATGGAAGATTGAAAGTTGCAAAATTTTTACAATATAAAACTAACAGGATTCATCATCAAGGAGCGAGGAAGTATAACAAACTTAATTAAACTAAAAAGAAGAAGATAATTACTGTGGGTTCATCATTGTTGTCCTTTACGAAATGTTTTCTAAAGCTAAGAATACTCACACTATGGAAAAAAATAGATATGCAATATATGAACGGGGTGAAAACATAGTTCTTGATGGTAATTCATTTTGGACTTGAAATTTCAACTACTTATAGCTCGTATTTTCAAAATTATAATGTAAAAACACGCCGTCATTTTGTGATGCCAACCAAAAACATTATCTTACCTGATTCCTGAAGGACATAAATAGCAAAGATGTGATAAGGGAAAATCATATCATCCATATCAATCAGAAAAAAAAAAGAACGATACTGAGGTCGAATATTTCATTTAAGAACAGATTGGACAAAGGCTAGTATGCCCTATCGTATATAAACAAGCTAGTTTCGTTTGGTTAACCACTTCAATTTCTGTGGTAACAATTAGAACATTTATTATCATGATGCTGTTTTAAGGTTAAAGAAAAACTAGATTTCAAATGTAGAAGAGAAGCACATTAACTTGCAGTCACACAAAATTGAGATAAATGAGGCACGACATAAAGGACTAACATGTGCAATTCACAGAAAAAGAAAACAAAAATAACATAGTGAAACTCTTTGATTCCAGACTAGAGAATTTTTTTTCCTTACCTAGTACATTTGAACTAATCCAAATCATTTTTGAATTTAACAAAAAATCAAAAAGTACACTGTCCTCTCTTCCATCCTTTTAAGTCATAACACTTGGTCAACCAGTATCTCTTATAACCTTATTAAGGTACACGAGATATGATCAAGGTATAGAATCTTCTACAACCCTGTCAGACTACAATAAATAGATCAATGAATTCACTTTTATGAATTATGAGGTGGATCTTCTGATGGCCAATTCTATAAACAGAAAAATACATAGGATGGTAGGAAGATACAGCTTTTCCATGTCAACAAGTGATCTAGAATAGTTAGTTAATCAAAGAAGAAATATAATAAGTTCCTATGTATCCGCGGCTAATACCACAAGATTTCTTATTATTTGTAAATCATTCTATCAAACATAAGATGAAAGCAGCAAAAATCATTCATTCACCTGGCTTGAAGAAGATTGACAAACCAAAATCAATGGCTTTAAGTGGTGAATTCTCCTTCTTATTCGCAAACAAAAAATTCTCCGGCTTCAAGTCCCTGTGAATCACCCCATGCTTATGGCATAACTGCACGACCTCCACAATTGTTCTCGTCACCGAAGCAGCAGCCCTCTCCGTGTAATGCCCACGCGCCACGATCCTATCAAACAACTCTCCTCCCTCACACAACTCCATCACCAAATGCACAGCATTCTCGTCCTCACACGCCTCCTTCAAGCTCACAATGCTTGAATTTTTCGGCAAATGCTTCATTATCGCCACCTCCCTCCTCACATCCTCCACATCCACAGCTGTCCGGAGCTTCCGCTTCGAAATCGACTTACACGCCAACAGTTCCCTGCTATCCCGTTCAACGCACAAATAAGTAACTCCGAATTCACCACGCCCGAGCTCTCTGTCAACCAAGTACTTTTCTTCAATGTTCTCCTTCTTAAGATCCTTTAAAACGGTGATATTTTTCTTAATGTTGCCCGATGACTTGTCCTTCCGGCCTTGATCGTGGCCGGAGAAATTGGAGGACTTTACGTCTTCTCTGGCTACAGCCGCTGGAGATCTGCAGCAGTTCCCCATCCAAATCGGGGATTTCCAATTAAACTACAGTTTTGAAAAACAGCAGAAACCCTAACCGTTTAAAAAAAAGAGTTAATTTCACATCATTGAATAGTGAATCCAGACAATAGTGATAGTAAAGCTCAGATTTCAGCTCAGTAAACAAAATGTGAGCGATTTTTAACACAGAAAAAGGGTGAAATTCACTGTGTGTGACTCTGTGTAAAAGGGGCCAGCATTCTTCTATTCTGCAGTTCAGAGTCAAAAAAGCTCGGAACTGGAATTGCATCAAATTTTACTTTTCGCCCTCATATAACTTAAATACACTCAAACCCCTGGAGAGGAAAAGTTGGTCACGTGCAAGGCAATCGGGAAGCAAGGGCATTTCTGATAATTCACGTAACGGGTCCAAAATGCGCCTTATCAAAGCATGTCAAGAAAAGAAGACGACATGTGATGATTTTAAAGAAGGGAAAAAAAGAATGTGTGTTTTATGGGCAATTTTGGCATTTCACACCACTTCAAGATTCATATATTTATCTCCAGAAAAGAGGGGGGATTTGGTTTTTTCATTAAAAAAATGGATGCCAATATATTTTATTATAAGAAATCAAGTTTAAAATTGAAAACATTGGAATAGTAATTTTGCATAAGATATATATATATATATATATATATATATATCTACCTTACAAGTCATTTCATAACTAGCATTTTTATCATTATATATATTTTGAAACGATACATTGATTTACTATATATATCAAACTTACAAAATCAAATAAGGAAAGTTCTCAATTTGAGGGATTTTCTGCAATGCCAGATTTGAACGAAATATTTATTTAGGTGGAAATGGACATTAAGTAAATTTTAACATATAAACCTTTTTTTTTCGTTTGTAGTAATTTTTGTTTCGGTAATAAGTTTACTCAAGAAGTTCTAACTTTGATTCCGATTGTGTTTCTGCATTTTCTTGGTTCTTCTACCTTCGTTTTTGTACATATTTTTTGTTTGTTGCTGATTGTGTTTTCGTCTTGAAATATGGATGTATAGAATAGCTGAATTTAAATAAACTATTCCGACTGCGTTGTCTTTCTTTCTGACTTTGCCTGATTATATTCCATATGAGACACCTCAGACTAAATCATTTATCATGCACTTTTCTTTACCAGGCTTTGAGCCATATATAGATGGGATTCAACAAAAGCAAATCAAGGACCATCAACCCAAAGTCATCAAATTTTGTTTGTAAATTTTACAGAAATGTGAAGTTTGACCATCAAATCATTCAAAAACATACTAATTGACTAATTAGTTTCCTTGTCCATCACTTCCATCCTTGGTGCTTTGAAATTCAGTGAACGAGAGAAGAACACAATGTAAACTGTTCATAACATTGGCAATAATCATTGATGCACTTTATAAATTCTACTAATTAATGTGCTGATATTGCCGGCCTTGGTAATTATTAGCATCATATATACATATGTATTCGGTTGGAAGGAATCAGATGTATGTCATCTAATTCGGGATACATTGACATAAACTTCTCTTAATATAGAAAACGTCTGGATTCGATCTCATGTGACAACGAAAAAACTCTCACCCATCGTATGATATAATAAAAATGAAATAATATATGAGCATACACTAACTAAAGAAATAGCCACAATTTCCTATATTTCGTGCTACCACAATTAGAGTAAGACACAAGATTCCATGGATTTGTCTTTTTTATTTGCTACCAATTCTTATGTTGGGAATATGTCTCATTTTCAATTATAGTTTTGTTAGTTTGTGACAAGTTGTTGCCTTTTCTATTTGGCGAGTTAATTTAATAAAAGCAAAGCAAAAGCCTATCATTAAAACATGTTAGATTTCAACAACAAAAAACATGTTGGATTCATTTTAGAAAAACAGTATGTTCCAATGTTGGACAAAAGCATGGGAAGCAGTAGGAGATAGTCCCAATTTTGAAACTGGATAAATTTGTACAGTACCAGCAGATTGAAGAATGATTTATATTCTATGGAGTAATCTTCACATGGTGTAGCAGTAATCATAGAATCGAGAGGACCCCCAATAAAACACGGGAGCCAAATAGAAGATGAGATATTTACCGGGTGTTGGTATGTTATCCAGCAATTTTTCTATGCGCAGGTTGTTTGGTGATTTTCTATAGCCTAATACTTGACAAATTTGACTGGTTGGTGCATATACGTGCAACCATTATTATTATTATTATTATTATTATTACTACTATTATTATTACTATTATTATTGACTAAAACAATAAGTTTGCATCAAGATTAAAATTCAAAAAAAAATTTTGCATCAAGATTAAAATTCAAAAAAAAAATATTATCAAAATATCGAAATAAGTGTACAACAATAAATGAATGAAAATATTTAATTATATATATTTTTATCAAGGCTTCTTGATTTTCTTTAAAAAATCCGAGTGTGAATTTAAAGATATTTAAAAATATAACATTCATTTATTGCATTATATCAATCTTTTATCATTTTAAATTTGAATTAATTCTTTTTTATATCAATTCAAACGTAACCTATGACTTTATTCAAATTGGAATTTTAAATTTTTGTATTATATCCATTCATTTAATTTGGGTTATGATTTTGTGATAGTTTGAAACATTTAGTTTCTAATATAAATTGTATAAATGATTTAGTTGATTTCTATTTTTTTTAAAAAAAAATAAAATTTGAATATAATATCTCTTGAAAATATAAACTATATTTAAATATTTGCATGATCATTTTATTTAATTCTGATTGCGGTTTCGAGTTTTATGTTGTTTTTATAAATTAAGTAATCACCACTCTCTAAAATATTAAAAAAATGCATATTTTATACAAAATATTACATCTTACAACTTTTTAGTGAACCAATGTCATCGTGAATTTTTAGTGTATTAAATGTTTGTAAATTGATGTCATTATTTATAATTTGAAAAATATTTATTTATTATTTAAAATTTTGACAAACATAATAATAGATAATTTTTTTATTATTAACAGTTCAACTCGGTCAATATATCGAATGCATTAGTAAAGAATTCCATTTTACCACAGAAGATTGTTATCCTCACATAAGTGTTATCTCAAATGGTTTAAACATGTTTCTATAATATTTTTTTATAATAATATTTAAATTTTAAATAATTCATTACATAATAGCAATAATTTTTAAGTGATTATTCGAATATTCATATTTCAATAATTTTAATAATTAATTGTATAAAATAACACTAGTAAAATAATTCTAGTTTATATAAAAACAAACAAAGTTGTGTTTATGCAAACATTGATGGTTGCCATTTAATTGATCTATTCTTTTGAAATTGACTTGTTTTAAGGTACCCCAAATATTATTTGTCAGTCGGATGTCTAAAACCATAACTTATGCATGCCTTTTGTGACGATTACTTCATGAACTTTGACTTAATAATGAAAGCTGGTGAATGCAATTTTTTTAAATAAAAACAAAAAAAAAAAAAAAACACACACACACACACACACACACAAAAGCAACACCCCAACCAATTTCTCGAAGAACCCCAACGGCCAAGACCACCCCATCTTATGAGTACATACTTTGGGTCCAATATGATGACCGTTGGCCCAATTAAACATATCATTAGGCCCTTAACTTCACAAAGAATAATAATTTATGCATTTTACCCTTTTGAACGAGACATATCCATTTAAACGCTCCCACAAATTAAAACCGTTTAACCCTGGTCCCTGAATTTGGATTTAAATCTAAAGCATAATAACAATTATAATTATAATAGCAATAAACAATGATATTAATAGCATATAATGGTAAAATGTTTATTATTAAAATGTTTTAATTATAATATGATTTGGTTAATAAAAATAATTATATTCCATCATTCACGTTCTCATTCTATTCCTACTTTATTTAATTCCATTAAGACTCGATGGCTGTTTGCGTAGCCCTCTAACAAATTATGGTTTATATTTTTATATTTTTTATGTGTAAAGTAGTAATTTTCATTCAAAGTAATCACCATAGTTTCTTTGTTAAAAAAATTATGAAAGAATAAATTTATCTAATGGTTATGATTTTATTAATGGGGAAAATATCAAAATCAATAATATAACTTGATCTAATTGTGATTTTGGTTTTTTAACTAGTAGAAATTCAATCTTCTTAACCTGATAAGATTGCTTCTATGTCAATTTTATTCGGGTTTTTTTTTTGTTGGAGCACTGACGTGACACAATATATATTGTTGATGTCATGCTAATCATTATTAATATATCCGGTACCATATCGGCAATTCGTTTAAAAAAAAGACTAAGATTTACAACATAACTAAAGTACTGATTAAGGGAGTTTCTATAAACTTGAGGTTTCAATGTATTGAAATTAATTATTTCAATATTGAATCTATATTTAGTGATTATTTAATTTGGTTGGATTTTGTAAAAGGCCGGCATTGGAATCCTGGATGCACAGCTACAAAAGAAGCTTCAATGGCTTCGTTGCAAAGCTGACTGAATATTTAAAAATATTTGATTAGTAATCGAAATCATCGAATTCCAGCCGCACCTGTGCTCGAAATTTTTCCGAGCCATATTAATTAATATTTCGAGCCGAACTTGAACTCGAACCTTGATTCGAACCGAAGTCGACCCAAAAATATTAAAACCTACTAACTTCTAACTAATAGAACTCGAGCTTGAAATATATGTCGATTTCAATCCTTAAACTTTTCTTTCATATCCAGTTCGGTTACATATCTAGATATGACATTTTATCCTTGGTTCAAATCTTTGCATTCGCTCTCAACCATGATATAAAAGCATGTTTTTGAAAGAAAAATCGAGTATATACTTGGTGGCCTAGCACGAGAGACAGTTGTAATATAGGGGCTCTTGCGGTCATACAAGCACACTCCGCATTTCATCGCTTTTTGTCATAATTATTACTCTTTGATTTTGAATTTTGAACTTTCTAATTTCCTTTTTCTTTTTCAGACGTTTAAGATCATTTCCACAACTGCACCAAAACATCATTTTGATGCAACTTTGATTGCTCCAATGGAGGCTGTGCTATTTAACCAAAATAGCGCAGCCCCTTCCTCCTGCGCCAAATTGGCGCAGGAGGAAGGCCCCTGCGCCAATTTGGCGCTGGGGTTTTCTATTTTTTTTTATTTTTTTAATTTTTTTATTTATATTTATTATAAATAATTATATTTAAAATTATAAATATTATTGTAATAATAGTATAATATTGATTTATTATTTGAATAATTAGTTATTTAATCATAAAAATTATAAAATAATAATTGTTCATTTTTAAAATATTTATTTATTTACTTTAATTATAATATTTAAAAACTAATTTTTTTTATAATTTTTAATTAATATAATTTAATACAAATACAAAAAATTAATATAACAATACAATTCATAACTAAATTTAAAAAGATAATCGAAATACAAATGTAACTTGAAACACATAATTGAGATACATTATATATTGATTAATTTATGCTATATAATTAAATTATAAATTTGAATATTATTATTTAAATTTATTAATAATAAAGCATTAGTCATAATTAAAAATATATTAAATAAAATATAATAATTAGTATATGTAAAATAAAAAGGAATATTTCGAGAATATTTTTTTTGGTGTAAGATTTGAAGTAAATGGGTTGGAGATTAATGTTGTATTTGGTGCAGAAATCGCACTATTTTAGTGTAAAATTTGCACCAAAATAGATTTTGTGGTTGAAGATGGCCTAAGGGCTTTTCAACAATGCGATTTTGGTGTGTTAAGGTTCTTTAATTTCTTATTTTATCTATACTTTTAACTTTTAATCCATTTCATCTTTGGGCGAAAATTGGGTCATAAGTTTTTAGTTTCCGATTTTTGATTTTATTTTTTCATTTGAAGTGTTAGTGTAACATGATAGATATGTATGAACAACATATCTGAACAAAATCATAAAACATACAAAAATAGCAAACTGAAGCTAAAATTTAAGACTATGTCTCTTGTGAGACGGTCTCACGAATCTTTATCTGTGAGACGGATCAACTCTATCGATATTCACAATAAAAAGTTATACTAATCGCATAGTTTTTCCCTAAAACAAATATTAGGGAGTGTGTGATAAAGTCAACTTTGTTAGCAAGCAAATAAAGACAGTTATCAATTTTCGTTTTGGGATTCTAATATTGCTAAAGTTAGATAATAATTCGACTTTTTTTAACTTTTTGACAATTATATATTTTTTGGAATGTCAAATATCTCATGTTAATGATACATGGGAAAATAATTAAAATAACAAGAAGATCAAAATTGAGATTAATTTATATTAAATCGAGATTTTTGTTATCACATTTCATCACCATTCTCATGTAAATCTCACAGTTACAAATTCAACTTTGTCAGCAAAGCAAATATATAGAGTCCCACGCTTAAATATCGGGATTCACTGCATGAAAGCTACGTGGAATAGCATGGTAGGCGCCCGCACGTGAGACACGACAGAAAGCCGCGTTTAATTCAACCCCTCGGACCCGGATCCGCCGGAGGATCTTGCCAACCAATGATGCACACTTAGGTTCTTTGATTCTTTGCCTATAAAACATATATAATCAAATAATTTATTCTAAATTTCTCATTAAATAATTTTATTGGATTTGCAGCTAATTAATTTTATGATTATTCTGACATCCTGTCATTCGCTTCATGTGACGTAGGGACGGAAATTTTTTTCAAAATTTTTTATTGAAAGTTGGATTTCAGGTAGTAGCGAAACACTATTAAACCTCATATAATATTATAATTAAACAAAAAACTTTATGAATTATTCTTTAGAGAATAATTTAATTTCATCCGATTAATAAAAAAAAGAAATTAATTAAAAAAGAAGGCTTTCCATTTTATTACAATAATGGGACACGGTTTGCATGAATGGGAAGATTATCTATTGATTCGTTGTCTCACCAAAAGAAACAAATTAAAATTATTCATTTTCTAATTATTTAATTAAGGTGTATATCTACTGTTGATACAAAAAGGTCGATTGATGCGACAATTTTCACATAGTCTAACCCTATCATTACATTGCTTTGCAGCTTTACTTTTGAAAGTTAGACGATTGTAATTTAATCTAATTTTTTTCTAATGAAATGTAAAAAGAAAAAAAAACAACAAATATAGGCTTAGGTTATTTTCTCAAAGAAGGGTACAAATTTGTCACAAATGTTAAAATATTGTGAATTGAATTTAACTCAACACCAAAAATTAGTTCAAAAATAGATAATTGTTAAAATCCATATACACAATTTATATAGATTTATATTCAATCGACGTGAGACAACTAATACACTATCCAAGGTCCAATAATGAACATATGAAGCGTAAAGATACAAGACATTATCAGATACTCGCAGATCAGTCCAACCCAAGCATGCCTCGGGCTGACCTGCGCGGGCTGGCTCAACTTATTTAAATGAGTTGAAAAAATTTCAACTTAACTCACTTAAATTGTATAACGGGACGATCCGACTGACCCAATCTAAATTGACGGCTCTATCTGATACCATGCTAATAATGAGTTTTAAATCTAACTCAACCCTAAAATTAACGCAAGAAATGAGAATTATCTAAGTTCATATATACAACTCACAATGATTAAACCAATCAATGTGAGATAACAAACACCGAAGTTATTACATACAAGTGTGTGTATATATATTCCAAAAGTTAAAGCTTTTTCATGTTTTATTTTATATATATATATATATATATATATATATATATATATATATATATAATTAATTAATTGAATATACTTGAATTTTCACACACAATCTTTCCTCAATCTCAATACATGGTTTAGACTTTAGATATATATATATATATATATAATTAATTAATTGAATATACTTGAATTTTCACACACAATCTTTCCTCAATCTCAATACATGGTTTAGACTTTAGAGACACTGCACACTTGGGCACGAGCATGCGCACCACTCCTTTCAACTCTGATGTATTTTATGCTTCGCTTTTTCATTCGAATTGATTTTTTATATATATTTAAAACAAATTAATTAGAAAAAAATATTTTTTTTACAAAATAAAGTTATGTTTTTTCATATATACTCTTTTAGAAAATCAGTGTAACAATCACATGTAAAAGGCAACTTTATGGCCAAAATCAAGCGTGAATATTTTTAAAAATAAATACATCAAATCAATTAATTATTTAACAAGTTAAGTTTTAAAACTTAAGAAAAATTTTAAAGTGGAGGCAGTGATATACATCGAGAAGAATTATAGTTAAATTAAAGGGCAAAAAATAATAATCAAATCATGGAGATTTTGACAAAAATAATTTAATTAGGTAGAAATTCAAAATTTACCTTTGAACATATAAATTACCAACCTTTTCATGTTTTTAAAAATAAAAAAAAATTAATATTTATTTTCAAAGTTTTCAAACAAGGCTATTATATATTCATATTGTTCTCTCATATAATTCACAATTTTTGTCACTAAAATGTGACATTAAGTAGAGCTGGATTCGAGACTTGATGAAAGGGAATAGTAAAAACTTTCAATCTATACACGCAATACATATTTATATTATATAATATAATAGAAATAAGTGCTATTATATAAATCTATATTATCAAATTTAGTCATATATTTTTTAAATTTTGACAATTTTTTTATCATAAATACAAAAGAAGAACTTCATTGTCATGTTGAAAAAGAAAATACATAATTTAAACAAAATAATAAATTAATACTAAAATTTAACAATATAAAAAATAAACGCACGAAAAAAAAATTGTTGTGGTTTAAAAACGTCCACCTGGAAGCAAAAGACTGCTTAAAACAAAAGACTCTCCCTTTCGCCCTAATCTTTGTTTTTTCCAGCTGGTCAGCATGGCGACAGCGAAACGGGCGCAATATGAACAAATGTGTACGCTCCAAAAAGATATTTACACCAAAGTAAAATAAACATAAATACAGCATATTAATATATATTTTGAAAAGGGAAAATCAGTTTCCGCGTAGAAGGATGAGACAGAATGAATACAGAAACTGTGCAAAAGAGAAAAAAGGAACGATCTAAAAGGAAAAGAGTTTCGGTTTCTGCTCTCTTCTTTGACACCTAAGCCAAATATTCCTTTGAAAAAGATTTCCATTTTTCACGCCATATTTTCACACTGCCCCTTTTGAATTTAATACCGCACGACGATTATCAGAAAACCCTTTTTCCAAGTTTTCATTTCCACCGTTTTCTTGTTTCCTTCATTTTCTTCATCTCCAGCCAAGATTTATTATCTTTCTATTTATGGATCATTCGCAGCTGCATAATCCTTATTCTGCAGCTCTGAATATCGATACGGCGAGTGGAGACAGGTTTCCTCAATGGAGTATTCAAGAAACGAGGGATTTGCTGATTATTCGGGCAGATCTCGACCCCAATTTCATGGAGACCAAGCGTAATAAGGTTCTGTGGGAAGTCATCTCGACTCGGATGAAAGAAAAGGGTTACAGCAGAAGCGCTGAGCAGTGTAAATGCAAGTGGAAAAACCTTGTTACACGCTATAAGGTATATACACATATATATTTATGTGTGTGTATATTGTTGTAAAAAAAAAAATAGATTACAGATAGTAATTATATTCTAATATATGCGCCATAGATAAGGTCATAATCATTTCTGGTGTGTAGTAACTAATTATTATTACGAGCTTTATCTCATTATTCTTATATATACTAAGATAAATGAATTTGGTGATATTAACTTATAGCATATGGATAATAGTTAGGATAAGATTGTACAAAAAAAGATGCTTAGCTTGCAAGTTTTCTAATTTATTTTATTTTTATATATAGGGATGCGAAGCAATGGAAGCAGAAGGGATGAGGCAACAGTTTCCATTTTTCAATGATCTGCAAACCATATTCACCGCAAGAATGCAAAGAATGCTTTGGCTGGAGGCTGAGGGTGGCGGAGCAACCGCCAGCACTTCGAAAAAGAGAAAAAAGACGGCGGCATCCCAATATTCTTCGTCCGACGAGGAAGACGAAAACGAGGAAAGCGAAGGAGATAAGGCCGTGGGAACAAGAAGGAAGAAGATCATTAAAGGGAAAGAAACAGGAAACCCTGCAGCTGGAACGAGTTCTAGCAATGTGAGTTCAATAATAAACGGGGTAAAGGGTATAATGGAGGGCTACATGAAGCAGCAAATGGAAATGGAGATGCAGTGGATCAAAGCTTATGAAGCAAGAGAGGAGGAGAGGAGGGTTAAAGAGATCGAATGGAGGCAAAAAATGGAGGCTTTGGAGAATGAGAGGATAATGATGGAGAGAAGATGGAGGGAAAGGGAGGAACAAAGGAGGATTATGGAAGAAGCTAGAGCTGAGAGAAGGGATGCTCTTATTACAACCCTTTTGAATAAGCTTAGAAGAGAAGACATGTAGTTTTTATCTGAAATTCGATGTTTGTCTCTTTGTTCATTTCTTGGTTCTTGCTTTAGAAGAAGAAGGATCACCATGGATACACATACGCACCGTGTAGCGCAAACGTTGAGATTCAACATCATCTTCTCGCATTTGGCTCAAGGTTTATAATATTTGGAGTGTGAAAAATAGTTGTGTTATTTCATCCTTTATCGTACCAACCCACGAGCCAGGCTTTGCTGCTAGAGGTATGTTCTTGAACCTCGTATTCACCCTAGTATTGGCGGCTGATTATCAGCATGTATGATTGAATTTTGAGTTTAATTTGAGTGTAGTTTTTAGGCTTATTTGAAATTATAAATTTATTAATGTTTACCAATTAATAGAAAGTGATGTTTGACATCATTTTATGTCCACGTTTTGTTCAAGAATGTGTGTCATTGCCAACGCAAACTAATATTGTTTGCTGGACTGTTGGGAATTTGTTAAGCTAAATATGATGCATGCACCAGCTTTTTGAAATTTCAGTCGCTTGGAAGAAAAGTAAGAAAGCCGCCTAGCTACTGATTGAATGAATTTTTTTTGTCCACTCTTATGTAGTTTTACTTGCATTTTTTTTGTCACACGTTTTATAATTCCTATGGTTTAAGTGTTTTTCCCCAAGATTGGTTAATTTGTAAGATTCGACTTTTTTATAATTTTTTTGCAGTATTGTTGATTAATCCAATCTAAAACTACCGCAGCAGAAGTAAACTCGAAGAATATATACAGTTTTAAACTAGTTCAGTCCAACAAACCTATGTCCTCCAGATTACACATAGCTAGATGTCAAACAAATTCACTAAATTAAACAACACAGTGTTGGGTTACCATGGTATGAACGTATAAACCCGTGGTTGAGCCGGTGTGAACTTTACGCTGCTATAGTCGAAACATGCGCCACATGTTGCCCACATCAACGTATTAAGAGCATATCCTTCCCTAGAGAGATTTGAGAACGCTGAGAATTTGAAATTCCATTGGCCCTTACATAAGTTGCTATGCCTTGTTATTTTATAGCAGGCAACCCTTCATCCTACGGAATTGTTGTTTATGTTCTATATATAACATACGGAACAGAGAGAATAGGGATAGAGCATATAGTATTTGATTTTTAATTTTATAGCACGAATTAGAGTTATTCTATGTATCTTTAGATCTTCTTTATAACTGTATTGAACATGAAATTTATCGTTATCTTTCGAGGTTAGATTATATGCTTATTTGCAACTGTTTTTATTAGGTTAATTGCTGAAAATGTTCACGTCTTTTGTTGTATGCAATTCTACCATGTTTGAGTATTTTATACGCCTAGGTCGTACATACATATAAAAGCGATTTGTATTCAGACAACCAGATTGTACTTGGATTGGTGTTTTCCAAATTTTATGACTTTCTTGGATGAACGAAAATTCAAGTTGATATATATTTCTAATTCACTTCATATCAATATATCAATTTATGTAACAGTTCATTTTATTCTACACGACAAGTAACACTCTTAGTTTTTTTTATATAAGATGTTCACATGAACGTATCAGTTAATTCAAACAAAAAATATTGATTAACCACTTTTATTTATTTTGAAAATAAACATCTTGCAGGAAACAATGTACTGAAAATATCACTCTGAATGGAGCATAAAATGACTCTTATATATAGATCTGCACATACACACATGTATATAAAGGAACCTAAATATTCTTATTCAAACTGCTGTACTTTTGTACGGTAGGATATTTTTTTTGAATAATCCTATAACTCGCGGTTATATGAAGGTAATGAGTATTCAAGCATCGCACGAAATTCACATAAGATTGTTTATAAACTAATTTTATGAATCAGATCTTTATTCGACTTAATCTATAAAATTTTATTATTATGCCAAAAATATTATCTGACTCCATTTTTGGACCGAATCATCCCATTTAATGATTAAATTTGTTAGATCGGAGACATATTCTTCACATAATCGCATTAATGTCAACATCACAGGAAGAGGAAACCAACACGCATGCAATAAGATGGCAGCTAACCAATTCATGGTTTTCGTGGCTAAAATGATTATCTTTCCCACGATCCAATGAATAAATAAATTAACCATTTAATAGTAAATTGATCTTGCTGCTTTTGTGACTATTAAACGTGCCAAAAGCGCATCATATGTAAGAAATATTACATGTTAGACACACTTTGCCTAGCTTATTGCAATGATCTCCTAAAATTCTCGTGTGGACTAATTAGGCATGTCGATTGGGTTCGGACGATGTGTCACTTTTATGCAAGGGCGGACCCGAGAATTCGTTATTGGGAGTTAAATTTTGTGAGAAAAAAATTTGTGGGTCGATGTATTATTTTTCATAACATAGAGATATTTTTTTAAAAAAAAAATTATGTTAACACGATCGCATATTAGTAAAAATAAATTTTTTTAAAAAAAAATTATGTTAACACGATCGCATATTAGTAAAAATAAATACTAAAGTCATTAATTGTTCAAATAATAAACACCACGGAAAAATATATATATTGGAACTTTAATGCAAATGCTACCTAAATTGATTTTAGTCAATTTTATCGATTTAAATACCAATCAATACATTCATAAGAAAATTAATTTAATTGATGATATGTGGTTGTACTTGAACAATTAAATATTCATGTTTTTTTACTCATTATTATTTTTACTAATATAAATTACATATTTTTAGATTTATTTATATTTATAATTTGATATCTTTCCTTCAATACTACAAAATCTCTTAATTTTAAAATTCCGTAGCCTATTTAAATTTCCTTTAAGCTTGTCCGTAGTTACCCAAACATTAAAAAAAACGAAATAAAAAATCATAATGCTCTTTAGTTTTATATTAAAACCTTAAAAAATCAAGCTTATATTGAACAAGTTATTAAAAATATAAAACCCTTTAGAATTAAGTGGAATAGGGGTTGCCCGGACTAAAGCCCGGTCAAGCCAACACACAGGCACGGCCTGCCTTAATGGCCCGACTAAATTCAGGGCTATGACCCACTAAAAGGTTTTCAAAATTCTAATAAAACAACAAAAAAGCGTAAATTCAAACGGAAGGAACCGAAAAAATCAAATTTTTTAATTCGGATATAAATATTAAAACTGAAATTTATATAGTTCATTTTGGATTTTATTTGTTAAAACCGACTTGACCGAATAAACCGAAATTTGATTTTATTAAATGATATTTAGTGAATTAAAAATATTTTTGTTAATTTTTAATTGATTGTTATTTATATATTTCATTTATATTTTATATTTAAAAATTTTACTAAAAATAATATATTACATGTTAATTATATTTTAATTACTAATTTAAATATTTGTCAAAATCAAATAAACCAACCAAGATAAACGAATCTTTTTCTTAGAAAATCGAACCGAGCTGAAAGAAAACAATCCGAATATCGGATTATAAATTTTTAAAATCGAAAAATCGAAAGCCGAACTGAACCGAATTGACCGATGAACATTCTTACTAGTACCTTCGCATATTTATATTGGGTTGGAAATTCGATATTATTCATCAAAGATGAAAGAAAATTTATTTATACGAGTAAAAAAGAATATGAAATACAATAAATTTACGTTGGTTGTCCACAAAAAGATAACAATAAGATTTATATCATGATATATATTAATAGCAAAGGTGTTTATATACCATATAAATAACTTAATATAAACGTGAGCGATTTTTTTTATTCAATAACAATAAATTCTTCTAACATCGATACCACGCAAAAACAAATTGATATAAACGTAATATAGATTAATTTTTTTATTTAAACCATAATAAATATATCACAATAATATCATTATTGAACTTAGTTTTAAAAAATTTATATATTAAAAAAATAAGAGTTGAAATTATTTAAACATGATTAACATTATAAACATCATATTAATTTTTTTAAGATTTTGTAACGGTCATAAATGGCTAGTTTTACCCTATAAATATGATTTTTCAAACACATTCAATCACTCCAAACTTACTCTCCCTCCCTAAAAATTTTCTTCATCAAAATTTTTGAAAAAGAGGATGGTTCTTTCAAAGTTATTTTTTATAATTATTTTGGTTATTATACTCACTAGTCTTGTATTTATCAGATAATATCCACCTCGCGTTTTTTCATTATTTTCAAGAATGTTTGTACTTGAAGTTACACTTCTCTAAAATTATCTACGCCACTAGAAAATTCGACACGAAATTGATGATTGGTGCAGGTGGATTTGGAGAAGTGTTCGATGGAAAAGTGTTCGAGGGCACGTTGCGGAATGGTACAAAAGTTGCTGTGAAAAGAAGTGAGCCCGGAAGTACTGGCAAAGGCCTTCCTGAATTCCAAACAGAAATAGTGGTCTTGTCGAAAATTCATTACAAGCATCTGATTTCATTAATTGGATATTGCGTTGAAAAGGATAAGATGATTCTTGTTTACGAGTTAAGAGATCATCCATCCGTATGAGATAGAATCTGTGGAGAAATCCACTCCAAGGTCTATGTTTTCATGGGATCAACGGATTCGAATCTGTGTTGGTGCAGCAAAAGGCATTCATTATCTACACAATGGTTCACGTGGCCGGGTAATAATCCACAGGGATATCAAATCGTCAAACATTTTACTTGATGAAAATTATGTGGCGAAAATTGAAGATTTAGGGCTTTCGAAATTCCGCTCTCTCGATCAAACTCACGTGAGTGCTGATGTAAAAGGCAGCTTTATAGTGAAAAATAATATTTTTATAGTGAAAATATTTTTGAAGGATTAGAAATATAAATCATTATCTTGATTTATCATCGTTATATTGTACATTCTTCGTGTCACGCTCCGGGACGGGGGTTGGTCGACACCGACATTGCTCTCAAATTTACATTCCAAAGCAACAAGCCTCAGAATTACAAAATTCAGAAACCAGTCTTTTTATTCATAATACTCAATAATCCATTATCTGTTACAACTCAAATACTAATGTTTTACAGCGGAAATGTAAAACTATACATAACAGTATCTTAACAGATGCAGCGGAAATAACATAAACTAGAATCAGAACTGAGAAATGGCAGTCTTCTTCACCAGCCCCAAAACTGAATCTGCTCTTCTTCTTCTAATATTTCTTCCTCGTTCTTATCTGAGATTATTTTGGTGGGTGAGTGATATGGTTGTCACTCAATAAGCGGGGGCGGGAATAACTCCCAGTTTTCGAAATCATTTTCAACAGAAACAATAATATAAATAATATACAGAAAACTCTTTTTTTCAAAACAGAAATCAATATTCAGAACAGAAATCAGAAATTAGCAAGTAAGTAAGCACTGAGCACTTTTATGAATTTCATGGCTAAACTGATATCAGTCCCCTATATGTTTTCTCCTCTAAGTGGTGAGGCCAGAATCAGAAATCAGAACTCAGAAATGTTCAGAATATATATTCCTACCATTATATCACTAGGTTTCAGTGCTTCAAAATCAGAGATCAGAAATATATAAAACAGGAATTATCAAACTGATTTCAAGATATTTATACATAAGCCCACTTACCGTAATTTGCTATAAGGTTTCGATAGAAGTATGGAATCTGCTTGTTCTTGCTACTGGTTTCTACTGCTCGAAAATAAGCACTCTCTTAGCTCAAAAATTCAAGTGATAATCTCAAGATTTGTGTAACACCAATTCAGAGGTTTGAGGGTGTTATTTATATGCAAAATTCTGACTGTTAGCCTCCCCATTTAATGGCTATAATATGACATTAACGGCCTTTATTCCATGTTAAATGCTTAAGTTACAAGTTATAAGCTGAATTAGTAACTGTCTGCTGGAATCTCGCTCTTCTGCTGCTGGATTTTACCTGTTGTCTGCTGCTGGATTCTAATCTGCTAGAAAGATACCAGCTTCTGAATTATTAGATTCTGCTGAAAATTTTGCATTGCTACTGAAATTTCGCTAGCTGCTGCAAAAAAATGCTAGCTAATGCTGGAAATTCGGGTTCTCACACTTCGTCATCCTATACCACGAGCCAATTAATGGTGCTCATTACTAAGTCTTACCGTATGTTTGGTACATTAGATTTGATGGACTTGGTGGGATTTTATTGAAAATATCATTTTTAGTGTTTGACAAGATGAGATTGATATTTGATAGATATTTATTTTAATAATGGAAATCTTACAAAATTGGTGAGATTAATTAGGTTTTCATTGAATTTGAGTTATAAAAATAAAATAAAATTATTTTTACTAATGAATTTATATAACATTTTCAAATTTTATAGAATGCCATTTACCAAAAATCTAATCTATTAATTGACATACATATTATATAATATATTGAAAAAATCAATTAAAATATTTTTATTTAAAAAAATTTATACGTTATTTATTTTCCTTGAAAAACTTCATTTTTTAGTACGAAAATCTAATTTATCAAATTTGATAACTTTATTTTTAGTTTTTTCTTTATAAACTTTACATGTTTCATTTGTGGAAAAAAAATATTTAATAAAAATATTTTCATGTTGAAAAATAATTTTTTGTTCTTGATAAACTATATGAGTATTTATATATATATTATTAATAAAAAAACATATTTTAGAAATAAGAAATATAATTTTTTAAATTTTAAATAATATTGTATTTAATTATCAAATCAGATTCTAAATTACATTTTAACATATTGTCAAACATCAAAATTGAATTCCAAACTCCATTTTTAATGGAACCAAACACAATCAAAATCCTGCAAATATAAATTTTGTAGTCCTCCCTTCCCTTTATATTGCTCTTTTCATTCATTTAGCCAAAAGTATATACCAAATCATTGTACCGTTGCTTTTTCCATACGATCTCTACCCTTTTTAATTACATAGAAAATTCTAAAGTAGAACTAATTCATGTACAATCTGAGTCAACAACACTTCAAGAATCTGTCCCCCAAATTGGCCACATATATCCTCAAAATCTTCCAACTTCGAAATCTGGCCGTACGTCCAATCACAATCGATCTCGTCCGCACTTTCTTGGGTCATCTTGAAAACTTGTTCCGACATATTTGTCCACTCGTGATTTCTCGATCTCTTCTCAGTTTTGTTCTTGCTGATTGCCCTGATTTCTCCATTCTTCATGAGCCTTTGGGCTGACGAATAGTGTTTATTCGAACATGTTTCGTGCCACGCTTCTTGGACATGAAATCAAGAGAAAAATAAATTACCATCTATTTTTTTCCATTATGGAATAAGAATTTTGACGCAAAATACATTATCGCTTTGGGTGAAATTAGAAAAAATATTGTTTTTTTGTTTTGTATTTTCTAACATAATATTGAAATGGTGTCGGACATTCGGCACTTCAAAAAAACTGGTCGTGTTACAATCAAACTTTGGCTAATTAAACGATCGATGAAGACCCATTTTTACCTCTTTCTGTTGGTTCAGGGTGTATTTTCTCGACACCATGCACTTTTTTCTTCTTCACTTGCTTCATAGTTGGCCTAGAATCCATTGCTGTTTTTTTTATCACTGCCCTTCTTTCCCTCAAATTTACGCTTGTTTTTCCATTAAAATCCTTCTTCTGAGACTTGGCACAAACTGCTGATCTTCTCCCTTCCCGGGGCTCCATGTTTCTACCTGCAGGCAGCTTCTTGTTTACTGCTCTCTCCTCAAAATTTTCACCATTTCTTGATTTTCCTCTTGCCCTTTTCTCCATTTTCCTTTTCTCGTAAATCACGCTTGACTTTCTTGCTACAAGCTGCAGCTGACCTCCTTCGCATGCTACAGTTTCATCTACTTCGTCTAATGGGAAAACTACACTAAATTTATCGTCCAGTACGAAAAGACTCGAAGGGACTTCTCTGAACGAAACAGAAGTTCTAACCCTCCTGTGCCGGCGGTGACACGCTTGCTTTACTGGATCAAATTGCGAGAGAAAATCGATGGAATTTACCGACCTGCTTCTGAAGTAAGAACCCAGAGTTTTCTGCCTCGAAGACAAAGGGCTCGCTGGAAACGATTCCAGCCCCATTAATCTTGCCACGACTCCTGGTTTTAACGATGCAGTAGCTTGTTTCCCATGATTAGCTTCAGACTCTGAAGATTTTTCCGGGTTCCAAAAATCGATTTGCGTCGTGTTCGATTCGATATTGAGCTGGTCCGACGGGTGTGTCGGCAGGCTTCCGGTGCACAGAAAGCTGCGCAGAAAGCCGGAGAAGCATTTGGTCGAAGTAGGATTATTTGCTGAACTACCTTTCATTGCTGCAATTGTTCAGAGAGAATTTACACACAATGAGACAATGAATCTGTTGGGTGTTTGAAATTCGAAAAAATTGGAGCTATATTTGGATTTAATGAATGAATGAAATGGAAATCCGATGAATTATTGGAGTGTATTTGGGTAGTGAGAATTGATGGGATGGAATGGATTATTATTTTATCGGGGAAGATGCCAAGACTTTTGCCTTTGGATTCACACTTGCATGGAATCTTCTGTTTATTTCTTTGTTAAATTAAATTTTATGATATAGTTATCCAAATCGTACACACTATTAAAGTACATAGAATTTTATACAGACTAAATCATAGCATATTTAATTCTATGCGATATCATAAGAAGATTGTAAAATTACTTCTGAAATTTGGCTCGAATTAGCGGAGTAATTAGGATTTCATATTCAGCTCGACAAAAGTTGAATAATATTTAATCATTTATATATATAAAAAAATTATAGATAAACTACATCATTTTAAACATTTCTGTCGGGAAAATACTTAGATTTAATTACAAATGGGATCTGTCCAATGTGGCTTAAATTGAAATTTGATTTTCTAATCAATCAGATAGTAAATTTTAGTATAATAACTTGATTAGTTGTACTTTTGGTTTTTTTTTAAAAAAAAATTTAAAAATGAACATTGATGTGATATTGTATATTACTACATGACAATGAACGTTAGGAGATGTCTAGAGCAATCTTAACACTTTAGGAAAAGATGGTGAAAAGTGCAAGAGAAATGTTGTTATTGTACTCTAATACGTATTTTTCAATAATCCAAATAATTTAAATCAGCTTTTTCAGAACGAAAAAGTTATTTTTCCTTATTAGATATGAGTCATATATATATATATATATATAAAATAAAAGGAGAGTGGCAGAAGGATATATATATATATATATAAAATAAAAGGAGGGTGGCAGAAGGAAGACAGCCACCATGTACATAAATATGGGCGAATGAAAGCTGAAATTGGAAAAAAATGAAAAGAATACCGACCGACAGCCTATTAAATGAATGACAAGTAATGTTTGATTTATTCCTCCTCTGCAGTTTTTGACTTTTGGGTTCAGCCTCCAGAATCACAAGTTTTCACACACAAACACCACGCACTCATATAATTTGGTATTATATTTTTTAAGGCTCAGAGTCGAGAATTATTTTTTTATTGATTGCAAATACTTTTTCAGTAGTAGTTTGATGAATAAAAAGTTAATAAAACTGTAGAGGAAAAAGGTGGATTTTTCTATTTTATATATGAAGTCAATTTCTGTTAAAATGTGAAAGACATACTTGATCAAATGATGTTGTGATATAAGAAAAATTACCATAATTATTCCTTAAGAATGATAGACTAACTTCAAAAAGGCATGACTTAGGGTGGGCATAAAACCCGAAAAACCGAAAAAACCGACCGAACCGAATAATTCGGTTTAAATGGTTCGGTTTTATCGGTTTTTCGATCGGTTATGGTTTTAAAATTTATGAAGTTCGGTTTTTCGGTTCGGTTTTCAGTTTTAATCCCCCAAAAAACCGAAAAAACCCCCAAAAAACCGAAAAAACCGAACCGGCCATTTTATTGTTAAATAGAATGTTTTTATGTATAATGGACCATAATATTGTTAAGTATAAGACTTTTTATATATAATGGGCCTATTAAGATTTAGGAACTTAGTATCATTAACCCTCAATTTTTCAATCCGATCGTTTTCTCTTCTTTCTCACCACTCACAAGTCAACGTTTTCTCTTTTTTTCTGTATATATTTCTTTAATATTTTCGTAAGATTATTTGTGTCCATTCGACCTGGTTGACACTTTGTTATCATTCTTATTACTGAATATTCCATTGGATTCATGCATTTTTCGCGTTTATATGGTTAATTAGTTATATATTGTTATTATATTCGTATGACATGTTTGTACACAATACATGTTATATATATATATATAAAAAAGATTAAGTCTCACAAATTAAATATTTAAAAAATACTATGATTTAGATTTTAAAGGCTTAAAGTGACATATAATTTTATTTCTCAACAAATTTTAGCTAACCGTATATAATCGGCCGTATAAACCGAACCGTATTACAAAAAAATCGAACCGAACAGTAATAAAATGGTTTGGTTTTGGACTAGAGATATTCAAAACCGAAAACCGAAAAACCGAATCGTTGTAGAGTAAAACCGGTCCAAACTGACCGTTGCCCACCCCTAGGCATGACAATTGGTAGATTGGAATTTGTTAATTATTAAAAGGAAAAGGGAAGCAAGAGGAGTAAAAAGGGGGATATTGATCTTTTATTGACAAAATTTATTACATTCAAGATAATCCAAAATCTTGTGCTCGATACTTATTGAATGAATGTTATTTAATAATTAAGTTTGATCCATGAGCTTCGTTTGGTGTATTTATCACTTACATTATGATGCAATAAATTAATTAAAGCTTACCTTCAATATGTCAAAGGTGAGCATTTGCCCAACACCATATTTGGTAATGATATCAAATTTAAACAATAAATTTCTTTAATAAAAAATTTAAAACTAATATATTTTCCCCCCATAAAATTTTATATAAGCTACTTGAAATTTTTTGTTATAAATAATATTGGATTAAAATCTAGAGATTATATTAAAATAAATTTTTTAAAAGAGTAGGTCTCTTGTGAGACGGTCTCACGAATCTTTATCTGTGAAACGAGTCAACCCTACCGATAATCACAATAAAAAATTATACTCTTAGCATAAAAAATAATATTTTTTTATGGATGACCTAAATAAGATATTCATCTAACAAAATACAACTCGTGAGACCGTCTCACATAAATTTTTGCTTTAAAAAAAAGGCTCGGATTGGTTTTAAAGTTAGCTGGTTTTAATCATATGAGATTAAAAGAGCCTTCGACTCCAGAAGTGCAATGAGAGGGGATAACATACAGTATACCAGTAGACGACTACGATGGATCCCTTCCCCAACGGGATGGATTGCCTTAAATGTGGATGGTTGCTTGACGCAAAATAACACCAAGTCTGGAGGAGGCGGAATTCTGCGCACTGAGCAGGGAGAA
Source organism: Primulina tabacum (assembly GCF_025594145.1). Taxonomy (NCBI): domain Eukaryota; kingdom Viridiplantae; phylum Streptophyta; class Magnoliopsida; order Lamiales; family Gesneriaceae; genus Primulina; species Primulina tabacum. Next base: position 10,628,742 of record NC_134554.1, read on the forward strand.
TGGGTTTCAGGGTTCATGCGTAGTATTGGTTGTTGCACAGTCGACTCGAGGAGGCGGAGCTTTGGGCTATAACTCACTTGGAAGTTGGGGTATAAGAGAGTCAGGCTTGCAGTTGATTCAGAAATAGTGGTCAAATGGATTGAGTCGGAGGAGATTGTTCATCCATAAGCATTAAACCCGTTAGATAACTGTCACATTTTCATTTCCAAAGGAAGTTAATTTGCATCATAATATGACAGCAGATTATACGACCTCCGAAGCTATGAAGAACGACAAAAGATTGCGAATCTGCGATTCGAGTGATCCTCGAAAATGATAAAATTAGCATTGGAATTTCTAGAAGAATTTGTATAGATTAGTATTAATCTATGGTACCCCTTCCACAAATCCAAAATTTTTAAAAAAATTTGAAAATGGTTTTTTAAATAGTTCTTATGTTACAGATGATAGATGATTTAAAATTTTGAAAAATATTGACTTAAGTTGAAAACATTCGTGGTCCACTTTGCTTTGATTTATTTCATAATTTGAATATTGAGTGGACGAACAAATAATTAAACATCAAATCTGCATCATACATCTCAAAAAAACTAACAAAAATTAATTATTTTAATAATCATTGTATACAATTAGAAAATGAATTTTACAATAGCGGGATACCCCAATTATAGCTGTTTATTGCTTGCTGATATTGACCAATTATGTGGAAGCCAACTAATCAACTAATTTATTGTATAAAATATAACAATTTCAACATATTTTCTAAAAATGTGGGGCAAAGGTTACGAGAATATTATCGTGTTTGTAATTATAAAATTAGTACATATTTAATTATATTTTCGAGACTAAATCAAGTTTGAATTCTTCTGTTGGATAATCCGGATACTCCTTGAACCTTAAAGATGGTGATGGTACTAATTCTAATATTTAAGAAATGACAAATGTAATAAAATTCTAAACAGTCAAAAAAATAATAATATTAGCAAAACTAATCTGAGCAAAATTTTGGTTAAAAGGAAATAGCTGAATGGACTAATTAAATAAGAAATTCGATTAGGTGATTCAGAAATTCATTTTTTGTTTCGAAAAGATGGTCAAATTGGATCAGTTGGGTTACTCTGAAAAGTTCCTATGCGTCGAGTTGATGACGATTCGTCAATTGATCTAATTGGTTAAATGAGCCGTAAAAAAATGATCCTAGATCTTAACATATAATATTGTCTATGTTTCGTACATGATCAGCGGTAAGAAAATGATAAAACTGATATCTAAAATATATGAGACAACATCAACAGATAGACACCCACTTTCTCAAACTCATGGCCTAACTGCTCGACTCATTAGCATCCAAATATGTGCATTATGTGCTGTCACGAGTATAAAGAAATAAAATCGTGTTTTGGCTAACAATTATAGCTTTTGACCTAGTGGTAAGCGTTTGATCCCTAACAATTAGTATCAGAGCGAGGTCCTGGATTAAAATCTCCCAAGAAGCATATTTATATACTTTTGGGGAGAATGTTGGTTAAGCATACATGTATGATAGCAATACTGTGATGAGTGACTTCCTTTGAAATTCTCTTACGTCAAACTGTCGATGTTGCCTACTTGAGCTGGTTAGATATGTGGGTCTTAAAAGAAACTATCTCTATTAGAGACAAGGCCGACGATAGGATAAAAAGATAAGACCGATCTCTAAAAAATATGAAGCAACATCAACAAGTAGACATACATTTCACTGGATTCATGTGCCTAATAGCCCAACTCATTATCACCCAAGTATGTACACTATGTATTATCACGAGTATATAAAATAAAGTTGTATATTGACTAACAATTATAACTTTTGGTTTAATTATAAGCATTTGATTGTAACAAGTTTATTTAGTTTGATTTCGGTTATTTTTATAAAGAAAAATTGGTTAAACCGAGTAAACTTAAGCTTCAATATTTTTATATTCACTTTTATTATATCTTTAAAATAAAACATGTTGTTTTTAAAATATTTTCCCAAAAATTTGTTCAATTGAATACAAATTAAAATCGTCGGTTTGGTTAGTTTGATTTTAAGTTTGGAATGAATAGATTTTATCGATCATTTTGATTTAACTCATAGAGTAGATATCTTGTGAGACAGTCTCACGAATCTTTATCCATGAGACGGATCAACCCTACCGATATTCACAATAAAAAGTAATACTCTTAGCATAAAAAATAATATTTTTTCATGGATGACCCAAATAAGATATCCGTCTCACAAAATACGACCTGTGAGACCGTCTCACACAAATTTTTGCCTAACTCATAAAATTTGTCAATCACTAGTTTTTTTTTATTACAGACTCGATCCTACGACCAAGGGAGGATGAGATCACCCGGGCTATATTCGGGGTCTCTTCGCTAGTTTTGATAATATTATTATCGTTGTTAATTTTAATGTTTTTAACATCATTAATGTTATTATTTTTAATTTATATCATATGATTTATTATCATTATTAATATTGTTTTTATAAATATTATTAAGGTTTTTTTATTTAAATAACAAAATTATCAAAATATAAATAAAATTTTATAATAAATCCAAGGGGACCGTGTGGGTTTGAAACCCCGGCTCCTTAATAAATTCTTTTTCAAAAATTAATTATTTGATGTTTTGGTAAATTTTTTTTTTTTATTATTTAAGTGTTCTTCTTTTTCATCGTTCTCGATCGATCAGAGCTCCGGCGAAAACATGGATCGAACTCAACTTCTTCTGGTGGGTCTACCCCTCTTCCTCTTCTGTTCCGACATCATCCAGCTCTTCGCTCCGCCGCCTCCTAAACCCGCCCCCCACCGCCACCCATCCGATTCACGGCCACTGATCCAACAGCAACCACCACCTCTCGAGTTCCCGATTCAGGTTCAAGTACATATATTTTCCTGAGTTTCTTCGATTTTTTAAGAGTTCGTCGAGAAAGTTGAAATCTTTGTTAGATTATGAGAATATCGAGTTTTAATTAATGTTTTTATTTTGGCAGAAAGATGGTGGGATTGGTTACGGGAATACTGTAAGCATCGACTTTTGTTCTTCTTGCTCCTATAGGTATGTGTTTACCTTTTTCTTATGATGGCGATTGATTGTTATGTTAATTTTGTTGGTTAAACTGTGTAGTTCCTTGACTTCGCTCATATTCTTTTTGTAAATTTGTTCATTCTTTTTTTGTTGTGAGACATGTTTTCTTTTAAAAATAGAGGCTTTTGTGTATTTGACTGCAAGCCTTTGTTGAGAATTTTTGTGGTGACACCCAATTTTGGGCGGTAAGGTTAAAACGACTAATTGCTTTTTATATAGGCCAATAGGGGTGGACAGAGCCTCAATCAGATTTTTATTTTTTATTTTTTATGTAGTTTTCTTTAAAAAACAGTCTTACCCAGCTTCAATGTATTGAGTCAATATATGGTACGTTCCTTCTCTGTCAAATATAATTGATTGATAGTTCACTCTCGTTGCTCCTTTGAATTGAAGAAGAGGGAGATAAATTGAAAGGGAATTGGGGAAGAACTCAGAGAAAAGAAGGGAAAGAGAATTCCAGTATCATTCTACTACCTGTAATGTGTACATTGTGATTGTGTTACATTTGGAACAATCTTGCACACCTAATGACTAAAGAAATTTCTTTTTTACTTCTTTCTCTATTCACTTAAAATCGTACAAAAAAGGCTGCAGATTAGATGCATGCTTTTTCTCACTGTTTGCGTTCTATATTGTGCCAGGTATTGGTATTATTATTTGAATGTGAATCGAATATGCTTTTTAAGTTTTGATTATATTTTGAGAGAAAGAAAGTGCTATTTGTTTGATATGTTCAAAAAGCAAATAGAACATGCTTTTAGGGTAGTATAGAGTTACATTATGCTACTTTTGTTTTCTCAGAGGGACAGCTGTGACTATGAAGAACATGTTGGAAAGTCAGTTTCCTGGAATGCACGTTGTTCTTGCCAATTACCCGCCTCCTCTACCAAAACGCTTGTTGAGCAAAGTTGTACCGATTGTCCAATTTGGTGCAATTGGAATTATAGTGGCTGGAGAGCAAATATTCCCTCGTCTTGGATTTGCTGCACCCCCTCAATGGTACTATTCCATGCGAGCAAATAGATTTGGAAGTATGGCAAGCATTTGGCTACTTGGAAACTTCCTTCAATCCTTCCTGCAGAGTTCAGGTGCTTTTGAAGTGTATTGTAATGGTGAACTGGTAATATTCCTCTCTTTTTATCTATACTTGTGTCAAACTTTTGTTTTCAACTTCATTTTCTCGCTGCTTGTGTAGCTTTGCATGTTGTTGCATATGATGCTTGAGTTAAAACTAATGGATCTTTTTTCAAGAATAACACATATTTATATAGCTGAAAGGTATATTTGTGTTTGATCATGCTTGCGTTGCATATGATAAGTGAATTAAGATTAAAATATGGAACATCTTCTCTACAGCTGTGCTTGATGTCATTTTGTAAGACTAAAAGGGTCAAGTGTGTTCTTACCAGTAAAAAATAACATTTAAGATGTTGGTTCTATTTAAATGTTGCCCGTCAATGCTGGCAGATATTTTTTCTGTTCCAATCTCTTCGTGCAATACACTATGATAACACAAGTGATTTCTTTAAGCTTAAAAAAATCGTTGCATTCAATCTCTTCGTGCACTGCCCTATCATCTTTCAAGTGTTTCTTTTAGCTTAGAAAAAGGTGATTCTCTTAGCAAAGAGCTCTAGTTTTTGCGTGCACCGAGTGTACAGTAGTCGCAGATTGTTTGCAGTTCATATCTGAGCAGATAAATTGTAGCACTCATTCTGGTCTGTATGAGTTCGTTAACAGTGCCTTGTGATTAGATAAATTGCAGCGCCCAAACATCTAATGCTTCGACTGTGAATTTTGAGTGTGGGTTGTTGTGCCAATCTGTGTTCAATGCCTCAAATGCTCCTTGTACTGTGTAGATAAATGATTTTTTCTTCTTTTTTCTTCTCATCATCTCATTCAATGCAGGTGTTCTCAAAGCTAAAGGAGAGCAGGTTCCCTGGTGAAATTGAGCTGAAAGATCTTGTTGGCAGAAGGATTGCAAATTCCAGAGTGATGGGAGCCCTTTAACGAGGGTGTTGGTCCTAGAAGACTGGTGTCAGAGGTAGTATGCTTTCGGATTTAAAAGCGCAGCCAACCAAAAAGAAATTATAGTTCCTTTAGAAGCTATGATTTTGTTTATGTTAATGAACTTGTCCAAAGGGGTACGCTTCTTCTAGGAGACTCATCTGTGTGAGTTGTGCGTTAACTTGTTCACGGAACGAAGACTACAAAATTCTAAGTTAAAGTTTGTCTTATACAAATCTAGTTGACACGTCACACTATTTATTAGTCCTTTTTTCATTGAATTATATTTAAAATATGGAGATTTTGGGGCGCCATGATCTATAAACTAGCTTTGTTTGTTACTTTTGTTCCCTACAATTTTTTGCAACATAAACTAGCTTTTTATATTGCATCAGTTTCACTCAAGACAGGTAAACGCATATTACATCGTATAACTCCATGCATTATCAAGTAGCTGAACACAAGTAGAGAACTCAAATTGATATTTGGTAGTCCAGATTTTCAGCTTCCATAATGACATATTTCGATTTTTTTTTGCTTTAATTTAATTTACTCCCGGATTGTGCATCACAAAATATACAATGTTTATTCTTTAAAAGAAAAAAATACAATGTTTATGAAATTGAGTAGCCTACAAGAGACCACACAAGCGTGGCTTTGAACAAATTTGTCTTCCATTTGATTTAATTATTGACATCAATCCAGCAGTTACACCAGCACAGATAATAGAAGATAGAATGTGCTGTGCGTTTCGTCCCGCTGCAAAAAAAATAAACAATAAAAAAAATAAACATGGCAGGACAGACGCTAAAACTACTTTAGAGTTGTAGATATCATTTCACGATATGATAACTATGTTAAAATACCTTGATTTAATGTGATTGATGTCACCGTCAAGCCTCCGATTACTAAAGCTGATGCGACTGGAAGATACTGTAGTTTTTAATGGAGGAAAGTAAAGGACTCAATCAGCAAGGTTGAAAAAACAATAAGCAAGACAAAAGAAAGGGGGACATTTGTGAGTAACATTCGCCATTGGACGTGACACACACATTTTACTCGTGAAATTCATATGCAACAATAAACAAATACACACAGTGAATCGTGTGGTCTAAATAAATCTTACTGTCATAGAACAATATGACTAACTAAAACCAATGCAAAAAGACGCCTTTCCATGAAACCTTAGTTTAAGGTAATTTGCAGAAGAGGTATTGTCTTACCGAGAGAGAATCAAATCCTTTATTCTGGAAAGGGGAGCGACCATTTCTGTTCACAGTGTAGCGGCCACTAATAAGATCTATCGCATCCTGTGTTGTACATTATGCTTTTTTTAAAATCTAATCTAGATTTAAATACTTGAACCTTTTGGTAAGTAAATAGAATAGTTGATGACCGAATAACACTTTAGTTAGCTTGCCTGTCGAACTCCATCTTGAAAATTGTTTAAATAATATCTTGAGATGGCACTCATCCCATCTTTGATGATACCAGCCATTGTCTGCTTTCCGTATCTGCAACAGAAGAAGAAAAAATATATGGCTCTAGACTATATTCACTCGCTAGATAAACATGACACAGCATCACAAAAATAACAATTTTCAGTTGTTACCTCACAAGGTCACGTTTCAGTGCATGAGTACCAGAGTACTCAAGGCTTATCTCATCACCTTGGTCCACCCATACTGTTACAGATAACACAAGGTTAAGCTCAAGCAAAAACAAATTCTACTCATAATTAATCATGCCAGTATTGATTATCTGTAGTCCATACAAGTTTTGAAGATTTCAAAATCTTCACTAAACATTGAAATACAATCAGTTGATGATAATAAACCAACTCTCTGCAGTTGAAGATTTAAAGACTTCCGAGCAAGGTAGCTCTGCAAGTGAAAATCAAACATATCATTTGCAAATATTGGAAAAGATGCTTGATTGCTCGCAATCAACTAAAAAAGAAATTGATATATTGACCTGTGTAACATTTGTTCTGTCAAGGCAATCAATGCAGTTAGACCTAATTACTCCCCCTTGTTCTGCCAGAATCTTCCCTTCAAAATCTAGAAGGAAGTATCTGCTCAGCTGGAATAGCAAGTATTAAAAGAGTACTAAGAAGAATCAAAATGATAAAATTGATGAGCACCCTTTTCTGGAAAAACGAAAAAGTACCATGTTAACAAAGCCAGTTCTCACCCTTGCTTCTCAAAGTCTTCCGAAACTTCGTCGTACAGAAGTTGTATATTATCGAACCTCCCATTGCCACAAGCTTGGTGGAACTCAAATGAAACATATCTGAAGAAACAATATGTAAATATAATTCACTAGTGAGCTACCAAATTTGGATGCAATATCAACACCGTAATATCAAACTCAAATTGGAACTGAAATAAAGATTTTTATTCTTTTAAAAAACTAGAGTTTTCCATGTTTTCAACCCACCTTACGGTAGGAAGCTTTTGCATTTCTTCTGCATAAGCTGCACTTAACGAGCCTTCATCACCTTGCTACAAGATCAAAACAAGGACTTAGGAGAAGTTGGCCAGCACAAGTTTTCTATAACATAGGCTAAGAATCGGAAGACTTTACAATGCAAAATACGGATCAACAAGAAGTGTAGTTACCCATAAAACATCAGTAGGAAAACTTCATCTGAGGTAATTACCAGAGTATGCAAACTATATTGTCACTCATTCAAACAACTAATTGACTAATAGAAAGTATATCATCATCACAGAACTAAGCATTAATCTAATAGGGTTGATTGAGAAAAGATTTGTCTGGTGAAAAAGTTTATGATTTTGGATATTACAGAACACAACAATAAACAAACAAATCTTATTATATCCGCAATATTCGATGATTGAGAGGGAATCCACAAAAATCCAACCTTATCTGTCAGATCAACCGCAACACATCCTCCGTATCTTTGCAATAGATCATTAAAATGACGCTCCACAACTTTTGACTGAAATTACAACATATAAATTAAAATCAAGAACACACCAATCAGGTCACAACGCCAAAAATGAAAAGAAATTACAGAGCAGTTGAATAAGTAAATTTCATAACGTACATAAGTTTAATAAGAAAATTCATAAGGCATTTATGCACATACCTTCTGCTCATGGCTAATAATGTTGAGTCGTGGTTTATAGCTCAAATCAACAATCTGCTCCCAGAGTAGTGGAATTGACCCCCGAACCTGAGAGCCACAATTTCATATGAACTTGCTTCTAACAGTTGAAATGCAGCAAATATTTGGTGTGTGTTGCAGAACTATACAAGATTAGCATGTGTCAAATCTTCAATAGCTTGTGGAGTGAAAAAGTTGGTTATGTGAGTCAAATATGTAGTCCTTTCATTTAATCGGGTGGTTATTACATCAGATTCAATATTAGGAGAATATGGTAGTAGATGCCTTCCACTTGAAAGCATGTAAGAACTGAAACAAACCTGTATAAAAGAGGATTTATAACCTTCAAATTCCAGCACTTGCTCTGTTTCTATGAAATTAGCAGCATCCCCTTCTAGATTGGCTCCTCTTCTCCACATCCTCGTCCCTAAACACAATAGTTCATATTATTGTACCTCAAACAAGGTTGCAGAGATCCAACTAAACTAAATTAATTTTTCTTGCAGGTACCTAGTCGCCGTGTACACCTCCGTGAAATTAATTTTATAACAGCAGGTGCATATTTCAGCTTCATCTCTCCAGTCTGGAAGCTTGAGTCGTAGTCAAGTAAAACTCAACATTTCTATCTAAAATCAAATTTTTTGGTTGGTCGCAATCTAACAGTTAGAGATGGCAAATAAAGACATAAGAGAGGGGGGGGGGGGGGGGGGGGGGGGGGGTTGGGTTGGTAGGCTGAGGGCGAGGATATTTCCTTGTAATAGAGGGATAATAAATCCATCCAACTGCAAGAAGAAATAATTTCAAATAAGAAACTAACACGGGATGATAAATCCATCCAACCGCAAGGAAGAAATAATTTCAAATAAGAAACTAACGCCGGGAGATAAATTAATTTTAGCAACAGATGAAATAATTCAAGATGGCTTTCCTATAAAGCAACTGGATGTTTTCTAGGTGAGTGACAATAAAATAAATTCAGGTTGCATTTGGAGATATGGATTTGAAATCCATAGATATTTATTATAGTTTTATCGATAATAATGAAACAATAAATAAAATCTTAAAGCATATCTTACTTATTTAAATATTAGTTATACAAAGTAGAATGAATTTCAAATGACATCATTATTGGGTGAACTTGAATCCATCTTAATTAATACTAAACATTATATAAACATATGATGGTGGATTTGAAGTCAATGATTTTACTTCTCTAAACAACAAAAATATATTTGAAATCCATGGATTTGAAAATCAACCAAATACAACCTCAAACATATGTAATATTATCATAGAACAACTTTCAAAAAAGAAATATCATTATACAATCTGTATCACTTATCCAGTGCCAATGAGAGTGGGCATTGATTCTGACCTTGTTCTCGATAAGTTCTTCTATTATATTCCAATTCCAAACAAATCTTGGATCTCCCTGCAATTTACTGGAAAATTCAACTACTATAGACTGGTTCTATGAGGAAAAAGGAAACTAAATCATATTTAATGAAACAACTTTATGCTGAAGCTTGGCCAACGTAGTTGATTAATTCAAATAAATGATCCCATTTGTTCTTGCGTCTTACGCAATCAATAGCACAATGAATGCAACAAAATGAATTCATCCAGGTGAAATTCGGTGTTACAAGAGATTTACATACAAATTGCTTTATATCTATTCATATTGTCCACATGAAAAGAAATGAATTCATCAGCAAATTAGGAAGTAAAATCTGTTATTTAAACTATGTACCTGCTTCCAAATTGGTTTGCTCATCCATCCTTGTGCCAGTTTAAACCTTCTCTGCAAGCTGATAAATGCTATTAGCTGTATAATAAACAAGTGCATACACCTGATTTTTTTAATATTTCACCAAAAGATGGACGGATAAAATAGTACTTGAGTGTTATATCTGTTTCATAAGAATAATAGAGTCCTCTGGTTGATTCCACAACTTTCAAAAGACTCATAAAGTAATCCTCATCACTTTTCTGTAGAAAGATGGCAGTTGTTAGATTATAGCCTTTTACATTGTCAACTGGAAACAAGTGGTATTGCATGTTGGGTAAATTAAAGTGAATCAACATTCGAGATGTTCGACCATACTTCTTGACTGGTTAAGAATCTTGAAGCCTCATTGCATGATAAGAACTTCATTGATGTAACCATGAAAACAGGAAACCCAAGATAAGTTCCCACTTCCTTCTTTGAAGTTATAACTAGAACATGCATACCTGTGGGAAAAAAAATACATCCAATTAGCTACCCAGGTAAGTCAGTAATGAAATAGAAAAACTGATTACACATCATCAAATATGTAGAACTACACATCCAATGGTCTTGTAATGACTCACATAACAAGATAGGAACTTAAACCAAGAAAATATCTACTGAAACATGGTTTGTTGGGAATTATTATTCTCCTTGGCATCTTGTTATTTTATAAATAAAATTCAATTGTTCGAACATGTGATTGACAACATTGACAGTTCTCTGATTCTTCTCTTCTCTTCTCATCTCATCTCCTCTCACAACAACAGCATTTGTTACTACGAGAGAAGATGTAGAAACTAGAAAGTAGAGGAGTGTGCCTAGTAACACCCCCAAATATATATAGGATACAAGAAAGTAACAGAAATATTTCAGTCCAAGGATGACACCATCCCCAAAAACTCTGAAACCTCAAAATTTTAGAATTTGGTAAGGACAAAGGATGTCAATAAAGCTTTTAATATTTTGTAAAGGAACAATCAAGTCCCTTTCCTGTATGTCCATGCGCCATCATTCTGGAATATTCAACATTCTTTTTTACAACGTAAAAAATTTAATTTTAAATTGTCCAAAGTAATCTAATCATTACTTCTTTTGAACATGTAGCATAAAACGGAAATACTTTTTCAGTATTTACCATAATTAACTTTCAATTATGTAGACATCAAAAAGTGTGCGAGTAAGGTATATCCCCTTGCCACACCAGTAAAGTGTTTTTCTTTGTTTCTCAATCACTTATGTTTTTAATCAGTTAAACGCCTGAATGTGGCATTGACTATATATCCATCTCAAAACCGTTACAATCTTATTTATGCAAAAAGTAACTCAATGCAACTAAAATGACCAATATCAGAGGATATTTCCACTTCGGTAATCCAGATGTTAATGCAGTGTGTAATTAAAGCATCAATTCTTTAACAAACATAAATCCAGTTAAATACAGCACCTGAAAGCAACCTAATTGTTCCGGCTACCCCATATATAGTTGAGACTTTAGAAGGACTTTCAGATGGGTCAATACCTGAAAAAATAAAATGTAATGACTCTATGAGTTGAGGAGAAAACTCATCAGTTGAGATTAATTTTGAAAAACAAAGACTAAAAGATATGATTCAAATATTGCATACAATGATCCTAATTCATTCTATAGTTGCATTAACCTCTCATCTGCATGGTTTATCTTTGACAGAAATTTGCACCGCGATACTTTAAAAAAATGGAATTTTAAATGCTTATCAACACCAACACAACATCGAAAGTTCATAAAAAGACATCAGAATTATGAAAAAAAAGACATCAGGATACACCATTTGCATAATAACACAATTTCCTTTTCCATAGTTATATAATTTTTCTCAACACAAATCTAGTAACCAAAGTATAATTTTAGTATCAAAAGAAATCTCGTTCTTTTTTTAACATCATGCAACTTCATTTGTCTCCTCTTTAGCAGCTTGAGAACATCCTAATTAAACGAAACAGAAAATGGAATGAGCTTAGAGGAGCAAGATCAACATTTACACTAACAATAACAACAAATCCTACATGTAAAAACTCTAATAACAAGCGATCCGCATTACTAACATACAATAGCTCCGAAATTAATAACAGCATAGCACATCCCGAATCTTAGCCAAGGAAATTTAAAATAATAACACAGCGAAAACATAACCTTGGAGCTTGTCGATGCTTCCATCTGATCGACTAACCGAGAATCCTTGATCCGGAGATTCCACAGATTTGATCACGAACTTATCCGCAAATTCTAGCAAATCCATTTCGCTCCACAGCTTGAAATGGATCGTCGATTTTGATCGATTCTCGGCCTCCATTTGCCTCAGGATTACGAGAGTCGAGGAAGAACAGATGTAAATCCACGAAGTAGACAATTGAAATCACACAATTTAGGCGAAATCAGAATCAATATTGGATTATTATGCTTCACGAAAGGAATCGCTCCGATTAATTACCAAAACTGAACAGAAATGAATTGGATCTGAAAGAGAATGTTGTTTCAAAAATTATTGTCTAAAATTCAAACCATTGAACATTCATGAAAGAGTGAACAGAATAAATCTCGAGTCCACCTGTAAAGTACAATTGCTTGTTATATGTTTATCAATATTATCATAGATAAACTAAATGTATAACTTTAATTAAATATCAAACAAATTATAAAAATTTATAAATGAGTTTAAGAAGCCTTTCAAAATCTATTTTTTATAAAAGTAAATTATATCTACCCCTTTCATAAAAGATTTTACACTTAATTTATGAAAACAAAAAATTTTAAATATTATCAATTTTATATAAGCACGTTTTTCAGGTTTTTACGATGTATCAATATATCATGTACCAAATTAGCCCGCTTACCTCAAAATTAAAATGGATAACCGCAAAATATAAATTTCCAATCACTTCATATGAATTGGCTCAACGTTTTAAAATATTATTTATTGTTTATATAGAACATTTTTATTATTGACTTGTAGCTGCAACTTGTTTGCATTGAATTTTTTGAATGACAAGGTCACTTTGTTAATTCCTATCCAATTATTGATTGTTTTTTAAATCAATATTTACTTGAACAAATTAAAGATAATATTAAATATTTATTTCATTTAATTTTTTCAAAGAATGTAAATTTTTAATTACAAATATAAAATAGTATTATTTTTTACTATAGGTTTATAAAATTATATATATATTTACATTATTTTCCTAGAATATTTTTTTATTTTAATTTTGACAATAAAAAGGAAAAACATCATCTTTAAGTTAAGCTCGTAATACAATTTATAACGTCAAGAAACTTATAAGTTGTTAACCATCATACTTAGGATACACATTCTTTTCGATCATTTCTAAAAAACCAAACCTATTTCTAATTGTGCAGCATACATACAATTACACATTTGGCAGCTTTCCGGTCGTTAGTTCCATCTTAAGCATTCTCTAATCCTTTGGACTTCTGTTTAGTTTAGCAGCTGGAAATGCCTGCCTTTTTTTGTTTCTTCCTTGCTTCCTCTTCCCCCTATAACAAACAAGAGAGGCTCATTCTGTTAGAACAATTTTCAAAGTATCTAAATATACTAAGCTTCACTAGTATAACACATTCACCTTGGACACGAAACAAAAATTGAAAATATAATGTTGCATGTGCTAGCCAGAAAAATAAATGAAAGAAACTTCTGGTTGCAATCCTTTGTTAGGGAAAAATTATATACTGAAGCTGGTCTTTGAGGTAACCAGATTTTGCTGTTGGTAGAATATGCAGGTAAAATCCACAAACATTAACTACATGAATGTCCTTAAAAAGTCCTGATACAAGACCCTTGTATTTACATTACAATCATGTTGTGTGAGATTTTAGATGTGGTATAGAAAGTCGAGTACCATGTTCTCGTAACCGAATTATTGAGCGACTCTGGAGTGTTTCTTCGGGAAAAGTGTTCGCACTTTTACTTTTGGATAGGCAAACAGTTACCCAATATCTCGTGATCAATGCATCAATAGATTAGGGTTTAAAAAAAATTGAACTATTAACTAGAATATTTAAGTAAAACTAAAATAAGAAGACAAATAACAATAATAAACTAAGACCGCATTAATTTTTCAGGTCCAGCAACATAGAAGCACAATATCAATCACTACTAATGGGGAATCATGAAGATTAAAACTTGGGAAATTTCACAGCATGCGAGGAGGGCAAAAGTTTTCATCCCTTAATTTCTCAAAAAAAAAAAAAGGCCATGCATCAATCAGGAGATAGCATAACCACGCTTCCAAGGAAAAAATGACATCAAATTTAGGAAGTCCTTGGAGACATTGAAGTATAAAAATGTTTAAACAAGCACTTTGTTCTCCTGGCGATTAAATGAGAGCCGCGTGTATCATAAAGTGAAATGAAACACAGAACAAGGTAGAAGTCGGTTAAAAAGGATGCAAAAGTTATCCCACTTTTTTATCCAACACAAGATTAAATTCATTTAATGATGTTGGATGGATGGATAGCAGAGATATGGGACAATTAAATCTAGACCTTTTCCGCAGAAGAAGCACATACTGTATTTGCTCCACCATTAAACCTGCTTATAAGGTCCCTTGTCTGTTAAATCTCTTTCTGTTGCTTTTCCCAAGTTCCAAATTGAGTTTCAATCCAAGCTGCCTTCGCGATGACATAATCAGAGTAATTTCCTTCATAAGCTCTCGAAACAACCATATCTGTTTCCACAATTTTGTGCACGGTTAATTGAGAAAAGCCCTGTCATGTGATATGATGACCATTGGCACGTCCTGTTTCTTTAGATAACCCTCAACACATTCATGGTATCACAATCAAGATGATTTATCATTCACGGGTTTGTCCAGAAGCAATAAATCTGGATCATCAAAATAATTTCATAGTTATAAGATAAAGTAAGCAGCACAAATAACAGCAACACACCAAGTAATCATAATCTGCATCAAAATTGTCATGTCTTCCATTATTACATCAAGGTCATTCCCCATACCAGGAATTTTATTTCGGTAAAAAGACATAGGAAACATGTGTAAATAGTGTATGGCTATCATCATACTTTAACAATAACAAGCGGCCAGACCAAAAGTCATCCATTCATGACTGGAAACAAAAATCGCTCCACTTGAAATCAGCTAAAAACCAATCACTCGACACTCAAATATATTTTCTTACTTGCACCAACTTCAAACAATCATGTAAGCAATTTCCTTGCAATAGAATCTCCCCAATTGACATTCTCATGTGCCACCCTCCGCTAAATGGTGCAATCAGTCCATCTGCATCCTCGGGCATAAACCCAAGCTCAAGCATCCACTTGCTGATAATAACATCTAGCTCATCTAAGTCTACAGCTTGTGCCCTCCTCTGAAGCAAATCAAACCTATCCAACAGCCTTCCCACCAGCTACAAATCATACACATATTTCTCTATTGCCTTCTGTACTTTCTCCAGCATCCCTGCAACCTACATTTCATCCTTAACAGCGCTCAAGAATTGTTTGGTCCAAAAAAAAAAATTCGTTCCAAATAATCCAAATATATTTTGCTGGAATTAGAGAAAGTAAAAACAAATTTTAACCAGTAGATTCAATTTATACGATTAACATCATATCAAAAAATTTGAAAAATTCACGTCCAAACATTTAATAGATGCAACTTAACTATAAGAAGTTTATCTGTCATGTCGGACTCCAATCAAAAGTGTAATACGTTCAGAAAATTAAGCTTAAGACGCAAATTAGAGACAAGAATAAGCTGAACTTGGGAGAGATTAGCATCATGACTGAACAACAAAAACGGTGAAATTGGAAGAGAAAAAGCACACCTCAGTTATAGATGGAATTCGATTTCATTGAAAAACAAAAGGAACATCCAGAACACAGTGACAGTTGTATTCATACAAATGATGATTAAATAGCATAAAATCCCTAAATCTACAAATCCCTGACAGCTCAACCGCCGAATCCGTACAGTGTTCGGCCCTGTCTCTTGAGCGCGTAGACGACGTCCATCGCCGTCACTGTCTTCCGCCGCGCGTGCTCGGTGTAGGTGACGGCGTCGCGTATGACGTTCTCAAGGAAGATCTTGAGCACACCGCGAGTCTCTTCGTAGATCAGCCCGCTGATGCGCTTCACTCCACCACGTCGGGCCAGCCGCCGGATCGCCGGCTTCGTGATGCCTTGGATGTTGTCCCTCAGAACTTTGCGGTGGCGCTTGGCTCCGCCCTTGCCCAATCCCTTGCCTCCTTTTCCACGGCCAGACATCTTGGTTAAGCCCTAATTTTGAAGAAAAGAGATTTAGGATTCGATTTTAGTGATTGAATTTGAAATGAGGGTTGCTTGGGAGGGAGATTGGAGCAGGTTAAATATTTATACGTGAAGGTTTTTCTGTGGGATGCTCTACCGCCGTTGGATTAAGAGCGTGAATCCACGGTGAATATTGGAATCCTAGTTGGGGTAATAAGACGATTGGAGCCGCTCGATTGAACTTCATCGACGGTTTATATTCTATTTTAAAAGCGTAGCGGATCGAGTACTGGATGAAAGTATATCATCTTTCTTTTAAAAGAATAACACAAGAAAATTTATATGATTCGTAGATAAATTAAAATTTAATATGAAGCAGTAATAAATTTTGAATCACACTAAAAAAATAATAATTTTTTATTATTATAAAATAACACACTGTTTTTCCACTAATTCATTTTTATTTCCGTTTCATATTTTCGAAATCGATAATCGCATGGCCGAGCATCAAAGTCTCAAGTTTGAGACAATTTCTCAAGTTGAAAAGTCAAATAAATTAATTAAATAATAATTTATCGAGTATGGCTCAACTTATGGCTAATTTTGGACCATATGGCTATAAATAGCGTTGATATAGTAGGATAGAACTGTGTTTTGGTCAACTGTATTCGAATCACGTATTCCAGAAGAATATAACTATTTTATGTCCCATAAATGGAACCAATTTAGTTATGATGATCAGTCTTTCCAGTAATATATACACGGTTATGCTAGAAAGAAGTAAAGAATCTCGTATTGACTTCGACTCTCACACTCCAGTCATACCAGCGGATAAACGTAGTGGCAGCAGATAAGCATTTATGATTCTAACTGCAAACAAAGTTATAAATACACTGTAGAGAAGGGACCAAATTAGTTAATAGAAAACCTTTTCCACCTAATTAACAAGCAGTCAAGGATCTGATATCAAACCCAACACCCAAGCACGATAGTATAATCTCAAGCCCAAGATTACTTCAGTCCACAAAGAGTCAGCCCATATAATTAGCAAGATTTAGTGGATAGATTTTACAGCTCATTAGTTTGTTAAGTTGCTACAATCTCTCAACAGTTTTTCAATAGTTCATTAGTTTGTAGGAATTTATAAACACTGACTGATTGTAATTATCTTATTAGAAATGAAGTTCTTCATTATCTTCTCAAACTTATCGTTTCTTTTAGATTTCTAACTCAAGCTACACCTTATATTTCTATAGCTTTACTCCTTCAAAATCACATCAAACAATCTCTATATTTCATAGCGTGAAAACCATCACCTTGCCTCGGTTTTAAACCTTTTTCTTGTGAAGGATCAAAAGGTGATTTTTTTTGGATTGGGAAACCCTGTTCTTGTTTCAGAAGTGCGGAGTGGGCTAGAAATAAGGAATAAAATGCTTCATTGAGACGAGCTCAAGTCATGAAGAAACGACACTGGGGAACCGGCTCAGACAAGCGAATAATGAGCGTGATGGACGATGTGATCGGAACATGAAAGTCCCTGTGACTTTGATCAACATCACTCAACTATCAGAATATCGAAAAGGTTCACATGTATCGATTTACACCGAGGTGAGGGGGAAATTGTTGACAGATGAGGAAAAGACTGATCCTTTGCATCACGCAGATTGCATACATTGGTGTTTGCCAGGAGTTCCTGATATCTGCATACATTGATGTTAGCTCAAAAAAATAATCCTGGTTTAATGTCTCAAGCTTTTATCAATCAGACGTAAAATCCTGCAAGTGATGGAAAATAAAAATCATGGTCTGGATTGGATTTATCTTGCAACATTCTTTTTCATCGCTTTTGTCTGTCGATTAACAAATAGGGTCGCTCATACTTCGACAAAAAGAATCACATTTTTTAGAATGTAAAGGAATAACTCTTCATATGTCGGGTTGTTTCCAGAGGTTGTCGCTTATTTGTTTACAGTTGAGTAATTTCGTCTTCAATTCTGAACATAAGATCCACTTGTGTATAAACAGATTTGATAAATGTACAGAAATATTAAATGATCATTTTGATTACGCAATTTACGTTAATTGGGAAGTATTTAGATGCTACCTCGCTTGCCGATGCAAGAATTTCAGGAGGTAAAAGTACAACAGCAGCTACCTCGCTTGCCGATGCAAGAATTTCAGGAGGTAAAAGTACAACAGCATAAATACTAGTGAAATAATGTCAGTGTTTGTGTTCGTTATAATTATTTAAATCCACTTGCATTAAAAAAAGGTGTTATTTGATAAGTTTACATTCATTTGGTAATTCTTAAAATTACAATTACAATACTACAAAAGGACATGGTAAAAACTCCGTCCATCCTGAACTGCATACTCCAAAGAAATAGTTAACCTCTGCCATGAATTAAATTCTAACTCGGTTAACCCTTCGTAGAGCAACCAGAGACCCCAAAAAAATCTCTAGCCACATAATACAGCTTTGACCAGGTTTATGTCATGCTTGTTTTGCTCCCAAGCCAATATATCCTGTATAATCGGCCAAGGTACAGCTACTCCGAGTTTTCATCTCAGTCACTACTAGCAAGTTATGGTCTAAAGGCCAGTTCCTGGTGATGAATCTTGAGCAAATCAGATAAGACTAAGATAATAATTTGAACTTCAGTGGTTTGGTTTGATATTGTTGCATACATTCACTTTTTAACTTTTCGAGTACGAGTACGGTGTGTGCTTTGCTTGAATAATGAAAGCCATTTCAAGATAGATTTCCTAACTTATAACAAATCAAGGTTCAAATAAGCAGAATCGTAGCATGGTTCCATTCTGGATCCTATTTTATAAAAGAAATAAAAGACACAAATACAAAAATACCTTTCAGGTTGAGAAACTGGTAAATGGCTGGTGTAAAGATTAGCTGGGCAATTCATGGGTCAATAAACTTGGGAAAGTTTGCCCTGCCAAGGAAAACCAGTTGCATTTCCTCCCTCCATATCTGCAGTAGTGACGTATAATTGGTTGTAAAAATTTACAAGCTCAACCTTATCAAAAGGAAATAGGCTGTGGACCCAGTATAAAATTTCAAGCACATACCATGTCACGAAATTCAAGCCTTATATGAGGGACATTGGTCCTGCGAATATCATTACCATCTGGTCCCCGCTTGAAGTACTCCTTTCCAATCCAGTGAAACTGAGAATTCACCGAGTAGAGCGATAAGGACAGAGCATAATGCAGTCAGGTAATGCAATGATAAGGGATCTTGATGTAGGAAGATATATTTTCGTCGCAAATAACTACAATAACAATCTGACAGCTTAGTTAGCCTGACAAAATTCTTTAGCGTAAGCTGCCTGAATGCATGGTCTGATTAGTTCAGAGGAACAAATTATTACTTGAGTCAGAAATGTCATCTATACTGCACCTAGTATCTTTCTGTCATCAAATAGTTGACAATTACTCGAAACTCAATCGGACCATTAACATCAAACGTCAAGCTCAGTTCACTTACAAGATTCAACTCAAAAAATTGAGGTGCCATCTTGAAAGGTTTATTAATAGAACTTATGGTACTGGCAAACAAGCATTACAGAAAATTTCATACTTTCACTAGCGAACCTTTTTCCCAAATTAATAGAAAATCCATGTCAGTATGCCGTTCAACCAAAGCATTGAAAATTGGAAGCCATACCAAATAAGGTCAAATATGGCATGTAATAGAGTCCACATCAATATGAATATAATATCCACTCAGTTTGTTCTTCCTATATTCGATGTTAAAGTAAACCCCAGAATAATTATTACACCAACCCCAATCCTAATAATTCCCGGAAAACTAAATACCTTCAAGGCGTGTGAAAACCCAGACTGATAGACTGAATTACGAGCAATCTCACATAAATCACAAGAACTTAGCTTCCATACCTGCAATAACAGAGGAGTAAATAGTCCAAGAAAATTTTCAACAATAAAACACAAATTCAAGGGAAAACTAGATTCTATGAACTTACTGAAGCAGCAATACTATATTCTTCCACCAAGGGCTCTTTTGTTAAGTGGATTTGTAGTGGATCATCAGTTGAGAGCGACACATTAAGGCCCCGTAGAAAAAACATGGGAAACGGATTGCGATGATAGTCTAGGAATAAAGAGTTGTTGCTCAAAGGAGACATAGCCAAACCAATCTGAATTCACGTTAGTTCCAAACCTTTGAAAACTATCGTATAAAAAGGAGCATAGCTCACATCAGCAGTTTCTCTCCTTACCTGGGCAAGGTAGTATAAATATTGAAGAACTGGAGATTTTCTTAGATTTATCCCATGAGCAATATTATGAGCTGTGAGAAATGTTGCAGCAAGGTGGTCTATGTCACCAGCCTGATCATGTTATAATATCTGAGTGGTGTACGCGATCCACTCAAGGTGGTTCAAAATGAAAGAAAAAGAGCTTACACTCACCTCTCCAGAATGGGGACGGAACTTAATAGTTGTCATACCCTTGGATTCACGAAGCTGAAATGTCCAATTAAGAAGGATAAATTTCATGATTCAGAATAGATAGTCAATAACAAAATGCTACAGACACTGGTGGCATAATAAATTTTTTCAAAAAAAAACACACCCTACACCACCATAATCACCAAATCGTATGCACACAGCACATATAGATCAATATATGGAATCGTTACCACAAATTCTGCATCCACTTCGTATATTCTAATATGAAAAGGTAAAAATTCACAGGCAGAAATATATCTCTTGAGGTGGTGTTTCTCCAGATGCCACAATGATCAGCACATAGTACACAAACAGCACAGGTAGATCAATTTATGAAATCACCGCAAACCACAAATTATGTATCCATTTCGTATGTGTAAATGTGAAAGGGCGATGAGTTTTCTGGCAAGAATATAGCATCTCTCGAGGTGGTGTTTCTCCCTTTGACCCACCGAAGAGGAAAGAAAAGAAACTCCCACAGTAACAGACATGAGAACTAGCTAATACAATTAGAGAGGTATTAAACAATGCTTCTTCCAATCACGGAGGGACTTTTGAGCTTATTGAGCACAAACAAGTTGTGTATTACACGCAAACCTTGTTCAGGGTGTACAGGTTAGCATAGCAGTAGTATGCATAGTACGAAAATGCAGGATTAAATATATTGGTCCATTGATATGGCGTAGGCATGTGTTTTGTAGGCCGTCTTTCAGGCTTGCTTTCATCATCTACTAGATCCAATCCAACAACCTGTAAGACAAAAGACAGTAGTACTCCAGAATAAATCCAAGGAAAAACTTGGAATATGACACTGAACTTGCATATTAGAGTTGCATTTGGATGAATTCAGTTGGATTTCAAAAAAAAAATTGAGAGACGTGTTTCAAATTATTTCATTTTGTGAGAATTTGAAATCCAGCTATCAATGAATAAGTTCAAAAGGAAGGAGAGGAATATTAATGGAATTCTGCAGTACCAAACATGTACGATAGAGTTAAATCTTAAAGTTAAAACTCTTCTCTAACAAATGTTTACATCCAAACACACCCTAGGTGTTTGCAAATTCCAACTAAGCTGAAACATATTCCAAGATGCTAGTAGAGTCATATTAGACAGCCCATGTTCATTGCATCATAGTGACGATATAAGATAGGGAAGACAAACCTGTTTTAAAAAAACATGCAAGTGTGGATGTGAATCCGGATCAACGGTAACCTCAAATAACGGGAGAAAGATGTTATCAAGGATGTTCTGAAATGAAGTCACAATTCCCATCGCCTTGTACACATTGTAGAGTCTTGGAAGCTAGAAGATTAATTTCCGTATTGAGAAAAAGAGTACCCACATTATTGAGGGAGAATAGGGTTCTGCTAACATGCATGAATGAAAGTGAGTGCAAGTGTGCACATACAGAAAGGATGAAACATGTTCTCTATTTACCTGAATCAACCATACAACATTCTCACTGTACAAGTTATTATTTACTATCCAACTTGCCAGTTGGTCCCACTCACTCATCTTTCTGCCATATATAGATATTCTATATTCGGCCATCTACACCAAAGTAATAAGATAAATTAAAAACAAAAATTGTAATAAGTCGACCTTAAGAGAAATTATGCATGACGATCCAAATTGCATAAGCACATATATTATTGTATCCTGTAATCATAAAGAACACAGAACATTTTTCAAAAACGTATGCTACATTTACAGTATTTCATCAGCTTCTCGGAGAATAAATGGAATCAACACAACAAAGATGAAAGGCATACAAAATGACTAATGAGTAAGACATCAAAGAAAGAAAGCAGTCATGTAGTTAAAACTGCAAGCATAAGTCAAAATAAAACCACCCGTTACCATAAGTAATTTTGAGTAAACCTAGTTTCAATTGAAATGTACAAAAGTAAGTCAACTCGTTCCCACTATCCAAACCCAACCCAGAAAAATAGTAACGTGCTCACTCATAAGGATTCAAGCATTCAGTGACAGATAATCCATGAATAGGTTATCAGAGACCCACTTGGTATTTACTTGCGGTGAGATCTGAAAAAACTTCCTTGGTCATTTCAGCAAGGAAACGACCTGCCGGAAACAAGACAAGTTAAATCAGAAGTTGACCAATAGAATTCTACCTATGATAGAAAAACAGAACATCCTACACATTTGAACTAGAGTAAGGAGCACCATGTAACGAATGACTGCAGTATAAATTACGTGAGAAGAAAGAAACAGATTGCACCTTGTATAAGATTATCCTGTTTCAGAAATATCTCTCTCAATCTACTCTGACCGCAGGGATTATACTTCAAATTAAATTTGTCAAAACGGTGAAAGGTGCTTTTGTCAGCATGAACATCTAATAGGTCAACATTCAAATCATACCTGTCAAATTTTATTTAAACAAAAAATCTTGAACCATGCAATAAATAAATAGGAACAAAGGTAATGAGGTATGGACATGCTGAAAAAAATTAACTATGCAAAACAAAAATATCTTCCAAAAGTTTTGTATATTCTTTTCCCGACGAGACAATCATTAAAACTGCATCACTACCCAGTTAAGTCCAAGCTCTCGAACACCTCGCTCAAGGTCAGGTATGTCCCATCTCTGAAAATAACAACCTGAAAATGAGTAACAAAATATGCTGTTAACAATACAGTTATTTTCCTCTTTCCCTTGATCATTACAATTTCAATAAAGCAATATCAGTGGACTGGTTTTGAAATCGATAAAGGGAGACATCGATCACATAACAAAAGCATTACCTCGTCTGGCTCCTTCTTCAACTTTGACTTTATAAACCTTAAAAGATGTTTCTGATTCATGCAAGCTGAGTGATGGACGTGAGTATCAACTTTTCGGACATTATAAAAATCTCGGTGTGGAGCACTTTTTTGAGCCAGAAATTCATTTTCCGCGTTAAGCATCAGATGAAGGTTGAATTTCTGGAGTCAGATTCACTCAGGTTATCAATTGCATGAATTTGAATCTTGATATGCTAAGCAAATTACTGAGTAATTTAAGCTCAGAGGATGTATAAACCTGTTCTAAAAGAACTAGCCTATGGTGACATAAAGTTCGGATATTCCCATCCGCTATAACCTTAAGGACGTGGTGCATGTCAGTGAAAAAGGTTGTAGCATCAGCCACAGGAAAAAGTTTCTCTTTTGCTGCAGGGAAAGAAACTGTAAGGAAAGGGGAGGAAAAATAAAGAGGACATAAACTAATGCAGCATGGTCATAATTTTTATCTTACAATCCTTATTGTCGTAAACATTAACAACTCCATCTTCCATCTGAAAATAGTGCTGCAGACATTAGAGATTAAATAAGTCAAAAAATCAATAGCAAAGTCAATTTACACAGTAAGCAACAACAGATTTTTGGATGAACAAGATCGATAACGTAAGATTTGTATTGCAAATATTAATAAATATAGAGACTTACATCAGATTTTTCTTCAGGGAAATGAACAAAAGGGTTCGGATTTGGCTTTGGGGTACTGGGGTCAGATATAATTTCCTTCTCCCATGGTGTAATGGCTTCTCTAAATACATAATTCTTCCGCATTTCAAGGCAATCTTGTAGATTACGGTAGACCTCCACTTCATCAACAGATGGTGTTTCTAACAGAAATTACATGGAAATTGGAAACAAAGTTAAAAAACACAAATGCATTTGGATCAAAGAAACCTATTTTACACAGAAAATTACAAATTCATACAAGACGAAGATAATAAATTATATATACTGACAGGAAAAAATCAGAAGTAAACAAACTCTCCAATTTGTAGGTAAAACAAATGCCAAAGGAGTTGCACAAAATCCTCAGATACCAAGATAAAAAACAATACACCAAGCTTTATAGCATCACCTAATATATATAAAGGCCCTTTCCGGCCTTCCACAATTCTTAAGCATTTTAAAAAATGTTCACTGGCAATATAATAACCTTCTTGACATTCAATCCCTGCTATAGAGAGAACAACTGGAAGTACAGACAAAGAAAACAACCAAAAGATCTTGAGATGCATTCATTGAAAAATAGAGGAAGTATGAACTTAATGCAACAACTGGCACAGGTTTTCTCTTTGAGCAGCACCAATATGAACTAAGTGACATGCTGGGGTAATGAGCCAACTGATGAAATAGAGATGAGGACAATACCGGTGGGGGATATTCTCAATTGTACAAAAGTCTCGTGCTCTGGTATTTTTCTTAGGATATCAGCAGCTATGGGATCAGGTTGAACACCGTGCAAGTCGCCAGATACACTATGGGAGCGCATCATGCTAGATGTCGTCATGGGTAATGCCTCAGCATTAGCGTTGATATGGCCTGGTACACTCTGATACATGCTTTCACGTCCAGAGGTTAATCAAGGGATCAACAGGACATGAAAATATTCAAAAGAATGAGGAAACAATCCGCAAGTGTATGTGCTTGTGCATGCAGGTGAACAGTCTAATAAACAGAGCAAGCATTTTTCTGTCGATACTTACTGCATTTCCATTAGTATGAATATATGACATGTCCAGCTTGCAATTATCAGTCATGTTATCTTCATCATCTGAACCTTCAACACTTTCAAATGCAGCAGCACTAACAACAGGTGATTTGGGAGAAGTGGGTCGAATAAGATGTGCAGCTCTTGTAGTTGAATTTACCTTACCGGGTTTCCCTGAAACGCATAGCCATTTTACCGTGAGGGGATTAAAAAGATTGTAGAATCATTTCTTTCATCTTGTCTAATCAAGCAGACCGAGTAATTGTAATGGAATGACTAAAATCGATGGAAAATAGCCAAGTGTCACAATACATTATATTTATACTTTTTGACCTCGTGCCCCAGTGTTTTCCAAGGTCCCCCCCCCCCCCCCCCCCCCCCCCCCCCCCCGCCTCCACCTTATTCAAATATTTTGTATGCGATTTTCCTTGGCCAATTTCATTTATTTTCCTATTTGGTCATTTGTTGTTCTAAAAGATGCATGCGAGATTCCAACAGGTGACAAAAAAAGCAGGATTTGAGCAAAAACACAGAAGCCAAGTAAAGAAGTTACAACCCACATTTTGGGGATAATTATCTAATATAGGGTGCTATAGAATCCTATTTATCAAAGCAGATAAGTTGCAATAATACTAAAAATAATAACAAAAAAAATTATCCATTTGTCTTTTAGTGGATGGACGTTTCTCAGCAGTGGAGCAGTTTCATTGAGCTAAGGTATTAACAAACATCTCAATGCTTCGAATGGAAAGATCACAATCATTAAAAAGATTTTCTAATATCCTCAGTTAGCAAAGTAGCAAAAGAATAGCAAAGCACATATTCTCATTCAGACAACAATTCCTTCTTCCCAACCAAAATGATGAAGACGGACAAGAATCCAAATCCAAAGTCGTTTTCTCTCTCAGTCAAAAACTTAAGGGACGAACTTTAAAAAAATAAGGGAAAAGCAGAAAGTCAATACCACCACCACCGAAAGGAAGAAAAAAACGTAGCTCGTGAATTCACTTGCTCCACAGGGAAAAAAGAAAACTTTTCGGTTTGCCAAATTATCATAACTAGCTCGTAAATTAACAGGCTTTAATCGCATAGGAGTAGATGGAGTTCGCTTCAATTTATCATTCAGGCAAAAACAAAATCCAACATTCGTACCTTCAGGGACCATATAAAGCCCAGGCAAACCCCCCGGAACAGCATCCACGTACAATGGACCGTTCCTCTGATCCACCTGACCTCCGCCACCACCAGAGAACGACGTCACATCCGGCATAGACGCCGAATCACGTCGGTAACATCCGTCCCTCGCCTTCCGACGCGTCCGAGACGGGTACTTCTTCAAATGCTGCACCGAGTCGCCCTCCTCCTCCTCCTGCACCGCGCCATCGTCTCTATCCCTTTCTATCGCCTTCGCAAACTCCAGCAACTGGTTAAGAGTCTTCCTGTGCATATAGTACGCCGAAACTGCCACAACCGACGCCCCAAAGAATGCCGCCATTGCTAAATTGAGCGAGTAAGTGTCCATTTCAGTAGAATACACACAGAAATGGGTAAATACTCAACAATATAGAGATCACCTCTGGTTGTGTTATTTTTTATACAAAACTTGCCGTATTTATACAAGGGACAGAGAACTGTAGGAAGAGCACCGCACAGTACTGTTCATTTTCCATTAATTATTATTGGAGATTATGGAATTATAACTCGTGTTGTAGAGACCTTTTGGCGCGGTGCGTACAGTGAGATTGTGGATAATTCTGGGTTTTTTTAAATAAAAAATATTTTATTTACCATCATTATTAAATTAATTCCATGTTTTCTTCCAGCAATCAGATCGAATCAACTATTTAAATTATTTTAATAGAAGGTGAATTATATTAATCATCAAAATAAAATTTAAAAGTTCCTTTTAACTTTTTTCTGAAGAGCATCGAGTATCATACATCTACTTCCTCTCAGGTTGGTAATATTAACAAAAGAAACCAATTATATTTAAATATTACATATATTTCACTTGATATTTGTAAAAAGTAAAAAATAAATTTTGATAACTTTTAAAATTACATAAAATTACAAATTCGATGAGGTTGTTTGTTAGTTTTTCACAAATCTCGAAAAATAAATGTAACATCAAAAGATATAATCGAATTTTTTTTATAACTATAACAATCCATAAGGAAGATAGACGTAATTTGGTGGAGTTGCTAACCTAGGCGGACCATTTGTCTTGCTAGGTAATGGACGTCCCAAGTCCTTGTCCACCACGTTCATCTTCAAGTATTATGCTCCTTTTGTAGATTTCCACTAATTTTACATTATTCTGATATCATATCAATGTGGAAATCAAAGTTTTCTTTTTCTTTTTTTTTTTATTACAGTTCACGCGAGAAAGGAGGATCGTACCCGGAGAACCGGTTAATCCGACAAGGGGTAAGACCATTGGGCTAGAAGTCCGGTCTCGGAAATCAAAGTTTTCAATCTTTCTTAAGTGGACAACAATATAGCTTATTCTTCTCCATGTGCATATAGTTTTGCAAGAAATTTATGCCAATGCCACAAAATTTTATCTCTCATTCTAAAATTAACTTAATTAACTAAACATCTCACGTAGCTGGTGGGATTTAAACCCAAATTAAATTAAAGGAAGAGGAACATAAAATTTTGAGAAAATGTAAGTTTAATATCATTTATTAAAAATGTTGTTCACTTCATCCAAAGAGTGTGTAGATTTTGGAAAAATGATAATTGCAACTTTCATCGTTCACGTGTATATTGGTCTTTTTGAAATTTTGCTTCTTTGTGTTGTTAAAATTCATTCTTAGACACATATTTCTCAAATTTTTTTACGATATTTTTATACTATTAAACAAAATAATTATTTAAGCAGGATATTTTTTATTTTAAAATATTTATGGTTGTGTTTAACAAATTTTGGGATTTTTCAGATTATAAATTATATGATCATTTTATTATTAAGCCGTGACATCAAATTAGTCGTTCCTCTCCCTCCATCTATCATAATAATAATAATAATAATAACAATAACTATCTTTTCTATATATTTTTTAAATTCAAAAATACATATTCCCCTCTAAATAGTGTGTTATATATAATATCAATATTCCATACTTCCCAATCTTATTTTAAAAAAAAAAAAAAAAAAAAACAATCAACACATTATTCATAGCATAAATTTTTACTGTGCATGAAACAGACAAAGCAGACAGCCGTGGACACTGTGTTATGTGCACCAGCATGCTTGGTCAGAAATTAATTTCCATATAATAATTATGCAATATATACGCACATGTCTTAATTCGTGTGTGCGATTCAATTTTCTACAGTTAAAAACTTTGATTGTGGGTAATATTGTGTGATGATATTCTGTTAAAAGGTTCCACAAATTATTATTTTTTAATTGGTGATCTATTTCTATATTTTGGGAATATACGTCAATTTTATTGTCTTGTAAATGAAAAAACTCCACGTAATTAGTTGAGATTTGAATTCATGCACTTTCTTATATGGGTGAAAGTATGATTATACAAGGTTAACTAATTCAAATAAAGTATGATAATAAAAGGTGCAACATGGTAAAAAAAAAAAAGATTTTTGAGAATTTACATATATTGTAATTTTTGTCATATATGTTGTGTGTTAGAAATTTTTGTTTCCTACGATGTCGAAACGGGATCTTAGTTCTATAGATTTCATTTTTTTGGCAAGTCTAATATTTTTTAATTGGGATTATTAGTGCTAATGTAACCTTGTACATGTAATAGTCACCTCAGCATTAGATCAATGTAACGTCATGAAAAAATCAAAATTACAAAAAAAAATAATAATAATAAAGATAGTAGATTAAAACAAAAAATGACAATATAAATAATCAAATTGTTAAAGAGACAAATATGAATTATTATAATTATAAATTTCCCACGTGTGTGTGTGTATATATATATATATATATATATATATGTTTTATGCATGTGTTCAGCTGAAATTTTTACTGGTAGAAATTTTAATGATGTTCAACGTTGCGTGCAAATATTAAAGATGAGAAATTTAAATGAGATTTATTTATAACAAAAATCATGTGTATATTGTAATAAAACTTGAAGAATTTTCAACAAATTAGACATACCATTTGAACAAAAAAATAGAACAAATATATATATATATATATAGCTTTCCACATTAAAAAATTGACCAAGCTTTCCACATTAAAAAAATGACCAGAAAGGAACCTTATCAATTAATTTTAAATTTTCATTGGTTCTGTAATCTTTTCAATATTTATGAGTTTTTTAATTTCTTGGAAGGTACCTTCACTAAAAAGACAGATCGGATAGAAATTCCAGAATAGTCCAAATTTATCGTATTCAAACGTGAAACCCGTGCATAAAGAAACTATAATGGATATGTCCACCTTTTTCGAGAAAGTGTGCTCGTTTAATAATATTTTTATTATTTGAGTTTTTATAATTAATTATAAAAAAAAACCTAATTCATTCATAAAACCAACATATACTTATAGATAAAATTACACGTATTTCTTTCAATATATTTGAAACATTCTTGTATAGATAAAAAAAATATCTCGTGTCGACACCAAATGCCTGAAAAGTTTTCTTTTTGAATAATTATATGTAATAAAATTGAATGTGAAGTTTTAATTGACTTGTAAAATAGAGAAATTTAAAGTTGTGGTAAATACTCTTACCCTTTAATTTGGGAGCAGAGCATGGAAAAACGTTCTTTTGGGTTTTGATGATATTATAGTATCCGGTATTGGGTCACTCACGGTATTACTATAGACATCTCAGATCATAAAATTCAGTGTATTTTTACTTATGCACTGGATTTTTTATTACTGCAAATTTCAAATTCATCCTCTCATTTCATACTCTTCTATGAGTATTTGCTGTAATAGGAAAACATTTGGTTGGTCGCCAAAAAATGTAGTTAGTTATTTGCCAAACTTGGAAATTTTGTTCTTGATTTATTTAAGGATTCTGTGGTCACTTTAATGAGTGGATTAGTGAATCATGTCATTATAAAGTTGTGTGGAGGGCATATGTACACGTGCTTTTAATGGTTTAAATATAGTTTTCAAGAACATTAACCACATGAAATCAGTTCATGATGTCTTGTTCGGCTAGACTTCATAATTAGTTAGTTTACAAAAACTTTAATAATTTATAAGCTCAGAAAGAGGGTTAGTGAGATGCTACATGTATTATGCTCATTGCAGATTTAACGATTATCATTGACCAAAATATATGGAGTCTATTCTTGAGCCCACCTAAAAAACGATTCTCGTTAAAACCATGAATATGTTTAGTGCATTTTCTTGGTTTACGCGTGCATCATGGGCCTAACATGCCGACCTATTAGCAGTCAAGTAGGTATATTGTGCGTTGTTACAAGTATAAGAAAATAAAGTTGTGTCTTGAATAACAATTATAGCTTTTGGCCTAGTTGTAAGCGTTTGATCCTAACAATTTGCACCAGAGTGAGTTATATGAGTTCAAGTCTCCCAAGAAGCATATTTATATACTTATGGGCATGATTTTGAGCAGTACTGAGATGTAGGACCTCCTATCAAATTGCTGATGTTGCACCGTTTGATCTGGTTGACTAAGTGAGTCGTAAAATAGTGACATCAAATCTTAAAGGTACTGTATCTGCTGAGAATATGGATGACGATAAGGAAATCGTAACAATGATCTTCGTTTATTATCGTTATATTTTGATTGTTCATGATCGATTGATCAACAGAAAAGTGTTTGAGAACTCTTTTTCCTTTTGACCTATGCTGATATTGATTTGAAGTTCTATTGAATCAAATGCTATACCAATGTAGCCGTGAAAACAAATATGAATACTTGCTTACTCTAATATATATATGTATATGTGTATATATATATGAAACATTTGTGCACCCAAAAAATTAGCAGTGAAAACAAATATTTCTTGGGCCTTAACTCAGGCCCAAGCCTGCCTATCAGTTGGAGTCGCAGCGTACTTTTATAATTATCTCACTTTTTAATTAATTTTTATATCTTATTATCAATACTAGAATAACTCAAAAAAAAAAAAAAAAAAAAAAAAACCGCGATAAAAAAGCGTGAAGGAAAAGTTTCGACAGAAAAAGCGGTCCATCTTAATTTTGGGACTATTTTATTAATTCATATATTTTTTTAAAAAAGTCATAAAAATAAAATTTTAAATCTTAATAAAAATGCTAGAAAAGTGCAAGAAAAAATCGGTATCAAGTGCAAAGCGTGAAGAAAAATTTTGATTCGGGCAAAACGAGAAAAAAGAAGTGAACCTTAATTTTATGACTATTTTATTAATTCATAATTTTTTTTAAAAAGTCGTAAAAATATAATTTTTAATCTTAATTTAAATATAAAAAAGCAGATAAAGCGCAATTATGAAGAAGAGGTTTCGATTCGTGCAAAAAGAAAAAAAAAGGTCAATACCGCAAAAAATATATTAAAATATTGCGATTAAGTGTAAGTTTTTTGAATAATAATTTAGCTAATTTTTTTTTTTTTTAAAGTTAAAGTTAAAATTAAATTATATTATTTTTATTTTTATTGAGTTGAACTTTTAAATTTTAAATATTAAAAATTTGGTAGTATAAATTTTAACGAAAAAACCCAAAATGCACCGAAATATTCTTTAATTGTTACTCTTCATCTATACTATATCTATACTTCTATACTATATTATTAAGTGTGAGGACCTTAGAATAACTACCTTTAAGGACACCAAAATATTTAATTTCATAATTACCCTTCTTACCCTACTAAAACCCTTCTCAAGTCACTCCATATTTTAAATAAAAAAAATAAAAAAAAAAACTTTCCTTTTAAATAGAACAATTATTCTAAATTGAAAATAATTTCGTGTTAATTATTTAGTATTATTTGATCAAATTATAAATAACAATAGCACATGCAATGCATGTGCATCTTTTACTAGTAGTAAGAAAGTTTAAGCGATTCATTTATTTACATTTTTAAATTTTGAAAAATTAACTTTTTGGTCCATTAACTTTGACTATTTTTAGTTTTGGGTCATTAAGTTTTCAAAATTATCGGTACACTAAATTTGAAAATATTTGGCTTTCAATCCTATTTTTTTGAACTGCTGACGTGATATTAAAAAATATTGATGTGATTCAGTAAAATATTGATGTAACATTTGCAAATGTAAATTAGTGACATGCCTATGTCACATCACCGTCGGACCAAAATAGCAAAAAAAATAGAAGTTCATGTTCTAAAACAAAATTTTTATTGAACCAAAACCTAAAATTAGACAAACTAACGTAAAATCATTTTCCCAATAATTAATGTTTTTCCAGCCACAATTTTTTTTTATTATTATCATACAACAAAGATTTCATTAACCATTTAACATGTCATTACATAAAACTTTTTTCAAAACAAAGGTATTGCATTCACAAACAAGAAGTCACTGCTCTGGTGTAAGCTTCTTCTATCAATCTCGTGAGCTAACTGATTGGCACGTATTTGGCAATGGTGAATGTCACATTATCAATTTAACCAAAATAACTGAAAAAATAAAAATTAATTTACCGAAACTGAAAAACTTAATAAACAAAAATTCAAAATTGTATGAGTTCATGCATCAAAAAAATAATTTTCCAAATCTTCTAGATAGCCCATGTTGTGTAACATATATAAATAAGTGCCAATTACATAAACTATTAATGTGAAATCACGAGATCGCTAAAAACATCTCGTAAAAAAAATATTAACTCCTAGTATTTTCAAATCTTGAACATTAATATCTTGTGTTTTCAAACATTGTGCACACACACTTTTGTCCGTAGCGATGAAAAATTTTTCATCAATCTCGATATCTCCCATATTGTATATAGCTACTCCATATCCATTACATCTCACTCTAAGAAAGATGTGGCTGGAAAACATTAATTATTTCCAGCAAAATTATTTAATTTCATTTAAATGAAACCCTTCGTTCTTTTTTAGAAAACCACAGCCTTTATGCTCTCCAATTTTTGCCTTCAAATCTCTAATGAACTGATTCAAATTAGCTTCCGAAGATCCATTAATCCCCATTGCATTCTCCAACGAGTTCTTCACCTTCTTGACTTGCTTCCGAATCTCCCCTGACTCATCTCCATGCATCAAATATTTAATCTTCTCAGAAATCCTATTTCTCGACAAATTCAAGTTCTCATCACGTAGATTGATTCCAATCTTTAAATCATCCACCACCAATTTCCTGTTCGTAAATTGATCCGTCAACAATGGGTAACAAATCAACGGGACACCGCAATATAAACTTTCCAATATCGAGTTCCATCCACAGTGCGTCAAGAATCCACCGACAGACTGATCTGTAAGAACCTGGATTTGACTGCACCACGGCACGATCAATCCCCGACCTCGGACCCCATCCTCGAACCCATCCGGCAAGAAATCGGGTTCATCTGAGCTAACGATATCGGGTCGGAGCACCCAAATGAAATGCACCCGACTAAGCATGAGACCATGAGCAATCTCCTCAATGTCACGTTTGCTAGTGTGTGCATAGCTGCCAAAAGAGACGTACAAAACCGAGCTCGGCGGCTTCGTTTTGAGCCATTGGACGCAATCCGATTCGGGCCACAGGCTCGTGGATACGTGGCCTTTGGTGAAGCCAGGAGGGAAAATGGGCCCGATTGAATAGAAAGGCTGCTTCTCTTGTAAAGCTGAGATTGTGTCTTCTTCAAGTTCTTGAATCGTGTTACAGATCATGAAGTCTGCTTTCTTCGCGTCCTCGAAAGCTTTGTAAATGATTCGATGAACTGTGGTGTAAGTATCATCTTTGGCTTGTAAATAGGAGGCCAAATCCACGGGGAGAATGGATTTTACTCCAGGAATATAGTCGATTGCATCTATCCTGTTCTCTGTTCAAGATTGGGTGACAACATGGAATTTGGTATTAGCTCAAAGTTAACACACACACAAAAATTACTACGTAAACATTTAATTTTATCTAAAATTTAAATCTTGTATAGTTATCGCAAATTCGCATGCCAGGATTTACCAACCTCAGCGGCATTTTTCAACTATTTTACATCTCTGTGACTACTAATTAAAGGGAAAATGATTTTTTGTGGGTTCAATTTTAAGTTTTGGTAGTTGAGTTTTCAAATTTTAGTTTCGGTACATAAAATTTTAATTTTCGAATATTTTGGTTTTATTGTTCATCAATTTTATACCACATGATTAAAGTAAGGTGGATGAAATGAAAGATGACATCAGGAGTTTAATGCGACAAAAAGATGCATTCGATATTGGAAAAAAAATACTTTAAAATTATTGTTCGACCAACTATACTTTGTGGCTCGTAGTGTTAGACCACTACATGATTACATATGCATAATATGATGGTATCAGATATGCGAATGTTAAAATAGATGTGTGACAAAACACGTGATGATAGAATTAGAAATAAAATGATTATGAACTATTTATGTTTAGCTCTCATAAAAGATAAGATTTTGGAGAGACCTCTAATATGATTTGGTCATGTGAAAAGGAGATCAGACACAAACTCATTCCGACATTTCTTAGATTGACAGGTTAATAAAGAAGCAGCATGGGAGGTAGACCATTGAAAACGTGGATAAATGTAGTTAATGATGATGATATCTTAGATATAATTTAAAAGATGACACGTGTAAAAATCGTTTAGTTTGGAGAAACTAATATACACTGTAGCCAATCTCGTAACCAGAGAAACATTACCTAAAGAGAGTTCTCCGGTATAAAATCCCAACTGATCGTACAATTACAATATCTATGAATATCTTTTCTCGATGATGATGACGACAGTCGGCATTTTCGATGTATATTAGCATTTTTCGGCACATTATCATAAATTGAACCAAAATAATATAAAATTAAAATTTAGTTTATGAAAATCAAATTTTAAAAACTTAATGAACTAAAACTTAAAATCGAAGAAGTTGGCGGGAAAAAAATTTCCTTAATTAATCACAAAAGGATCTAACCCTGCAAAAGTAGAGCAAGAAATCGGAAAAATAAAAGTAAAATAAATTTCATCAAGAAATAGAAAATAAATATACTATTTTAAAATATATAAAAAAAACCAAAAAGCTAATTAAATATATTCTTTTTACATATTACTTACCAAAACAATATATAAATCATGCAAGAAGATTACTGTCTATATATTAAAATACATATACACATGACACAAAGCATACTACTTCTACACGTGTTAGTACACCAACATATACATATAATATTATAGAATTATAATGTACACGCAGCAGTCTAACTATTTCCCACGTATACTCTAGGTTGGACACGTGTCCCAATCCGTAAGGAATAATTTTTTTAAAAAAAAATTGAAAGGCTTGATTTAAACTAGTTTATTTATTGGAATCTTTTTTTTTTGAGTAAATTTATTTGAACATTAACGAATGAAGAACTTAAATTCATAATTTTTTTTAAAAATTGCACACTTAACCTAATCCAGATTCTAATGGACATAAAGATGTGGAAATTTACGTTTCATTGACTGTGACTTTTCTTGTTAATGCTAATAAATTATGGTCGGGTCATTCTTTGTTCGATACATTTTTATGGTGATGATTCAGGTACAATCTATATATCAGCGCAATTAATAGCCAAAATTTAATATTAATATGATATGTTGGTTTTTTTTTAAATATTTTTTTTCTGGTCGTATCAAAATTGGCGACGCTACGTTTGGACGAGAAAATCTCTAAAATAAAAAAAGTAGAGAAAGTTATTGCTTCAAAACCAAATTTTAATTAATTAAGTAATTACACGACCTGATGGTTAAAGGTTTATATAATTTTAACGTCAAAGGAGGTAAAGTAAACAGTGGCACAATGGAGGAGACCCGGGTTTTTACACCTCTATTAGAAATGGGTTGGGATATTTCAAGGGGAAGAAACATTAGTGTTTTAAAAAATTTTGAATTATGTTGGAATAATTTTTCCTATGTAGAAACATACTATAATTAAAAAAATTATAAAGATAAAATATTAAAATTAAATTTTGCTGACATAATAAAAATCTCAAATAGATCAATTTCTAATTTTCCCCAACAAAAATTAAATGGAACCTTACCCATACAAGCGAAATGGCCATGCTTCCTCAAGAGTTCTACGTGATAATACATCGTAAGAACAAGCGCCGGCTCCGTAAAAAACGATATATTCA
The DNA here is from genome assembly GCF_025594145.1 of Primulina tabacum. Classification (NCBI taxonomy): domain Eukaryota; kingdom Viridiplantae; phylum Streptophyta; class Magnoliopsida; order Lamiales; family Gesneriaceae; genus Primulina; species Primulina tabacum. Next base: position 10,665,297 of record NC_134554.1, read on the forward strand.
CTAGCCTGTACTTCTGGGCGATCATGGACGCCCACACGTAGAACGTGTCGACGATGAGGCTATTGATCGTCGGATCATCCTTCACCAGATTGCCAACAAGTTCATCCACATGTGCTGGAAACACATGCATTATCCCTTCAAAGAACTGGTCGTGGTTCAGGGAACGATCAAACCCTAGAGGGAAACCATCTGAAACGGTAACGTATCGCACGTCGAGGCCCGATTTACGTGTCCCGGCGAAGATATCGTCGTGGGTTTCATTGCTTCTGGATTTGGAGATCTGGTGGTGGATCGACTCCGTGTTTACGAAGGTGATCTTGAAGCCTTTTGATGCAAGTTTTATTGCTAGGTTTACGAATGGGATCACATGGCCTTGAAGAGGATATGGGAACATTAGTGCATGAGGCCGGTTTTGTTCATTATTTGACATTTTTTTCTTGAGGGATAACTTGAAATATTTGAAACAGAAGTTCAGTTTCGAACTGATGATGATCGGGTTTTCAAATGAGCCTTTGAGGGATCAAGCGTGGGATTATATATTACGCAATTAAATAAAATTGATCACTTCGATGATTGTTTAAAATCGTGTTTTCCTATAATAACTTTATATATATATTATATATATATAAATAATTTTAGTATAATAATTAAGTTTATTTTTTAAAAAATTTTAAATTTTAATATATATATATATATTATACTAAAATCATTATATATATATATATATTAAAATTTAAAAAATAAACTTAATTTAATTATTATACTAAAATCATTTAATACATGACAACTCATATGACCAATTTCGCGAATTTTCCTCAAAAGGGGGGAGGTATGTGCGGTCTATACTTAATCATGATTCGTCTTCGTCCAAGCCATCACCATTTTTATTATTAAATTAATTGTGTGTGATGTCCAACCCGCAGTGGACCCGTCCCATTTGGACGGATTTGAGCATATATTAAATGGATTATGGGGTGAGTTTCGGGTCCAATTCTTTTATATATGAGTATAAAGTGGATATTACGTGGATATAAATATTTTAGGATTTAGTTTTATTAATTTTATTTTTTAGTAGCTTATCTACTCCAATATAATAATCTTGATATCATAATGTTTGATTCGATCTAGGTGCCGGCGTAATCGAGATTTACATTAAACTTTATATAATAAAAGAATTCTATATATATTCTAGTCGTTATTTAAATTGAACTTCTACCAAATATTTAGAGATCTATTCGTTGTCACAATTATTAGTTTTTTGGACAGAGATTCATGAGGAAATGTCATTATCAGATTTACGACTATATTTCTGGAGCTACATATCTTCCAAAATTATTTTTTCGACCAATTAGTTAGAGTAACCTATATACTTCCGAGCATGATTTTAAATCCATGCTCTAGCTTTAATTAATTTGACTGATTTGATACAGATGAACGCCCCTGTGTCAGTTTATTTTTCTTAAAAAATTGCACACTTAGCGGCGGTTTTTAAAAAACCGTCGTCGATTTGCTGACATGCGGGCCCCACATGTTTTGAATTATTTATGAAAATTGGACATTTAGCGACGGTTTTGAAAAAACCGTCACTATTTGCTTCAAAACCGTCGTTATTTGCTTCAAAACCGTCGCTAAACTTTGTTATATATATATAAAAAAATTATTATTAATATAAAATAATAATTTAAATTTCTTAAAAAATTTGAAATTGAATTTATTTAATATAAAATAAGAATAAAATGAATGAGTGAACAGCGGAACCTACAAATAATGAGTGTGAATGTTAAAATGAATGTGAGAGAATAGATGTGTTAATGTAATGTGTATGTGGCATGTGGACCCACGATTTTTTATAACACCCACAAATGCGGGTGTCTAAGTCACAGGTCAACCTTCCCCTGGTTCGTCCCACTAGTAACTCCACTTTATACACACTCGAAACTTGTCTGCTTTCCTTTTCATGCAAAACTACGAATGGTTTTGTTTTGTTTTGTTTTTTTTTTTTCCTTCTTCAAATTCATTTATCATTGGACAAGTTAGTATTCAATAAATCTTACCTCATCAATATTTCCACAAAAGTATTTTTACGTGGTTTTTAAAAATGTTTTGAAATAATTTTTTTTAGATAGTTTATGATCAATTATAAATAAAATAGATGAAATTGAATTTTCATTACTCACCGTCTATGCGACGAATATTTCGAAAGTGATAAATAATACCTTTCAGGCAATCTGTGATATCAATAAATCGATAAATGATCTTACTGGAATAAAAAATATATACTAATATTTTAATTAATAGTTGTTGAGAAATTGGCTGCAAACATATCGAAGTAATAAATAAATATAAAAAACATATGTAATAAACGAATAATATAAGATCACATATTCCCCATATTTTCCCTCTTCATGTAACCGATATTATTATGTATATAAATGAATATAAAAATAAGAATCAGAAAAATATTAATAAAAATTCACGAACCCTTCTCGTCCGTTTATTTTCCCATAATGTGTCGGAAATATTATTATTTATATTATATAAATGAATAAAAATAAAAATAGGAACTATTATTAATAACTTTCATGAACACACAACGTGGCCCTATGCTTACTCATCCGATAGCGATTTCAAAACTAGAAAAAGGAGTATGCGACTCTCGACTATGTGATGATATGCTCCAGACGTTGGGGGTTGTATTTTTAGTTCGGTAATTAAGATTTTTTAAAAACATTTCCGGCCTCGTTAATTCTCGGGTCGTCGATGTTTAAATTTCACTATTTGTTGATTTAGGTTAAGCCGTATGTATGCCGGCTGGTTTGATTTGTCCCATTGTTTAGTTAATTCATCTTTAGTAACAAAGTACGTAAGATATGTATTTTTCTTTAATATTTGTGAGAGCATTTTAAGTACACCTGTAATTTGTATTATTTATTTATTTTTAAATCTAATTCAATAGTAATCGGGAACTGGATATGAAATTTCTATTAACATTTGCTTAAACTTATATCGATCGTGTTTGAATTAGTTTATTTTAGATAAGAATTAGTTTATTTTAGATAACTCTAAATGAAATTATTTTGAAGAAACAAAAAACTCAATTCTGGATTCACTATGCATTGAGCTTGATGAATTTTACATTCTAAAATTTTAAAATGCCAAGATTATGATTTTTCTTAAAATACATATCTTAAGTCACTGCTAGAAAAACACGGATTAGAGAGTGACAAATCGGTCTTTATTCGGTCTCTAAAGAAAAATAGAAACCGATTAGCGACTGATTTTGTTGGTATCAATAATATTGGTCGCTAAATGTGAGACACCGGTACAATTAATCGATCTCTCATTTTCTCTCAACTAGACTAGTAAACCACTTATTCTTTTTTTAAAGAAGAACTTTTATATATTTAATTTTATAATATGTTATTAATTTATAGACTTTTAGAGTAACTAATTTTCCCATAAGTACCACCGTCCTTGTTACGTTTATGTTTAGGAAAAATAAAATAGAAACTCAAATATCACAATATAATTTTATTTTATACAAAAATTTAATATGCTTAAATTTTGTATTTTAAAATCAATATATAATGCATCTATGTCAAAATATCCTAATATTCACGGCCGTGAGAAAAAAAAATTCGATAAAGATGACAATCAAACAGGATGTATGGACAGCAATCTCTTAAAAATAAAAAAAATTTTATATTGTTCGTTTGAACTACTTCCGTCTATTATCTTAGTTCAAATTAATATATTGGAAGACGGCCCTAGTGGGAAAACTTTAGTTTTTCCATGTATTTATTTATTAATAATAAGACATTTTATTTTCTTCCTAATTCTATACATTATATTTTATTTTTTACATTGATAATTTTTGTACTCTCGAAACAATATTTTCTATGTAAGAATATTTTATAAATTTGACAACATATATAATCAAAATCACAAATATACAGATTCAAAATGCAATTTTTCCCTTTATTCTATTTTGTAAAACTTTACCAAAATTTCTTGTATATTAGAAATATATGTTAGTAAATATTTTAACAAGTAAATTATCAAAACTTAGTATTGATCATTTTTATTTAGTTTAAGAAAAATACATACAAAAAAGTAAGATATTTTAATAATTTCATACAAATAATATATCTCACAAGTCGCAATGGCCGGAGTCATTCTTTTTCTTTTTTAATTCAATTTAAACTGTTGAAAAATCCATAGTTGAAAATTTCGATTGGCACCATTCTGACAGTGTCGTGTCAAACCAAGTCATCCCCTGGACCTGGCTCTGCTCGTACGAAGTTTTCTCCCAAATTTTCCACGCTTTTGATCTTTAACGTTAAAATTCTCGTACCTCTCTGGATTATATTGTATTTCCCCGGGAGAAGTATTATATATTGTATTTCCCCGGGAGAAGTATACATTAGACAACTCCTGATCGGGCCTGTTACCCAGTGAACAAGAGCCATGAAGATAAAAAACAAGCTTACTGAATCTGTAATCTTGATTATATTGTCCTTTTCTCTGGCATTAGCTGATAATCCCCTTTCTAATTCTTCCACCATCCTCACTGTTCCAAGAAAATCTTTTAACCAAGGATCAAATATAGCAAAACCTGGCTGCGAGACGAAGTGTGGAGATGTAATTCTTCCATTCCCTTTCGGCATTGGAAACAACTCAGGCTGCTCGATTGGCCGTTGGTTTGACATGAACTGTGATCATTCCGTCATCCCGCCTAAACTCACCATTACATCCACTAATCTTGAAGTTGTCAACATATCTGATAACGAAATACGGATAAAAAGTGAGGTTGCTGCGAGATGCTACACAGAATCAGGCAATATCACCCGACAGAACAGGATAGCCATCGACCTGACTGGATCCCCATACAGCTTTTCTGAGTTCAATAAGTTTACAGTTGTGGGCTGCGACGATTTGGCTGTGATTGTTGGTACCAGCGGCAGGAACTTTACCAGCGGATGTTTATCACTTTGTTCACAGCAGAGTGATTTACTGGACAGATATTGTACTGGAATTGGCTGTTGTCAAACTCCGATTCCGAAAGGTTTAAAGAATTTTGGATCAGCTCTTGGGAGTCTCAGAAATCATACTAACGTTTGGAGTTTTGCTACTTGTGGGTACGCATTTCTTGGGGCTCAGGACATGTTTGAGTTTCGGGTTTCAGATTTTTCAGACGTGAATTTTCAGAATAGGACAATCCAGGAAGTCCCTATTGTTATTGATTGGGCACTTGGGAGTGGAAACTGTGAGGAAGCTGAGAAATCTGCCGATTTTGCTTGTAGAGAAAATAGTGTTTGTGTTGATTCAAACACGGGTCTTGGAGGATACCGATGTAATTGCACAGTAGGGTACGAAGGCAATCCATATATAAGTCCAGGCTGCACAGGTTAGTTTATGTTTATCTGATTGTTTTAGATTGCTGTTTAGACTGGTTTGTTAGTTTGACTTGGTAATAAAGAAAATATTGAAATGGGTTCTTTATCATTGAAGATGAAACCTAAATTGTCATAGGAAATTAATAATCCAGATGACGACATTAATTTATTGATCTCTACCTCTATATTAATGTGTATGCTTATAGTTGTGGATATTTGTACCGTGAATTTAATAATTCGGCGAATATGAACTTTAGGACGGAGAAACTATGATACTATGTTGGGATTTAACCACATAGAAGATGAATCAAGTCTAATATTTTGGTAATATCACCCCTCGCTGCATATGCTTCAACATGTAGAGAAATCATAGGGATGCTTCAGAAATACTAATGTGTAGAAGTCGATGAATTTTTTTTAGATAAAATCTACAAGATTTCCTTCTAGTTCAGTAATATGTATTGCAAAGAAAGAGCTAACAATAGTTATATTTTATATCAAATATATATGCGTTATATGTCATAGATTTGCGACTCTTAAACTGATCCTTATAGTCCATAAGAATTGGTTCTCTCTTAAGGGAGGGGCTTTCGGCGTCAAATTTACGTGTTCATTTATGGTTTTCATCTCAATTTTCCGGGCTTATTGTTCCTGACAGACATAATGTCATTCTTTGTAACAGACATAAATGAATGTGATAATACTCCGTGTGATGCAAACGGTGTTTGTACAAACACTCCAGGGAGTTTTAGTTGTGCTTGCAAAAAAGGATACTCGGGCGATGGAAGAAAGGACGGACATGGATGCATCTCTGTCAACTCTCAGTTTCCAGTAATAAAATTCTCCTTGGGTAATTTATTTACCAAGTTTGTGCCAATAGACAAATCATTATTTTGTGTATTTATAATGCATAAATGTATAATTTTAATCTCGTCAAATGGATGTTTCAGGTTTCAGTATTGGATTGCTCTCCATTTTTATTGGTATCACATGGATTTATTTTGGAGTCAAGAAAAGAAAGATTGTCAAAATGAGAGAAAAGTACTTCCACCAAAATGGTGGGATCCTTTTGAAGCAACAGATTTCATCTATTGAGGGTGGAGTCGAGTCGAGTAAAATCTTCTCAGCCGAAGAGCTAGAGAAGGCCACTAACAAATACTCTGAAGACCGTATCCTTGGCAGGGGTGGTTATGGCACGGTATACAAAGGAATCCTACCTGATCAACGAATAGTCGCCATTAAGAAATCAAGAATAATGGACCAGAACCAAATCGAACAATTTATAAATGAGGCGATTGTTTTAACTCAAGTGAACCATCGAAATGTTGTTAAACTTTTGGGATGTTGCTTGGAGAGTGAAGTTCCTTTATTGGTTTATGAGTTTATATCAAACGGTACACTCTTCCATCACATACATAACAGTGCGGCAACGCCTTGGTTTTCTTGGAGCAACCGCTTAAGAATTGCTACTGAATCTGCTGGTGCACTTGCCTATCTCCACTCTGCTGCTTCAATGCCTATTATCCACAGAGACGTAAAGTCCAGCAACATACTTTTAGACGACTCGTACACTGCAAAAATATCAGATTTCGGCGCTTCAAGACTGGTCCCTTTAAACCAAACACAAGTGACAACTCTTGTTCAGGGGACTTTAGGCTATTTGGACCCTGAGTACTTCCAAACGAGCCAGTTAACAGAAAAAAGCGACGTTTATAGCTTCGGGGTCGTTCTTGCCGAGCTAATGACTGGGAAAAAACCCCTTTCACCTACAAAATCAGAAGAAGAGAGGAACTTAGCCACATATTTCATCATGTCCGTTAAAGAAAATCGCCTGTTTCAAATTCTCGAGCCTCGACTCTTGAAAGAAAGTAGTTTCGAACAGTTGCAACGAATTGGTGAGCTTGTGAAGAGATGTTTGAATTTGAAAAGTGATGAAAGGCCAACAATGAAAGAAGTGGCACTGGAGCTTGAAGGGATAAGGAAATTAACTGAACATCCATGGATTCTTCAACAAGATAGAGAAGAAAATGAGGCACTTTTAGGTGAACATTCGGGACAGACATCAGATTTGTATGCAACCAATTTAGGCCCAGAATTTAGTTCAGGAGCACATTATATCCAAGAAGATACTATGGACAGTCCTATGATTTATCCCACTCCCCGTTAGTCGTTTGTTAGATTGGTAGCCAAAAATCGAGTTTCCTTTTTAGATGGCAATAGCATACCTAATTCTTTTATAGTCCTCCGTCTTGGGTCGATGAGATTGTACAGATAAATTATATTGTGATTATCAGATATTTGAATAGGATGTGAAATAATACTTAATATTTTTTTATAATTCAATATTGCAACCAAAACTTTGATTTGATTTGATTACTAATCCTATTAACCCAACCAAATGCAAAAATTTACAGTATCTATTACTTTTTTGGGGTGTTTCTATTCCTACCGATGATTAGGGATGTAGTCGAGTCGAGCCGAACTCTTGAATGTTTGAGCTTGGTTCGTTTATAATCGAGCCGAGCTCGAGCTTTATTTAACGAATATATGCATGGCTCACGAGCTTATTCAAGCCTTTATCGAGCCTAAACAAGTTTAATAAATATTAATTATACATTTAAATTTTCATTAAATTAATTAAAAAGTAAATTATATATTTAAAGAAAAAAATATTATTCTTATTAAAATTTGTAATAATAGATTTTTCTATATATTTCATAAATAATATGCAAAATCAATAAATCAAATATCAAAACTATTATTTTTTCATCTAAAAGATTACTCATGAACTTACCAACGAATATGTTCACGAGCTAACGAGCCGAATACTGTAAAGCTTGAGTTTGGTTTGTTTATCTTAACGAGCTTAATTAAACGAGCTTTTATCGAATCGAGCTTCGAATAGCTCACGAACGGTTTGTTTCGTTTACATCCCTACCGATGATGGTATTCATCGACACTCTAGACTTCTGTGCATTTACGCTTTCTTAGACGCCAAAAATATTTCTTGATTATTATTGAGTAAAGCATTTTTTATTCGATTGCTTCATGAATACCAAGTCAAAGAACGAAAGCTCATTAGCTGTGGACTATGTAACATTCGGACAAACGAGTCTGCTTCAGATGTGACAATCTTTGAATTTCCTCGTATTTTTGTGGATCTTAACTCTTCCACTACGTAGAAAAAACACAAAATCATCTCTAAGTCGACTTCCCGATATGATTAATTAATGACATGTTCTCCTGACCTGAGGGTGAATCAACCGTAAAAGTAAGTAATACCATCAGCATATAGCAAGAACTCAACTCTAAATGAATGTGAGAAGCTGTAAAAAGAAATTTTGTATTATTAACTGTAGGAGATTTGGGTTTCCTTGGAGTACTCTACATATGGCTCTTAATTTGCTACATTTAATATTAACTGAATTGTTTTTTTTAGTCCAATTATTATTATTGTTAAATTAAATTGTGTCTATATTTGATTTTCAAGGTTATTTTATTGATTAAATTATTTTTAAAAAAGTTTATTTATTTAAAAATTTACAATTTATTATGTCTTCCATTAATGTTTAGCCTTTTGAGTTACTAGTTTGGTGTGTTGGATTGTGTCTATAATGTAATTAAAAGAAACTGGTATGATATACAGATGCACATGTTGCGTGCTTGTATATTTTTCTTTTTGTTTTTGTTTTTTATATTTCAATAAAATTTTGTAATTAGTTGGAGTAATATCTATTATTACCATCTATTAGAAACACTTGCAGAGTTATTAATTTGGTATGGATGATGAAGTTTTTTTGCTTTGCCTAAAATACCCTCCATTTATTTTTAAACTAAATCTCATATTTTAAAGGAGTAAGAATTAATAATTATTAATAGTAATTATTTTAAATACTAAATATATTTTCATGTAATATAGAAATTATATATATGTATATAATGAAATAAAATTATATATATATATATATATATATATATATATATATATAACGAAATCAAAGTGTATTACATCAGAGGGACATAAAAAGATATTTATATATATTAAGATTATATCAAAATAAATTAAATAATAAATCGTGCTGTGATATAAAATCAATAAAAATGATATTTTAACCATCTTATATATAAAAAAATAAAAAAAAATTATTAACAAATTTGGAGTGCAAATAATTCTGTGGAGTACATCTTCTTTTCGGGTGTGTATTACAATTGATGGGATTTGGCAGAAAATGTACACTTTTGTTTGTCTACGCTTTCTTAAATGCCAAAAAGATTTTATGGATTATTAATGATTAAAGCATTTCTGCCTCATAAATACCAAGTCAACAAATCTCATTAGCTGTGATTTTTAGATAAAACGGCTCTCTGTTCACGAGCCGCCAACTTTGAATTTCCTCGTTTTTTTTTTTTTTGCGTAGGACACAAAATCATCCAAGTCAACTTCCCAATTATTTGTAATTCAACTTGTTTCATTTGAAATTCAAAAAAAAAAAACAAACAAACAAACTTGTTTTTCATTTAATTATTTTCATACACACATATATATTATCATGTCCTTTAATAATAGAACCACAGTTTGATGAGATCAAAAGAGTGAAGAGAGAAATAAATTTTGGATTCTTTAAACTCATTGTAAATAAAATTTTATTTATTTTTATACAAACGAATATTGTAATAAAAAACATCGTGGTTGTCAAAAAAATTTGAGAAATTGATTATTCTAGTCTATTTCAAAGTCATAATTTCAAAAATGGCCTTGTTTATTACACATTTTGCATTATGTCTTATTTAATTAAAAAAATCCTAAAATACCATTTTTCTATGAACACACATGTTCCATTTTCGTAATTCATTTGTTTAATTATCTATTATTTATCTTTAAGAGTTGATTTAACATTTTTTGTTTTATTTAATTTATAATATATTAATTTTTTAATACTACTTATATCAATAAACATATTTTAATAAAATTATGAATTGTTAGTTTGAATTAGTGCATACGAAACCATCAAGATTATAATATTTTAATTACGATTGTTGCTCATCTAAAATAATATAAACAAAATCACTAATCACCATGGTTATGAAACGTAATAATTACATCAATGTGAGTTTATACAAATTGTTAGGATCGATTAAGGGGGTAACCGTTGAGCTAAAATAGCTCGGTTCTTGAAATATTGAACACCGATGAATTAAATCGAGTTTGGTGTTCAAACCAAGCGGAAAATACTCGAAATAATCCTTCGTAGAAACCGAATAAATATTTTGTAAACCATTTAAAATATATGCAAGTTGAATGAGTAAAAAATATTCAGTTGAAGCATTTTATCAAACACTTGGTATACAATATTTTGATATTTGAAGAACACATAAAATGCTTCAACAATGCATCTTTAAAAACAGTGAAAATGATAAGCAAATGCAATAAACAAATAGACACGAATTTGTTTAGGGATGTTCGGAGATTTCAAACACTCCTACGTCACCCCTTCTTTCCCTTGGGAAGGATCCACTAGAAGACTTTGATTTATATAACTACTTATACAAACCCATTCCGGAAGGGCAGCACCCAACTAGAACTCCTAGCACTCAAGATTGTAGGCAGCACCTCACAATCAGCATATTGTTTAATGTCTCATATGCAAAGACTACATACACAAGTTTATTGTCTTTGTGCAAGACTCACTCAACTAATCTTTGAAGTTCAACTCTCTTGTAAATGTGTGAGTGTTTGTGTGTGAGGAATTTATCATTTACAGTGTATATCTCAAATGTATCCTCACACAAGGGCTTGTGCTCTCAACTAGCTGATATCTTCATGCTAACTGCCCATGCTTTGAATTCACTTCAAAAGCTCTTGTTTGATCTTCAATATGTTGTATTTATAGGCTCCAACACTGATATATATATTAGACACAAGAATATGACCGTTGGAAAGTTTCTGTGCTGTTTCTGAAATTGCAACGGTCAAATTCGTCTTGCTGGACATTTTATCGACTGGTCAACTATGGTCAACTGGTCAACTCAACTGGTCAATCAGTTCAACTGGTTCAGTTGGCCTAGTTCAGTTCAACTGGTTCAGTTGGACTGGTTCACTGGCCTTCAGCTGGTCTGGTTCAGTTTCAGTTGGTCAGCAGCTGGTTCGGTTCGGTTCGGTTCAGTTGGTTGGTCAGTTGGTCAGCAGTTGGTTCAGTTGACTCAGTTTCAGCTGATGTGCTGAAATCAGCCTAGCTGATTTCAGTTTGTGCAGAACCAGTAACTTCATCGTCATTTATCAGCATCTTAAGCTTTGATTCAGACTTTGACTTCTGAAGATTATTTGTAGATCATCGTCTTATCTTTCCAACGCATACTGAATCGCTTCATTTCGATAACCGAGCTGAGAGATATGACCAAAATACCGCAGCTGCTCAAACTCAACTGATTGCTGTTTTCGTGTGATCAGTTTGGTAATTGAGCGATCAGTTAGACTATGATAACATCCGATTTTGCCCAACTGACGTGAGATACGATTTGTTCCAAATTGAGTTTTATAATCAGTCCAGTTGGCGGATTGTCATTTGGATAACCCAGTTGAGAGATATCATCAAAATACCGAAGCTCGCCAGAAATTCAGTTTGTGCAAAATTCAGTTTCAGCTTGCTTCTTGTGTTTGCAACTTCACACTTGAGTAAATATGTTAGAAACACAATAACAAGTTTTGTTAACATCAAAATCAAGATTGCGAACTTGAAAAGTTCCAACACAAATATAAACAAAAAATCTGATGGTCTCAATTAAATCTCTACTTTACTTCATGCTAACAGTTTATGAGTATGCACAACAAACCTTCAAAAAATAAAATTCATAAAAATGATACTCGACAAAAGAATTATCTCAAATTATCACCACTCTATGTCCAAATGCATGAAATTCATAAGATTATTCGAGAAATTGCGAAAATCAAATAAAGAGTTTGATATAAAAAAAAATTGATTGTGAATAGAGTTTACATGATAGGAGATATCTATGTAATTTGATATGATAAAAAGACTATTTTGGTAAATTAATTTAACTGAAGACTAAAATTGATTATAGCAACGGTGTGAAGTCTATTTAGACTTGATGACATGAGCGATACATGTTAAGGTTCTAATCCCGACCTGCATGAAAAAAAACTCGCTGGTTGAAACAACTAAGTAGACTAAATTGTATGGGCCACAGTGATGTGCACATAACATGGCAAATCAATGTAACGTCCTCGCAGCAAGTCAGTCAACCCTGCGTAAAAATATGAAATCAACGAGTAGCTGCCTTTACTTTCTCTACCTCACAATGTCGACTCTTAAGCTCTAAATTATCTTCACCAACTCTGTGCAGATTCCCAGAAACTGAAAATGTATCCACCATATTCCACTACTTCAATCCAGAAAAGAGCATATATTTGATCAAGTTATACATTAGATGGTGTAACAATCACAACCATGTTGTTAGAATCCATTTTCTTCCATCTTTTATTATGCCTCCAATTGGCACTAGCAAGAACGGATTCAAGATTTATCACACAAGGTGCAACAATCACCCAGCCTAATTGCCAAAGAAGCTGCGGGAATTTAACAGTCCCATATCCATTCGGTGTTGGGATCGGAACGAGCTGTTCTTTGAGCGCCCGGTTCAATGTTAACTGCAACACTTCATTCAATCCTCCAAGACCCTTTGTAAACACAGGAAATCTGGAGATTGTTGACATCACAGATGGCACAATAAGGATCAAGAACTGGGTCGGCCGAACCTGCTACGTCCCGAATGGGCTTGTGAATTTCAGCATTTCTATCAATGTTTCAGGGACACCTTTCACCTTTTCTGAATCGAATAGGTTCACGATCGTGGGGTGTGATGATTTCGCAGTGATACAAGGATCAGAACCACGCAATTTCAGCAGTGGATGTGTCGCGATGTGCTCCAGTACCATGGATGTGATCGAAGGGGAGTGTACTGGAATCGGATGCTGCCAAACTGCGATTCCGAAGGGTTTACAGAACTTTGAAACAAGATTGATTACTATCAATCGTCATGAAACGGTTTCGTCATTCAGCCCTTGTGGATACGCCTTTCTTGGAGATCCCGAGAGCTTTAGATTCACCATAGCAAACCTCGACGACACGAGTTTCCTGGAAACAGTCGTTAACGAAGTGCCGGTGATTCTTGACTGGGGCATTGGGTCTCAAAACTGCAGTGAAGCTCAGAGGTCTAATGATTATGCCTGCCAGCAGAATAGCTATTGTGTTGATTTGGCGGATACCGGCCGTGGAGGATATAGGTGCAATTGTTCCGAAGGTTTTGAGGGGAATCCATATCTGACTCCAGGCTGCATGGGTACGTATATTTTATCTCTAAGAATCTCTCACATTGGTAAAGAGTGCCCCTAGATAGCTGTCTACAAATGGACTAATGAATTACATGTAATTCTCTTTGGCAGATATAAATGAATGCGAAAATAATCAGTGCGATGCTCATGCGACCTGTATCAACAACCCAGGCAGTTATATCTGCTCTTGTGCGAAGGGATACGTTAGTGATAGAAAAGGAGATGGACGCAGATGCTTTGCTAAGAACTCTGAGTTTCCAGTTCTCAAGTTTGCATTAGGTACTCATTTTAACACCCATATTTTTTTCATTGAATCTTCAACCAAATTTCCTACAGTTTCATTATTTCGAGTTCAAAAGTAGGAATTTTATCAAAAGATGCATAATTTTCAAATCTGTTGCAACTATAGTGGACCTTTACATCAACTGAGGCATAATAAGTCACCTTTGCTTGATCTTTCTCGATTCAAATCCAGGCATGAGTTTTGGCTTCTTAGGCTCAATAATTGCTGCGACTTGGCTATATTTCGGTATCAAAGCCAGGAAGCTAATGAAACTAAGGGAGAAATTCTTCCAGTAGAATGGCGGATTGCTGTTGAAACAGCAGCTTTCTTCCAATGAGGTTAGCATGAAATCGACCAAGATCTTTACTGCTCAAGAACTCGAAAAGGCAACCAAGAATTATGCAGAAGACCGAGTCCTAGGCCGGGGAGGTTATGGCACAGTCTACAAAGGAATTTTGACCCATCCACATCAAATTGTGGCCATCAAAAAGTCTAAAGTGATGGATCAGAACCAGATCGAACAGTTCATAAACGAGGTGATTATCTTGACTCAAGTCAACCATCGAAACGTGGTGAAACTTTTGGGTGGTTGTTTGGAGACCGAGGTCCCTTTATTAGTTTACGAATATGTCTCAAACGGGACATTGTTCCATCACATCCATAACAGCGGCGGGATGCCTTGGTTCTCGTGGGACAATCGTCTGAGAATAGCCATTGAATCTGCTAGTGCATTATCCTATCTTCATTCTTCAGCAGCAATGCCGGTGATTCACAGAGACGTAAAGTCGCCAAACATACTTCTAGACGAATACTACAACGCAAAAATATCAGATTTCGGGGCTTCAAGATTAGTCCCCATTGATCAGACACAAGTGAGCACTCTAGTCCAAGGGACATTGGGATACTTAGACCCCGAGTACTTCCACACAGGCCAGTTAACTGACAAAAGCGACGTCTATAGCTTTGGAGTCGTTCTTGCAGAGCTAATGACAGGGCTGTGACTATAAGTCCTGAACCTAGCACTGGGCCTTACACAATGCAGCATACTGGCCAATAGACATGCCCCGTTGATTTGTTTTCATTCATTTGAAGTTAGAATTTTGTAATTTATGTCTTCCCATTATTAAGCCTTTTGAGATACTGGCCTTCCCTTTTTCTGAAATATATATCAATCGTTTGCTTCGATGATTGAATTAATTATTTTTATTTAATTGAGATATTGTTTTCAGTTGCTACATTTATTTCATTAGCTGATAAGATCTTTCATTCTGGTGAGATATAACATAAGAGTAGTCACAATATATCCAAAGATTCGGTTTTAGTTTGGTCACTCAGGTCCATATATTTTTATGAATCCACATGTCTATGGATAACAATAGACCAGATTCAAACCCGAGCCGAGATTAAACTCACCCCGAATTAGACCTAGTGTCTCTTGGTATTTGGTGAACCACCCCGCCTCCTATTATATACATCAATATATTTATAAAACTATACATGTATAAATGTTGACTAATAAATGCACTAATCCCTTCATAATACTTAATGTTGAATTAATTGTAGCTATTATGATATGTTTAATATTATTACATATATAAATTATAATTATGATTTTTTTTATTAGTCGACCATATTAATTATGAATTTTTTTTGTTATTTCTTGAATATAAATTAACATATTTTGACTTGTGTTAATATTTTTTGATTACTAAATAATATTAATGTAAATATGAAAAATAATTTGATAATTTATTAATTTTTAAATATTTTATTATTGTGTGATGATTACTATTGAAAAACTATAATTTGAAAAAAAAAAAAAGTGCTAAAAAAAATTAATGGGTCTAACGAGTTTAATCCAGATTGGACCCGTTGGGTAGTGAGGTGGGTCTTGGGATGTAGCCGATACTGACACCGAGAGACGAAATCTAAGGGATTGAATGAGATTAGATACATCAGTAGTTTTAGTCAAAACTCATCGCAAAAACACACCAAGTTTTTTATTAAATCAAATAAAAGTTATCCGCCAGCCACACATTAAAATAAAATATAAAATAAACATAATAAATCAAATAACATAATGGTTAAAAATAATATATATTCTAAACCAATTTATCACAATCTTTATGTTTTTTTTTAATTGTCAAATCCATTCTATCAAAATCGAACGATGTTTGAATTTCCGTCTTTCAGCTTTTAAAGTGTTTATGTTTTAATTTTTTTGAATGTCACATTTAACTTATTATTGAGATTAATCTTATAAAAAAAATTTAAGTACTAGTGCATATAAAAAAACGCACGCTGAGCAAATTTATACGGTTAAATATTAAGTTAATAAAAAATAATTATATATCAATCTTTTGTTGCTCTAATTTTTATACAACTAAATGAATTATAGTAATTTAAGTTTTATTATTGCCCTTTATTGGGAAAATTTGATGGTTTTGATTTGTGAACATGTTATGGATGATAATTAAAGACTATATAGTAAAGTACCTTATTACTCTTTACTTTCAGGTAATTGGATTGATTTTTTAATGTCAAGCGTGTGTGATAGCTAGGAGAGGCTCGTTGGCAGGGCGGAGCTAGGATTTGTACATCGGAGGTCGAAACTGAATATTCCAAAATAATTATTTATTAGACCAAAGTTGTCAAATGCCAGTAAATAAGCACTCTGGTCGAACACAAGTAAGATCATCTCAACTCCAAAAGGCCACTAATAACAACTCCCAAACCGGATCATTGGCAGGGACGGTTATGACACAGTTTAAAAAGGAATTATACCCGATCAACGAGTAGTCGCTATTAAGAAATCAACAATCATGGCGAGATGTTTATTTTGACTCAAGTAAACCATCAATATGTCGTTAAGCTTTTGGAATATTGCTTAGAGAACAGAGTTCCTTTATTGGTTGATGTGTTTATATCAAATGATATGGTCTCTCCCATATATGACAGCGGCAAAACACGTTGGTTTTCTTGGAGCGACCGTTTAAGAAATGTCATGCATTGTCCAGTCTTCATTCTCCAGAAGCATTGCCGATCATCCACAGATTCTTGATGACTCTAAAATCCAATCGCTTGTTCCAAATCTTGTATCCCCAAGTATTTAGAGAAGGGAGTTTAGAGCAACTCCAGACCGTTGCAGAGTTCATAAAGGGATGCCTTAAGCTACACGGCGAAGATATGAAGACGCTCAAAGGTACGGAAGTTTTCGAATCATCCATGGATTCAGCCAGAGGTTCAAGAAGTTAGGGATTTATGAACGAGGAAAAATCAACAGACTTCTACTCTGTGACTATGAGTCCTGAACCTAGCACGTGGGCGTACACAATGTAGCACACGGTGAGTTCCCTCGCAATAAACAACCCCACTGATAAGTTTTCCATCAATTTGAATAGAGAAATTTCGTAATTCATTATCTCATTTTTAAGCAATTCGAATGAACAGTTTTTATGCTTCTCCCTTTTCTAGTGTTTTTCTTCTAATCTTCAAAGCTGTTGATTTCTTGACTTGGTATATAAAATATTTCGAATAAATGAACACAGTGTTTCTTAGAAAACTCGAAGGAAATGGAAAAGAAAAGATTTTTTAATCATCATAAACACACAAACACATATAATATCACAAGTTTAAGTACGAGATTTCGAACAAGAGACTCAATTGTAACAAAACTCATTTTCAACTAAAAAAATGGCCAAACATTGAAATAGATTCTCCAATATTGCTTATATATATATATGAGATCTTCCCATTTTAATTTTACAAGTCAATCAACACAAAATTTACTCAATCATCCCAACAATTATTCCAAACTAAAATGAATAAATACATGTTAACCAACAAATAAGAATAATAAATAAGTGATACCAAATGAGTGAATCAAGCCAATCGAAATTATAAATAAATAAATTATTACAAAGTCTAGCAGTTTCTTCAATTTCTCATCTAATTTATAAATTCAAAGATCTAATGATCATGCTTGTCAGCAGAATAGCTATTGTGTTGATTCGGATACCGGTGATATCGATGCAATTGTTCCGAAGGATTTGAGGGGAATTCATATCTAAGTCCAGGCTGCACAGGTAAACATATGTTCTTTGCAAGAATTTTTTATGCAACAGCAAATATTTTACATGGAAAGCAGTCAAGGAGTGTGGCATAGTTTAGCTAGCTGTCAGCTATAATTTTTTATGCAATAGCAAATATTGATTGGCAGATATCAATGAAGGCGAAAGTAATCTGCGCGACGCTCATGCGCATTGTATCACACTCCTGGTGGTTATAACAGCTCTTGCACGAAGGGACGCATTAGTAGTGGAAGAAGAGATGGGCACGGATGCATTGCTCAGAACTCACAATTTCCAGTTCTCAAGTTTGCATTAGTTACTCTTTTTAATTTGAATTTTATCAAAAATGCATATTTTTTAAATCTGTATGCAACTTTGGTGGTCCTCTTCATCAGAAAGGCATAATTAATCACCTTTGGTTGATCTTTCTTGATTTGAATCCAGGCACGAGTCTTGGCTTCTTAAGCTTAATAATTGCTCTGACTTGGCTATACTTTGGTATCGAAGCCAGGAAGCTTATGAAACAAAGGGAGAAATTCTTCCAGCAGAATGGCGGGTTGCTATTGAAACGACAGCTTTCTTCCAAGTAGGTTGACATGAAATCAACCAAGATCTTTACTGCTGAAGAACTCGAAAAGGCGACCAATTATGCAGAAGACTGGCATAGTTTACAAAGGAATGTTGACTAATCCCCAGCAAACGGTGGCAATAAAAAAGTGAGTAATGGATCAGAACCAGATCAAACAATTCATAAACGAGGTGATTATCTTGACTCAAGTCAACCATCAAAAGGTGTGAAACTTTTGGGTTGTTGTTTGGAATATGTTTCACACGGGACATTGTTTCATCACATACATCACAGTGGAGGGATGCCTTGGCTCTCGTGGGACAATCGTCAGAGAATTGCCATTGAATCCGCAAGTGCATTGTCGTATCTTCTTTCTTCGGCAGCAATGCATGTCATCCACAGAGACTTTAAGTCGCCAAACACACGTGAGAACAAGTCGAGTCGGATCTAGCTCGAGTACTGCTTGAGCTCGACTCTATTTAAATTTTGTAAACTCGAGCTGGACTCGAACTCGAGTCGAGTGACTTGACTCGAGTGAAAGGTCGGATTCTGATCGAGACGCTTACGAGTAACTTGGCTCGGTTGCACTCAACTCTCACTTAATTTAAAAAATTGCATAGAAGGTTAAAAAAATGATAATAAAATTACCAAGAATCTAGAAACTAACAGAAGCTAAAAAAACTATGTAATAATAATAATTGCACGAATTAAATTAAGGAATTATTAGTAAAAATATTATGCTGCTATACAGCCATTTGTAATAATAAATGAAATGTAAGCGGCGGGTACTTGCCAAAACCCTACGCCCAGACGCTTTGCAAAGTCGAACACCACATTATATATATAAACCAAACTGTACTGTGCACACCTCACCACCGACTTCTTGCCCTAATTCATTTGCTGCCTTCTTCACAATCGATAACCGCCGCAACTTTGAACTGGTACGTGTTTCCCCTCAATTTCTATACGATACGCACCCCAAGTTTGTAGCTTTTTTATCTTCAATTTTGTGTGTAAACGCTTTGATTCTTGTCGAACGATGTGGATTGATGTTGTTTGTTTTTAAAGGTTGGATCGATGTCGGACGAGGAAAGAGAGGAGAAGGAGTTGGATCTCACCTCTCCTGAAGTTGTCACCAAATACAAATCCGCTGCCGAAATTGTTAACAGTGAGTCTCGCGCTTTATTTTCTCTTTACGTGTAACTGTGTGCGCGACAGCGTTGGTATGTTTGTATTTTTGGGTATTTGACGGTTGTTATTGGGAGGTTGCTTTTTTTTTTTTTGTGGCTTTTATTTTTTGGTTCTTGTTTTGTTTGGGTGTTTGATGGATTTGGTAATTTGGTGTAGAGGCATTGCAATTAGTGTTGTCAGAATGCAAACCGAAAGTGAAGATTGTAGACCTCTGTGAGAAAGGAGATGCTTTTATCAGAGAGTAAGCAATTCGATTTAATTTGAATATTGCTATGCATATATTATTGTAAAGTATGTTTTTAAATCATGTTGTTTTAATTTCAGGCAGACTGGAAACATGTATAGGAATGTGAAGAAGAAGATAGAAAGGGGTGTTGCATTTCCTACTTGCATCTCAGTGAACAATACGATCTGCCATTTTTCACCATTGGCCAGTGACGAGACCGCGTTGGAAGACGGAGATATATTGAAAATGTAAGTTTGCCAACTTACCTGCACACAAATTTATGCTTTCGCCATATAGAATGAAATGGTTTCATCTTATCTTTATATTGGGACTTCTGTATGTCACGTGATTGGTTTCCTAATTGCAGTGATATGGGGTGTCACATAGATGGCTTTATTTCTGTTGTTGCTCATACCCATGTGCTTTCGCAAGGACCTGTCACTGGCCGGGCAGCTGATGTTATTGCTGCTGCAAATACTGCTGCCGAGGTTGCTCTCAGGCTCGTGCGGCCAGGGAAAAAGGTTTTTCCCTTTCCTTGATCTTTTTCTTTTGGTATAAGTTTTAGTTTCTTGTTTTGACCCGTAACGGTTTTTTAATTGGTTTAATACAAGTGATGTGCTGTTGAAATATAAAGCATTTTGTAGTTTGATTTCCTATTTGGATTCAAAAATTTCAGTGACTTCCAAGTTTGGAATATAATATTACTATTTCTAGCTTATAGTTGGTAACGTTTTGTCGAACTCAATTAAATTACTGTTATTTCTGTTACTTTTTAATTTACTTTTCTGTAGCCATTTGTCAAGATGATTATTCAATCTTTAATTTTGTAACTTTGTGATTTGTGCGTGGCCTTTAATGTGTACATATGGATCATTTTGAATCAGTATGTATTGAAGGCGTTAATGTTGTAATCTGACTCCCGATGCTATGGGGAATTTTGAACAATTTGATTGGTGATTTACTTACCAGTACCAGACTACCAGTCCTGTCTGTTTAACAATTAAGGGTTGTTAAAAGGTGCTCCTCGGGCATGCTAGCTAGTAATATTGAGGTCTAAATGTTTAGTTGTTATATTAATGGAAACTTACTCGTTTATTATCTTGTTACACTTTTTGCAAGTCCATTTGGTTGTATTGGTTGAAATTTTGATTTTACGAGTATTATCCTTTACTTTTGAAAAAATGTGCAGCGTCTACTGAATGGCGATGTTGAATAAAAATGTTGATACTGGTATTATCCGTTATGTTCGAATTTAGAATAAACTCTATGCACCAACTTTTCCCTCAGCGTCACCTTTTAAAAGGAGCTTTATTGACCTTGCGCCTTCAGCTCCAAGACCCATCGGCGTGTTGGTGCGCCTTGCACCTTTAATTACTATGTTAACATGGGAACCCGTTAGTAATTTTTTCTATAGTTGTCTGACAAAAATTAGGAATTACATTCCTCATGTTTTTTGTTCATTCAAGTCAGTTGCACAAATTTTCCAATGTCAAGTTTCCAATTAAGTCCCGTGAGCCAAATCCATTGGCTGGTTTCGCTTTGAGAGAATATTCTTTTGAAATGTTGAAGTTATTCTCTTCTTGATGATGCTATTCATGAGTGAGGATCTTGCATCCTGTGAAGCTCTGTCTGGTCTTAGTTACTCTGATAGAGATTTTCTTAAATCTTCTTTGTCCATGTTTGTCTTTTGAGCAATTTCAAATTTATATATTTTTCGTAAGTTAACTAATAATTTTCAAAACATTCAAGTGCCACTCGACTGTTTCACTTTTTCAATTTATCTGTATCTTTATAGTCCTCCAGGATCTGGGTTATATCACCTGTAAAGAAATATTTATTTGAGTTGGAAAGGCAACTTTGCAGAGGTTACCAATTTTTTCTAGGTTTCCTCCTTTCCCTGTTGCCAATATTTCTCTAAGGCTGCATAGCTGATATTTGGGACTGATTTTTAAACTCTTCAGTCCTTTCATCTTGTTAAGCCTAAATGACAATCGTATGCATCTTCTCCTTTCATGGTCAAATGCCAATTACTGAGATTGTCAATGCATTGGACTTTGTGATTTAGTAAATTGTCTTGGGAATCTATACTTTTACCAAGCTCAAGTAAATTGTTGGTGAAAAGTTGAATGTGGTCATCGGTTATTATGTGGTGGTCATAGCTGATATAGATCCACAATTTTTCTTCTCTTTTATAATTTCTAACTCTTGTTTTTAATTGATGGTAGAACAAAGATGTCACTGAAGCCATTCAAAAGGTTGCTGCTGCATATGACTGCAAGATAGTTGAAGGAGTTTTAAGTCATCAAATGAAACAATTTGTGATTGATGGAAACAAGGTTGTGTTAAGTGTCTCTGGCACTGATACAAGAGTTGATGAAGCTGAGTTTGAGGAAAACGAGGTGTATTCTGTTGACATTGTTACAAGCACTGGTGAAGGCAAGGTAGTCATGATGTTAGATGATTTTAACTATTATTTTGCAATATTTAATATATTTGCTCTAATGTTGGTCATGGAATTTAATCATTGAACATGCAGCCAAAATTGTTGGATGAGAAACAAACAACTATATATAAAAGAGCTGTTGACAAGAATTATCACCTAAAGATGAAAGCATCTCGGTTCATATTTAGTGAGATTAGCCAGAAGTTCCCAATCATGCCGTTTTCTGCTAGGTTAGTTTTGTTCTACCTGATGCAAGCTCCAAGTCATCGTTTCTTTTAGTCAGTCGGTGGGGATAATGAGCAGGATGTACATGGAACAGGGCTTTAGAAGAGAAGCGTGCTCGTTTGGGCCTTGTAGAATGTGTGAATCACGAGCTTTTGCAGCCGTATCCAGTTCTTCATGAGAAGCCGGGTATGGGCCTAAGATATGGGTGAACAAATCTTCTTTTGCTTCTGATGTATCGGGATATCTATGGTGACCTATGATTCATTTTCACTACACTTGTTTGGTGCCTAACAACTTGTATTGCAGGCGACCTGGTTGCTCACATCAAGTTCACTGTTTTGCTAATGCCAAACGGTTCAGATCGAATCACATCGCATCCTCTACAGGATCTTCAACCCACCAACACGGTTGATGATCTCGAAATCAAAGCCTGGTTGGCGTTGGCGACAAAGTCAAAGAAGAAAGGTGGTGGAAAGAAGAAGAAAGGTTAGTTTTTTACCTCGGCCACAATGCATATTCATTTAAATTTATGAACTTCCCTTCATATTTATTTAAATAAATAGTCTTTAATAAAAAAACGCCTAATGCAACCCATTGCTCAATAATATTTAACAAATGGAGGTATTTTTTTTTAAAATTCAAACTTCTACATGGTCATTGACCCAATTCTTCCTGCAGTTATTCATGTTCTCATATATAATCTTAAGATTGTTTCTCTATTCCTATATTCCCAGTGCAGTTTATTTTGTGCAACGGTTGGGTAAATCTTTATGTGAAATGTGTTGAGCAGGTAAGAAAGGGGACAAAGAAGAGGATGCAGGCGATGTAGAGCCTATGGACGCTGCACCAAAAGGTCCAGCTTCCCAAGAATGAGAGATCCAGATTCCATGTTCACTTTCTTATGAAATTTGGCCGCTCCATTTCATCTTGGTTGTTTTTAGTCATGTAATGTGAATCCTTGGACTTGAGTGCTTCAAATGTGTCTTGTACACAGCCTTCTTGACCTTTCATGTATCCATTTTGTTTTTCAGATAGAAAAAGATACCTTATTGTTTAAATCCAGGAGTTCAATTATATTCATAAACATGTAGATATCAGGCCACCCCGTCACCTACTGGCGTTATGCCCATTAGCACCAAAAATTTCGACGCTACCCCACCGAAAAATCTCGACCATTGGATATCAGCTCCCAGGGTATTGTGGAAGGATAGCGTCTAAATTAACCATTTGCACGGGAGTGTGGATATAACAATTGACAAGTTACAAACTCTCTCTTTCAAAATATACTCCTGTACTAAATATCAGGATATGATCTCCTCGTACACCAACCTTGAAAATTATTTGGAAACAGGAAAAAGATCTGCCTCTTCATGTGTCAATCCTTGTTGCAGGAAACATCTATACGCACACTCCTGCAGTATACGTATGAAATACTGTGCAAACCTGAAATGCCTCGAACTCCGACATTTATGCCTCTAATATAACGCAGATATATAGTTGGATCAACACAAACTACTGTTTAAAAAAATATAGGACCATTATGGACCCAATATTATTCATGAAAAAATGGCAGTTGTGAATAAAGGGGAAATTATTTTTTGGAGTAACTTGCACTTTTTTTTTAAATTTGTCGATCTTATTGTCTGTTAGTCAATTCACAATTTTAGTATGTTAGGTTGCACTTTTTCTCAATTTTAGTCCACTTTTTCACTTGTCAACAATTTTTGGTGTTGAGTCGATGGAATAATTTTTTGGTTTTTAATGTTTGGTATTTGTTATATTTTTTGGGATTTTCATTTAATTAAATGATTTGGTTAACTAATTTTAACGACAAGCGGAATCACGTTATTTGATTTAAAAGATTTTCCATTCGTTGTGTTATTATTTGCTATTGCTGCTTTGAATTGCTATTGATGTTTTTTTGGATTTGCATTGAATTACTTGATTTTAAATTGAAGCGTATGGAAATAATCTGTAATGGTTTGGTTATCTAATTTTTAGAATATGTGAATCACATTATTTGATCTATAATGATTCACCATCGTTTTTGCCTAGAATTGGCTATTTCTGGAATTTTCCTCGGGTGATTTGATTTACCCTTATGATATTGATTTTTTTTAATGATGTTGGAACCTGAAATCGTTACCTTTCAATCCGTACTGGGAAACACCGCACTAATGCAATAACTTGTCAACCACATTAGTCAGGTAAACAACATTGAGAAAATCTCTGTTTGACAAGCTTACCCTAGAAGATGTTGATAGGAGAATCAAACTCCTGGCATTGGCTCAATTGGGGTGCACCCTTATGATAATTTGACTTTTAATATATGGTCACAAAAGGAATAAAACGTTATTTTATTTTGAAGAATTCTAATGAATAAATAATTTATAACGCATATGATTCAAAAAATTTTAAAATAAAAGGTCTAAAATTTTAAAAAAAAATGTTGTGAACTTACATATACTCAATTATGAAACAAATTTGAGTAATTTGAAAGTTAAATGATGTTTAAAACTCAAGCACGGGAAAATGTTGGAGTTAATGTAAGATAATATTCACAATTTTGCAAGTTAATAAAAAAGAAAGTAAGTTACAATTTTTTTTAAAACTAAAGTGAAATACCATTAAGTTTAAGACAAGAAAACGAGAATGATCTCTAGCAAATACTTCTTGTGAGTTACCGTGAAAAAAATAATAATAATATTTCTCAAATACATAATGCATTAATATATGAAGAGAATTTTTTTTTTTTGAATTTGGGGGATGATTGTTATAATTGGATATCCGGTGATACCCCATAAAAGTCGGGTCATCATGACCCGTGATATTAAATAGATATCTCAAATCATGGTCAATCTACAGGATGAATTCTTCAGAAGTCGGACATGTGGATTCTCGGGGCATCTTCTTCCCGAGCTACCAGAAGTCAGGGCTCTCATACAAATTCTTGGGAGACATTCTACCCGGGTTACTTCGGAAATAGCATTTCACTCGAGTGTATCAGTATGAGACGCCTTATACTTGACAATCATTAATGTCAGAACCACATGGATTGGCGTGTCAGAACAAGTTAGTCAGAAATAGGGTATGAGCAGCCATATTACCCTAAGTAGTAGTAAGCGGGTACAAAAAACAAGGTAATCATCAGATTTTCTCCTATAAATAGCATGCATATATTTCAGTTGGAGGATTCTGGACTTTTGAGCATTCAATTATATTCACTCACATATACAGTTTTTCTTCTTCATCCTTCACCTGCTGAGGCTACGTCGGACACGCTTCCGTCGCTCATTCACGAGTTCACTTCCTTGTTTGCAGGTAACATTTGAAGTCATATCCCTTACTCATTTTCTTTAAACACAACTCTTATCAGATCCCGTGGATTACCCCAACCCTGCTCACTCAATTCACCCAGATCGCATCAATATCAAACTCGAAATTTCATCTCAAGCTTAAAATATTAATGTCAGATGAACTACAAATAATCTACGTTGTATCATGAATTGACGTACGTGATAACTTCCGAATCTATTCGGTGTGCCACTTGATGACGCTTAGTTTCTTCCAGTACACGTTCCTTTGGTATGGAAAACGTAACTCCAGACGAGTAGGAGTCTGCTTCATTCTTTATAATATTATCTGAATTACAGGTCCAATATCCACGACTACACTATCTGATGAGAGATGACATAGTCACCATGGGTTTTCTCTTGAGATGAGTTGCACCAGTGTTGGTGAGTGGACTCGGAATGGCTGCAGTTACATATGGCATATATGATTTTGTGAAATAATATTTTCTGTATTGAATAGTGTTTGTTGGTCACAGTGTGTTTTGATTCAACTGTTGTGATAATCTGAAGCTGACTTAAACATCTAACTGGTTCCTTCTTTAGTCCGTCTTTCATACGGATGGTTCTAAGAAGTCTACTGAAAATATATAAATGTTTTCCTTCGGCAGTTTCTAATCAGGTTTAGCTTGAATTGCCCATTGATGAATATTATAGCAACGGCCTATTTTAAATAAAAAATTTATGATGTATGCAGTGAAATTTATATATATTTCTCTGTACTGTGATCTTCTTTGCTTTCTGTTTCGCCAGATTTTTTATGTTTTGCGTGTGATGCCGTTCTCTTCTGCAAATATTTTTCTTTATGCGATGGTGTCATAAAGGTGGAGCTCAGGAGATATTATTTGGCCAATTGGATGTCGTAAACTCTGGGGTTTTTTTTTTAAAAAATTATTGTAAAAAAAAAAGAATTTCAAAATAATTAAAAAATTTTTTTTTGCATAACTAGTGTAATCCACGCTTATTTGATTGGATGATTGAAAAATTAAAAATATTAGACGATTGAAAGAAAACATACATAAAATCAATATTTTTAAAATATTAGAGGATTGAAAAAATATTTATTGTTCTATTTTAAATTATTGTTCCATTTTAAAAATATGAGAGATATGAGAAAATTGAAAAATATTTTTTATTTTTAAATTATTATTTCAAGAAAACGTACGTAAAATCAATTGGTCAAAAGGATATTTTAGGAAGACCCATTTCGAATTCTCTCAAAATTATATAAACACATATTTCATAAAAAAAAGTAATTGTAAAACATATAATTATATATAATCGGTTTATTATTATTAATAGATTTATTAAATAAATCAATCTATAAAAATGATAAGGCCAAAAGTGAAGGATGGAAGCAAGCATTAATAATTACTTGTATAATATATTAATATTGTATTTTTATGTTGTGATTAATATTTTATTCTAATGTTGTGATTGAAATTCAATTAATAATTATAGCTTAAATAGAAAATAAACAATGTAAATTTACGAATAAAATGAAAATATTGTAATTCAATGTAAGTTTTATTGATAATATATGCTAAAGTTAAACATCTTATTGGTGTACTAATGAAATACTACAATTTTTATTCTTCTTAATTTTCTCCCTTCAATCCTCTCATATCTCTAATTTTTCAATCACAAAACCAAATAATACAAAATATTTAATAATTAACATATATTATAAATATTTATATATTTTTTTCATTCGAATTAAATTAATTATAAAAAAATAATAATAAAAATAATAATATATTTATAAATATACTTTCAAGTCGTTTGAGTTTTTATGTTGCGATTGAAATTAAATTAATAATAATAGCTTAAATAGAAAATAAACAATATAAATTTAATAATAGAATGAAAATATTATAATACAGCGTAAGTTTAATCGATATTATATGCCAAAGTTAAACCTCTTATTGGTATATTGGTGAAAGACTAATATTTTTATTCTCTTTAATTTTCCCTTTTCAATCCCCTAATATCTCTAATTTTTCAATCATCCAACCAAATAATACAAAATATTTAATAATTAACATATATTATAAATATTTATATTTTATATTTTTCATTCGAATTAAATTAATAATTAAAAATTATAATAAATAAAAAAAAATAATAATAATAATATATTCGAATTAAATTAATTATTTAAAATAATAATAAACTTACGTACAAACACTAAAAAATAATAAATAATATTAAATAATATATAATAATAAATAATATTAAATAATTATAATAAAATAATCATAAAATAATAATAAATAATAATATATATACGTGGACGGGCGTCCGCGCTTACAAAGCGCGGACGCCCGCTTACGTGGACGAGCGTCCGCGCTTTGTAAGCGCGGATTACAGTAGTTATGCAAAATTTTTTCATTTAAATTATTTTTGAAATTCTTTTTTTTATATATTAATTTAAAAAAAAACCCTAAACTCTGTCATCTGTAGATCAAATTCTTATTCTTTTTGTCTGTGATTTAAATCGTCTTTCTTCGAAACATAAACTTGAAGAAAGAACAGAAGTCTACCATTTCTTTCCTGAAAATACTCCATATTGCAGAAGCTTTCCACACTAGCATATTCACGGCTATTTTTCAATGGGATTCATTTGTCACTAAGTTTTCGTTAAGTCTTGTCTCGGTCGTTTGCATGAGCTAGTTCACACCGTCCGTGCTTCAATCACAACGACTTCGATTACAATTATTTGAACCAAAGGACGTAGTGAGTTGGTCAAGAAAATCATTGTGAAAAAAGAAAAAAAAAAGAAGAAAAAAGATATTCTCTCATATTAATATTCTCATAATATCTTTTTTATTTTTTATATATTAATTGTTATATTTTATATTTATATTTATGTTAAAATTAACATTTTCAATTGTTATATTGTATTTTTACAAATTGTACCCTAAACCCTAAAAAAATTAAATATGAGCTCTGTGCCAATGCGAAGAAATGAGAATGCGCTACTTTGATAATGAACATCTACCTGCACCAAAATGGTGTGAATATTAAAATGACGTTTCACACCATTTTGGTGTAGGATTGAAGATGCTCTTAGCGCACACTTCGACCACCACCACGATTTAGAAGCTGTAAATGTACATAGTAATATCGCTACATGAAATCCATTTTCAGTATCCATAAATGAGATCTCAATATTTTGGTGCGACCCAAACATCATTAATTGTTTACAAATTGAGACAATCACCAAATTGCCAATAGGAGTCAAAACCACCAAAAAAGATCCAAACTTTTTCCATTCAAACTTTTTTTACATTCTAAAATGCACGCCGGGAGAAGAGAGAAGCATAGGAAGGTTTATACATATTCATGTGTACATCTTTCATTAGAACAACTAAAAGCTCATTCAGAGAAGAAAGAAAAGGCATGTAGCGCCGGAAAATAAGTGCAATTACAGTAGAGATGATGACAATGCCCGTGGCTTCCCCTTGCTAGAATTCAAGTATTGTGACACAAATAGCACTCCCATTACAACAATAAGACAACCCACGAGCGTGCTGAAGAATAGTGCACCCGGTTGTCTCGTCTGTACAAAACCATACACCCCGTTCGAAGTCACAACAATAACATCTGTCAGTCCATCGTTTGAGAAGTCCTCACATACTAAGGCATGTGTGGGAGGTGCCGGCAGATCTATGGTCGCTAATAAACTTCCTCCAGGAGATAACACGACGGCTTCTTGATCGCCTGCAGCGAGAATCATTTCAGGATTCTCGTGCCTACGTAGAGGAAATGGCTTAAGAGTGGGAGCGACATCAGAGCCCATTCCAGATGGAGATGGAAGCTTGGACCAAGTGGCACCAGTCAACAGCTGCCAATTCCAGACAGCATCATGCCCGTGCAATCCAGGGGAGTATGATGTCACCTGAAATATTACTTATCAAACAATTGACAATGAAGAAACAGTTATGTAAAATATTATAATGAAAAATTGTGACAAAACAGTTAAACCCATTATTTGACACTATATCTACAAAGGAGTTGGTATTATTTGATTAAAAACTAATATAAAATATTCACACCTTTATTTCCGATCCTTTTCTTGGAACAACTCAAAAACAAAAAGGTTGGTCCTGTATCTTTTGGTATGCTAGATATTAGTATTGTAATTCCAGCCAAACAAAATTAATTCTAACCACCTTAAAAATTAAACCCATATCCGTTCAAAATACCATATCTAAATTATAAACAAACAAAAATAATCTAAGTCCATTAATCTCTTATCCACCAAGATCAACACATTCATTTGCAAAAAATAAAAATCTCAAATATTTTTACATTTGTTTAAATCCCAAGGCCCGCCCTTTTTGTGAGAAGCAACCTAAAAATTTAGTCATATCGGCGTTCAACGAGTTATAGGAATCGGTTACAACATGCACCGGTGAACTGTGAAATACAAAATTTCTTGTGAATTGTGTTGAGATTCACAGATTTGAGGTTTCAGCAGAAGAAAATTCCATCGAGAAATATGAATTCCTCCACCATAAATTATTAATAATCAAATTAAAACAAGCATTAATAATGTCGATCCTGATTTAGGGGGGGAACTTCGGTACGAGGGAGGAGCTTCACACCATTTTTAAGGCTAATTACAGAAGGCATGACGCGAACAGGAGAAACTTAAACAACATACCTCTCCTCGGTTGGTAAGGAAGACAATATCACCATGGCTACCTATACGATGCCTATGACCATCATTTCTTGGGATAAGAATGGGAGTTGCCACATCTAATGAAGTAACATCTGAATTTCGGCCAAAACTTCTGGAAAATTCTCCATGTTGGAATAAGTTGAAAGGAGAGTGATGGCATATAGAAGCATTAAAAAGCTGTTCTCGAACTGGCACACCTGATGTAGCAACAGCCCAACATGGACGAAGCACTTCCATAGATCCACTTATAACAAACTGTTCAGCACCATTTCCTCCTACGACCTAATGTATAAATGAGCCTCAACATTGAAAAACAATCAATCAATTTGAACAAGAATTTAAATTCAATGCAACTCTGGCTCAAAATTACTCTCTGGATTAATTTTACCAATATGCTAAAAGTATCAGGAATAGCAGTAGCTAGGGGCCCAGTGCCAACTTTAGGTTGATTACAACTTGTTACGGATTTCCATTCAATGCAACTCTGGTTCAAACTTCAAAACTACTTTCTGTGTTAATTTTACCAATATGCTACATCTATCAGGAATAGCAGTAGCTAGGGGCCCAGTGCCAACTTTAGGTTGATTACAACTTGTTACGGATTTCCATTCAATGCAACTCTGGTTCAAAATTCAAAACTACTTTCTGTGTTAATTTTACCAATATGCTACATCTATCAGGAATAGCAGTTGCTAGGAGCCCAGTGCCAACTTTAGGTTGATTGCAGCTTGTTACGGATTTGGGCCAAAGTGGGTAAATACAAGACAGCCCAAGTAGTTTAAAACTTCCCACACTACGGCTTACTCTTGAAAGACCCAGAGGGGGGTATTTAAGGGAAAATTTCCTGTGATGTTTTCTTTCTATATATGGGGAGTCATTTCATTTGGTATTTAAGGGAAAATTTCCTGTGATGTTTTCTTTCTATATATGGGGAGTCATTTCCTAAATGAAAGCCCTCGTCATTATTTTGCAAGGAATCACTATTATTGTTGCTTGTTTTTTATAACAATTTTCTTTTTGCTATCGGTATCTTGGAAATCTTATTTCTGTTTTGTGTGAGATCGTAACGCAATTCTACAAATTTCAGCGAGGATAATTCACAACAAATTAGGAAAGCAACTATTTTCACCAAGCATCAATGAAAAACTTAAATTCACTCGGCATCATATGCAATCTTTTAAATTCACAAGAGTTAACTCAACAAATGTAGGACAAGTTCGTGACATCATAATATGTTGCAACCACGATAATTTTCTCGCACTTTAACAGATCAAGGTAACAATAAAAGAAACAACCGAAAATATAGATGTTGAAATGAAACTGCCATATTAACATATGGTGTATGAAAGTATTTTCCCATAGGAAAAATCTCTATACAAGGGATATATTTCACTTCACCCTAGCAATGCTAGTAACAAGACTCTCAAAAGAATAACTGAATGCCTATCCCTTCCCTCTACTCACACTTTATGCTTCTCTTTTACTCTCCTTCCACGTGAACTGTAACTAATACGGGCCTTCCTGACTTGGGCCTTGATCCTTCTATTGTTAAATATCTAGACCCTATAATTGGGTCCCTAACATAATAGATCTTCATTTTTTATCCCATGTTGCACAGAGGACCGACAAACTAATGAAGAAATGAACGAAAATTTGATTGTCAAAACTTCTTTCCCTCCTACCAAAACAAAAGTTAAAACAACATTATTTTCTTTTACAAGCATAAGACGAGAAAAGTAGACATACAAATGATCCTGGTAAATTCCCTATATGATTTTGGACTTCACTGATGTTTTTCTTTTGAATCCAAGCAAAAAATGATAATCAGGAGCTCTATGTAACACAATACCCATCTAAATTATCAGAGTCAAATGCCATGAAAAGAATGACTCGATGACAAGTGATGCAGCTACGTGCCCGTTAAATGTAGTGGATCACCTTCAATAAAAAAGGCATGAGTAATAGTGACTGAGATATCTGGAAATAATCCCAGTAAAAAAAAGATATTTCCTTTCATCCCAAACCAAAAAATGTTACAAAATAGGTACTAAAAAGGAAAGTATGATCTTGACAGGAGTTATTTTCCAACACATGCATTGGACAACCACTCCAAGCAAAAAATGGTTCCCTTATCCAGAAGTAACACAACCCACGAATTATTCACATTGATACCTAAAATAGTGATGTGTGACCGCATATGGGTGCTTACCGAACATGCAAATGACATGAAAAAAAAACACTAAAAAGAGTGTGAATATAGTCAACTCTAACACAATAACATTCAACCAAGTAATACTTCAGTTTTCACCTTCACAAAAGGAAATTCATTCCAAACATGATAGTTCACACTTTTACGAGCCCAAAGGGGACTTCACCTCAAATATATCAGAGTTGGCATGAAAGAATATTTAAATCGATTCATAAAGCTTTAAATGAAATAAGTTGAATTAAGATCTGAATGATTTTAATAAATGCACTCCAAAACAATCAAATCTGAGACAAAAGTTCACCTGGACATGATCGAGGACACCATCTCCATTAATATCAGCATGAAGACCGCCTTCTTGAAGATGAAGCTGGGTCAGTGAAAATGTTAAAAAGTCAAATGGATGTTGACAATAAGGGAGAATAGTAACGTTCTAGGTTGTTAATAAAACACACTTGCTATAAGCTTTACAGATTCCAGAGAGTGGATTATACGCACGCAAAACTAACAATCATACATTAAAATTTCTAGAAACGTATTAACATAACCAATAGGTGTTGCCGTGTTGGTAAAACATGATGCTCTGCTATATGCTAATCAAAATTTAGGCATTATCTCCCAAAAAATATATACATATATAAAAACAAAGAAGAAGCAAAAAAAAACGCACACGCAAGAATTGCAACTCACTAGCTACTAAAGTTTTGAATCGCCGCAGAATACAACAGAAGATAAAAATTGTGCTTTGGATCAGATGGTCACCTTACATAGGGTGCGACCTGATGCCAAATGAATAGCTTCAATACCCTCCTTTTCATGAGCAACGATGACATTAGGAACCCACCATAGTTGAGTGTGATTTGTTATGGTAGGTATATATTGCGAAGGCTGGATAGCAAAAATAAAAATTGTGATAGTTCAACAATAACATTGAAACATACAACAGTAAAAATATGGGTACCAATTTCTCCATAACATTACTGTAATTAGGGAAAAACATTAAATCCAAAACCAATCCGCCTAGCTTTAGCAAAAATTAAAATCTTTAGCTTCGAACAAGTTTTTTTAATACAGCATGAACCAACTAAGAAGTGAGCAAATAGTTTCTGAATTGGAATTTCTCTTATTCATCCATGCCCTAGTATCAAATCCATATAAAGATGATAGATTATACGATGCATTTTTCCCATTATGGAATTTATAGAATCAAAAAGAAAAAATTTCAAAGTTGAAACAACTAAATAAATCAGTGGATAATGGGTTACAAATGGAATATTTAGAATCTAGATAGAGATACCGAAATCTACCTTTTTTGTCTTTGCTGATTTAGCAATGGTAACTGCCTTCTCAATCACATTTGAAACTTTTTTGGTAACATCCTTTCCAGGAGGATGCTTTTCTTCAGGCTTGTGAAAAGGGTAGTTGCTGATCTTGCCAGGTGATTTCTTCAGTGTTTTCCTTTTGTGGCGCCTAAAATGTGTGAGCTTCAGTAAAGTGTCCTCACGGCGATCCTGGTAAAGAGGTAATTCCAGTAAATATCACGATCACAATAGACATTCACAACCTATTAGATTGTAGGATAGGGACTAATACAGGGCATACCCAATGGTGTGGCATGACTCCAAGAATAGATTCTCTGAATTCCCTGCACTCAAACTATGGCTGAAATAATTCAATTAACTCATTTCTAAATGTTGTGTTTAGAATTCAAAAAACTTAATCCTAACAAGATAAGAACAGCTTCATTTAAACTGTGATTTTGTGTTGTAGATGTAACCCTAACAAATAGAATGCTAAGTCATCTCTGGAGTAAAATTTTCCTTTCACTTAGAGGTCAAATTTTCTTCCACCTCTTCTGCTAAAAGATCATACCGCCTCAAATAGTATGCCAGGAGAGATATTAAAGTAAGTGGACTCCTTGCATAGTTACATTTTCAGAAAGCCTATGAATTCATTTCTTTAAGGTCATAACAATATATTCAATTGGAAACAAACGACCCATTCATCACCAATTGCAGAACTTTTCTCCCATCTTCTTTGGGTGATTTTCCACCCCAGCTGAGCAATATCTTCTATGAATGACTAATCAAAATGAATCGGGAAATATGATTCCAAAGGAAATATTCAAGTGAAACATCATCGCTCTCCTGTAATAATCTCACTTCAACAGCCCATAGGCATACCTCTCCAGGTTGACGGCTATTCAATGCATGAACATCAAGCTTGTAATTGTGTTGTGGAATCAACAGAGAGGCATCCGATGACTGAGCATCAATATTCTGCAGATTCATCAGAAAGTTGAAATAAGAAGAGAAAAAGAAATTCACCTCGAATGGGGAAGGCCGAAGACAGATGGAAAAGACAATTTTATTTATTTTATTGAAATAGTTTTGATATATGCCAGATAAAGCAAATGAATTCCTACCCATTTTTCCATAAAATATTAGAGTGTTCTTTGACGGCAGCATCATCTCAAATCATTCTCAAATTGTGGCGGGCAAAAGTGTTGTTGTTACAAGTTATATAAACTTTCAAGCGTCAAGAATCTTGTTCTATGCACTTTTTCCTCTTCCAAGAAACCATAATGCACAGAGATTCAGTAGATAAATTCCCTCTGTACCCAAGTCAGGTCCTTTGAGTTTTAACGTCATTAATATTAATTAAGAAAGTATGATGAGTTTTGTGAGGCATTATGGAAACTTAGTATTACCATGGTTAGACTGTAAAAATCATTTCAATGCCAACACCCAATGCTTAGTTTTTGGTCATAAGTTCTCTATGAACACCAAAATATACATTATTTTGCCAAAAGTGCTCACAAGCCACAAAACAAATCACATGGGCCAGATGAACAACCATAGCTACAGTCTCCTATCTCGTAAAAATCAACAAGAAAAAATAAAGATCACCATCATACATACAAAGGTAAAAGGGCCCTGCAAAAATCTCTCTGACACTGAATGATGTGTTTCATACTTCCAGTCTTTTGGGAGTACCAATGAGTGAGAGACACGAACAAGGTGATCATTGTTTCACACAAACTGCTAACAGACTTCTTAGCTTAAGATTTTGAGGTCTTGGTGATTCTTGAGTATCCATAAAAAAGAATCCTATATTTTGTCTTTAAACTGTAGAAAGAGATCCATCGATAGGAGAAACCAAACTCATGTAAAAAATGATACCTCAAACTTTCGGCTCCACCGTAGTTCACCACTTCGACCGGCTAATGCATAAATAGCAAAGTGTCGCAAATCTACATTCCCTGCATTTTCCAATACCTGAAAGGAAAGAAAAATAGCAAACATGAGCATTTTCTCAACTATTGTTTCTGAGTTTGCGACTAGCAATTGAAACCTGGGAAAAAAGGATGTAAAAAAGGATACATTGGAAGTCCATCATGAATCCAAGAAATAAGGAAACACTTCTGTCATAAAAGGGGAAAAATAGAAGAAAGAAAGCAATATCCAGAGAAACGCGAGGGAAGAGGAGGGATTAACATCACCAGGAAAATGTCGCATTCAATAGCACCTTAATACACAATCCTAATAAGTTGATAGTTACACATTGCTAATATAATGATGGTGAGAGAGATTAGCACATAAAAAATAAACCAGTTAAGTTCATATTTGCTCTTACATCCTCCTCAGTAGCACTTCTTCGATGCTGCTCAGCATTTTTCTCTGTCAATTCAATCTCCTCAAAAGGATCTACATGCATCTGGAAAAAATATTAAGTGTTACTTGGAGAACTATTAATGGAAAAAAATTTCACCAAAAAAAATCCCTCCATTGTGCAGAAGAATGTCCAGAAAGAATGAGGTTTGTCATATTATAGAAAAAGTGTTCAGGGTTAACTCGCAAACAACTAATTAGGAACTGAACATTCTAATCCTCACATCTCAATTCACCACAAAAATGAGAGTGCCTCGAGTAACCAAAAACCAGTAGACAAAAAAGAAAGAAAGCACTTTAATAGACAACTCATAGAAGCAAAACAAACATCCTATCTTGAACATATGAATATAATATTAATCATGCCTTTTGTTGGACCAAACTGTAAATAAAAATATTCACAATATGTTAAATAATTCAATGTTTGTCTACCTGAATAATTGCCACATCAGTACAAGGGATACAATAAGGTAGAGTCATCGTAAAGAGAAGAATCCTCAAATCCCTTACTACACAGAATTTGAATGTGAAGCTAAAAATTATCTATTATGTGTATGCTTTCTGGTAAAGAGTAATAGAAAGGAAAAACTACGGACATGAGGTTGCATCTCCATTCTACCACCAACAATTACCAAGCCAGAATCTCCATGCTTCAATGTATAATTACTAATTGAGATTGCTATCTCCCTGTGATGAGCATTGTGGGGGAAATCTTTCTGCGAGTAGAAAGAGAATCAGTAAATAAGAGAAAACTAACCAGGAGTTAATAGAAATAAGAGTAGCATAAATATGGAGAAAAACTGCTAGACTACAGAAGGATAAATTACAATCACAGTACTTAAATATAGAATTCTATGCGTACCTGCAGATTTATTTCCCACAGTTTCTTTAGGTTGTGGTCAAAGCACATCACATACCAGCCTGACGTAACAACAACTAGCACCTGCTTCCGCGGTTCCTTTTTATTATAATTTCTGTCTATAACTCCAGCTGCCATTGCTACTGCACGCCTCCCAGTGGCTATTCGGGTTTTGTCTGGCAAGAGAGAGACCTCTGCTAGTAAACGTGATTCACTAAAACCTTCACCCACCCGTCTTGCACGAGGTTCCAAAATCTAATTCCGTCACAAACTCATGGTCAGAATTTTCATTAAGACAGATGACTAGCCTTAGTAGCTAAAACTTTTCATAGAACAAAATGAAATCAACACAACACAAACAAGGGTCAACTGCAATTGAGCTTCGCAGCTGCTATCAATACGAAATTATAGAGTGTAAAACACGGCACCTGGATTTTGGCATCGTGTGTAGGCACGAGAACCTCTGTTTTGCCATCTCCGTTCAAATCGGTGACTATTGGCGGCGGAAGACGCTCACCCTCATACTTAATCGGATAATCATCCGATAGGTGAAACCACGCCTCGCTGAAAGACAAATCACCCTCGTGCTAAACAAACAAAAACGAAATTACTTAACTACTTACAAAACCGAATGTAGTTCACAAAAATTAGAGATCACGGGAAAAGAGAAAAGGGTTTTGGAATACCTGGAGCGAGAAGAAAATGGCGAAAGCTGAGAGCATCAGAATTGCTAAGTCTCGTTTCCTCATACTTCGTTTTCTGAACAAGAATTTGCGAGGAGCTTGCTATTCTATGTTGTTTTTCCTCTGAATTAAGCCCCAAGAGGATGTGTAAGATAAAAATAATAATAATAATAATATTTAAAATGTTTAACTCTCCACTTTATTTATTTCATTTAATTTATTAGAGTGTCAACGACTAAAATATTTCTATTTTAAAATTTTATCATAATTTTTAATTTAGTATCTTAAAATAATTATTTTTAATTATCGTAAGCTATTGGGTAATAACATCAAATGTCTTATATTCCTTTCGTTATTTAAAATAAATTTCATTATTGAATTTTTGAGAGAATTTTGTTGTAAAAATAATTTGTACTCATCATTCATATAGAGCCCATTCGGATTAAAACACTCTTCCACGAAAAGTCTTTTTTTTTTAAAATGCTTTTTTATGGGTTTAGATAGGATTTTTAGTGTTTTTTATAAGTACTTAATAAAGTTAATATTAAAATTTCTTGAAAAGCCCAAATTATTAGCTTTTTAAAAGTTTTTCAATAATCTAGAATCTAGGGATGTAAATAAACCAAACCGTTTATGAGCTATTCGAAGCTCGATTCGATAAAAGCTCGTTTAATGAGGCTCGTTGAGATAAACGAACCAAGTTCAAGCTCAACAATATTTGGCTCGTTAGCTCGTGAACATGTCGTTAGTAAATTCATAAGTAATATCTTAAATGAAAAATAGTAATTTTGATATTTAATTTATTGATTTAACATATTAATTATGAAGTATATAGAAAAATCTATAAATTTATTTATTATAATAAATCTACAAATTTTAATAAGAATAATATATTTTTTTTTCTAAATGTATAATTTATCTTTTAATGAATATTTAAATGTACAATTCATATTTATTTAGCTCATTTAGGTTCGATCAAAGCTTGAATAAGCTCGTGAGCCATGAATATATTTGTTAAATAAAGCTCGAGCTCGGCTCGATTATAAACAAGTCAAGCTCAAACATTCAAGAGTTCGACTCGGCTCGATTCGACTCGATTACATCCCTACTAGAATCAAAACACTATCTTTTCATCTCTTAACTTAAATTCTCCTGCATTCTACAAGGTAAAATTTTCAAATTATTCTCCATTTTTCATATAATTTTTTATATATATAATGCATGACTAATAGCATTTGGATGGAACGAGTACATTATCTTTTTTTTCTTAAATGATAGAAAAACTATTGTGAGACGGTTTTACTGACGGTTTCATGAATCATATTTGTGAGACATATCTTCTATTTGAGTCATCCACTAAAATTATTTTTTTATGCCAAAAATATCACTTATTGTTGTACATGGATAAAAATATGTGAGACCGTCTCACAAAAACCTACTACTTAAATAATATCTATTGATTTTGGGTCTGTTGTCTCCATATTTGGGTTAATCTTGTTGTTCAAGCTCATGTGACCATTTAGTATGTCTTGTTTCTCAATTATTTATTGAATAAATCAAAAAAATATAGTCTCCAATTTTTATATTCATTGCTTTGCGGTGTTGAAACTTGGAATAGTGACAATACTGGAGTACAAACATTTAATAATTCACGGTTACGTTTTCAATTCATATGTTTGTTTTAAGATCGAAACGACTTATCATTGACATAACAACTAAAAAAAATTTGTTACTAATTAATTATAATTAACACTATGTATTGTTTGGTCTAATGTTTTTATTATGTTTTATTTTTCGAATATAAATGTATTAAATGTTAGCTCCTAAAACAGGATTATGAGATCCAAGCCAAGTACCTAGATATACGATTGAGATTATTAACCTTGAAATTGTTGTTGATGGGAATGGTAAAATGGATTGGACCGATTAGAATACCGAAATATTTTTAAAAATTTGTGATGGAGAAATTGAATCATGAAATTAAAAAACATTTTTAAAAAAAAGGTGATGCAGATTTAGTTTCAAAATATCGTGAAAGAACAGGACTTACGTTGAATCACAGATAATTTAAAAATAAATTGGATGTTATGAGAATATTTTGTATTGTGGGCACGACTTATCAAAAATAATGAGACTCATCTTTCTTGGGATCATAACAAAATTATTATGCAAGGTGATAATAGTTGGTGGGAGGATAAGATTAAGGTACATAATTTTTTGATACATTTTAAATGATTTATCAAATTATTTAAATTTATTTTTGCTTTACATTATGCAAACAGTTAATTCTTTCGAAAGTTACAATAAAATTGTTAAATATTTGAAATGCAAATTGAAATAAATGATTTGGACAATATTTAATGAATATGTTGGATCCACTGGTCGTATAGATGAGTGTGTAAATCATTTGATGTTGAAAAGATCTTTTTCGCTAACTTAAAAACGAAGAAATAAGATTTTTGATCACGAAGTATTATATCTAGGCAAAATTGATGCATTATCGCATCTTACAAATTGCATTAGTAAGGTTACATATTTTCATAAAAGGATTAATAACAGCTAAAGATGATATGATAAAATTTTCTACATAGACATTGCCAACATCAACTTTTGAAAAATTATCATATAATATGGGACAACTTAAAGATTTCAAGCGATGTTTTACAATAGAATGAGTAGTCCAAGTTGAACTCTTTCTTCTTTATCTATGATTTGTCAACGTGATTTTTCGTAATAAGATTTTTAACGAGGCACATTCATCTATCGCGAGGACATTCAATGGGAACATGTACTGTTATACTGTTTTTCTTTTGCACAATTTTTTTCCTACTAGGTTTTATTATCAAAGTTTTAACGTGACAACACTTGAGTCTCATGTTTTCTCCAAATAAACTTATTGTCATAAATGATTATAAGGAAATAGTTGTTATATAAATAATCATCTAAGATCAATGTAATCTTTCATTTGTGTATCACTCCCTCTATCATATAAATAGAAGTCTTTGGACTCAAAGTTACTATATAGGATTTAAATATAATTATTGTTATTTCAATTTTGTCACCCAAAATAAAAACACATTAATATTTACGTTATCTAGCACATGCATACTGTTTTCAAGTTTATTTCAAAATTAAGTTTATGCTGATGTAAATTAGCAATAATCTATGTGACTTTACCATTTAAAGATCAGAATTATTTGCAATCGCGATGAACAGCAAAGAAGTGAAAGCAAAAAACAGAGTAAAAGAATAGGTAAGCAATTGAAAAAAAGATTTGAACCAAACAAGAAAAGAGAAGTTAACAACTTTACATCAACAACACACTAATCAAATATCAAAAGGAAACCGAAAATTTAAATTTTGGGCTTAAAATTTATAGTTGCTATATATTTTAATTTGGGCTTAGAATTCATATGCCCATAAAATAAACCTGGGCTGACAAGGGAATGAAAAATATAGAATCTATTGTTACTAATTAATTTTACGTATTGAATAATAAATATCGGGGCCATGTAACAGAATTTATCCACTACAAAATTACATATTTTTTATTCTTATATTTTTTAAATAAGTAAAATTTATTTAGTACAACAATTTTTAATAATATTTCACAAATCCACAAGGAATTAGACAAGTTTCTTATACGACGGTATCACGAATCTTTTAACTGTAAGACGGATCAACTCTATCGGATATTCACAATAAAAAGTAATAATCTCAGCATAAAAATTAATATTTTTTCATGGATGACCTAAATAAGAGATCCGTCTCACAAAATACGATCCGTGATTCCCTCCGGGCCGCCGCCTCTCCTCTGTGTATATGGGAGGCGCAATAATTTTTGTTGCAAAAAACATCTTCTGTTCCCTGCAGGCGTAAGCTTACCTTTCCACAGATCAATGGTAGCGAACTAGTCTCATCTTCTCTTTCTCTACCGTCTCGGAGTTTTTGTGTTCTTTTTTTTTTCCCTTTGTTCAAATAACGTGAATAAACCTTATTCAAAGCACACCATCTTTAAGTGATTTTTGTTCATCTTTTCTTGATAAAGAATTAGTTATTAATTTTCCACTTTATATCTTTGTGTTATAGTTCTTAGTAATTATATTTAAATATGAAGCAGGCGTGCAAAGAAAGTACGGCTGACTTGACTTGATAGATAGGACGTTGGCCTTGGAAGATGAAAGCATAAGATTGAAAAAAGAAATCGAAGAGAATGAACAGGAACTCGCCAATCTCGTGGAGGAGCAAGCGCGGAAGGCGGTGATCGAAATCTCTCACGTGGATGATGTGCAATCAGTGGCCATCTTCTTGAGGATGAAACCAAATTGGACCGGAAGAGTCAGAATTGCTGGTGAGAATTGTGACTTTCGGGCCGAACTCCAACATCTTCTCGTCACTCTTAACAAACAAGAGGACGTGAAAATTGAACCAGATATTTGAATATTTTTGTGGGCTTGTTTTGCAATTTGATGATTATTACATCGGTATTATCTTGATTTTGGGAGACATGCTTCCTGTTTTACGAACATCGGATTTTGCTAATACGGAATATATTTTGTTGGATCGAGTATAATACTTTATGTGTTGAGAGAGAAATTCTCTGGTCATGTTTTATAGGATTTATTTTGTGACTTTAGATTTGTGAGATTATGTTTTGCTCGTAAAAAAATTTGCATAGGATCGTTTCATGGGATATTTTATAATGCGGATCATTGATCCAACCGATCACTCAGAAATATATTTTTTTTGTGTTAAAAATATTTATTCTGCTTTTATTAGGTGAAAATTAATAAAATGTCATATCTTTTATTGCGTAAGTAGACTCCGATCACAAAGCGACTAGGACTCTAAATATGAGAACCCAAATCGATCTCATATATAAAATAAAACTAGCCACAAATTAATATTTTTATGTATAAAGTAATAATATTTTTTATTATAACTTTAAAATTATTTATAATAAATTTAATTTTAATGAAAGAAAAATAATACAATATAAATATTATCTATAACTGTTTAAATAAAGATAGATTTATTTCT
Organism: Primulina tabacum; assembly: GCF_025594145.1. Classification (NCBI taxonomy): domain Eukaryota; kingdom Viridiplantae; phylum Streptophyta; class Magnoliopsida; order Lamiales; family Gesneriaceae; genus Primulina; species Primulina tabacum. The sequence goes on from NC_134554.1 coordinate 10,708,545, forward strand.
TATAAAAATATATAGATAGAGATAGATATAGATATGATTTAACTTATCACATTCTCAATGAATTTCTAGTTTTTGGGAATTTTTTTTCGGTTTATCAACTTTCCTAGTCGATTTGTTTTCCTAAATATAAATCTCTATGTTGAAGAACAGGGAATGGAAACATAGAGAACTGTGTTGGAGATACCCTGAACCATATGTGTAACTCTCTATATTTTATGTTTTAAAAAAAAAAACTCTATATTTTAACATATATTAGTTATAGATATTTCTATATTATATTATATTATTTTCCTTTCCTCTCCTTTCCTTTCATTTAAATTAAATTAATTATTAAAAATTTTAAAATTTATAAAATAATAAAAATTATGACTTTATGTATAAAAATAATAATTGGCGGATGATTTTTTTTAAATGAGATGAATTTGGGTTATCATATTCCATTCAGAGTGCTAGTCACATTGTGATTGAAATCTACTACTCATCTTTCTGCACAAAGTCCAAAAATTTATGATTTGAAAAGCCATCAATATGATTATGATTTGAAGATTTCACAGGTTTTACGTAAAACTGATTATCTTGTTTTCTTTGATCGTCCAGAATGCAGAACGTGGTGGTGGACAAGATCAGTGAGTTGCCGGATTATGTACTTCTCTACATAATCACACGATTATCGCCACCAGCATCCTATCCACTCGTTGGTGACACCTCTATAGTACTTACACCACTCGTCTCATCTACATCACTCGCTTCTCTTCCTCTAGGAATGTCGTATCGATTGAGGTTCGCGATATGATCCACCTTGTTTCTTTGACATGTTATAAACTGAAGCTTAAGTATTCATTGCTCCTCCACAATGTCCCAAAGCTTGTCGACTTCAACTCATCCGAGCATTTTCACTTTACTTGGCAATGTTTTCGCTGGAATTTCATCTTCTATTATTGATCTGCTACTGCACGTGAATGTCCACTCTGTGGAACTCTGCCCTGTAAGTTGTATTATACTAAATCAGTATCACTCTACCTTGATTTAAAAGCATACCACATGATCCACCAACCAGATAAACTTCTCCAAGATGATGTTGCTCGCTTCTCTAATAATTATTTCAGAAATCGCAGTCACTAAGAAGCGTCCATAAAAATGATAGATCCTAAATCACTGACTGCAAGAAAATATAAAACACTCAATAATTGGAGGAGATAATCCACTAACAGTAAACCATCCAAACTGTACAGGCCATCTCTAGGTTCTTTCTTCTCAACACAAGTCAATATTGTAAGAAATTGGCACACTGATCAGTATATGACTAATCCTAAAAAAACTTATAAGAATGCGACAGTAAATAAAAATATTACTTGGTGCTCTCAAAAGCTTGGGCAATGTTAGGAAATTGGAACCATTTTTAAAAATCATCTCCATTCCTATATTATATTCTCCAATAAAAATTTCAAATCACCTATCATTTCATTCAAGAAAAAAAAAATCACACATACATTTGTTCTCTACTGTAATTTCTCCAAAAACACATTTTTACAAAATATTTTTCAAAATGAGTACAAATCAACTTAAATTCCTCCACCATTTACTCTGTTTCCAATTTATTGCCGCGTTGACCGAGTTCAATGTTGGCTGAAAAATAAGCCAAGAAGATTACACAAGTCAGTATATACAACTTATCTTTTTACCACCTTGGAGTCAAACAACAAAATGAAGAAAGCAAAACACAGCAAGTTGAATCTGTAAGTTACTCGAGTATGTTGTTACTTCCGGAGGAAATGAGTCGGCCATTTTGGAGTAGAGTGGCAGGGAAAGGTGCTTTACAAGAACTGATATGGGATTTGAGACGTGGTATGTTTGGATGGGCACTTCTACACCGATGACACCGAAGTTCCATGCTTAAAAACTCATCATCTTTCAATATGATCTTCCCATGCTCCTCGACTTCCTTTATCACATCTACTGAATCTCGGAAGAATGGAGTAGTGAATGAGTTCCAGTGCTTCTTGTTTTTTAGATAATGGGAGTCAAAATCTTGGCTGATCACATGAAGGTGTAATTGTCGCATGGAAGGCTCCTGGAGGATGGGTTAGTATAGTGTCATCTATTAGCATGTAATTGTTTATGGTGATATGCTAATCCGGATAGTAAATCACTGAAAGAAACACGTCAGGTGCACAATTTAAATAACATGTGAAGCATAAACTATATTTTAAGCTTTGGATTTATTATTGACATTTTTCATGAAGCATCAACCGCTACAGTAAAATTATGACCTCACGATCGGAAACTTACCGAATGATATCCAAGGCGAAACGACAATGATTGATTATCATTCAGGAACTTTTCTGCCCATTTCAAACCAACAGCATGCATGGTTTTCAACAATGGGATGTGTTCTCTACAGACAATTGCAGGGCAGTCGAGACCATCAGCCCGTGCCAACACCAATAAATGATGCTGTGCCTGTAGGACGAGAAAGAAAAATATTTCAACCATTTTTTCCCTTTAAGTATATGAGTGAGAGAGAGAGATAGAGAGATAGAGAGAGAGAGAGAGAGAACCTTGGGATAAGCATCATTCATCACTATAATGTCATCCGATACCTCCAGTAGAGCATTCTCATGCTCCTCGGCATTCATAGCAACTTTGTAAAGAGCTTGAGCCCATGAGCCCCAAGCATTAATCTTGCCTTCTGTAACCCTTCTATCCTGGGAGTTTTTTTCATCCGAGTAACTGCTGACACCAGTCTTAAGGTCCTGTTGAAATCCCTTGTACTTTTTTTTCTTGTCCGATTCATAAGTAGCTTCCCTTTTTCCCTTCTGATGATCCCTTGAATGGCTTAACTCTTTGGAATCTCCAGATTCTGATGATGAGTGTGACTTTAGTATCGACACAAACCCTTCAAACAGAGATGAGTAAGCTTCCCGAAGTATGTTGCAGCCCTGAACATAGTCATGTTTGAGACAGTCTGGTCTCATGGGATTCATATTTGGTCCAAGTACATGTATGACATGTGTTATGCCTTCCCTAATAAACAATGGGGAAGATGAAGGAAGAGGCACAACTACAGAATTTCCCGGTCTCAGGCATGCTGCCTTTTCCTTGGTGGCAATTTCCAGAGCAGATCCCGCAGCATTGAAGATGGCAGCATTCACGCCTCCACCTCCCGGTTTTAGACGCCTGCACTAAGTTAAATTTCAAATGACAAACAAGGCAAAGTTGAGCATAAGTAATAAGAGAGACACTGTATACTGCATAAGGATAAAAAGAAAGATATATGTTTGACTTAACCACCACCATCCTCATCACTGTGCTTGAAAGATGAAACTGAAAAATGCCAACATCAGATAAAGATACACTCCACGCTTAAGAGATAGCAACTTATAGGCAGAAATATTATGCCATCCTTGCATTCTGGTTCCATAAAAAGCCACTTTTTCAACTAATGCCCTTCACAATCGACCACTATAACAGGAAGAATGTCCAAAGCTCAATAGTACAGAACTGCAGAATTCTCCTGGGACAAAACTGGAGAGAGCAAATGCTCATTATCCACAAATATTGGCAACTTCTTGTAGCTTCTTCTATCAGATTAAATTTTTTTTTTATTTTTTTTATTTAAACTATTGATTATTGTTTAAAGATTTGGGATAAAGCATTAATTTCAATCAATCCACTTATAATGACATGTTTCTAGGAACCTGCACCAACCTGCACCACAATACAGGAATCGCAAACCCACCTCAAACAGTTAGATGTGATGAACTTAAGATCTCATAACCAATTCATATCTTGGAAACTGAAACATTTTTCACGAGGACACAACTTACAACCAAGAAACGAACAATAACCAAGAACAAACAATCGTGAATATGAAAAGATTTCAATGCTGAAACATAAATAACGCTACCAGTCAACTACATGCAGGCAAGAAAGATTAGATGCTTGTTATTGCTGAATTAAAATTAAGATTTACAAGCTCACCAGTTGGCAGCATTTGCAATTACATTGTAGTGTAAACCTTTATCAGATCGGAGTCGAGTTATATCTCCAACCATCGTAAAGAACTTTTTAGAGTCAATGTTCTTTTGTGCAGCTTTAGCCTTGACCAGAGACAATATTTTGGATCCATGTGACAAATCTACTAAAACAAGTGCAGCATCTCCTATTCTACTTACAAACTCCTCAACCTTTTCAACAATAACATCAGATGCCTTTTCCAGATTGAATTGAAAGTCTGCAGTAGAAATAGATGGAAATGCCAAAGTGGGAACGTTGTTTGAAATAATCATATCAGGAGAACAAGTTGTATCATGTCCTTTTGAATTCTCGTAAGCCTCACTTGGAAGATCAGAACCCTTATTTACTCCCTGAAAACCAGAATCCTTTTCTACTTGCAAGTCATTAGGATTAAGTTTCTGAAAGCTGGTTGGCTCCGATACAGTTTTACCTGAGGGATCCCATTTTTTAAGAAATTTCATAATACCTACTTGAGTCTTGGTATCCATATTCTTCTGGCCAAAGTAGCCCGAAGGCAGAGAATCTAATGGCCCAAAGAAACCATATGTGCTGATGGTAACATTGACATCTTTTTCATCCTGACAGATCGTAATTCGATTGAACCCCTCACTTAGTTTTGGTAATTCTTTCTTTGAAGCCATTCGGTTCACAACAGCAGCAGCTTTCCCGCCTTCTAAGTTTCCTTCATGCCCAGTACGCTTCACAGAACGAGAAATACAAACCTTGGTTGGAAGATCAAGCACCACAACATGTTTCTCCACTTGTTCGCCACCGAGCTTTAGAAAATCTGTGCGCTGCTCTCTGTCAATATTACATCTGTCAATAAATATACTTTCACCATTCTTTAATGCAGCAGCAGCACTTGATAGACACTGATTTTTTGTACCAGCTTTACCATTATTAATAGAATCCTGCATTTCAAGATAAAGATAAAAACTTGATCAACAACAAAGGAATACCATCATCAATAAGGAGGGTAAAACATCTTTCACGAAGCACATCAAAAATAAAATGTTCGCTAACTTTCAACCAGCAAATGCATTATCATATGATATGATAATGCTCATTCTAAGGCAAAAAGACAGACCTCTGACCTCGGAACCCAAATGTCTAGTTTTCAAGATACATCAATCATCACACATTCAAAAACACTCACTTGATTACCATTAGATCGTCTCTTTCCTTCTAGCCTAAAAGCTTAATAAAATTCCGAGTGGACCTTACAATACAGTTCATTAACTTATTTAACAGCTTATATATGAAAAATGATAGTAAAAACAGAACAAAATTAATCATCCAAGCATTTCAGTTACGCGTTAACATTTTAGAAAATTAATATCCATTGAAGCATGTCATCAATCTCACCAAGTACAAGTATTTTGTAGCAAAATTCATATGTCTCAGCAAATACTTTCATATCGTACAACGAGAACAAACCTGGCAAATCCGTGCCCAGGGTCGTCGAGAAATTTGAATTACTTCATCACAGAAGGTGGATTTTCCACTTCCGGGCAAGCCCATCAGCATTACTACTACCGGCTTCGACTTTTCTTTAGTTTCTTCCATTTCTCCACCTCCTTCACAAAAGGAAACATCGATAAAAGCAGGAAACAAAAAATTACTGCTTCAAGAAATAAAGGTCAAACGTAGAAATCTACTAATTTTTTCAACATCAACCGACCATTTTCAGATTGAGAGGGAATTTCTCGATCAATTTCCATCGCCTTTCGACGGTCTGTCTCCCTCCAGCTCTCTCAGTTCACAAGACATAAGAGCTGCGCTTTATAGAAAAGCGTGTTTATCAGTTAATGGGCCGACACAGGTGACTTGAGTGAGCCCAAGTCCTCAAACAGCCCAATCGCTTAACATAAAAGGTTGATTATTTTAAAATATAATATAATCTTATTTACATAATGAATATAAATAACTAACTGACGTATTTTATGTTAGTTATGTGTTATTGTAAATGTAATAGGTCGCATAAGTACATCATAAAGTCGATTTAAAAATAATACAATTGTGATTTTAAAATTTTTAAAAAATAATTATCACCCATGAAAAAAGTTATCTTTCAAGAAAACGTGTTGACCGAGACTAATCAACAATCAGACGCCCAAATAAAATTGAAGTTATATATTCAAATAATATTATCCTTGTTACTTCATTTTTATTGCACGGTTAGGTAATCAATAGCAATGGAAATAAATTTTGATGAAACGAAAATCTCCATGTACGACATTCTTAGGGCAAAAATTTGTGTGAGACAGTTTCACGGGTCATATTTTGTGAGACAGTTTCACGGGTCATATTTTGTGAGACATATATCTTATTTGGGTCATCCATGAAAAAATATTACTTTTTATGCTAAGTATTACTTTTTATTGTTAATATCGGTAGAGTTGATTAACCTCATAGATAATGATTAATGAGACCATGTTACAATAGACCTACTTCATTCATAGAGGAAGAAATATCCTCGAAAGTCCAAATACCGATGCCACAAATATATTTTTCTTCCTAACTAATACCTCATTCTATCAAATTTCAATAATAAGCTGCCTAAAATTGACATATAAATTTAATAAAACTATGATTTATTTACATAAACCATTAAATATTACAAAATTAAATTAAATAATATTATATTCAAGTTCTAATGAAAATGTATTAAAATCAAATTTATTTCTTGATTAATTTTAACAGTGATCTATAACACCTTTTTTTTGGTTGGCTATAATCCATAGTCTATACTTCCATACTATATATTATACGTTTTTATAAAGAGGGACATCTTAGAATAATTATCTTGATATGACCACTTCAAAAATACAATGATCATCATTATTTTTCAGTAATTTGCAAACTATATATTTGATAATTATCCAACAAAAATAAAACAATATATATAAATAGTTTTAGATAGCTATACTGAATAATTTGAGAAAAAATTTTAAAAAAATAAAAGAAGCCAAGAGCATCCATAAAAACTAATGCATCGACGCACGCGTTGCGTGCTTATATAATACTAATTATAATTCATTTGATTTATATTTAAACTGAGGATCAAAATATCATTATAAGAAATAGTGAAAGACTACACTGTAATTTTGATATATAAATTTAAAAATAAACTGAAAAATAAAAAGAATAAAAAAGTGACTTCAGTGAGAATTGAACCTATAACCCTAAACCCCAAAAAACAATAACTCTATCCACTGAACTACACATAACTTACATTAAAATTTGAACATTTTATTAATATATATAATTATTAAAACAGATCATGGCACCAAAGTTAGTTACTCTAAGTGTCTCATACTTAATAGAATAGTATAGATAAAAATACAAAAGAAAAAAAAAAACAATTATACAAGTACACAACATAAATGCTGGTACTTTTAATTCAGTTTTACTTGATATTTTCAGGCTACTAAAATGAGAACATATTTGTTTTTATGAATTTTGAAATAAATTATATATCTACATTAAAAATCAAAATGTAATTAATATATAATTTACAAATACATAAACAGAAATGTCGATAAATAAACATCAAATAAGCTATAATGACATTTTATTGCCATAATTTTTTGGATAGGAAAATATTATAACTATTGAAATTTCAGGTAGTGAAGCAAATTAAAGACCTCAGTAATATATATTATAATGGAATTCATCACATTTAAATTCACAACATAAATTCCATTTAACCTTCAGGTGTTATTTACATTCAAAAGTTAAAGTTACACAATGATCTCAGCTAGATATAACAAAAATCCAAATGTCAATATAAGAAGGCTATTGCTAATTGCTAGCTTGAAGTGAAATTAGTCAACTACACTAATTGGGCATCCTAATCTCTGTTGCTTGAAGCATACTTTGGTCTCTACTTTTTTATTTAATTCAAAGATACGAGTAATCTGTTTGAGTTGAGAATTGAGATTGGGGATGTAATAATTAAGAAGAAAATGAAAGTACTACGTCTGGAAGTTGGAAGTTTCTGATATATATATGCTACGTGACAACAGCAGGTATGAAACAAGATAATTGCCTTTGGACAAAGGCTGAGCGGTGGAAGACCAACCAAGACGAAGTTACAAGGAAATATCACAGAAAAGTTGAGACCGATGCATGCAAAAAACAGAAAGTCATACATTAAATTCAGTGAAATATATACTGCGAATAAATGAAGGTGGAATTTGGAAGACCAATTTGGTCATACAGAGAATCAGTCTCTTTGACAAAAATGGATGGGAGGGCCCAATAATTAAGGGACGGCAATTTCCTTACCTTTGTTTTTCTCGAGTTGTTTGATAAATTATTTTTGTAAGATGATACCATTTCATCGAAGGATTAATGGCGCAATTTTGCCTCCTTCTAGATATCAGGATGATATGTTAAAAGATATATCATTAATTTTTATCCGTGAGATGGTAAATTATACTTTTATTTAATAAAAAATAGTGTTTTTAACATACAAAATTAATATTTTTTCATTAGTAGTCCAAATTATATATTAGTCTCATAAAATTGATCCGTGAAATTGTCTTGCATAAATTTTTTTGATATTTTAAATCTAGGCCAAATTTATTTTTTATGAAATGTTCCCAACTCATTCCCCCGTCTCAATCTAGGCAGAATTTAATTTTTATTGTATTTTTTTACAGAATGACTAACTTAATTTTATCTATATATAACTTGAATTAGTTTTTAAGGAATGCAATTACATTGGTGGTACTTTTTGCATTAAAAAAAGAAGGCGAAAAGACAAAAATTAAGATCCAATATTTACATTTTATAATTCGACCAAAACTAGTTATAGAAAATTAAAAATAAATAAAACGTTCAAACTTACTTTTCAAATAAAAAAAGGTCGACCAACCCTATCTAGAAAATTAGGTTAGGAAATTGGTAAGCAGATGCCTCCTTTTCTTTTTTGATTAATTTTATTAAAAAGAAAATAATAATAATAATAATAATAATAACAACAACAACAACGGTCACGATTGGTTGATCACGTGACACAACTCGTCGGGCCGACTGTTTTTTTTTTATATATATATTTTTTTTGAAATCAACGGCGACGATTTGTGGTCGTTGATGATCAATAATGACATGACCGTTGGGTAACGGTCAACCCAGCGGGTCCGAAATTTTTTTATAAATACCCTTCACCCCTTGATTATCAAAACACCAAGTCTTGATTATTGGTTTGTTGTCAATTGTTGATTTATTTTCATAATTACTTCGATTTCATATTTATACAAATAGTCGGAGTTGGATCAAATTGTAGGGGTGACAAAGGAAAGAGAAAGTACATCATGTCACTCGATTTCGAGTTTCACGATTTTCATTCATTTAATGTTGATGGTTATGATGTTAATTTCTTCGATGAAAAACATCAAGAACGTGAACAAGAAGCTCAACAAACATGTCATCATCAATGTCAATAAATTATGATCAATCTGAGTGCGTATAAAAGTAAAACCCGAGCTGTGCCTCGCTCGACATCCAATATCTTAACCAAATACTTCGAAAATCCGGTGATAGGTAAGCCAAATGCAAATATTGTTCGAAAACTTACAAATTTCAACAATCTAAGGAGATGGTAATGGAACTTTGATGTGGCACGTGGAGAAAAATCACCTAGTGAAAATTCGTATTTATCGTTCACAAACTCAATTTCAGCATTTTTATGATTCCCAACCTTTTAAATTTGACGAAGCTAAATTTAGAGAAGAAATAGCTAAATTTTGTGTAGTTGAACAAATTTCTTTTAGTTTTAGTGATAAATTATCTTTTGAGAATAACTTTCTACTAGTGTAAATCATTTTATTAGACTTATCCCACGAAATAATCTCAAACGCACACTTAAAAATTTAGTCATTGATCAAAAAAAATTAATTAAAGAATTTATTAGTATAAATAATAATTTTTCTTCATGTTCTGATATTTGGAGTGATCATTGACAAAATTGTTCATACATATATGAGTATTATATTTCATTAGATTGATAATTTTTGGAACATTTAAAAAGCATTGCTTACATATAGATGTTTTAATGAAACACACTATAACTTCTCAAGTTTTTTCAATTTATTTTGATAATACTAGTGAAAATACTTACAGTATTATTGAGCTTATTGAAATATGTAAATTATCACTATATGGTAACAATTTTCATATTAGGTGCACATGTAATATTTTAATTTTGCGTATTCAATATTAACTAAAAAATTTATCATCAGATATTCAATCAATTAAGAGCGCAATTCCTTATTTACGGACACATTCTCAAGTTATGAAACAATGAGACAAATTTTGCAAAAAAAATACTATGAGACCTAAACAGTTTGCATGAGACATTACAACTCGTTGAAATTCAACATATAATTTGTTATTATCGTCTTTTGAATATAAATATTTATTATGTATATTTTTTATCAACATGTTCAAACTCGTGATATTTATTTGTTTTCAAATCTATGGAACATATACACTAATATTCGTGAAATTTTTAAAAAAAATTAATGATGCTAGTGACCAATTATGTGATGTTTATTATTTTAATTCTCATTTAGTTTTAACACATTGTTGCAATATTACAACTATTTTTAGTGAATATATTAAATCTAATGATGATGCTTTAGTTCGATATATCTATGTCATGAAAGAAAAATAGAAAAAAAATATTTTTTACGAATTCTTGAAATACTTTTGTGTTCTTTGTTTTAGATTCTAGACATAAATTAAATCATATATAAGAAATGTTAAAATTATATTATGAATCTTTAGACCCTATTATGGAAATGGTTCCTAATATTTCATTGTTTGTTTAATATTAAAATTCATTTATATGATATTTATAATGAATATAACATCAAATATGGTGAACACATTGTTCTACATAAAATCAATCTACTACCAACAGTAATATTACTTCTAAACTTACTAAAACACATCTTTTATTAAGAGAACATATGAAACGTCCACAAAGATCATCAAGTTTCGGTCAGGGATTTGAGAATTATTTACAACTACTTTTGATTTTAATGATGCGAAAACTGTTGCAATAAACATGCTTTTAGTATTAGAAGAAATATATTGGATGAGAGACATTTAGCTTTAGATCGTAAAATTTGGAAGCTCATTGTTTACCCAATGATTATAATTCAAAAGTCGTTAGACGAACACAACAAATTAAAAGTGATGAGGAAGACCAAGACAAAACCGAGAGAACACCTGGAACAATAAGGGATGAAATGTGAGTGAATGTGATTGAACAAAATAAAATGTAATATTTTTTTTATATATAAGATGTTGAAAGTTGAAATGTAGTATAATTTTTATTTAAGAAATGTAATATATTTTTTATTGAGAATGATATATTCGATAAAGTTTTTATAAGTTCAATTGTGCAAGTCTTATTTTTAATTTATATTTTTTTAAAAAAAACATTTTGTTTTTAAAAAATAAAAAGAATCAAACAGTCCCGGAACCAAAGGTTAACCGGACTTGGATCGCCTGTTCCGTGACCAAGACCGTAACTGACCATGAGCGGGCCGGTTAAGGGTCATAATCGTGCAGACCCGAACCTGGCCCGTGGCCAGGTCTAGGTGCATTCAACTTTTGTTTCCAAATGCAACGTGAGCTAGCTTTTGTCTGAGGTTCAAAGTGAAGTAGAACAAAGACGATAATCACGTCTTTTCCAATTGAGACGTAAACCCTATTGCTATTTTTCGTAATGAATGGAAGATAACTAAAAAAATTCATGATTTTCGTGTATAATTTTATGAAAGATACAAATATCTTCTAAATTAAAAGATATTAAATCGCTGTTTGAACTAATAATTTTCATAATATTTGGAAATAAAACACCCATGTGGAAAGAATATATGAAGAGCTCACATGATATTTATAAGATGCAACCATTAATACACGGGATATAATGTAGAATGCATTAAGATATGATCACGACTTTTATTATTGATGTTCAATAAAGACAAGATAGATTATTGACCATAGAATCAAACAAATGGAAAAGTACTCTTACGTGGCCCATAAAATATAGAACGGGAGACCAAAAACGCGTGGGAAAGTATCTGTCGAGACTCGTATATCACAAGAAAGTAAAAAGAAAAAATAAAAACACGCAGTTCCCAGTTTGTTGACCCCTTCATAGTTTCCTTCACCCCTTAATCCGAAGTCTCTATTTCATAGCCGTTAATGAATTTTTTTATTTTTATTTTTGGCTTGAATCCTGCAAGGCTAGAGAGTTGAAGTTGATGGGCAGTAATTTTACATATTGATTACTTGATAGGCTTAAGGGTGTGTAGAGTACTCCGTCTAATGAGAATTCTTCTCCTTCCATGGATTCTGCTGCTGTTCTTGTTCCAAATTCTGTCGGTTTCTTGGGTTTTTGGCCAGTGTTTGTATGATCAAAGATCACTGTTGTTGCAGTTGAATAGCAGCCTTGTTTACAACTCCGCAATTTCGAGAAGGTTGGTTAACTGGAACCAGAATGTAGACTGCTGCAAGTGGGATGGGATAGCTTGTGATAACACAGGTCGTGTGATAAGTTTGGAGCTCGATGGCGAGTCAATTTCACGTGGGATCGAGGATTCGAGTCTTTTCAGTCTTAAATATCTGGAAAAGCTAAATTTGGCATTCAACAGATTCTACAATAGTGAAATTCCAAAAGGGCTTCAGAATCTCACGAATCTGGCATTCTTGAATCTGTCAAATGCTGGTTTTGTTGGGCAGATTCCCACGGAACTATCCACATTAAGGAGCTTGATCAGTCTTGATCTCTCCACCCTTTTCCCAGACCGTCTCCATCCCCTAACACTCGAGAATCCAAATTTCATGGTGCTTCTCCAAAACCTCACTTCTCTCATGGAACTGAATCTTGACGGTATTAAAATTTCAGATCCACCAAGCGATTGGTCCCGGACAATATCTTCATCTGCACCCAATTTAAGAAATTTAAGCTTGCGGAATTGTGGTTTGCCAGGTCCATTGGATTCTCTTTCAGAGCTTCCTTCTCTTTCAGTTCTACGCCTAGATAGGAACAATCTGTCATCGACAGTTCCAAAGTCTTTCACAAAGTTCTCAAATTTGACTACCTTGAGTCTAAGTTCTTGCTCTTTACATGGTTCCTTTCCAGAGATGACCTTCCAATTATCCACTCTGCAAAATCTTGATCTATCAAACAATGTATTACTCAAGGGGACCATACCCGAGTTTCATCAAATTGGATCTTTCAGGACAATAATGCTCACCTACACCAGCTTCTCAGGCTCATTACCAGATTCCATTAGCAATCTTAGAATGTTGTCCATGATACACCTCTCTCATTGCAATTTCACTGGACCGATTCCATCCACAATAACCAACTTAACAGAACTGGTTAGTGTGGATTTCTCATTCAATTCATTCACCGGTTCAATCCCAACATTACAAATGTCCAAGAAACTTAATTACATAGACCTCAGTTATAATAAACTCATGGGATCGATATCTTCCAGGCATTTTGAAGGTCTCACAAATCTGACATTTATAAATTTGGGTTTTAATTCACTCAATGGTAGCATTCCCTCGTCTCTCTTCAGTCTCCCTTCAATACAGAAACTTCAGCTCTCTAACAACCAATTTAGTGATCAAGTCCAAGAATTTTACACACCGAATTCCTCCAACCTCGATACACTAGATTTGAGCAGTAATATGTTGGAAGGTCCCATTCCCAAGTCATTCTTTAACCTTGGAATGCTTAATGTACTATCACTTTCTTTCAACTCCTTCAGTGGCCGCACACAGCTGGAAATGATTCAAACGCTTCCCAATCTTACGAGGCTGGAGCTTGGTTACAACAACTTGACAGTTGAAGTAGGAACCACAAATTCAAGTCTATCCAGGTTAAATTTGGCCTCCTGTAAGCTGAACAAATTTCCTGATCTGAGGAACCACACAAAATTGACTTTCTTGGACCTATCAAATAATCTTATTAGCGGAGAAATACCAAGTTGGATTTGGGAAATTGGAAATGGACACCTCACGCATTTGAATCTTTCTCACAATATTCTGGTTGGTCTACAAATGCCATACAACATGACTCGTACGCTTTACATGCTAGACTTGCACTCGAACCAACTCCATGGTGAGTTTCCAACTCCCCCAAAATCAGTTATCTATGTAGATTACTCGAGTAATAGATTTCAAGAACCCATTCCACATGATTTTGGCAATTTCACTAGATTTGCTTCGTTTTTGTCATTGGCAAATAATAGCATTAATGGATCGGTTCCTACATCCCTTTGTGATGCAAGTTACCTTCAAGTTCTTGACCTATCTGACAACTTACTGAGTGGTAGTATACCACCCTGTCTCTTAAGAAATAACAAGAGTCTTGGAGTACTGAATCTTGGTAGAAACTACATTAGTGGTGATATTCCTAATAGTTTTTCTGTCAGTTGTGGCCTAAAAACTCTAGACCTCAGTAAGAACAATTTGGAAGGGAAAATTCCAGCATCCTTAGCCAATTGCACATCTTTAGAAGTCATGAATGTTGGAAACAACAATATTTACGATAAGTTCCCATGCATGCTACAAACTTCATCCAGCTTGCGTGTTCTGGTCTTGCGCTCCAACAGATTTCATGGAGGTATCGCATGTCCTGAGGCAAACCAAAGCTGGTCAAATCTTCAAATCATCGATATAGCTTCAAACAACTTTGTCGAGTATCTGAATGCATCCTGGTTCTCAAGTTGGAGAAGAATGATGCAGGAAAGTGATGGGTCTGGCCACATAAGCTTCAACTATCTGCAGCTGGCCAACTTATACTACCAGGACACTGTGACAGTAACCATCAAAGGATTAGAGTTGGAGCTTGTCAAGATTTTGACTATCTTCACATCAATTGATTTCTCTAGCAACAATTTTCAAGGAGAGATACCCGAAGCCGTAGGACAAGTTAGTTCACTATATGTTCTCAATTTATCGCATAATAGTCTCACTGGAACAATTCCAAAATCAATTGGAAACTTAACGAGTCTCGGATCACTTGATCTTTCAAGGAACCAGCTAACAGGGATGATACCAGAGGAGCTAGCAAGTCTCACATTCCTCTCGTTCCTGGATTTGTCCTACAACAAGCTATCTGGAAGAATCCCTCATGGTCCTCAATTACAAACATTTTCTGAATCAAGCTACATAGGAAACACAGGCCTATGCGGGTTCCCTTTGAACACAACCTGTGAGGTTTCTCCACCAGCAGCCGAGGGATTACGTAGCTCCAGTCTAATAGAATTTGATTGGCAATTTGTACTCACCGGTTTGGGATATGGGGTTGGAGCAGCATTAGTCATTGCACCTCTTGCATTCTGCAAGCAATGGAGGGATCAGTGCAACAAGCACATGGACCAATTTCTAGGGCTTATATTTCCAAGATACGCATTCAGTTATGTCAGGTATGATGAGAAATTTGAAGCGAGACAAGACGTCGAATATGAGACTTCGGATGACGACAATGAAGACGAAAATGAAGATAACAAGGAAGATGACTTGTCACGTGGAAGGTACTGCATATTTTGCACCAAATTTGACATTCAAATGACAAATGCAGTGCACACTACCGAATGTACATGCCATTACTTACCGCCCACATTCTCCGCTTATACTACGTCATCATCGTCATCATCTTCTATATTATTCATGTATGGTATAAAATTTTGAATCTTTTCTCAATTAATTTCCATGTTCTTCTTTGTACAGATACTCTATAGTTGAAGCATGCAGTAGCCCCTGAATATGGGATAAGGAGACTAAATTCTTTTCAATGTCATGGGAAAATATTTGTTTAAACACACACACACACACACACACACACACAAACGTCAATTCACTTTACCATACTGATTGAGGAAATTTTACGAACAGGTGAAACTCACGCTAAAACAGTTAGACTTCATTAAGATCATGGCAGCCCAAAATGGCAGTTCTACTCTTAATGACAAACAAATTATAATAACAACTAAAGAGGTATAGGAGTAGGACCTAAAGATTATCAGAAGATATAGTACATAATGGGATGATGCATTATCCACCAAGAACCAAGGAGAAGCGTCAGGTTTTGAAGCTAGAATGGAATCCATGCCAAATATGGAACCAAAACAGGCAATAGTTTCAGATAATATAAATACCAATTTCTGATAAATTCAGGCGCAGGAAAAAGAAGCAACATTGTCTCATTATTGTGAAGACTGGAGAATCATCGGAGCTGATCGTACACTGATGATCGGTTCTCTCTAGTTCAATGGGATTATAAATTTTTTTTCTTTTTTTATAATTTTATTATTATATTAAAATATAATAAATTTATGTTCAAATGTTACTTTTCTGGCAATATTTGATCTTTAATAATAATCAACTTCTCATGAATTATTGAACTCTCTTAAAAATTTACATTCTTTCTTTTAATTATTAGAGTAAAAAATATGGTCGACCAATTTCTATCACTACATTAACGTATCATTGTCGAAAGATAAAATGATGAATGATGTGTAACATATAACTTATAATTTCATATATTTGGATAATATAACGTGTTGTAACATTTCATGTTTGCAATCCTCCTTGATATTGGTGTTAACAAAATTTGTTATTTTGTTACTAATGAAATTACCTAAATGTGCAGTTAACCGAACATAACTGAAACTATCGAAGAATGCAAAATGAAAGTACCAACTGATTAACCGAACTGAACCAGTCCAACTGATGTATCAAGAACAGTTCGACTGATTGTTCAGTTGATAGGCGGTTCAGCAGAAGACCTTCAGAAGCTCGGCCAGCTGATGAACAGCTCAACTGACCAATTCAACTGAAGCAGTGAAATCAGTTCAGCTGACGAGCCAACTGATTTCACCAAATCAGTTCAACTGACCAGTTCAGATTATCAGATAGAAATCAACCAATTTTCAGAACACGACAAGCTTATCAAATGTGGAATCCAGCTGCGCGCATTAAGGAAAAGTTTTTGTCCAGTCAATAGACAATAATGGACATTGCATCAGAAATTAAAGACAAAGCATTCCAGAATAAATGTCAGAAATGACAAATCAATTATCGAGGAATGTATTCAAATGTAACGAATACAATAATTGAATCTCACTGTACGATCAAGTTTCGCGCATATAAATATAAGATGAAGATCGGTGAAGACTAATGAGAAATAATACAAGTGTGTGGAAAAAGAAAGGGCACGCTTAATGTTCATCAGCTTTCAAGAAGCAACCAGCCCATATTCGAATGAACACTTCAACGTGTTATCATCTTAGATTAGAAGCAATTTTTTCTCAGTGTGTGAGAACACTTTCACGTTGTTCTCAAAGATCAGTTCTCACACACTCACACACAACTACTCAAATACAGTCTTACACAAAGACAATAAACTTGTGTATATAATCTTTAACGCACGGACGTTAAACAAGTGTTGGTTGGAAGGTGCTGCCTTCAGTTTAGTCTAGGAGTTCAGTTAGGCAGTAGGATAAGTCCTAAGCTGAGTAGGTCTGTACAAAGTATTGTATAGATCAAAGTCTTCTAATGAATCTTACTCGAGGTGGTAGAAGGAGTGCGTAAGAGCAGTTGAAGTCTCCGAACGTCCATAAACATATCTTGTGCTATTTTTGTTTAACCGCTTGTTTTTTTGTTCTTAATTGATTTGATCAGTTCGGCTGATATCAGTTCAGTTATGTCCATAATTGAACTGGTCCCATGTAATTTTAAGTTATTCAGTTGCATATGATATAAAACCAATCAGTTTTCTTAACGAATGATTACTTCGAGTATTTTTCACTTGGTTTGTAACCAAACTCGATTTAATTCATCGGTGATTTTATTCTCAGAACACGAGCTATTGTAGCTCATTGTTTTATTGTGTTTAAAGCACCTCGAAGGTATCGAGCACACGATCCATCATAATAATTTATAACTCTAATAATTTATATAATTCGAGTTAAATGTTGTATAAAACATGTATGGATGATCAATTCATATATTATTTTTCACACAAAAAGCTGTGATATGCAATTAAAATTTATAATTCAATTTAAATGTTATTAATTATGAATTTGTAAATATGTCCTTATATTTTTTGTCTTTTGTTATTAGTGATGATCTCAGTAGTTTTTTCTACTTATTTGATAAGGTTAATTAGGTAATCCCAATTTTTAGGTTTGTGTTGTAATAAATTTCTTATGGCTTAATTTAATAAATATTCATAATTTTCCACTTATTTGCCAAGGTTATTTGGATAATTCAATTTGTTAGGTTTGTATTACAATAATTTTATCATGGCTTAGTTTAGTAAGTATTCATAATTTTCATCAAATTTGATGTTCTCTTTTATTTTAATATCTGGTCATAATTATTTATATATTTTGATAATTTGATGGTTTAAATTAAAGTTTTATCATTCTCTTTTGTTGTTTCTTTTTTATTCAATTTAAATTTTATTTTATTTGCTCGATATATTAAATTTTATTATTTATCTATCTATATTCGATATCACTATAAAAACGACACATGAATTATAAATCTACAATTATGTTCTTGCGTTTTTTGTCTTTTGTCAATAATGATTATCTTTGTAGAAAGCTAAACAAGTTCATAAATTCATAGGAATTGAATTTTATTTTATTTTTTGCTTTAGCTATATAGAAATCAGGGCCAGTACCTCCTGTGAGGCGAGAGAGGCCATCGTCTCAGGGCCCGGATCTTCACAGGGGCCAAAAAAAAAAATTGTTGGTCTCATGTTATTGAGGCATGCACCTAAATAGTATGTGCATTGGACATTTTTAAAAAAAATGGACATTGACTCATTGAAAACATGATTAAATATGATGATTGTGCTCATTGGGGATTTAATCAAATTATGTAGAGCCCAAACAATAAAGCTACATGGCTCATTAATTAAATTTTTAAAAATTTTGTATGCATAAAATAATAATGTTTGTCCAATATATTTATTATTTTATCTTGTGTCAACTCATGTGTTAAAATTTTATACATTACTTATCGATTATTTGGCCTCTTTTCTTGAATTTATGTAATTGGACTCATTTCAAAAAATAAAACACAAAAAATTGTAATACTTATCTATTTTACATATCTTTATTTTCCGTTTTCTTGAATAAAATCTTATATTCATTATTTAAAACAAATTATATATTTTTACAATATTGCTTCATATATCTATCATTTTGTCATTTTGATAGTTTATGTTGACAAATTTCAATTTTAGTAACATACAGTACAATGTTTGTCAATTTCAATCTTTTTCTAATATAATTGTTCATATGACACTGCATTACGTTATAGCCATGTTGATGTTGTGGCGCACGAAGAAAAAAAATCGCAAAGAGATAAATATATAATTCGTAAATTATATTTTCCTTATATCTATTGTTTGATTATTTTTAATTTTCAAACTAAATTTTACGGTCATTTATCACAACAAGATTTTTTTTCAACATATCGCCTCAGGCCTTGTGAACCACATGTACGGCTCTGATAGAAATTAATCTATATATCAATTTTAAAATATTTTATAATTAAATATGTGTTTAGTAAATTGCTATTGTTACTTGTAAATGCGTGTCTTATTCAATTTTCAGGGTTTCCATTTGATGTGTTAGATATTAATGCATTGATTGATTTTTATTTTCTTCCATGCATTTGTATTTAAATTTTTACTTGTTTATGTGCTTATTTTGATTGATTATTTTAATTTTCAATAAATTTGTTTTAATTTTATTTGATTATTTGATTATTTAATGAATTAATAATGCTTTTATCGGTTGGACTTTCATAATTCCTTAAATCATATTTCATTTGATGTGTTAAATAGTATATTGATCAGTTTCCATTTTATCTTTTGCAGCGGTACTTTATCTGTGCATGTACTTGTTTGGTTTGATTTATTTAATTTCCAATAATATAATTTTAATTTTATTTTATTTTATTTGATTATTTAATAATTTAGTAATGTATTGATTGGTTGGATTTAATAATAATAATAATAATAATAATATGTATCTATATTTATATCTATATTTATTCTATATAAAAGTTTCACGTGGATGTTATTTAGATCATTTTATTTGTTTGCGTACTGTCTATTTATGATGATACATGAATCTTTTTGTTCATTAAATTTATTGTTAGTGGGGAAATTAAATGATTTTACGGTGGAGTTTGACTGTTGATTGGTTAAAACACTTGCATGTAAACTTATTATGAAGTAATCAAAACTGATTTATATATGAACAAGTGCTAGGGATGTAAACGATTCAAACCAAATCAAACAGTATCAGGCTTGAGCTTGGTTTGTTTAAGATTATTTGAGGCTCGAACTCGATTCGAGCTTTTATTATCAGGCTCGAGCTTGGTTTGTCTTGAAATTACTAAGCTCGAGAAAAGCTCGAGCTCGGCTCGTTCAAAGCTCGTTTAACATGTTAATCAAGCAATGCTCGAGCTTGATTCATTAATAGCTCGTTTAGCATGTTTAACATGACTGGCTTGAGCTCGGCTCGTTTCGAGCTCGTAAAACATAAAATTGAGCTCGAGTTTAAGCTTGATTCGAGCTTGTTAAAAACTAAATATATCTATAAACTAATTTTAAATCAGACATAAAAATGTAAATTCATTCATAAATAACCAAAACGACACAAATAAGAGCTAAAAAAACATAAATCAATATATTATTGAACATTCCAAAATAATATATCTAGAATATTCATCATACAATTATATCATCATATACATAACAATGAAATATTTTCACCCCTTTAATACTTCAACTAAGTCTGGTGAGAAAGTAGGGAGGACGTTAAAGAATCCATTAAAACCAGGAATTACAAAATCATCTCCAACAACAACTAGTCAAGTATCCTACAAAGTTCATAATAACAATAGTACTAATATTTTTATTTGTCTCGTGTTCAATTCCTTCCATTGACATTAGTACTAATATTTTTATTTGTCAACTCAACAAATGAGTCAAACTCAAGCTTACGAGCCACTTAAACGAGCCGAGCTCGAACTCGAGCTCGCGAGCCTATTATCAAATATGTTTGCGAGCTCACGAGCCGAATATCTTTAGGCTTGAGCTTGGTTTGATTAATTTTTCGAGCTCAAAATCGAGCTTGAGGTTGGCTTGATATGATTAACAAACGAACTCAAACGAGCTTTTTATCGAACCGAGCTTCGAATAGCTCGCAAGCGGTTTGGTTCATTTACATCCCTATGAACAACCAAAGGAATGGATGAATTGCAGCAAGTGAAATCTAATGATTTATTTATTAAAAATTATACATGAAAAACAAATAAAATTAAGAAAAATAATTTTATTTTTTTAAATTTTTATTTTATCGACTAAGTAATACAATTTGTGTATTATAAAAATTTGTATTTCAAAATAAAAATAAAAAGTGTGAATGAAATAGAATATTTATTATAACATATTTCAAATTATTGCATTAACTTATTTCAATTGTCACGATATATTTTTTGCTGTAAAATAATAACAAATTTTTAGAAATATATATGTATATATAGTTACATATACAAATACATACATACGTATTGTGTGGGGAAAAATATGCAAGATTAAAATTAAATTATTTGTTTTATGAATTGTTTTATTGATTGTAAGATACAAGATCATCATTTTCATTTATTGTACTAACTAAATTGTTTCAAATCAAACTGGTTCAACATGTAACGTACTTGCACGTTTTTAGTTAAAAACAAAAAGCTGACGAGCCAAAAATATAATTTTTAGG
Source organism: Primulina tabacum (assembly GCF_025594145.1). Classification (NCBI taxonomy): domain Eukaryota; kingdom Viridiplantae; phylum Streptophyta; class Magnoliopsida; order Lamiales; family Gesneriaceae; genus Primulina; species Primulina tabacum. Next base: position 10,730,399 of record NC_134554.1, read on the forward strand.
ACTAATTAAAAATAAAAGATAATTTTTTATTAATATATAATTTTTTTGAATTATATTCACTTTGAGAAGCTTCTAGGACCATACGTATTGTAAATACCAGAACCAAACCGGTATAATTTATTTTGATCGGAAAATGGTAGGGAGAAAGAAAAAGAAAATATTTAAATGTTCAACCAGATAAGTAAAAAAATAATAAAAATGCAGGTAGAAAGTAGAATGTAGAGAAGCAAATATCATAAAATATTTATAGAGATTTGGACGTCGAACCCTTCTACTCCAATCGACTAGCAATATCGATATAGTCTCAACTAATTAACAGCTCTACGGATCAGTACATGTATTTCGGAAGCTAAAACAACGAATATTAAGCACAATCGGTTTTTTTTTTTTGTGACTAGCTTAAGATATTGATCATTCGAATTTTTTAGAAAATTAACTTTTAAAAATTTTATCTTACGATAATTTTAATATTGCTCAAAACTTTTATTAATAATTAACTTAAATTTATAAATAAATTTTTTACATATTATCAAGTCAGTCCCAAATGTGAACGAGTTCAAATTAAGCGAGCCCAATATGTAATGCCTCATATTTCATAACCCAGCCCAACGGAGTATTTTCACACCCGATCCCACGTGCGTCGTTAATAGCTTTTAGGGTTTCACGAGGTGGCCAAATTCGGGCAGAACGGGCAGCTGCTTTTTGAACGATTTCAATAAACGTCACTCGTCCATTTGCTCCCGCTTCTTCTCGCTATTCGAAATCCCCTAGTCTCCGGAATTCTGCACCGATTTTCATTTTTGACAGTGCGAAGATTTATTTAGTTATTTCCGTATCTATATTGGGATTTTTTATCAATTCGAGATAAGTAAGTTGTATATTGGTTGAAGGTTTCGCCTGGAAGCTGGTGGGGGGAGCAAAGAGGAGAAGGGTAAACCCTAGCTGCTGCAGTTTAAGTTGAAGGGATTTTGTTATTGTTATTTTGGTAGGTACTTGTGTTTGTGTTGAAATTTTGACTTTAGTTCTATTTGTATGTGAGTTAATTTTGCGAAATGTTCCAGTCTGTTTTTGGCTGTTGAGGTGATTGATTTTAAATTAAACGATTTGTATGGATAGTTTTGAGGTTTGTTTATTTTATTACTGTTTAATTTTCGTGATTGTGTGGTGGTGCTGAAGTTGGTGTTTTAAGCTGTTTAGTTTATTTATTAGATGTTTCCATTGACGTTTTTGAGTCCAAAGTTCGGGGTTTGAGCTCGGCTTGTGATTGATGATATTGTTTATTTAACCAATAAATTTCTGTTCGTTTTATTTGGAGAAAGATTAAGGAGAAATGATTGGATTATGCTTACCCAATTTAATATCTTTTGGTGGATTAAAGCAGGAAACAGTGTTGGGGTATTTCGGTCTAATCATTCCTGGAGGAAAACATTATGTGATGGGCCTATGTTGTTTGTCTTTGATGTTACGTTCATCAGATTTTGTCTTAATTATCATTAGGAGTTTGTCACTTTTTATATTCTCTCGTGTAAATTTCAGGATTAATATATCAACCAACCAAATTCAGGAAAAATGGCTTTGGAGATCACCCAATATCTATTGTCTGCTCAATCCCCTGATGCAAATGTTCGGACTGGGGCAGAAAATACTCTTGGTCAGTTCCGGGATCAAAACTTGCCGGGATTCTTGCTATCGTTGTCTGTTGAACTTTCCAATGATGGCAAACCTACCGAGTCTCGTAGACTTGCTGGTATTGTCCTTAAGAACTCCTTGGATGCTAAGGAAGCTGCGACAAAGGATCAGCTTGTCCAACAATGGATAGCAATTGACAACACTTCTAAATGTCAGATAAAAAGCTCTCTGTTGAACACCCTCGGGTCCGCTGTTCAGGAAGCTAGTCACACTGCTGCCCAAGTAATTGCAAAGATAGCTTCGATTGAAATTCCCCGGAAAGAATGGCCTGAACTTGTTGGTTCATTGCTTGCCAATATGACTCAACCAGATAAACCTGCATCCCTGAAACAGGCTACACTTGAAACACTTGGTTATGTGTGTGAGGAGATATCTCACGAAGATCTCGTTCAGGATGAAGTCAATTCTGTTCTAACAGCTGTTGTTCAAGGAATGAATGTTTCAGAGCAAAGCCCGGAAGTTCGTCTCGCTGCAACTAAGGCTTTATTGAATGCCCTTGATTTTGCTCGGACCAACTTTGAAAACGAGATGGAGAGGAACTATATCATGAAGGTGACATGTGATGCTGCATTGGCAAAAGAGACAGAAATCAGACAGGCCGCATTTGAGTGTCTAGTTTCCATTGCATCTACATACTATGAGGTACTTGAACCTTATATGCAAAAGATCTTTGAGCTTACATCTAATGCAGTCAGAGGAGATGAGGAGGCCGTTGCCCTTCAAGCAGTAGAGTTCTGGAGCTCCATTTGTGATGAAGAATTAGAGCTTCAAGACTACGAAGTCCCGGAGAGTGGTGATTCTATTGCTTCTCACTCTCATTTTATTGAAAAAGCTCTACCAACTTTAGTGCCTATGCTGCTCGAAACTCTACTTAAGCAGGATGAGGACCAAGACCAGGATGATGGGATTTGGAATCTAGCCATGGCTGGTGGCACGTGCCTTTGTCTTGTTTCCAGGACTGTTGGGGATGCTGTTGTTCCTCTGGTTATGCCTTTTGTAGAAACAAACATATCGAAGGCCGACTGGAGATCACGGGAGGCCGCTACATATGCATTCGGCTCAATCCTCGAAGGTCCAAGCATTGAGAAGCTATCCCCCATGGTGAATGCTGGGCTAGATTTCCTGCTCAATGCGATGAAAGATGAAAACAGTCACGTGAAAGATACGACTGCTTGGACTCTTAGTCGTATCTTTGAGTTGCTGCACTCACCGGCTAGTGGTTTCTCTGTAATCACGCCTGCTAACCTTCAGAAAATTTTGGGCGTCTTGTTGGAAAGTATAAAAGATGCTCCACATGTGGCTGAGAAGGTTTGTGGAGCTATTTATTTTCTCGCTCAGGGGTACGAGGATGCTGGGCCAAGCTCTTCCCTTTTCACACATTACGTTCCAGATATCATGACTTCTCTGATCATCGCAGCCGATCGGACTGATGGCAGTGACTCTAAACTCAGATCTTCTGCTTATGAAACACTAAACGAGGTTGTTAGGAGTTCAAACCTCGTTGAGATATCTCAGATCATTGCCAAACTTCTCCCTGTTGTCATGTCTAAGCTGGAACAAACTTTAAATCTTCAAATTATATCGTCTGACGACAGGGAAAAGCAAGGAGATTTACAAGCATCTCTTTGTGGTGTGCTTCAGGTTATCATTCAAAAACTAAGCAGTGCAGATGAAACTAAGCCCATAATATTACAGGTGGCTGATCAAATCATGCTGCTCTTCCTCAATGTTTTTGCTTGCCGTAGTTCTACAGTTCATGAAGAAGCTATGCTTGCTATTGGTGCACTGGCCTATGCCACCGGGCGAGAGTTCGGGAAGTACATGCAAGAGTTCTATAAATATTTAGAGATGGGTTTGCAAAATTTTGAGGAATATCAGGTTTGCGCCATTTCAGTTGGGGTTGTTGGCGACATTTCCCGTGCATTGGATGAAAAGATCTTACCATATTGTGATGGGATAATGACACTTCTGCTCAAGGATCTCTCCAGTGCTGAATTACACCGCTCAGTTAAGCCTGCTATATTTTCTTGCTTTGGTGACATCGCTCTTGCAATCAGTGAACATTTTGAAAAGTACATCAGTTATGTACTACCAATGATGCAGAACGCTTCAGAAGTGTGTGCTCAGATGGATTACAATGACGAAGAGATGATGGACTATGGAAACCTGCTCAGACGAAGTATTTTCGAGGGTTATTCCGGGATTCTTCAGGGATTCAAGAATTCCAAGGCTGAGCTCATGCTACCATATGCTCCTCATCTTCTGCAGTTCATAGACTTGGTTGCCAAAGACAAACAGAGGTATATGGACTAAATTCATTTGTTCATCTATCATTCTCATTCCTTTTTTTTATTATTATTTTTATAATAATAATTATTATTTAGCATTGTAATGCTTCTACTGGCAAACTCACAGGGATGAGAGTGTGACAAAAGCAGCGGCGGCAGTTTTGGGTGACGTAGCAGATGCACTGGGGTCAAATATAAAGACGCTGTTCAAGGATTGTTCATTCTGTGCAGAATTATTAGGCGAGTGCCTTCAGTCGGATGATGAACAGCTGAAAGAAACAGCTGCATGGACACAAGGAATGATTGGTCGTGCATTTTCTGTAAATAGCTGAGCATTGTGTCTCAGCTTTCATCCAATTCTTATATGTTTCTACGTATTAAGCTGTCTGTGTACTCACGAAGGTGTGGGTCAATGTCATGTACACTATGATCTTAGTATGCTTGATCGTGTCACAAGTTTTGCTGCTGCATTATTATAAATCTGTGACCACCATTAATTTAATGGTCTTTTCTTACTTATTGAGTTGAGTTGTATATTGTACTTCAATCAACATTCGTACACATTCTTTGCATCAAGATCTGATAATATAGGTATAATAAACTCGTTCCATGTGTCGAGCACCCCTGGAATCCACCAATGCAAACAATCAGCAAATGTAACTGAATCAGCCTTCTGCTCGGATGTCAAAAGCTTTCCTTGGCTAATGGTGTAAACTGAGGTATGCGCATCTTTTCTGTACTCAGATAGTGTACTAATGTCTAACAAGGTCACTGGAACTTCTATTGCCCTGGTCACGTTTCATGCAATGTCAAGCAACCTTCTGTCTGTGCCCACCGCTTATGCCATAGAATTGTTGAATATTGGAGTTGTCTCTCTAGCACAAGCAATCTCATTGTTGTTGTTCCAATTTAAGCTCCTGCGTAGTTACATTGCAACGTTTCAGTCTCACCTTAATGTATCCAACAATCATTAGGATTCAGGGGAAATAACTGTTGACGGACTGGCGACATGGTGACAAAACGTTGAAATACGTTTGTGACAAGCATTTTGCCTCGGCCACTTGGCCCATTTTGTCAAAACTAGTTCATATGCTCGGGATCGTTCAACCTCGTCATATTCCATAGATCCTTCATCAAATGACCCTTTTCTGTTTCATGAGTCAAAAAAAATTCCAATTCCCTATTGATATCATCAACACAAATGAGAAATGATGGCATAAACAGGACCTACATAATTGATGCGTCAGTTCATAATTTTTAACTTCATAGTAGTGGGAACTTTAAATTCTTCTAGCCCCTAGTTGAATATTTAGATACAGTACTGTCTATACTTGGTTACTTACAGGAGTTTAATGGCACGACTTTTCATCCACCATATGTAAATGTTAAAGAGTAGAATATCTGCATCCTTCCAGTGGGATCCATGCTTGGAAATGGATTCTGCCATTATAATTCTTTGGGATATGCTGTGATTTCGTGGATCATCTGAATTTGATTCAACCAGGAATGGCGCCCAATAAAACTCAGTTGTCACATTATATTGCTTCACATTACAAATTCGATGCTAAACTCTCTTAAGGATAAATTATTAGATTGCAAAACAAATATAAAGAGATCAAATTAAGAATTGTGACTTGTCTCATCATATCTAAAAACATGTTTAATATGGAATAAGAATTAACGAGACTTTTCTCCACAAACCCCCCTTTTTTTTTTGAGAAAGATGCATGCCTTAAAGTTTAAATGCATGTAAAGTTAAAAAAAGAATCCCTGATCCTCTCCCTCGTCCCGCCCCAATGTTGTAATAAAAAGATATAATTAACGAGGACTCCGACCATGCAAATCCAAGAATCCTAGAGACATAGACACCCCCGCCACCCCTCATATCTTCAATTTGATATAAAAAATAATGTATGCACTAGCTTTTAAGGGTTTTTAATAATTGATCAACCGACAATGATAAATATTTTGTAGTCACAAATAAACAAAAGGATCATTAGTTATTTGAAATCTTTCAGCACCCGTTTTAGTTCAAGGAGAGCCAAACCTGAATCGAGAAAACAGAGAATGGAGCTCCCATTTTCCAGGTTGCCCTGGTGGGATGAGTAGCAGAGTGGAGCAAGCAAATCATGGACTCCCATTGATTTCTGTTCACTGAATCCCCCGAACAAAAGTCTCTTTGCCCGTAGTGTCTCCAGGAACATCTTGGCTTTAAACCTCAACCAATCGATACATTATTGAAGTTAATCACTCATAAAATCAACACTAAAAAGTAGCTATCAAAAGTTAAACCACACCAGCTGGATGAAGCAAAACCCTTCTAATGAAAAATATTCGAATTCTCTCTATATACGTGTTGAGTGTGTAGAGTACTAAATAATTAGATTACCCATGAGTGCGTACTTGGTAAAGAACAATCATTGGGTTGCCATCTCCAGTTCTGATACAGTGCGTCCTTTCTACCATTCTTCACACAAGTGTCGACATGTGAAGTTAAGTAAGCACATTCCTCTTCTTTGTAGAGAGGCCGGGGGAGGTATCAAAAACCCATTTTCCCTGTGACAAATCACAGCTTTCTCGTGGCAGTTCTATCTCCTCTTCCTCACTTAGATTGCTGCAGATTTGTTCAAGAAAATTGGCTTTGTACTTGTACCCTTGGAACATTTGGAACGCAGGCCATCTGAGAGTAGCTAAAGTTACATCTTTGGTGAATATTAAGACCCCCAAAAAGGGATAGTGAAAGCAGTGTAACTATGCATGAGGACGAGTTGCTGATTTTGGCGTCAGAATTTTTGTACTTCTGGAGTTTATCTGTGAGTGTAGTACGTGTATCTGATTTTTGGCCTGCATGGGATTAAAAATGTGGCATTCGGCAATCAATTCTACATAAACTTCCTGTTTCCATAATTTTTTCTTTTGCTTCGTGGGCTTCCCTAAGGGGGCATATTTCATTATCTGCCACGTATTAACGCAAAGATGATCGTATCTTAGGTCAGATTTCTTTTCTATTAGAATTCTATTAAATGCGAGCGAATGGTTCTTGTCATTTTCCATAGTAGTTTTGAGGTTTAGCTATGTAAAATTTTGAGTTACTTTACCTATCACAAAGAATGTAAAAATTTCAAAATTGCAAGTGGAAGATAGTACGAGTTTTCTCTCTTTTTTTTTTTTATCATACTAAATTTGAATAGACCCACCAAGAGACCAAGATAATTACGTGGTGTTGTTCCTTGATAATAGTAATAGATTTATCCAATGTTTGTCTCGTTTTGTATCAACCTAAATTTGTCATAAGACCCGAGTAAATATTAATTGGATAGAAAATATGTGTATATGACATTTAAAACCATGAATCCACGATCAATGTTGCTCGGACAAAACGTAAACATATTGACCCAAAATCATTGGCCCATATTAAATGTTTGTTAGGTTTACTACAACTAAAATCATGGACCCAAAGTTTTAACTATATCTCATTTCAAATCAATGAATTTTCAATTTCAAATATATCATCCAAATGTTTTCTTAGTCAAATTTTTATATAATTAAAACTGAAATAAATAAATTTGATACATAGATATTTAATTCAGCAGCATATAAGCAAGCAGTCAGGTAACATAGCAAACTTGAGGTGTGGAATTAGCTGCTGCTTCGATTTCAAACGAACTCGATTTGCAAGCCTCGGGCATCTTGTTTCCCCTGTAAGTTTTACATATGTAGTCCACAAATCTCTGGAAATCCTACACTCATAAAAAAAATTGAGGCAAAGTGTTTACAAGTTGTCTCAGTGTGTGAAGAAACAAAGAAAACGAGTAATAGGGACGCTAACTTCTTGGAGAGGCTGATTATTGACGACCACCCATGGCACAAATCTGTGCCGAGGGTTGAGACCAGCTGTTTCATCCGCATAAACTTTTTCGAGCTGCATTACGTTCTAATTTCTTGCTTACTGATGTAACACTAATACAAGTATTTGGGCAATGATAGATATCAGTGAAAGAAAAGCTAGCTAACCTTATAGCCAAGACCACTATTATAGCAATTTTCGAGGGGCTTCGGATCCAAACCGGTGGAACCGAAACAAGATTGCCAGTCTGTGTGTCTGTTCATCAAATGTAGAGTCTCTACACAGTATATGAACTTGAAGTGTGTCTCCTGTATCAATAACTGAAAAATTTTAGTCCCGAAAATGAAAACCGAAGATGCTAATTCGGGATGGCGAAAATTACCACTGTAGGCCATTTGTTAATGGCGCAGGCCTCTACAACATCCAACTGACACTCATCTGCACCATGCTACAGCAGATTCATAGAAGTTAGATATGAGAAATTGTGTATTTATTGCAGAACAATGAGGGAATTAAATCTTGGGAACCTGACAAATCCAAGAATTGTTCGGTGAAATCTGGGTGTTGCCCCAAGGGACTAGCCTAAGATTCACAATGCTGATAAGATCCGTCTGAAAAACCTTCACCAGATGGTTCACGATGAAGTTTGCACAAAATGGGCACAGGGATTCGTAGTACACAGATAAGTTAACCTTGTCTTCAGAATCAAGAACCGATGAATCGTCCAATAGGCTATTTGCAGAAACATTGTTGTCTTGAGAAAGTGACCAAAGAATTGCCAGAGAACATGTAGAAATGAACCCAAGAACGAGTCTTTTGGAAGCCATTTCTTGATTTGATTTGCTATGATGCTCCATTTTATTGTGGTGTGTGCAAGCTATCAAACAAAGTTGCCTCTATTATTTTTTCTTTATTCGTGTTTACGACTTTTTGACTTTTCCTCTGTGGATTGGTTTCCATTTATTGCACAATCTGTACTTTGATTTAATGCACACTTGCCCTATGATGAATTGATCAAATACTATGTAATTTGTGGGATATGTTTCTCTTTTGCTCATGTTAATTTGAGGTAAATAGTAATTGGAGTTTGGTGAGTTGGTAAGCTATTTAATAGCAATTGTAAAAAATTCGTGAGTGTAGTTGGTAAGCTATTTAATAGCAATTGTAAAAAATTCACGTGTGTTCAAGAAATACACCTATACCAAAAACTTATTATGTGTGTACGGATCCATTAAAGGGCTATACTGGGCTGTAGCTCAGCCCTCTTTTTTTTTTTACTACTTAAGTTAAATTTTAGCCCATCCACCAATGTCATGTCCAGTCCAGCCAACCACAGCCCAACCCAACCCATTTACATGCAGATCCAACTGTAAGGAACATAAAAGTGATCTGAGATCCTCTTAACAAACATGTGGTGGAATAGAAGAACATGGAAAAAAATATTGATGACCAAATCTCACAAAAAAATGGAAGCACGAATGTTTTGGGTATGGCTGTTGTTGGAAGGGAGGAACAATAGGATAATCGAACCCATTCGGTACTTATTTAAAAATTGCATGATGTGAATGGAAATTTTTAAATATGTATGATGAATTTTCAATTTTTAAATACTCAATATCATGAATTTTCTTTTTTTTTTTTTTTTGTCGATTATTTGACACTCTATATTGAACGAGATTTAGCTAAACATATTGATGTAAATTCTATTATTGATGATTTTAAGAATCTCGTAGAGCACAACTTCGTTGAACGATATAATGTAATTTTTTTTAATAATATATAACTTATCATATTGAGTTCAAGCCCTCCTAACTCTTATTTTTGGATCCGTGCCTATGTGTAGGTCAATGCACCAGATAAAATGGGCGCTAGTCTGAGGATCAAGAGGCCCAATGTAGGAATCTGATTGGTAAAGCACACAAATGCTTTTAGAGTGAATTTCTTGTAATACGGTATCACGAATCTTTATACGTGAGATAGGTCAACCATGTCGATATTCACAATAAAAATTAATACTCTTAGCATAAAAAGTAATACTTTTCATGGATGACCAAAATAAGATATCTGTCTTACAAAATATAACTCGTGAGACCATCTCACACAAGTTTTTGTTGCCATTAATTTTTTTTTTTAATAAAGTTGTTTGCTCCCTATGCTAATGCCATCCGTTTGCCTGCTAATTTTTTAAAAATAATTTCAAACTTATTTTAGATATATATTTACTTCTTGTAAAATTTAAAAATCTTATATAAATCTTTAACTTGTGTATCACACACATCTGAGCCTGGCCCATGAACACACTTCACTGGAGGACTCCGTCTTCTCCATTCTCCGCCTGCTGCTTCTGTTGCTTGATTCTATCCACTTTTGGCTCTCTTCTTCGAATTTATGTTCGATTTTGAATGTTAATGGCGTCTGTTAACTTCAATCCCTTCGGAGAAAACTGGTTCAAAAACCCACCATCGATCCTTTTTCAACCAATCAATTTCCTCTCCTTCCATAAGCAACCCATTTTCCAGAAAATCCAAAGTGGAACCAGATGATAATCCTGGGAAACACCGCAAAATGTTGGACCAGTTCTATTGGGAGTGCGAGAATACGCCTGATTACCGGCATTCCCCGGAGGTTGAGAAAATTCTGAACGATGACCCCGTTTTTTATAAGAGAGAGGACGCGACGCCTGAAGAGATAACGGAGAATAAGAAGTAGTGGGAAGAGTTTCGGGCCAACCCGGTTGTTCAATTCTTGACCCGGGCCGAGGAAATTGCTGATAAGCTTCACGAGATGGAGCTTAAGGAGAACTCTGTTCCTTACAGGAAAGAAGACAAGAAGCTGTGGCAGGTGTTTTGAACTTCTTCTTGTTCTCAAAAATTTTATGGTTCTAGTTTTTTCAGATTAGTTGCCAGATTGTAGTTTAGCTGAGTTTTTTTATGACAGATATATTCTGGAACTTGATCGTGAAATTGCTTAGCTCAGAACCTCGAGCATGAACAGCACCGCATATTTTACGAGTCTACACTTTTATCATTGGTGGATATTGAAAAATATATGCATGAAATTAATATCTAAACTGTATCTGTGCATGTTGATCAGATATGAAGCAACAAGAACTAAAAATAAGCTCTCAAAACCAACTTAAGATTAAGTGAGCGCTTGCTGCAGTCTTGTATTGTCGACCTCCTCAGCTTGGATGTTTTTCCTTCAATCTGTTCCTCCTCAGCTTGGATGTTTTTCCTTCAATCTGTTTATAGGTATAATGCATTATTTAGGTGTGTGTTGATAAATTGGAATATTTGATGATGGTGGTGGTTGTTTTGATTATTGAAGGCATTGATCTCTAAAAAATGATGTTCTTTTTTTTTATGGTATTCCTTCAATCTGTTTATAGGTATAATGCATTATTTAGGTGTGTGTTGATAAATTGGAATATTTGATGATGGTGGTGGTTGTTTTGATTATTGAAGGCATTGATCTCTAAAAAATGATGTTCTTTTTTTTTATGGTATTTAAGTTGGTGATAATTTTTTTGGTTATATTTATGAAGGGAGTGCCTAATGTTATTGGGCTGGACAGGACGCCGACGCCCCGGAAAGCCATAAAATTGGAAAGAGAGTCGGATGATAAGTTTTGGTATTTTATGAGGCAGTTCCTTTTTGGGCTTTGGGGTTTCCAACAAAGGCCATAAGTTTGCGTTAGTATTCATTTATTAGTAACATTCAAAATATCTAAAACCCGTCGATGTTGCCCAAGCTATAGGATACAAGAACCTTGAGAAGCGGTATTATGACCGTAAGTTTGCGTTAGTATTCATTTATTAGTAGCATTCAAAATATCTAGAATTTGAAGTTTGAGCTTTCATCAGGCTAGTATTGTAAGTTCTATATTATAGTGCGTGAGCATGTGGTGAATTTTGATTTTATTGGCAGGAATCCTTGATGGGGTTTATTGTGTACTATTTGACCTCAAAATTGTTTATCTTTCTTAATCCTAATGTATCTATACCCTTGAAAGTTCTTTGAAGATTCGAGAATGGCTAAGTGCTAAAATTTTTTTTCTTGGAAACCTGTAGGGATTCCATGTAGACAATCAGACTGAACTAGTTTATGCAATGGCATTGTGTGGTTTTTGCAAGAATCATATGTTGTATTCCTGCAAAAAAAAATAGCACTAGTTTGTTTTTGGCTGTCTTATGGTGCTTCACTTTATGTGCTTTGACAATCTTCGCGTCATTTATTTATGTGAACTGGTTCACCTGTTGTATCCCCTATCTCCTTTTGTAGATGTTGTCTCCATTCCAAAGACCAACGAGAATTTTCGCTTGCTTTATGACACCAAGGGACGATTCCGTCTACACTCTATCCGGGATGAGGAGGCCAAGGTCAAGTCTTTTTTTTTATTTCACGTTTCTGGTCTATTGTGTCTTATACCTGTATCATCATTAGATTATGTGATTATTTCTTGTTCAAATTCAACTGAATTTATGGTCCATACTGGATGAGCTGAATGTGAGCAAATATGAACAGGATGAACTGTCTTCAGTACTCGGCTGGAAGTGATATTAGATAGTTTTGGGACTAATTTAATGGTTTTATGGATCATGAACTACATGATTCTACGTTTCTATTTTTATTACTCAATCTTTTTTGTTTAAAAATGATATTTTGTTGTTTGGAGACTGCTTTGACGCTGTTTTAAAAATATTTACACATTTATTTTGTTGCAGTTCAAGCTGTGCAAAGTTCGTTCAGTTCAGTTTGGGAAGAAGGGTATTCCTTATCTCAATACCTATGATAGAAGGACTATTCGCTATCCAGATCCACTCATCAAGGCCAATGACACCATCAAACTTGATCTTGAAACCAGCAAGATTGTTGATTTCATCAAGTTTGACGTTGGGAACGTTGTGATGGTGACTGGTGGTAGGAACAGGGGACGAGTAGGAGTAATCAAGAACCGTGAGAAGCACAAGGGAAGTTTTGAGACTATTCACGTCCAGGATGCTACTGGACATGAGTTTGCAACTCGATTGGGCAATGTTTTCACAATTGGCAAGGGTGCTAAGCCTTGGATGTCTCTTCCGAAGGGCAAAGGTATTAAGTTGTCTATCATTGAGGAGGCCAGGAAGAGGATTGCCGCACAGTCTGCAGCAACAGCTTAGACACCTTCAAAGTTTCCTTTGACTTATTTGTTAAGGTCGTTTGAGCTTCACCAGTGTGACAAATGGTGGCCGGCATCAGATCTCATCCTTTCTATCATAATTGTAGTATCTTTCTCGAAGAATTTGTGGTGTTGCCATCCAAAGTTAGAAAATTTTTTTTTCTTGGCAAATTTTGAGGAAGCTTCATTTGGATAGTTTTGCATTGTACACTTGATGCGAAATTCGAGAGTTTCGTGTCTTTGACCTTTAGAGTTTGTTTTTCTAGTCACTAGTTACGAGTAAGGGTCGTTAGTATTCAAGTGCTCTTGTGTGGAAACCAAAACAAAAACAAAATGAATATTCTGATGACAAATCTATACATCTATATTATATATATTATATCAACTTTGTCCTTAGTTTGTACGTACATGGAAAAATTTAGTGAGGATGTTTTTGTCAAATTAGTTATTATGATAAAGATAAAATTGTCAAACTACTTTTATGTTAGATAATGATTAAGTTGCCAAAAAAACTGAAACTTTAAAATTCTTTGATTTTTATTTTCTTGTAGATGAATTGAACAAACTTTTTTCACAAAAAATATTAATTTGAAAAGATTGAGATACCAAAATATATTGGTTTTATTTGCTTATAGATGAAGTGAAAAAGAATTTTTTCACAAAAAACTTAATTTGTAGATTTTTTCACAAAAAAAGTTAATTTGCAGAAGATTAAAATAACAAAATTTTTTTGTTTTATTTTCTCGTAAATAAAGCGAAAATATTTTTTCCACAGTTCATTAAGATTAATTATTTTAAAATGAAGAATTAAACTAATGAAGCCAAATAATTAAACTAATTTTGTTTTTGGTTTAACAAGGTTGGTGTCATGAAGAAGGTTCGATATTTAATTACATTTACAAAATGATACAAGAATTATCAGATATAAATATAGATAATTCTAATAAATATTTCATTGATATTTATTTTATCTATATTTCTTTATCAAAAAGAAAGTCAACTAATATTGTTCAAAGCCTTGGTTTATTATGAAAATTTAACGATATAGATTGAATAATATATTTGTATTAATTTTAACTATATTTTCCTCTTTTTAAACGGCTAGAAACTATAACAATTATTTTATGAGAGATTCTTGCAATTAACGAATGATTATTTTTATAAGAGATATATATTGATAAATCAGTTATAGTTTTTGTAACATTAAAAGATATATCTTTGAATGTAAATTTTTAAAATTATGATAAATAAATTTTTATAAAAATTATTCATTAGCAATACTCACTACTTCTCCATAGACAAAGTTAAAGTTATTTGGTTTTTATTTACTTGTAGATAAAGTGAACAAATGTTTTTCACAAAAATATTTGTTTGAATGTGATTTATTTTATTTTGTAGATTTATAATCTTTTGAATGCTTTTATATATGCAAGAAGTTTATCTTTAATTTGGTGAGCAAGTTTTTGTAAAATCAATTATTATGATGATGTCAAGATTATCAATCTACGTATGCTAGGCAAGGGCCAAGGATCAAGTTGCCAAGAAGATTGAAACTCCAAAATTCTTTGGTTTTTATTTTCTTGTAGATGAATTGAACATATTTTTTTCCGCAAAATATTAATTTGAGAATATTGAAATACAAAAAATCATGGGTTGTATTTGTTTATAGATGAAGCGAAAATAATTTTTTCCCAAAAAATTAGTTTGTACAATATTGAAATACCAAAATTCTTTTGTTTTATTTGGTTGTAAATATAGTGAATTTTTTCCACAAAAAACATAATTTATGTAAGGACATGATATAAAATATACTCTATTTTGCATTAATTGGGAATAATTAATTTAAAACGACGAATTAAAATAATGAATCCAAATAATTAAATCATGTGGGTTGGTGTTACGAAGAAGGTTCGACGGTTAATTACATTTTACAAAAATGATACAAAGCATTATTGGATATAGAAGAAAGATGACCTTATAAATATTTCGTGAGTATTTATTCTATCTATTTTTCTTTATAAAAAAATCCAACTAATATTTTTCAAAGCCTTAGTTTATTATTAAAATTTAACAATATATGATTGAATACATACAGTTTTACTAATTTTAACTATTTTTCGTCTTTGTAAAGATCAGAAACTATAACAATTACTTATTTGATGATCTTGCAATTGACGAAGATGTATTTTTATAAAGGATGGATATAAGTAAATCAATTATAGATTTATGTAATCCGAAATGACATATCTTTGAAGATAAATTTTTAAAATTATTATGAATAAATCTTTACAAAAATTATTCATTATTGCTCAATATTTCTCCTTATGAGTTATGATTGATAATAAGAAAGGTCAAATTATTTATTTTTATTTGCTTGTAGATGAAGTGAACATATATTTTTCACAAAATATTAAACTGAATATGATTTGTTTTATTTTGTAAATCTATAATCTTTTGAATGAGTTATATATGCAAGAAGTTTCTCAGAAAAAAATTAATCTATACAAATTTAATGCTTCCCATAATATAGTATGAAATATAAAAAAAATATGTTATCGTAATTTTGAATTTTTGTATTTAAATAACATATTGCATAAATTTTTGTATTCAGTTGTCTAGAAGATAGAATAACAAAATTCATTGATTTTATTTGCTTGTAGATTAAGTTAAAATATTTTTTTACAAAAAATAAATATTTTGTAGAATACTGAAATAACAAAATTCTTTGGTTTTATTTGCTTGATGAAACAAACTTTTTTTTGTCTACAAAACATTTAATTTGTGTTGAGATTTGTAGAGGCATCAAATAGAGAAGGATATACATTTCTTCTCATAAGATTTGCTAATGAAGATGGCGAGAATATTGTTTTTCACAGAGAAGAAAAAACTGATGACAAAAAAAATAGTGAAAGCAATATGAATTGAAAATATAAAAGAAGAAAACATTTGACGCAATAATTTAATTTAAGGTTTAGAATATATTATTTATATTATATTTTTATTTTTCACTAAATCAATAACACGTGGTAAAATAAGTGGTCAACGTTATGTATTATACTTTTTTCTTCTCTCAAATTTAATTTTAATAACTATTGTGATATCAATTTTATATTATATTTTCTCCAATGTCTAATTTATACAAAATTATAATATTTATTACTAATATGTTTTTCAACAATTATTAATTTATTTAGATTGCGCTTGGTTAAATTGATTTCAAATTTATGTATTACAATTATAATTTTATTGTTAACAATGAAACAATATATCAAATATTGAATCTACACATGATTTATTTACATATTATTATTTATATAAAGTAGAATAAATTTCAAATAATATTATTATTGGGTGGACTTGAAAAATATCATAATTAACATGAACTACTACTATATAAACATGAAATGAGTGGATTTGAAGTTTATGATATTACTTCTCTAAATAACAAAAATACATTTGAATATATTGAAATCCATGGATTTGAAATCCTTTCATTCAAGAATATCCTTAGATTTATAACATATAAAATTTTTAAACAAATATCTTTTGCACTCATTTTATAATACATGTAGTACAAATTATATTACATTGAATTTCCTACGGATAATGCTAAAGGTACAACCAATATATCGTACTGCGATATTTACAACAATTATATCGTGAGATTTTGTTATTATCTAATGATATTTTATATTTAATTTATCATGAGAATTTGATAAATGAAATTTCTGTATTGATTTTTTTGAATTTGTAAGAATTATTGTACAAATTTGGTTGCACATGTAGCATTACTAATTTTCTATCGACTAATATAGCATGAAATCATTAATATATAATTTTTTTGTAAATTAATCTCTTCTGATCTCATTTCTTTAACAACAATTATTGATAATAGAAATGTATTTTCACGTGCGACGCACGTGTCTTTACCTAGTTTGAATAAAAGTATGTATACCATGTCTAATTTTTCCTCGCTTGTGATACGGCATAGCAAAATAGCCAACTGTTTTTATGCATTTGTTATTCCACATAATGGGCGACTCGGTTTATGATATATTGGTTGTGTTATTCTTCATATGATTTAGTGCAAGATGTTATGAAAAGTTGTATATAATGAGCTTTTTTTGATGTAGATAGGTTGTTTTTGTTTCTAACCAAACAGTAGAAAGGCTATGTTTATCATCAAGCCCAATAAACAAGGCCTAAATTTACAGTCGGGTGTTGCCATTTGTTTCTGAGAATTGCTATCGTCTACTCTTATGGGCATAGTCCACTACAGTTAATATCGGGGAGATAGAACTACTTCGTAGATGTGCTTTAGTGGCTAAAGCCTATAAGTATTGGAAATGATAACTAAAATTTATTCTGATTTTTTTTTTTTTAAATGAAACCTAGTAAACCACGTGATCATGAAAATGGCAAAATATGTCCTAATGTTGCTCATTTTGAATTTTCGCTCCTTTAAATAGTCAAAATTTTGATCTTCTCAGTAAGAAAATTGTTTTAGTTTTTTAGTCATATTTCGCCATGAAACTATAAGATTAAAAACAAAAACAAAAAACTAGATTTATATGATCAATATATTCAAAGATCAAATTTTGACTACTTCATTAATTAAACAAGATGGCCATAAAACGTTTATAATCCATTTTACAGGGGAGTTTTATGGATGACAAAAACGTTTACAATCCATCGGTAGGATTGACCCGTCTCACAGATAAAGATTCGTGAGACCGTCTCACAAGAAACCTACTCTTCATGGATATATAGTGAACTTAACAAGTCAGTTAATCTATAATTCAGCTGTTTAGAGCAGTTAGCTTAGCTTAACTTGTACACATACTTCAGCCAGCATCTATTTAAATTTTTATGTAGCAAGCTCAAACATAAGAAATTGACTCTTTTGTAACTGCGATGGAAATTTCAACTAGTTTTTACAAAAGCTAATGGGTCTCACAAAATAAACAAAAAATAGTAAATGATGCAACATTAATCTTCTCTTTGTCGTTTTGAGTCAAAGCCCAAGATCCATTACATCATTGAATTGTCAACCCGTCTATATTTAAATGAAAAGGAATATTTTTTTATGTAACATGTCGAATAAGAGATTTATCTCACAAAATTGACATGTAATTTATTTTACATACGCCTTGAAACTTCAATAATCATTAAGATTGTATTTAGATGGAAAGATTTGAGTGGATTTGATTTCAAATACATAATTCAAATACATTGTATCCATTTAGTTCAAAATTAGGATGAAAGATTTGAAATATCTCATGTTAACCAATTACGTTTTTATAATTAAATTCGAATTCACTCATCATCCTAGTCATTTCAAATCAATGGATTTTTTATTTGAAATACTCCCATAAATCTAAATTCATTATTCTAAATACAACCTTAAAAAATTTCATTTTTAAGAATCTAAGATCAAGCATATATGGCTCAGTTGACCAACTTCGCAAAAATGAGAACTGTTGACCAATTTGACAAACTGTTTGGCTATTGGCTCCTGCATGCAAATTAATTGATGACCAATTTCACAAACTGAAACATCTTGAACAATTTCAAAGTGAAGTCTTTCTTCAATCCAAGCTTTATACGATACCTAATTGCGATCGACTTAAAAGAAGAAACTGGCTTAATTTATTCATCTCAATGACATGTAATTAGCATATTGAGAGAATTGTTTAGTGCATTAAACCTCAATGTCTTCAATCTGGATATTCACTTTCTCCCATCCTTTAACTGTGATCTCAGACGAACCAAGCAGCACATCTATAGGTCGACTCGGTCCACCATATGGAACCGGGACGTCCTCCGGTCTGATCAAGAAACAACAACAGACAATGTAAGAATTCAACGATGCAAATAAATGAAACAAAAGATTGAAAATTTGGAATAAATACAAAACTGAACTCTCCACCTCAAGAATTTCTTCAGCTTCTAATCATCTCCGAAAATCATCTCGTTCGTTTCTTTATCCTTGAAAACCCCATAAGCATTGTAACAAATGGGAGCCACTGTTATTTGCCTATAAGGCATGGTCTTGACCAACATCAAGTCTCCCACTTTGAATTGTTTCTCCTTCCTATGAGCATCAGGCACTTGCTTCCTATGTTGTTGGGATTGTAAGAGCTGTTGTTTCAGCTTTGGCAAAACTTCATCACGGTCGATCCAAAATAATCGATCGAGGAATGCCGTGCATGTGAATCACCATCGCACAAAATACTTCAGCAACCTGGCTAGATGTGTGAGAGATGGGTAGTGGACTGAAATGTGCATATTTTGTAAGGAGGTCTACTACCACTAAGATGTCAGTAATCCCTTTTGATATCGGTAGGCCAATGATGAAATCAAGAGCAATGTCCTCCCAAACTTTTTTCCAGAGCCTCAATTGGATGTAATCATCCCTAGGGTTTTTTTGTCGAAAACTTTGTTGTCTGACAAACATAGCATTCGGCCACAAAATCCTTCACTTCAAGAGCTATCATGTCTGAAAGATTGTTGCTTTATTGTCGTAAAGTTTCAAAAAAACATGAATTCAAGTTTGGATAATGCTATAAGAAAATTTTTTGTTGTGTCAACCCTACTTCTTGTATTCGGGATAATGCTTCGGCAGCCGAGTTTTCCTGGCATGATTATATTTTAAATGGTGAAGTGATATCGAAAAGCGTCTGAAAGTTCTACAAATTTTGTAAAAGAACTAAAGCAACTTCGACTTCTGCTATTTCATTATTTATTGTGAAACCTTATATGATACAAGAAATTGAATTGTTAGTCTAATTTTTTTTTTTATAAAAAAGGACTTCGAATAATAAACAAGAAGTTTTTGAGTTTTGCAATTCAGTTATATTATATGATCTTATTTAATCTCACTAATGATGAACATAAAATGGCTTTTGTAATGTATGTAATTTTTTCATGCCTGAAAGTTTAATTATAATAAATAATTATTTTAAAAAATAATTCATATGTATTATATATATTATATTTTTATTTTCCCATTTAATTAATATGGTTCACTTTTTAAAAATTTTCTTGCTTGGGTTGAGTTAATTAATGTAAATGTTACAACTAAATGAGTAATGTTAGAAAACATTTTTGAATGCATACGGGTCAGAAGCCACCCACCCAGTCGGTTTAAAATTTCCTATCAAGGTGGCCTAGAAAGAGTTGTATATCCAACAATGGTAAAAATCTCGTAAACACTTCTGTCAAAAAAAAAAAAAATCCCGTAAACACGCATTGTTCGACCGTCGTGTCTTTTGCTTTATAGTGAACAAGCTCATAGCTTTTCCGAGGCTTCTGAAATAAATATACCAAGTAAAATCGATTAGGAATGAGGAGGTTCTAAACAGGGGCATAGTCATGAAATTTTTTGATCTTGTGCTGTCTGATAAATTCTTTATTTTTTAAATCTAATCGCTCTTTCATCTAGAATTTCCCTTCAAATATTAATGATGAAAGTTCATCTACGATTGCATAAGCGAATAAGCGAGAACTCCGTGAATTTAATAGAATTATATATAAATATTATATATATATATATATATATATTAAATATGAGAAATGACTAATTTATGATTAAACAACACTTATCAAATATTTAATAGTAATTACAAATATTACATAATGACACGAACAAGATAAAATCTTGAAGTCGTGCTTTGTGGTTTTTTATAGTATAGAATTCATCAATTATTGAATCAGTGTCGATCTTTGCCGTAAACTCTCTTTTAGTG
This sequence comes from Primulina tabacum, assembly GCF_025594145.1. Classification (NCBI taxonomy): domain Eukaryota; kingdom Viridiplantae; phylum Streptophyta; class Magnoliopsida; order Lamiales; family Gesneriaceae; genus Primulina; species Primulina tabacum. The sequence goes on from NC_134554.1 coordinate 10,751,128, forward strand.
TAAACAATCATAGAATCTGTCAAGAGCTCTTCTTCCATCTTATTCAGAAGAGAAGTTTTCAAAAGTTTCATAGTTGAGATTGATCGTTCCGTTGTTGCAATAGAAACAGGAAGCGTTGAAACAAGATGAATCAGTCTGTCAGTTAAATAATAATGTTGCATCTTTTCATTTTCTACTAATCGTCGACATAATTCAGAAATGGTAGAGATATTCTGAAACTTTTCACGATGAATTATATCAAACTTATAATGCTCAAACTGACTTCTCAAATAATGTCGTTCTTGTCCATTGAAATCACAAGGATAGATTTTATCCACAAGATTGTAAATATCGTCAGCATTAAACAACTTAAAGTTGTCTCGAGGGTTCCAAAACAGAGCTAAGTATAAGAAGTTTTATAGCTCCATCATTGAATCCGTTATTGAGTTGTTCCACTTGAAAATCTATTGTAATACGAAATACATTAAAACATTAATTGTGTCAAATGTAATAGAATCTCATTGTTGGCACAAACGTTTTGTAGCAGATCTTTAATAAGCATTCATATCTGGCATCTCAATGCAATTATTTTCACAAACTGATAGCATGATCATTAGAAAAATATCATAATCTTCTGTTCTCGAAGTATGAAGTGTGTCGGCAAACATTAAATGGGGTGGGGACAAAAATTATTAAAACGTTTTTTGCAGGCTTGGAAAGTTGGCTAATAATTCAGACGGAATTTGAATACGCGTTTTTAACGCGTATTCACACGGTCAAGAGGCTCTATAAATAGAGCTCCCCCTTCATTCTGAAATCATCCATTCTTCGAGTTTTCTCTCATCTTATAAGCATTTGAGTGCTTAGTTCTATAATATTTGTGAGGTATTTTGTTCTCCTGTATTAAGAGAGTGTGTGTTCTCTTTGGAAACACAGTGAGTGATTTGTACACCACAAAATATTATAGTGGAAATTCTTTTCATCTTACCCGTGGTTTTTACCCTAATAATTTTTAGGGGTTTTCCACGTAAATCTCGGTGTCCATTTTATTCTTTATTTTCGGGTTTTATTATCTCAAATTTCGCACGTGGGACCAACAAAGTAAAGCTTTTGTGGTTGAGACAAAATCCATTGCATTTAAAATGTGTAAAGATTTCTCTTACAAAGCTCGACATAGCAAATCAGTTATCCTCATAATCTTATTCATCACATAAAATATAAATACGAAATCAAATGATCTCAATGCAATCAAAGAACACATAGCTTTCGCCTATTTAGAATTAAAAGATGAGCCTTCCACCTTGTAATCAAGCACGATAATCACATAGTTATACATATCTGTCATACTTCAAATGGACTCAAAATTAGAACTCCAACATGTCATGTCAGCTCGTTGCAAAGTACCAATATGATCAAAGTTAGTACATGTCTCGCGAATATCAGTAGTTGCTATCACATTTGCAATTTCAATATCTTGGATAGATTGCAACTCAGTGTGACGTTTTTGGAGATGTCTTAATGAGATTTCAAACATAATTAATTTTGAAAAATATAGTCAAATAGAACTCTCATTTTTCAGCACCAGCTTCCAAAGTCATTTGAAGTCTATGTGCAAAACAATGCACATAATATGTTTGTGGATAATCCTTCGGAAAAAGAACCTGCAGTTCATTCCATGACAAATTTTTAAAAACAATTTTTGTTTTAAATTCAAGTAAAATAAACTATTCTTTAAAAACTATATTTATAGAATAATTTTTCAAAAAAAATTTCAAAAACTTTGTACAAAAGTTTTGGCCACATATACTTTAAGTTTTCTTCACTTATAAAAATTTAAAATATTTTTAAAATGCTTGTCCAAACAATTTCTTCAACTTGAAAAGTTCGGTGTAGTTCTGTACGTCTAATTAATGCAAAAAACCTTGAGTTCTTGGCAAGTTGTTGCCGAGAAGAGGGATTAATAGCGGGGTATAAACGAACCGAGTTAGTTCACGAGTTTTTCGATCCGACTCGAAAAATATTTGATTTGTATTCTAATTTGAGCCGAATTCTAATATGTTCAAATTTTTTTGAGCCGAACTCAAACTAATTTACAGTGTTTGATAGTTCGTGTGCTTGATATTTTATTAATATAATATTAAATAAATATATTTTAAGTCTTTCAAATTTTTATTTCCGAACAGTTCGCGAATGTGTTAGAATCTTTGGAGCTGAGCTCGAACCCGATATCTGATTTGAACCCTCATGGAACAATTTTTTTTTGAATTTTTTCAAGCTTTTGAATCAAACTCGAGCTCAAATATACCTACTTCGATCCGAATTCGAGTCTTAAATTTTTCATCATATTTGAGTGGATTTGATTCATTTACACCATTAATTAATAGTTACATTAGCATCGTAGAAGCTTAGTTTTTCACGAAAATATCATTATAAATATTGGTTGTGTATGTGAAAAAAAATGAAATGACATGGGGAGTCACCTCACCGGACTTTGTCAAACGCTTTTACAGAATGAAACAGGCCACCGCGGATTGGACGGTCAACCCGCTAGCGTTCTGCTGAGGACCGTCGGGATTTTTGTAATATTTTTGCAGGAATCACGCAAAGAATCGGCCATCTTGCATTTTGAGTACCACGAATTCGACTCGAAATTTGTCGACATTTGCATGAGGGAGGTGGGGGTTCTCCTTTATGAGCACATAATTCCCGAAAGAATGTCATGCATCACTTTGCCGTGGATGCCACACGATCATTGGTTTTGATGAAGATAATATTATTCCCTTTTTTGTGATAAAAATGAATGGGAGCAGAAAAGTTGTGATGGTGATGGTTTGTTTCAACTTTGTAGTCGATGCAAACATGCAAGGAATATATTTTGGAATAGCCCTAATATAAATTTGAAGTTTTTTAAATTTGTTCATACTCAAATATCATATTAAGTTATTGCAAGGTTCAGAACTAACACGTAAAAACAAGAAAAGGGGGTGAATGGATGCAACACGCCTTCTTTTGACTTAACTCTATTGGGTTTTGTCATTATTTGCCTCAACTTTAATGTTGTCTCCATCGCTGGATTCCAGAGTTGCCGTTACAGTGTCACGGTTCAATGTAATGATTAAATCTTGTATGATATATGCATCTTTTACATTGCAAAAGCTCTACTTATATTTAGTTAAATTTACATTGATATATAAAACTTATATCTTCAATAAATTATAAAGACATTAATAATCCATATATTTTTTTCAAAAAGTAATAAAGAAAAACTATAAATTTATATTTTTTGGGAATTGGAGTTTGTCAATTTTTTTGAAAATAATAAAAAAATGGCATACTCCTATGTTCGAACCGGGGTTTGAATTGACGAATCTTTTTTTTTTTTTATAGCAGGTTTGTTTTAACTTCTAACGTAGGAATTGGGTTCAAGCTTTCTCAAGCCCCTTTTTATTATGAGGACCTTTCTTCTACTTGTCTTTTTTATGAAACAAAAAACTCATGTGATATGATTTTGTTAATTGTCTCACATCGATTGGATAAAATATATGAGAGTTGTATATATAGTCTTGGACAATCCTCCCCCCTTGAGCTCAGGTCTCACATGTCAATTTTGTGATACATATATATTCTATTTGAGTCACTCATAAAAAAATATTATTTTTGTGTTGAAAATATTACTTTTTATTTTAAATATGAACAGAGTTGACATGTCTCACGAAAAAAGATCTGTGAGACTATCCCACGGTAGAACTGATTTCTATAAACTAATATGTATAATACTAATAATAATAATCCTAATAAGGTAAATATAAACATTTAGAGAAAATTGTGTGGGAGACTGGGAGTGGATGAGATTATGAATTTAACAACTTGCGGAGGGGATCGATGTAATTCAAAACTCACCAATCTTTTTAAACCCGTGCCCCACTTTCACAATTCCTTAAAATTCCCACCACCTCCAGACAGCATGGTAGCCACCACCGCCGCCGCGGAGACCACCCCTGGTTTTCATCAGAATTCTGAATTTTACTCAAATGAAGTCATTGTCTCCCCACAAATACATGACGGCCTCGAGTTCTGGCAGTTCATGATCGCGGGTTCAATAGCTGGTTCTGTCGAACATATGGCCATGTTCCCTGTGGACACCCTCAAAACTCGCATGCAGGTTATTTCTTCTTTGTGCAAAACCCCCTCCATTTCTATCAAACAATCCTTGGGCTCCATCGTGAAGCTAGAAGGGATTGGAGGCCTGTATCGCGGCATTGCGGCGATGGGATTAGGCGCTGGTCCAGCCCATGCTGTGTACTTCTCAGTGTACGAATCTTGCAAGAAGCTACTGTCCGCAGGGAATCCCAATAACTCAATGGCTCATGCAGCTTCTGGAGTGTTCGCTACCGTGGCGAGTGATGCTGTTATTACACCAATGGATGTGGTGAAGCAACGGCTGCAGTTAAAGGGCAGTCCATACAAGGGAGTGTGTGATTGTGTCAAGAAAGTGTTTGTGGAAGAAGGGGTTGGAGCTTTTTATGCGAGTTATCGTACAACTGTGGTGATGAATGCGCCATTTACTGCTGTCCACTTCGCTACCTACGAGGCTGCTAAAAGGGGTTTGACGAAAGTGTCACCGGAGAGCGGGCGTGAAGATGAAACTTTGTTGGTGCATGCAACTGCTGGTGCGGCAGCAGGTGCGTTGGCTGCAGCTATAACCACACCGCTTGATGTTGTCAAAACTCAGTTGCAGTGCCAGGTGAGGGTTCTTATGGTTCTTGGATTATTATCTGAATGTCTTTTTTATCCGTGCATTTTCTCATACAGGGTGTTTGTGGGTGTGATCGATTTTTGAGTAGCTCGATTGGGGACGTCGTTCGATCGATCTTGAAGAAGGATGGATATACTGGACTGACAAGAGGGTGGATTCCCAGAATGCTATTCCATGCACCAGCTGCTGCAATCTGCTGGTCTACATATGAATCTGTGAAAAGCTTTTTCGAAGAACTTAACGGAAAAAGAATAGCTCTTTGAATTGATAGAGTTGTTTACTTCAATTGGATAATTGATAGCTACTCAATTCGGTTGAGCAGTCCGCTTGTTATATCGTACAGATGCCATTTTTAGCACAAGTAAAGGAAGATTCAAGATGTATATCGTCAAAATAAGAATGTATGCCAGTACTTGCGTTATCAAGTTCTACTATGCCCGATGTCCACCCTTTTTTACAATTTTCTTCGTTCTTCCTCATTCTTTTTAATTTTTTGCCCCAGTATGGATCCCAAATTCTACTAAATATGAAATTAGACAAAGGTAAATTTAGATCGGTGGGTATCAACAAGACACGAGTTCCATCCGCGATAGTCGCATGCAAACTTTTCCTAGTCAAATTTGCATCAAACACTTGAACAGATATGCACTTAATATTATTGCAACACTATTGGTTGCGCAAGTGATCTCACAAGTACAAGAAGCAAGAATGAAGTGGTAAAAAGGATCCAAGTGTAACAACAATTTAACGGTTTTAATACTTCTCTAAGCTTATCCCGTCTCTAAGAACCTCGTAAGCGTCTCTACTTCGAGATTTCTTCATACCAGCAGTGAAATGGAGTTTTGATTTCTCAGATGATACGCAAGTCACTTTGACCCAAACAATCACCTTAGTTTTAATCCCCTCAACATCACTCAGTTTACCTTTATCCAGATAACCAGTTACAACAGTTGAGAAACGCAGAACAGATGAATCCTTGTAACCAACTTCGCACACGGACGGAATGTGAACAGTAAGCTTTCTTGTCTCTTCATTGAACTCATAATTCGTCGCATCACGAGGGAAAATGCCTATGGCTAGATCATACTCCTTCAGGAGTTCGGGTAATGGTTTTTGCATTTTTCCTGGAAAATAACAAGTTTTGTATTTTAAATGTGTAATAATACTGGGAAAAAAAGAAGAAATAAAAATAAGCCATGGCTGAGACTGAGAGATCTTTTGTTTAAATGAGCAGACGAATCATGAAGCAAAAACATAGAGAAAATAAAAGAACTAACCTTTGATTTTGTTAACCAACCATTTGGCCCCTCCTTCAATGCTGGTTGATACTGACTAAATAAAAATTAGAAGAAGTAGATTAGCGAGAAGGTAAATGCAGAGCATATCAAGACCAATCATTCATAGCTTAAAAAATCTATTAAAATTTGAAATTTAGATGCCTATACAGGAGTCGTAATTTAAGCCACCAGCTTTTATTTATCCAGCACATACTCCACATATATTTGAGTAAGGTCTTGACAGTGCTAAATCAATTATCTACCGCCTATTTATGATTTTCAAATATGCAGGACGGACTAAAACCCACAACAGACTAGTATATTAGCAGAAAGTATAGTAACGACACAACTTAAATATTTTAACCAATACAATAATCTAGGCACCACTTCCCATTATCGTGTCAGCGAATCAATTGTTGATCCCAATAGTCTCTGTCCTTGCAATTGTACCAATTTGCAGCTCATAGCCGTCCAAGAGGTGATCTTGACTCTAATTACAATCATAGAACTAAATGTTTGCCATTTTGACATCAAATTCACAATCCATGCCTCCACGGTAATCATGAATCCTTGAATCATATACCATGCTAGCAGTATCTTTTGAAGGATATACAATTAGTGGCAATCCAAACACTAAGTTCTTTCAAGAAGCCTTTTGTACCATCCATTCCCTCATAAGTGTCGAAGGTCCAAACAGCATATTGGAGATTTTTTTGGCAAGACTTTACTCAGGGTCAACTATTCAAAATTTCGAACTTTCGTAATACAGAACAGTAAGCGAAGAAAATCATTCTTATAACCGCATGCCTCGTTCGATGCATCATAAAAAACATAGGCGGCTCTCACAGAAGATTTTACAAGAAAAGGGCGAAGTCCAGGTATCACCCGCATAACAAATTCCAGGCTCTGTGGAGACATGATGTTTTGGGAAACCAAGTAATCAATATATAAATTTAAAGTAAACCAAAATGAAACGAAGTAGCTCTCAACACTATAATTACGGCATATAAATGTACAACATTAAATAACCCGCATCTGTGATCAAGACTCAAAATTAAAAACTTCTAACAACATAAAAGCAAAATCAAAATCCAAGTGACCTAAATTTGACCTAAAATTCAGATCAAATCCCAACAGAAAAAATCAACTTCAGCACACTCAAAACCCAAATACTCAAAAATTCATCTGGAAAAAAAATGAATGCAGAATTGTAAAACGCAAATGAAATTCAGAGTCTTACGTTAATATCATCGCCAACTGAGCTAATTCCTTGTTGGCCTTCTGACCCAACCAATACGAACCAACCTTATTCAAGATTTGATCCATCTACAGCCACCAGAAAATCAATGTCTATATAATTCTTAGGGGTGAAATTACATCTATTATTCCACCCGCCTTCTTCTTTCCTTATGCCCTAATCCCCCCCTGCACTTCGTTTAATCTTTATTACCGTATCTATTTATTTTTCCTTTTTTTTTAAAAAGCAAACTTTATTATTTTATTATTATTATTATTATGTAATCCACATCGTGATTATATTTAATATTTTTTTGGAATTTATTGAATTTATACGAGTATCATATTTCAATAATTTTGTAGACGAGGTCCCACATTTGGTAATATAAATAAATATAAGATTTATAATTATATATTTATATATATGTGTCAATTTATTTTGACATTCTAACTCTTGATTTTTTATATTACAAACTCCACAGTCAGAATTTTTTAATTCATCACCTCAAACATATATTTCCACCACGACCCACGCGATAATCAACTTATCACGTTGATATAGATATGTTAGACGTTCTAGAAATAGATCTATTAAAAAAATAATGCAAGAAAATTATAGAGGATGATGAATGATGAAAGTTGACGTTTATTGAAAATTGAATTAAATCAGGATAGTAAACTGAAAAACACAAACTAGACTTCCAAAAAAGATTAATTTAATTTTCTCTATTATATAAATATTTTATTTTGATTATAAATGAGTTTGTTATTATTTTTTAAAGAATGAGATTATATTACGATAATGCATCTTATTTTATATTTTTAGGGCCTTACAATAACTTAAATTGACCCGTATATATTCTCCTATAAGGAAAAAACTAAACCCAAAAGATATTAACCACTATTTTGAGTTATCCCCAGAGCTCATAACTTTGAAAACCAGACATTAAATTTAGGTTTGATTTTTAAGTATTAAATGTGATCTACATTTGCTCAAACCCTAATAGAAGAGCCGTTGAATCTCTTAGCCAAATATAATAATAATAATAATAATAATAATAATAATAATAATAATAATAAATATTTAAATATGCGTGTGGTTTATAATTGAGAAACACTTTGGTGATAAATAAATCTTGTTTTTGTTGGAAGATTCCTTCAACAATGATACATGAATCAAAACAACTATGATACATGAATCTTACCTAATTTACTTTCACCAATTTGATACTGTCCACCAACCACAAACCTACTAGACTTATATATATGAATTATATTACAAACAAAAATAACAATATACATACATAATAATATGTAACTTTTTGTTATCATCAGGCGTTTATCATTATACAAAAAAAATATAATTATTAATTTAGACGTAATTTTATTTCTTTATATTAATACATTTACTTAAATGCTAATAGGTTGGGTTGTTAGACTCATGAGTGCAGAGATATGCATGTCTATCCGTTTGTGTGGTCTCATATATATTAAAAATCAGTCTTTAACTTTTTTTTTCTACCGTTGACATTGCTCCCAGCAGATATAATAATACAAGTTAAAATTTGACGTTATTTTTTTATGGTCTACTTAATCAACCAGATCAAGCGACACAACGTCACTATCTAATTGACGTCAAAAGGTCACACATTTCAATACTATTCTAACTAGTGCATGCTTAACCAAACACTTTTGAATATGAATACAATATACATTGATATGGGGTAAATATATACAAAATACATACAATTCTAAGAATTATCTACAATCTACAAATTAATTTTTTTAAAAAAAATCAGAATTGACATGTAACACGATCAAATATATATCTTGACCATGTGAGATGGGGTTATTTGGACAATTTGACAAAGACGAGATGCATTTTGCTAAAATGGCATGTGCTTTATATCATTATCAAAAGTTGTTTTTTTTAGTTGTGGAATTACTTTACGTCGTTATTTGTGATTGTAACATTAATTTTATTTTTTTAACTTAAATCTAATTGGTTTATTGTACAAATATTGTCATTTTAGTTATTTACTCCATCAATTTTTTTTAATATTTATATGCATATAATATTAGTGTATATGTATCGTACACATGTATGTATAAATACACACGCTCTATCTATGTCATACATATATATATATATATATATATACCGACACACGCATCACATGCTAATAATCATGGACAGATATGTAATCTTGTAAATATCCAAAATTTGGAAAAAAACATTATTGTATTATATGTGTGTATCTCATCATCCATATCAGTCCATCAAAACCACCAAATACTACAAGTAAATCGAATTATTATTTAAAAAAAAAAACGAACTATCCAGAAATATCTGTATATTTGAAAAATGTATGCATTATTGGAGAATAGATGAATAGCTCCAATGGGGTTGAAAATTTATGATCTGGTGTGGATAATTTGTGGAATGAATTTTGTCTGACTTTTGAACATTAATCCCATCCCATCAATGCATGCCAGCTGCGACAAGTTGACCATAAACCAGTTGAATTGAATTGGGGGGTGGGGCAGGTGAGACCCCGTTTGCTCCTTTTTACATTATCTCGATTGCTGCCTCTCGTGATTAATTATCATTTATTCATTTGACATAAAGAAATGTGCAGTGCAGCATTTGGACGAAAGGATATAATATCGTTTTTCGTCCAAATCCATTGATTCTTTTTCAATTTGTATTTCAAATTCTTGGTTTACCAAGTTATTTTACCTTCCAATATATGCTTAAATAACACCATTCAATCCAAATAAAAACTTATTTAAGTGATTGTATATATTATTTTTAACTAAAATTTTGTAAAAAAAAAAACTAATAATTATTTGTCTATTTCAAAAATATAATTTATTGTAAATTTTTTCACAATGAAGAGCATGAACACACACACACACACATATATTTATTTAACTTTTTTCAAATCACGTAATATGAAATACATTTTTTTTATATTTATTTTTTAAATAACAATATTTTTTAAAAAAAAATAAGAATTCTCATATTGTTGATACAATAAGATATATACAATTATTGATCATATTTTTATCACATGAGAACTTACAACCGCTATCTTTGGGTGCACACTGAGTAAGCTCTTGTGATAACACAATAGTATGTAAATCACGCTTAATAAGATAAATCATACTAAGAAAAATTTGCACAAGAGACTCGTTCGAAAAAGTGTTGATCGAAAGAACTGAAACTCATGATAATTAAGGAAATGCTTGCTACTCAATCAACTCATATACCTTCTCAAAGTCATTATTAAGCATATGCGATACAATATCAGTGTATTTTGGTTGACAGATCGATCCTCTATTCAAATATGTAAAAGCTACTGATATAAATACATCAATCAAATATTGATATTTATCAACTACTGCATTACACTATGGATAACACCCCTTTAACATCCACTCTCCAATGTGATGTGAGTGGGCGTTATAACGCCCACTCACATGAGAGAGAGTGTGGGGCGCCCCTGTGTCAGTTTTTTTTTAAAAAAAATTCGAAACTTAGCGACGGATTGGTAAAAACCGTCGCTATTTGCGACAGCTTTTCAAAATCCGTCGCTGAAGTATTAGTTTAAATTTCAAATTTGTATGTTAAAAAAAACAGAAATTAAAATAAATTAAAAAATAATGTTAAATAAAAAACTAACGGTTGTTTTTGTTTTTAAAATTAAAAAATTGTTTTAACGGCTAATTAACGGCTAGTTAACGGCTAGTTTATTAAAAAAATAATATATTCATCTATAAATATTCACACACTACACAAATTATTTCAAACATCAAAACATATCATTTTTCACTCCAAAAATCTTCTCTCTTCTATTTTCATCATCTCAAAATCTTTTTTTTCAAAAATTTCTTAAATCCTACTTTGTTCCAGAAATGGATGAAAATTACCGAGGATTTTTTAGAAATTTCGTGAGTTATCCAAAAATTCGAAAGAAAATACTTCTTCCCAAAATTCGAAAATTCCACCAAAATATCCATATTTTCCATACCCACCAAATTATCCACATAATCCATATCCACCAAATTATGCTTACAATCCATATCCACCAAACTATCCATATAATCCATATCCACCAAACTATCCATCTAATCCACATGCAACCAGTATGCCATTTATTTCTCCGACGGAAAATGAACCGGTCACTCCGACTTTCGTCCCAGAAACTCAATTGTCCGACCGTGAATCCCCGTTTTATTTTAGGTTTATAAAAAAATTTTAATTTTAATTAAATGACACTCATAAAATTAAATTATTTTACGTATTGAATATATAAAAACAAATTATTATTAATATAAAATAATAATAATTTAAATTTCTTAAAAAATTTGAAATTGAATTTATTTAATGTAAAATAAGAGTAAGATGAATGAGTGGACAGCGGGACCTACAAATAATGAGTGTGAATGTTAAAATGAATGTGAGAGAATAGATGTGTTAATGTAATGTGTATGTGGCATGTGGACCCCTACGATTTTTGATGAGGTGGTGGGTATTATAACACCCACTAATGCGGGTGGCCTAAGGAAATATCATATGTCATATACAGTATGCAATTACTTTTGATTGGAAGTATCGATCACTTTATCATAAAGATTGTAGATTTACCTGAAAAGTGCTGTTTTATTTCATTAAATAAACTAACTATTTACATGAAAGATACTTTCTTATGGTAATTGTTATGATGACTAAAAGTGCAAAGAATTTGAGGAACTCGATATAAAAAATTAACCCAAAAACTCAAGTGAAGCTCAAAATTAGATAACTTCATAAATTTGGAAACACGATATTATTTGATTTAGTAGGCTAGGATAAATTTTCCATAAGTTAAATGTTTTGATAACTTCTTATGTACAGATTTTATAATTTTATTTGCGGATTAATATTTTGTTGCATTCAGAATTCGAGAATAAATTTATGAATAAAATTTCAAATTAACTCAATTTTGCCGCAACTTATAAAAAAAAATTAGAGCTTGAACACTTACATATATGAAAATTATGTTTTTTTGTTCCGTAACTTACATTCATTCATTTTTCATCGTAATATTGTTGACGTGATGCCAGAAAATGATGTCATGGAACCAAAAGTTGCCAATGTGTCCCTAAACTCCGACGAAAATTTATTAAAATCAACAATATTACAAATTAATATACTAAAATTATGAATTGATTGTTAATAATGATTTAAAATATAATATTGTCCATATATTATTGATCGCTTGGAATAATGGAATCGTACTGCGAACTGTGTACAAATTTTGCGGATGTTCCCTATAAAATATTTGAACTACTCGACTCTAGTTAGATACATGCGACTTATGGTCTTATTTATTACACAAGACAACAAAATCGTCGAGTCCCACTTGAGCAAATGGATCCTATTGTAATTGCTGTCACATGAATTTTCATGAATATAAACCAACTACCCAATCCCAGTATCATCACTATATTTTACACAACTTGGATATTGAAAACCCTTCCATGAAAATGCCTGCCGAGCTGCCAAAATCATACCTTTTACTCGACGGAATCAAAGAAACCCCGACCACCGCAGCCGCCTGTAAACTAACCTACCGCCACCCCTCTGCATCTCAAGTCCCGGACCACGAGTTACAGCACCACAGCCAAGCCGTAGGCCCGAACCAGTGCTGCTCCGCCGTCTCTCAGCTCATCTCCGCTCCGGTCTCCACGGTATGGTCCGTCGTCCGCCGCTTCGACAACCCACAAGCCTACAAGCACTTCATCAAGGGCTGCCACGTCGTCGTCGGGGACGGCGACGTCGGCACCCTCCGAGAGATCCACGTCATATCCGGGCTCCCCGCCGTGAGCAGCACCGAGCGTTTAGAGATCTTGGACGACGAGCGGCACGTCATCAGCTTCAGCGTCGTCGGTGGGGACCACCGCCTGGCGAACTACCGCTCCGTCACCACGCTTCATGCGGCGGAGAACGGCGGCTGCACGGTGGTGGTGGAGTCGTACGTCGTGGACGTGCCGCTAGGTAACACCAAAGAAGAAACCTGTTTTTTTGTTGACACCATTGTGAAATGCAATCTTCAGTCCTTGGCGAATACTGCGGAGGCTTCAGCTAGGCGTAACGCTTCTCCATAAATAAATAATTTAAATTTTCTCGATTTTTGCATAAAGCCATGCATCAGATAATTTCATCCACAAATCAAAATTATTGCCTATGATGAAATTTGTATAATGTATATCAGGTTCATGTTTGGAAATGTGATTGTTTTTCCAATTTTTTGAATCCAAAACAATTTCACTAGCCTTTCAGTTTTTTTGTTTAAAAAAATTCTTTCTATTTAATTAGATTGTTGAACGATCCATATCCATAATATTCAATATCCTCGACTTCCAACAATAATTTCTACTTTAATTTCATAGATGTGCAAAAATAAAAATAAAGAATGCTTGATTATATATATATATATATATATATATATATATTCATAAATTGAAAGGTCGACCTTTGGAAATCTGAAAAATTAGATGAATAAGTCAAGAGAAATATAAATTCTAAAGTCTCTACGATGTCTATTTGTATAGAGAGGTTTAGAAAAGAGGTTGCTAATTGGCAACACATAATGGATTGACTGATGATTTTAAACGACATAAATTTAAAATCTATGATCTATTTAGCAAAAAATTAAGAATGAAAATTTAATTCATATTTAAGTAATACAAAAGTTAATTTATGCAAACTTAATAATCTCATATTAATTGATTTTAAATCATTTGTATTTCCAAATAAAACGCCATGTATAATAAGTTGAGGAAATAATTAATTATTAATTAACATATACGTGAAGGGAATCGACAGCTATATGAATGAATATATGTTTGCAAAAATTAAACCAAGTTGGCCTTCAAAGTTTGGTAAACGATCTATACTAATCCTTATATTATATACGAATATGATATTAATTAAATTTCTGGTGCATTATATTTTTTTTATCCAAAATGGTAAAGTACGTAACAGTAGGTTAGGCAAGTTGCGCGTAATATTATTTATGGGTTGTGGTGATTAATTAATGCATGCATGCAAGTTGCGAATTGAGTTTGGCTGCAACTTGGAGAGCAAGTGGCTCGTGCTAGCTGTCATTTAATCGCTTTGCTTCTACTTATATTAAACATCTATACCTACATAGTACCTATATAGTAAGGAGATGCCCCTGATATAGACAAAAGTGGATCCCAAATTTTTTTTTCCAATTTTCCCCTTATATAATATAAATATTACATTTTATTTTTTTTAATTTTTTTTTACTTTTGTTTTTTTTTAATTTCAATAATTCAAATATCACTTTAATTCCTCCGATAATTTGTCAAATTTTTCTTTAGTCTATCGATAATGATAAAAAAGAATGTACATACGCATCGCGTGTGCAGAGGGTCTTATATATTATTATAATGTTCATGGTTGCTAGCGATATCGAGTTTGTTTTTTAAGATTTTTTTCAAAAAATATTTATGTATTTTAAAATATAAGATTTTCTAGTATTTTTTTTTTACTTTTTAGAAGTGAATTTTCAAAATGATAATTTTTTATTAATTAAATTTAAATTTGTAATCTTAATTTTGAACCTCGACACTTCGCAAGGCTCTCTGGTTTATTCAAATTTTCATCTATACTTTGGTTTGGTTTTCAGAAAAAATAAAGTTAGTTTTTCAAAATTATAAATACTCCACACATAATAAAATAAATAAATTATAAGACAAAACTTGCAAATAAATTTTATTTTTTCTAAAAACAAAACCAAATATATACCCCATTTCCCAGTATAATTTTTATAAAAAAAATATTTTCTCGAAGCAACCCTCTGGAAACAAGACAATAAATACACTTTATACTTATGACGATTAACATGCATCTTTCAATGAAAAATCTATTTTTCATCTTACAATTTTTTTTGTCTAAATGACGATAACATATGATGTCATATGTTTTATTTATTAAATTAAATTAGAAGTAGGTCTCTTCTGAGACGGTCTCACGAATCTTTATCTGTGAGACGGGTCAACCCTATCGATCCATCCTATCACGGATTTTGGCTCCCCCGACTTAAACCAGCCAATCGGGGAATCATTTTGTAAGTTGGTCTAATTGAATTTTTTGTTCTTTAGGCAGTCGAAATTTGTTAATAGTGCAAAACCATAAAACCGATATTTTTGCACTTTCAGACCATTGCATCGGAGTTTTGATGCGAGTAGAATAGACTAAAATTTGAAAATAAAAAGGGGACTTATTTAAGACTAAATTTTGACTAATTAATTAATGATCAAAATCTAAAATAGACCAATTTACATGATAATTATGTTGATTTTTCCAACAAATTTGTACGAGCTAAATATTTACTTCAAGTATATACACTAGAAAAATATTAATGTAAGAAATTTATATTAACCCACTTGGGTTGTGATCATTTAATCCCCTCGATCAAAATATTTTTCACACATTAATACACACACGTACATATTTATACACTTATCAGTAGTTTTGATATGTCGCTCACTTTTGTGCCCAACTATATATATATATATATATAGACACGCACACATGTGTGTGTAATTAACAATTTAGTTGTTACCAACTAATAAAAGACGTTGCTTAAAATATACTTCCCATGCATGTCGTCGTTACACCAAAGCCTTAAAGTACTGATTTTACTAAACCACCCAATTTACCACTTCCATTGAATCCTAACAGATTCTGAAAGCTTAGTCTCACTAAATGCCAGCAACTTAAAGGAAGATCAGCACTAGAGAAGCTAGAGGCACATGCATTAATTAATGTAAGAGGATTAGATTGATGAATGATCCGAAATTAATGACCAAAAGTGCAGGTTCACTTGCCGGATTATGGGCCGTACGGTGCAGCTTTGGAGTCTTCGGAATGAGATCTGTTTTCTGGAAAATGTGTTTTCGATAATATTTCGTATCCTTTGTATAAGGAGGAAGAGTGAACATTCATGTCAGATCAATTGGCTTGTGCGAAGTATGGAAGAGAAGACTTGAGTTACCAAAAATGGAGATGGCAGCCACATCATTGCAACCTCCCGAGGTACCGTACTCGGTTTCTTCCTTTTGTTTATGTTAATGAAAGAGAATTCTTTAGAAACACAATTCTCTCAGATTAAAACTCATCACCATCGAGCGTCTCTATTGGGTTTTTGTTATAAAAGAGTTTCAAAATATTTATAAGATCATTAACAATATATTAATCGAGGTCTTTTCACGGAGTTTTTCATTTTTAATCTTGTATCTGAATATAAAGGTTCAATGCCACAACACTATTAAGGAGATTTAGGAATAAAAGGATAGTTTTTGTTGGGGATTCTTTGAATATAGAGGGCAATGGGTATCTATGGTATGTCTTCTTGACAAAGCATGCAATCCCAAAAGGCCAAAAATACATGCACAAGTTGGTCTAATTTTGTTTTTGATAATTTTAGTCACTTCAGTCTTCGTACACTAATTTTATTTAATTTGTAATTTTGGTTTTTTCCAATTGGAGTGCTGACATAATGTCATATATATTGCTGACTTGGCACCAGGTACCACATACGTGTTTGATGGCACTTGAGCACTTCAACGATTAAAGCAATAAAATTGTAAAAGAAACTAAATTATTGCAATAAAACGAAAATTTGATTAACCAGATGACAGAAATCAAAATTATGTCAAGTTACAATATCGATTTTGTTACTCTCCATACATGACATATAATTCCCTCTCTCTGATATGTATGTGAGGTACAGTCTTGTAAAGTATAAAAATTGTAATTTGAACACATCACATGACATGTAATCATTTGAAAGTTAAAGTGGTAAGTAATAGAAACACAAATCCTGACATTTAATTTTGGCATGTTGTTCCTACAATTCTAATGATAGATGGGGTTCGTTTGAGAATTCGGATGGAATCTACAAGGATTTAGACATGCTACGTAGGTACGAAATGACTACGAAACCGTGGTCGGACTGGTTGGAAATCCATGTAAATCGCAGCAAGACTCAATTGTTGTTCATGACCATGTCCCCTACTCATGAAATGTACGTATCACCGTATTAATTATACTCTATCGAACTTCTTCGATCAATTGGTTTTAGAATTGTCCATTAGTGTTAAATATTTTCATATATATTGATTCAGGGCAGAAGAATGGGGAAATTCCATGGGTGAAATTGTCTCGACGAAACGGAACTAATCGCGAAAGAAGGATACCGGTGAAGAGGATCAGATCCTAATATGATGTGAACAGTCGACGAACTGGTTTTGACAAGAAACTGATTTTTTTATGGTCTTTTAATTTAAACTTCAAATTTTAATTGAGGAGATTTTTCTTTATTTTTATGTGATTAGTGATATAAGTATTATAGGATCGTTGTAACAATCAGCCACATAACAACAAAAGTTGTGATAAATAGTCAGAAATAAATTGTCATACACCATGATGTAAGGTGATCGAGCACAACCCAACCACTACATTGTCTTACTCAATTTATTAATACCTTTATATATTTTAAATGTTAAGTTGATAGTAACATTATTTTTAACAAATAAATTTGACTTTCTAAGAACCCACGTGAGATTTAGTGACTTCCAACTAAACACAATCACATTTTTTTATGCATTCTCAAAATTTTGATTAATCTAATACTCATGGCTCCATTGGAAAACACACAAGATCAATTAGCTGATTTTGAATTTTCTCAAATGGGAGTTAGAACATGGAACCTTAGATCCAAGACCCATTACCTTGCAGGCCTCTTCCTCATAGTCTTGGTGACTGCTGCTATTTATAACCTTGCGGGAAACAATGGCGGAATCCCATTAGAGCAAGCAGTGCAGCAGATTGATCGGGAGATCGCAAATGCAACGAGAGAAGAGGAATCGGTACTCGCACATAATGATAATAATGCTACTACGGTTTCAAGCTGCGACATGTTTAAGGGAAGATGGGTTTTCGATAATATATCGTTTCCGATGTATAAAGAGCGGGATTGTTCTTTCATGATAGAAGATCATGCTTGTGAAAAGTACGGGAGGAAGGACCTCAAATATCAGCTATGGAGATGGCAGCCTCAGGATTGTGATCTTCCAAGGTTTTTTCTATCTTAAATCGACTCAGAAATATGTAATATTCGATCAGCACCAAGATAAATCATGAACTGTGAGTTAATTCTTGTGTTTGACAAGGTTTAATGGCACTGCGTTTCTGGAGAAAATAAGGGGGAAGAAGCTTGTGTTTGTAGGGGATTCACTGAATAGAAACCAATACATCTCGATGCTTTGCTTGATCGAGTCATCACTTTCTTCATCGGTAAACAAATCAGTGATCAGAAATGGAAATTACTTCGGCTTTAATGCCGTGGTATGTCATAATTTCTAGGCCTTCATCATATATTTTTCAAGTCTTTGAAGCAGAAACTCATGTAAATGTACGTATATGATTGAGATTTTGTTTTCTTGGTTGACTTGAATGTAGGATTACAATGCAAGCATTGGGTTCTATTGGTCTCCGTTTCTAGTCGAATCGAACAATGACGACCCTTTCATCCACCGGCTACAAGACCGGGTGGTAAGAATTAAATCCATCGAGAATCATGGCAGGCACTGGATTGATGCAGATATACTAATCTTTGATTCTTTTATATGGTGGCTGGAGCCAACTATGACCATCTTGTAATTAACCACAATCTTCCTACTTATATATGTAATTCAAGAAAAAAAATCACATATGTCATATCGATCTTGATCTAAATGACACTGTATCATTGCATCAGATGGGGTTCATTTGGAAGCGACGATGCAATCTACAAAAGAGTCGACACGAGAGAAGAGACGAGGTATCGCGTGTACGAAATTGGATTAAACACATGGTTGGACTGGTTGGAATTCAATATCAACACAACCAAGACAAAATTATTCTTCATGAGCCTGTCCCCTTCTCACAGACTGTATGTGTCCGAAACAATTAATCTTGCATCCCATCTATTTTTTTTTCGCCATTTTTTGAATAAAATAATACATGCGTCATTAACAATTAATTGTAGGGGTGAGAGTTGGGGTGAAGTGAACAACTGCTACAATACAAGTGAGCCTATTTCGAAAGAAGATTACTGGGGAATCATGTCTGATCGTAGAATGATGCGCGTAGTGGAATCGGCGATCGAGAAACTGGAGTCCAGAGGGATTAAAATACGGTACTTGAACATAACTCATATGTCTGACTATAGAAAAGATGGTCACCCGTCGATTTATAGGAAATTTTTCCATTCGATAAGCGAGGAGCAATTGAAGGATCCTACGAGCTATTCGGATTGTTACCATTGGTGTCTTCCGGGAGTGCCTGATTATTGGAATCAGGTTCTATATGCTCATATTATGAATTCTTGATAAATGTACAGAAAATATAATATCATATAAATACAATTTTGATTTTTACAACAATTTAAAATGTATATTGGAAATTCATCCTTTTCTTTCTTTGGGTTTGGTATTTGGGAGTTGGTGATTTGTCACTTTTAGTTGGAGGAGCAGATACATTGTACACTTCCACAGCAAAACCATGAAATTCAATTCCGGGGCAATTTTTAATTACCTTGTTACTGAACTTATTTAATGTGAAAGGTATGTATGTTGAAATGTAATTGTCGTGAAAAAGTAAAAATTTATGGCAAAAAGTAAAAATCTCAAACTCTCAAAATTTACCAAACTACACACTTTATAATATTTTTCTCTCTACTCAATTGTGATTTTCTTCACAAATGAGAGATCTATTTATAGAAAATCTTTACAAATAATCCAAAAATAAAATACATCATTACCTACATCATCACACACTAATTTTCAATATTTACAACTCTTATTTTCAACATTCAAATATTCAATACACACATTTTAAATATTATTTTTCAACAGTAATATATATATACATATTTATTTATATTTTTTCTGACCTATTAGGTTCCATCCGAAAGATGCTTATTCCACCGCAAGTTGTGCTCAGAAAAACAAAAAGAAAAACACGTTCCGATGCTGATATTTAGGACTTTTAAGTATTTAAATTGACAAAGCATGTGCCACAATACTGTTTTGCGATAATCAAGGAAGACTGTCAAAAAAGTCGAGGGATGTCAAAATATAATAGTTTGGACTTTTATTATTAGTTTTAAATTTTTTTTATTTAAAAAGGAAAATAAATTTTTATTCACTAACTTTTTATTTTAGTCAGTAATAAGTTTTCAAATGTTGGTTTTGTATTATTTTCAGTCTTATTTCATCGGAATGCTTATATAACGCCTAAAATTGCTGTTTATGACACTAAAAACGGTGACATTAATATGACACTAAAAAAGGTGACATTAAATTGAAAATTGGTGACTTTTACGGTAGAAATTAAACCAAAATATTCAAAAAGAAAAATTAGTGTATCAAAATAATAATTCAAAAATTTTGTAGACCATAACATAAAATTAGACAAGTTAGTGAGACAAAAATATGAGATTGTTCTTAATATTTGGACATAATAATTATAAAGAGTGTTTTTTTTTTAAAAAAAAGCTCGTAAATCATATACTAAAAAAGCATGGTCTTAAAAAAAGACCTCAAGAAAAGGAAATGCAAATGATTAATTTATTTCTCTTTATTATATACATGAACGTGGTGAAAAGATGTGAAGATAGCTCACTTGGATATATTTGTTTAGTTAATTTCAATTTGATGAGTTGTAATATATTTTACTTGAATCCTGTGAAAAATGTTGTTTAATTATATTAATTCTAATTTGGTGGTCTTTTCTTTGATGTGCACGGAAAATTATAGTTGTTTTAATTATTTTTAATATATTTGAAAGGTGATTCTTTTTTTAAAGCCACATATATATTGTTATAAAGTCACAAAAATTTAGGAAATGGATTATGATACGAAAGTAGCTACAAAACTAGAAAGAGTATGAGACGGTTTTACGAGTTTATATTTATGAGGCGAATTGACACAATTTATATTTAACATGAAAAATAATATTTTTTGCATAAAAAATAATATATTGTCATGAGTTTGGTCGGGTTAGAAATATTTTTAATGAAATTAATCTGTGAGATGATCTCACAAGAGTTTTTTTGAATTAGAAATAAATGATTTATATACAAAATAGATTTATGTTGCCGATGGAATAACAACAGTTTTTTTCTTGTTGAAAATAATAACAGCAGAATTTAATGTTGAAAAAGATGCAGAATTTGAATTCGAAATTTACATAATTTCATAAAATTTAAAACATATACGTCCCTAAGGTTTGAAATGAGTTCCCACGTCAAAATGATCATAGAGGAGGCTTCGTTAAACGAATTTTTCCCTAAAAAACAACATTTAGAGAAAATAAATGAAAATAGAGTTACATGCATAGTAAATAGCTTCAGAATTAAAACAAAAGAGATGACATCCCCTTTGGTTCCTCAATATTCTTCTCTTGGTATTATATCTATACATTAACTTTGTTGTAAAAGAGTTTTACAGCCATGAGACTCAAAAAATTTATGTTATGAGCACTATTAGTTACGATTGGAGAAGAAAACAATGCGTGTGACTCCTGTGGTGTCATCCGAAAAGCACGATAAAAAATTTAGTCGAGACGACGTTTTGTTGCCTTTAATGCTGGTAAGTTACTCTTTGTTCGTAAGACACTTGGCCAAGGAAGTGCGAACCAATTCATGTACACCTGACTCCGCAACACTCCGACGAAACACACACGGACCATACTCAACACATACGAGTACACCACCATGGACCTGTGGCACTATCGTGCCCAATCCAGCTATGGGGTACGCTATCCAGCACACATACTTGTTTGTACACATCACGTGCAGGAGCCCGTTCATAGCAAAGTCAGCGTGATCCGTGGTGGCTACTGCTTGGCTCATGGATGCCTTGCCTTGCTACGTAAATGCATGGCTCCGTTTCATTGATTTAATTTAGGTATCAAAAAATGTTTTGTCGGATTTGATCTCCAAATTTTTGTTCCTGGATATGCATGCAGTGGCAAGTTATGTGTGAGCAACAACTGGATAGAGACCTGAGTAGAGAGCAGCTACGACCGAAACTCGATCTTTAACCTTAACAAATCCTTTTTTTTTTTTTTTTGGGACGATAAAAGATATTAATAAATCTGGTTTCATTTAATCAAATACAACGACTCGAAACTTGTTTTAATTCTAGTCATTTTCCCAAGAATGTTGATGTACACTCGATGTCACATAAGTGACAATGGATAGAAATAGAAAAAAAAAAAACGAAAATATTTTACTAAAACCAAAATTAAAAAATATACTGTTTTGTAGTCATGGCCGGACCTAAGAGGTGGCCCAAGAGTCCGCCTAGGCCAAGGCCTCTAACAGAGCCAAAAAAAATCATATATTAATTTTAGATAAAAAATTATTTTAAAATTTGAAATTCTAGTTAATCCAATTATCTAAAGAATTCGATGGTCCAAAAAAAATCTTTGGACCCCGTCCAAATAACAGTTGTACAAAAAGTAAAAATACATTGAAATAGATGGATGACATGATATAGTAGTATTATGGTAAAAACTTGTGTGAGACGATTTCACGGGTCATTTTTTGTGAGACCATCTCACAAGAGACCTACTCTAGTATTATAATGACAGAGTGGCGGCGGTGCTGGGAGTCGGGGAATTTCAAATTTTTATCTTGAGTTTTTGTTCATAATATTTTGAATTCCAAATCTATTGGTGTGAATCTTGACCTAAAACTTTCAAATATGTCATTAAAATAATATAAAAATGTTAAGAAAAAGTTATTTCAATACAAGGATAATGGTTGAAGCTTTCTTATAATTTTGCTCCAGCTCGTTCGACATCAAAAAAATTCATATATTAATATTTGACGAAAAATTGTTTAATTGAAATTGTCACTTCATCTATAGATTCTAAATTTACAATAATTAACCTCACACGGTCCCTATTGCTATAAATTAAATTATTTGGTTGCTTCAGATGGGATTTAATCCTCAAATAATGGATGAGTTAATCCTCTCCATCACTGTCATCAAGTCTCCATAACTTGTCAAGTAACGACGTGATTATCCTCCACTAATTTGGATAGCTGGAATTCTTTTTGATTAAATAATAAATGATTTATAATATCGAATAATAAATCAAACAAAAATATCGATAATATTAATATCTTTAACTCTAAATATTATTATACCACTTAAATTAAATGTTGTATGAAACCACAAATAATAATAGTTTGAGCTTCCCCAGCCCCAGCTAGCAGCCTATATTTCGATTGACTCGCCACCTATATTTTGCACCCAAGACGGCCCGGAGTTCCAATCTATTCTTAAATATTTAATAAACTATATATATATATATATATATATATATATATATTGAAAAAATAATAATTCTCGAAAACCAAAATATAATTTATTTTTTAAAATAAATTTTTTCTTAAATATTTTTTTTCTTATTTATTAGATTATGTGAAATAATTAATTAAAATTTTACTTTTTAGATCTTTGATAATTATGCTAGGTTTCTCGTGATATGATATTATTCTTTAAAATAGTTTATTTATATTAAAACTCTTGTTTTTCATATTTTGTAGAATTTTTTTGTTTAAATTTTAGGAGAAAACGAGTCTATATAAAAAAAAGAGAAAACAGTGGTGGAAAGAGAGACAACACATGTGGAAGTGTTGATTGAATATCGTATTTTTGTTATTTCAGTTTTCAGCATGCTGTTTGCGTTCCTTGAATACTTTTCAATCTGATTATTTGTTTTAGGATACAATTTAATTCTTTAGCATGTTAACGAAGATAGTTTTCATAAAATCACTAGTGAATACTTGTGCACAATTATCTTTGAGTTGTTTTTGTTTAAATTATTTAATTTATATATTATATTATTTTTTACGTGTTGTCACCAAGTGTTAAAATATCTAAGACAATATTTATATATGATATACATGGTTTTTTATAATTTATGTTAAACAGATGACATATATATTAGTTAATTAATTGCTAGTCAAACCTAATGTAAAATCAAAATATAATAGTATATTCCGCGGCGGATTTAGTGGGTTTAATTTTTAAATTTTAAAGATCGACGTGATTCATAATTAATAAGTGATAAATTTTTAAATAATTGAAAAACCAAAAAATTAATGTTGACTCCAAAAATAATAATATATAATATAAAAATAGTGTACGTGAAATTGTTGCTTTCAAGTAAAAGTAGGTACGAGAAGTTTCCGTGAAAGTGTTTTGGCGTCGATCTTTATCCACGTCGACCAATTCACTAATGCGTGATTCATTACTATTTTTGCTTAAATTAAAAGGCATATTCCATATTGAAATAGCGAGAAAGAATTATTTAATTCCGGATTGTACCCCAATTTAGATGTATATCATATCTTGTGGATTAATTAGTTATATTAGATACAAATCGTTTTAAAGTTTAAACAATTTTACGAGGCTCCACTTCATTATATTCTAAATTCTAATTGAGTAGTTCTTTTGTGAGACAGTCTCACAGTGTCAATCATACCGATATTCACAATAAAAAGTAATATTTTTAGCTTAAAAAATAATATTTTTTCATGAATGACTCATGTTAAACGAATAACCGTTTCTAGTAGCAAAATAATTGTGCCAAAATTATATTAAAAAAGAATTAGCGACCCAAATAAGATATATGTCTCACAAAATACGACCCGTGAGATCGTATCACACAAACTTCTGTC
Organism: Primulina tabacum; assembly: GCF_025594145.1. Classification (NCBI taxonomy): domain Eukaryota; kingdom Viridiplantae; phylum Streptophyta; class Magnoliopsida; order Lamiales; family Gesneriaceae; genus Primulina; species Primulina tabacum. The sequence continues at coordinate 10,776,198 of NC_134554.1, forward strand.
ATTCTAATTTCTAATGGGAAGGTACGTGGGAATGTACAGGGACGAAATTCTTTGCTCAAGTCGATTTCATCTTGTGTCACAATTTGCTGATGCTGCCATTTAGGTTGAACACGAGTCGAGCTAAATACTAAGCAATCTCGCCTCATGCATGTATAATTCTAGGTACTCGAACTCTTGCACGAAAAAATCGGAAGTCTTTCCTGACATATTGGGGAAAAAAATTTAAGGTTTTAATTTTTAAATATATATAGACAAAAACATCTCTTAAATTAAACCATCTAAATAAACAAAATATGTAGCTAGAGCTACTCGGTTAGATCTAAACCACAAACTAGACTCGTGTAAATATCCGAGCTCGACTAAATTAAACTCGAGTCGAATTTTGATCGATATTCTCACGAGTAGCTTTGCTGACTCTCATGTTGTTTGCTATATATGCGCTAAGTATTTAAAAATCAAGAACACCTCATCCACCGATATTATATATCATTGAAATGTATTTATTAAAATGAGCTTCCATTAAATTTTACGTTTCAGATCAAAATCTTCTCATAATAATTTGAAGGAAAAAGGTAATCTAATTTGTATGTCAAACTTCGATGAATGTGGAAACATTCAGGATAGTGGTCACCCAAGAGCTAGCTGTCCATTAAGAGACCTTAACCAAATTTTTGGCACGAGTCTTTTGTATTTTTTCTCCATCCTCAATGCTATGTTGGTTACATGACCTCTCAACGTTGTCCACTCATTTCCTTTCATCGATCTTTAAATGAAGCCGTTAAGATAATTAATTTGATAGCAAGTTTCCCTAAGAAGTATTTTATTTTTGCTTTATTTTACCATTAAAATTAGTTAAACTATTTTCAACTCACAATTCAGATAATTAAAATAACTTCCAAGGATTTCAAGAAGTTGTGCTTTTGGATATACATATGATAATTTCACCGCCATTACATACATATAAAGGAAAGGAATGCGGATAAATTATGTTTTTGGTCCGTAATTTGTACATTTTCATTTTTTGATATGTTATATGTCAACAATGGCTGTTATGGCGTTAGAATTTTCAGCTATTACGTCATCATTTTCCGATCTCACTTCAACATTTACTGAAAAATAGGTAAAATCGAAAACATTGCAAATTAATAGCATAAGATCTTAAATTAACCAACAATATTATAAAAAAACAAAAAAAAACACACACGTTACTGGGAAAAACTTACGATGAATATATGAGTCAGAAATACAGAAGATGATAAAAATATATTGATGGAGTAAACGGAAGAAATGGCGAAAATCCTCCACGTTTCTCAATTTTCGAGAGAGCAAGAACTGTGGCATAGTCGGTAAGTGCCATTACTTACTTCTTCAGTTCTTCTTGGTTACCATATTACTCTATGTATTTCGCATTTATAATATAAAATACAAAAAATAATATCATGAAGTTAACCAAAGATTCATATGTCACTTGACACTTTACCCAAAAACAAAAAATTAGCCCTCTCTCAAGGAAAAAATCTCATGGTAGACCAAGCTGGACAATCTTCAAATGAATGTATTTTAAAAATATTTATATATATATTTTTTCCCCCAAAATAAAATAATAAAATATAATATAATTTCGATGACTTCGATCCATTACTTTGTTCCTATAAATATACGTCCCATTTTGCATTAATTGCTCATTCATTCAGCACTCTTCATCGATCCCCCTCCCCAATATTTCTCTGCTCGCATGCAAAATTCTCAGTACAATTTATCAATCAGTATGGAGAACCCTTAAAGCTCAGGAGGGATAGCGCTGCAGATGATCTCACCGCCACGGCCTGAGTGTTGGCCGTGATGCATCTATATACAGGTCTCTATGGCGCTATCCATCCTGAGTTTCACGGGTGTTTTCGTGCTCTTTCTTTGAATTTTTATATGTCTAAGGATGATGATTTTATTTAATTGGATCAGCCAGAGATTATGGTTATTTTATGAATTAAGATAAGATATTTATAATATTTTATCATTAAAGTGGAGTTTATTTGCAAAATTGAGTGCATATAACAAAAGTAGATTGTAAAAACATCAATTTCTGATAATTATGTTGTTATAAAAAACAGTAAAAAATTTAATTTTAGAATGGTGATAGCATAAGAAAATATGAAACATGATTGGGAATGTATTCTGAAAATAATAAGAGAAGATATGTCATCTTTTTTGGAAACAACAAAAATATGACTTGAGAATAAATTCAAACACAATCTTAAATTTTATAAATAAATAAATCTATTTTTAAATTAAAATCTGAATACATAAAATATAAAAGTAGTTTTATTAATTAATATTTCGTGTACACTACTACTACAAGGCATTTAATGCTTTAAATCATGAGCTACATGCGATGGATGAATGGAAATTTGGAACCTCAATTATTGTACGGACACCGGGCCTTAAAGCGAAAACGATGAATGTGGTAGTTTTATAAAATTTAATAAATCTATATATTATGAAAAAGTGACAAAAAATATTTGATGAATTCAAATTTGGAATCCTAATTTTTATACGGACACACCTGTTATGGGGTCGTTTCAGACAAGTGAGTAAAAAAAAAATAAAATCAAAGCTGGTAGTTTAAAAAATGAAAAAGAAAAACTGAATTTTTTAAGGTAAAATCTTCGATAAATAAATTATTTTAATATTAACTTTTTTTAATAAATAACAAAAATAATTTTATTGAAGTGTTGGTAAAAGAAAGAGTATGACAATATATAACATGAACATAAAGGGTACTTTTATATTAGACAAAAATATTGGAGTAAGGGTATACATAAAAATTTCAATTTGTTTATCAAAATACTAGAATCACTTTTGAAAAATCAAATCAACAACGATCGGCCGCTGCTGAATTTGAATTAAAATTAGCAGAAACGGAATTTGGGGTTTGAGATTACACAAACCATTTTTTAAGTAAAAATGAAAAATGTTTTTTTTATAGGTTGCAAACACTCACACATACTCGTTATATTGTTGCAGTCGATAATTCAATGGAGGGACTCCTCTGAGTCTTTGCCCCCCATTAGTTTTACCTGATACACCAACGGGTGTGTCAGGTAAAATTAAGGTACCGTCGAGGCATCCATCGATCATCGATCGCTTATTTTATAGATGGCTTTTTGAGGGATTGCTCGTATCACTGAATCTTGCACTTAAACATAGTGTGTTTCTTGAGGGTTTACAGCCTAATGTAGAATCGTTTTCTGGAGAATTTTATGTATATATTTCTTGATTTCCCAGAGTATTTTATCTCGGGACACGATCGCTTACACTATTATGGTTGTGTAAATGTGTGGGTACGAATGTCCAATGGATTTGTATATATTTTCTTTATAGTATGAATGGATTGTTTTTTAATACATGTGAAATTCAGACAAGTATTCAGATACAAAATCTAAATCCGTAATATTATGTCTTTTCAGTTTCCTTAAAATATGCTTCGTCGGAAGAAGGAATCTTTGTTATTGTTTATAGGGATGAAGCGTGAAATCAGAAAATTGAGTGATACCCGATGACATGCAAGTGATGGCCCCTTCGATCAGTCTTTTCTCCTCCTCATTCTAGGATTATGTAGTGTCAGCCAACACTTGAACTTCTCCATTTCAAATTTGTTACATTCAATGAATATTATATTATAATATAAAAGTTTTTCTATTTTGTCTAGTGACAAAATTAGAGCATGTTGTTTGTGGAGAAATATTTTATTTTGTTAAACAACTTCACTAATATTCTCACTAATTTTCATAAAATAAAAGTTGTGAGTTTGAATAATGAAGCTTATAACTTTAAAAAATAGTTAAATAAATTTAACTTTTTAAAGTACTAATTTATTAAAAGATATATAGAAACGATTTTGACGTTTTGATAAATATTGAAAAAAAATTTGTTTTATTTTTAAATAGAATTAGTGTGAAGACCCTAAACATGTTATGCCCAAGATAAGACCCACCTGAACTCAAATATTGACAGTCAAGTTGAGCTTTGAAATAACCAGAGAAATTCGAAATATTGCGGCATCTTGTGACAACCATTTGAACCTCAATCATGAAGAATAAAAGCCATACCATAATTTCAAAATTAAAGAGATATTTGACTATTTAATTTTATACTTGTAACAACCATTTTTATGACTAATAAATGACCGTAAAATGGATGTATTACTGACTATGAATAACAGTCCTTTCAGCTCATCTCTCTGCTCTATAAATAGAGCTTCCAAGCTAGACAAAAATCACACAACACAAGCATTGTAGCCCCCAAATTTCGAAGCTTTCAGCAGCATCTTTCTGCCCATTTTCGAGTCACAAGAGCAGCTAACACATGTGACACACTGTAGAAATTTTCCGTAAGGTGATAATATAACCGTTGTATGATATCGTCTTAGAGGATTAATAATTAAGGACTAATATCAATAAATCATGAGAAATAGATGAAATTCCAGTGTTTCATGTACACGATATGCTTATGATATGCTCGGTTTTCTATTAAGATATGTCTTTGTTCAAAAATTTCATATGTATTTGTTATATGTGTTTGATCGACCTCCACTTACTGAGTGTTTTTTCAAACATTCACCTTTTACTCTCTTTCCAAAAATAAGAACGAGGAACAAGTTGAAGAAGAAAAACAAAACCATTTTAGAGCTGGTGAAGACGTGTTGTTGCCGCTTATTTTTTGTAAAAAAAAATAAAAAATATAGAAGTTAGTTTGTACTTTCTACCTTGTTTGCATGAAAAAGAACATTGAGTTAGCACGATGCATATTTTAAATTCCCTATATATGTAGGTAATATAAACTTTAGGCTTAGTTTGGAAGTTGGGAGAGAAAAGAAAGGGAGAGGAGAAAAGAAGAGTGGAGAAAAGAAAGGGAGATTTTTATTGGAGTGAGATTTTTGTCCTCTCTCTAACAAGTTTCCTTTCTTTTCCTTCCATTAAAATCTCACAACCAACCAAATTTTTTAAATTCCCTTTTCTTCCCCTTCTTTTTCCAAATCACAACTCCAAATGAAGCCTTGTATTTGCACAAAATAATTTATACTTACTCAAATTTCAAAGTATATATCCCTAATGTATAAATGTTAAATTTTTGAAGTTATAAACTCAACAAATTAATAAAGAGAAGACGGTGATCTAACAAAAATGATAACATAATCGACCATGCATTCACCGGCAAGCAAATCTTCCTGGTACGGAAGATGAAGAAGCAGAATTGTTTATCACGTAAAAAAAAATCATGAATTCCAGTTTAAACCAAGTTAACATAATTATCAACAAATCACAGAAATATAAAATCCATTGACAAAATCGTATATGATATCTTTACATTTATAAAATATATTATTCCTCAAATCTAAAAAACTAAAATAAATTATTGCATGCATGATTCATTCATTACCTCTTTGGCAATGATCTTCAAACCCTGGCAGCCACTGGGGAATACTGCGTAACTGCTGCTTTTGCGCCGGTGAAGAACGAAAGGAATCCGGTAGTGCTTGTATTTGGCTCCTGCTCGTCAAGGAATAGATCTTCAGGATCCCTAAAAGCACCATGCAAGCAAACAATGGCCACACCAACAATAAGAGCCGATACCATAACAGATCCGACGCTGGTTAGGAAGATTACGACAACAGTGCACACGATCAAGAAGAGAAATGTCTCGCGATCCGAAAACTGGCGGCCGCAGAAGGTGACCGGAGGATCGGAAGATTGGCGTAAAAGGTAGAGGAATTGCCATGCGGCAAGGAGGCCGGATAAGAGGATGAGAGAAAAAGGATTCGTCAAAAGAGAGACGACGAGCACAATGGTTATGATGGCGATGTAATTAACGCGGAAATACTGATAATTTCTGCGTATTCTGCTGGTGGCATCGGATAATGATTCTGGTTTGGAGAAGGCGGAGCGGTCGACAAGCTCCGACCAGGGGCGGCGGTTGGAGAGGCCGGAGCGAACTTTTTCGGATATAACGGAGAAGAACGAACGAACCGCGGAGGTGGATTGTTGGGTGTCCGCCGTGGCGGGGCGTAGAATTGATGGGGAAGAATTTGCCATGATTCAACGTTCTTTAATCCTTTATTTTGATTCGATGATACTTTATAGCGACCATGGAAGCATATTCAGTAAAAGAATCTTTACAAAAAATTGCTTACTGTATTTTTTCTAGAACGTAACTTTATATGTGTATTTATGATAAAATAAATAGATAAAACAATACATTTACGTATTAATTCATAATAGTTTCTAAAATATATCATTCCTCGAACTTTCTCTTTTAGCTGAATTTAATCTACATTTAACAATTGGGATATGAAGTTTTGACTTTAAATTTAACCCGAGATTAGCATAAATTTGAAATAAAAATGTATGAGCTGATTTTCGAGATGATCTTACTTCATATCAGTTCCTGTAAAATTAAGTTTTATATTATCGGAAGTATAGATTTGTAGCTCCAAATTCTCAGCTGTTATATGATCTCTATTGACATATAACTTTACGTATCTATTATTGTTATTAGCAACCGAGCACACACATGCATGTGTGTGACATAATTTTATATTTCAAATGCTTGGTTTAATTATGAAATTTTTTATAAAACTACATAGAATTAATTAATCTTCATAGATAAGAAATTTAGAAGGAAAATAAAAACCACCATATCAATTTAAATAAAATTGATTATAAGTAAATTTAAAACAAAATCGATTATTAAGTATAATTAAATACTGCAATTGAAAGCATGTCATGAAGCAGTTTAATTGAAAAGAGGTTGAGGAATAATTGAAAAGAGGTCGAGGAAAAGTTTGGATCGTTGGAGATATTAAATATATTGTCTCTAGCACATTAGGAATTAATTCAGAAAATCGGTTCGATAATTTGGAAAATTATTTTTATTTTTTTAAAAAAATCGGTTATTTTTATAAAAATTGAGTTAAACATAATTAATCGAATTATTTTTTAATTAGATTTAAATAGGGTCATATTCATACATGTTTGGATCGGGCTTTGGACTTTAATGGCCCGTAGTTACAAGGACTCCAGTATCTTTACTCGAAGCCCTAGCTTATCAGCACGTCAACAAAATTTTCGAGAGCATTGCAGAACCACCGAGACTGATTTCGGGTTAGGAGGGACCCGGCCTAGATGGGGAAGAGGAATCGTCTGATGCGATAACATCGCCGTAATCCAACAAGGTACATCCATAATCTTCATTGCAGCATTGTCGAAATACTTTTTTCCTTTTTTCCATCGATAGACGATGGGTGTGAAATTGGGTAATCTTACTTGTGTTGTGTCTATTGCTCAGTGGAAACTTTCCAGTTAATGTCAAGGTATGGGGAAGGAAATCCATAGGAAAACTTGCAGCGTGTGAATTGTGTGTGTGTGTGTTTTTTTTATATTTCGGTTAAGCTCTAATGGGGGAAGATAGAACTCGCAAGGTGAGCTACTTCCAGTTCAATTTACAAATAGAAAAGTTTTCCTACTGCGACTTAGTCGCTTTGATTCAGTCGCTTCTTGAATGGGCTCTGGTTATGCATCTATGGTTGTCGGTGTTGATGTGTTTTATGTTTTACTTCTGGGATTTTTTCTGCTTCATTTAATTTAAATTTATTTACTTTTTTTGTCTCAAAACATTTGTGAAGTTGGAGCAAAGTAGTGAATGTTTGATCCCCTCTTGGATCTTTTCATCTCTAAGGACTACAAGAATTGATCTGATTCCTAATGTGAATGAAATGAAGTAGAAATGATGTAATGGGTAAGAAATTAATCTTGATTCAATCTCTGATACAGTGCAGTTTGTTTTCAGAAATATTGTGGATATATGCTGGAATCTTGATGGAACAAGCGTGATAATTCGATGAGAGATTTGTGGCCAATGATACAGCTAGGATACATGAATGAAGTAATTCGAACATTGAGGTTCTGTACATTCTTTCTGAAATATCTTTGAGTTTTCTAGTAGTAAACCTTTACTATATTATCATTTACAATTCTTTGTCTCAGTTTCATAATTAAAGGTATTGAACCATGATTATTGTTATGGTTTTGAAAACAGAAAATAAAATTTTGGAAGTTTTTTATTGAGAAAATTTGTCAGGACATATATACAGCTTATAAGATCCAATCTTGGAGCTACTCTAGGAAACTGATGTACTAATTAGCCTAAAGAAAAAATAGGAAACTAAACACAGCCTAAACAAGAGAAGTAAACAATTTAAATCAAGTAAGTAAGTAGCTTTCATGTAAACAGTTAGTTTATTTAATGAAATAAAACAGCACTTTTCAGGTAAATCTACAATCTTTATGATAAAGTGATGCTTCCAATGAAAAGTAATTGCTTACTTATATGCCATATGATATTTTCATGTATCCATAATGCAGTAGTTGATAAATATTTGATTGATGTATTTACATCGGTAGCTTTTACATATTTGAAAAGAAGATCGATCTGTCAACCAAAATACACTGATATTGTATCGCATATGGTTAATAATGCCTTTGAGAAGGTATATGAGTTGATAGTAGCGAGCGTTTGATTAATAATCAGAAGTTTCAATTATTTCAATCAACATTTTTTCGAACGAGTCTGTCGTGCAGAGTTTTTCCAGTACAGGTTTATCTCACTAGCTTCATTTGCGGACTATTGTATTATCCTAAGAGTTTACTCAGCGTTCACCCAAAGATAACGATGGTGGGTTTCCAAGTTATAAAAATATGATCAGTAATTGTATATATCTTATTGTATCAACAGTATGAGAATTTTTATTTTTTAAAAAAATTATTGTTATTTTAAAAATAAATATAAAAAAATTATTCATATATTTCATATTACGTGATTTGAAAAAAATTAAATAAATATATCTATTACTATATTAAGAATCTCTCTAATAAAGACAAAACTGGTATCTTGGTCTGTTTTTTGCTCATCCAATTTTGTCCTTATGTTATTCTAATATTACATTTTTGTTTTTATTTTTAATTTCACCAAACATTTTTTTAATTACAACAATTCAAAAAGCACTTTAATGTTTCGATAATTTGTCAAATTTTACATTAATTTTTCGATAATTATAAAAAAAATTGTACATACACACGAGAGGCAGCAATCGGGATATAATGTAAAAAGGAGCAAATGTGCTCTCAACTGCCCCACCCCCCGATTCAATTCAACTGGTTTACGGTCAACTTGTCGCAGCTGGCATGCATTGATGGGCTGGGATTAATGTTCAAAAGTCAGACAAAATTCTCAATTATAAACCACACGCATATTATTATTATTATTATTATTATTACATATTCGGACAAGAGATCCAACGGCTCTTCTATTAGGGGTTGAGCAAATGTAGATCACAATTAATACTTAAAAATCAAACCTAAATTTAATGTTTGGTTTTCAAAGTTATAAGCTTTGGGGAAAACTCAAAATAATGGTTAATATCTGTTGGGTTTCGTTTTTTCCTCATAGGAGAATATAATATGGGTCAATTTAAGTTATTGTAAGGCCCCAAAGATATAAAATAAGATGCATTATCATAATATAATCTCATTCTTTAAAAAATAATAACAAACTCATTTATAATCAAAATAAAATATTTATATAATAGAAAAAATTTAATTAAATTTTTTTCGAAGTCTACTTTATATTTTTCAGTTTATTATCTGATTTAATTCAATTTTCGATAAACCTCAACTTTCATCCTTCTTCATCTTTTATAATTTTCTTGCATTATTTTTGAAATAGATCTATTTCTAAAACGTCTAACATATTTATATCAACGATGAGTCAATTATGGCATGGCCGTGGTCGTGGTGGAAATATATGTTTGATGGGATGAATTAAAAAATTTTGATGTGGAGTTTATAATATAAAAAATCAAGATTAGGAATGTCAAAATCAAATGACACACATATATATGCTTACAATTATAAATCTTATAATTATTTATATTACCAAAATTGTTACGATACTCGTCTACAAAATTATTTAAATACGATACTCGTTACTCGTATAAGTTCAATAAATTCCAAATAAATATTAAATATAATCACGACGTGGATTAAATAATAATAATAAAATAATAAAGTTGTTTTTTTTTTTGAAAAAGGAAAATAAATAGATACGGTAATAAACATTAATCGAAGTGCGGGGGGGATTAGCCGATTAGGGCTCAAGGAAAGAAGAAGGCGGGAGGAATAATAGATGTAATTTCACCCCTAAGAATTATATATACATTGATTTTTTGGTGGCTGTAGATGGATCAAATCTTGAATAAGGTTGGTTCGTATTGGTTGGGTCAGAAGGCCAACAAGGAATTTAGCTCAGTTGGCGATTATATTAACGTAAGACTCTGAATTTCATTTGCGTTTTACAATTCTGCATTCATTTTTTTCCAGATGAATTTTTGAGTATTTGGGTTTTCAGTGTGCTGAAGTTGATTTTTTTCTGTTGGGATTTGATCTGAATTTTAGGTCAAATTTAGGTCACTTGGATTTTGATTTTGCTTTTGCTTTTTATGTTGTTAGAAGTTTTAAATTTTGAGTCTTGATCACAGATGCGGGTTATTTAATGTTGTACATTTATATGCCGTAATTATAGTGTTGAGAGCTACTGCGTTTCATTGTGGTTTACTTTAAATTTATATATTGATTACTTGGTTTCCCAAAACATCATGTCTCCATAGAGCCTGGAATTTGTTATTCGTGACAAAATTCATGAGACCATACCGACCTTAACTTCTAATGGCGGGTGATACCTGGACTTCGCCCTTTTCTTGCAAAATCTTCCTGTGAGAGCCGCCTATGTTTTTTATGATGCATCGAATGAGGCATGCGGTTATAAGAATGACTTTCTTTGCTTACTGTTCTGTATTACGAAAGTTCGAAATTTTGAATAGTTGACCCTGAGTAAAGTCTTGCCAAAAAAATCTTCAATATGCTGTTTGGAACTTCGACACTTATGAGGGAATTGATGGTACAAAAGGGTTCTTGAAAGAACTTAGTGTTTGGATTGCCACTAATTGTATATCCTTCAAAAGATACTGCTAGCATGGTATATGATTCAAAATATTTGGGATTCGTGATTACCGTGGAGGCATGGACTGTGAATTTTAAGTCAAAATGGCAAACATTTAGTTCTATGATTGTAATTAGAGTCAAGATCACCTCTTGGACTGCTATGAGCTACAAATTGGTACAATTGCAAGGACAGAGACTATTGGGAATTGATCCATATATTTAATATGGAAAAGAGCCTACAAAAATAAATTAATTATTTGAACTCCTTTTTTCTCTTCTACCACAACTTAAGCAAAAAAAAATTTCTAAAGTATCCAATTTTCCGCTTCAGTAATAAATATTAAATATAAATTCATATGCTATCCTGAAAACATTTTTAATTAATTATTAAAAATTGAAATTTATGCAATAAAAAAATATTGTCTCTAGCACATTGGGAATTAATTCAGAAAATCGGTTCTATAATTTGGAAAATTAGTTTTATTTTTTAAAAAATTGGTTAATTTTTTTTTAAAATTGAGTTAAACATAATTAATCGAATTATTTTTAAATAAAATTTAAATTTCATAATAGGGCCATATTTATACATGGTTGGATCAGGCTTTGGACTTTAATGACCTGTAAGTACAAAGCCTCCAGTATATTTACTCGAAGCCCTAGCTTATCAACACGTAAACAAAATTTTCGAGAGCATCGCAGAACCACCGAGACTGATTTCAGGTTAGGAGGGACCCTGGCCTTGATGGGGAAGAGGAATAGTCTGATGCGATGACATCGCCGTAATCCAACAAGGTACATCAATAATCTTCATTGCAGCATTGTCGAAATACTATTTTCTTTTTCCATCGATAGACGATGGGTGTGAAATTGGATAATCTTACTTGCGTCCATTGCTCATTACACCTTTTGATGTCTGTTGCTCAGTGGAAACTTTCCAGTTAATGTCAAGGTATGAGGAAGGAAATCCATAGGAAAACTTACAGCGTGTGAATTGTGTGTGTGAGAATTTTTTACAATTCGGTTAAGCTCTAATGGGGGAAAAGAGAACTCAGCAAGGTGAGCTACTTCCAGTTCAATTTACAAATAGAAAAATTTACCTACTACGACTCATTCGCTTTGATTGAGTCGCTTCTTGAATGGTCTCTGGTTATGCATCTATGGTTGTCGGTGTTGATGTGTTTTATGTTTTACTTCTGGGATTTTCTCTGTTTAATTTAATTTATTTACTTTTTTGTGTCAAAACATTTGTGAATTTGGAGCAAAGTAGTGAATGTTTGATGTGCTCTTGGATCTTTTCATTTCTAAGGACTACAAGAGTCGATCTGATTTCTAATGTGAATGAAATGAAGTAGAAATGATGTAATAGGTAAGAAATTAATCTTAATTCAATCTCTGATGCAGTGCAGGTGATGAATGGGAAAAGCTAAGTATCCAAAAACATGGAACATAAGACATAGTCAATATTAACCGAGTTATGATTTAGGTACTACGCACCTCGAGTGCTGAATTGTTTTAATTGGCGATGGAGCAACACCTCCTATCCGGAAGCCCTAAATCTGCAGTTGTTGCCCTCTCTCTCATAACTAATCCGTTCACCTCCCACCAGACACTGTCATCCCTTCTCGATGTCCTAATTCTTAACCTTCAAGACCAAAAGTTTGACCACCCCAACAAAATACTCTCCCTCCTGGCCGCCATTTCCCACCAACGCCCTCAGTTGAGCTCCCGCATAGTCTCTGCCGTCCAGAAATTCTTCTTTGTACCATCTGTGCCCATTCCCTCTTTCCCATGCGCGCTCTCCCTTCTCCTCAACACTGACCATTCTAACACAATCGGGTCGGGCCCCTTTTATGATGAGTCTCTGTTTCTGTCTCTCTGTTTTTGGCCGTGTGTGAAAACTAGGAGGTGGGTCGCTAAAAATGTGGGTGCATTCCTTGGTGTGAGACCGTCGGTGTTGCTAACTGTGCTCCTTGGGATTACTAAGGATCCGTATCCTTGTGTTAGGGAGGCTGCATTGGATGGTCTGGTATCTTTGAGTAATCGTGTTGCTGTTGATGATAAAAGTCTAACTGAATGCTGCTATTTTCGGGCCACTGAGCTTCTGTTTGATGCCCAGAAATCAGTTAGACGTTCGGCTGTTCGTGCGGTATGTTTTCTTCTTATGAGTTATGGTTGGTTTTATGATACATACTGTTTTATTACCATTTCAAGGTCGAAATTTTCTTTTTGGGTTGGATGTTCGGCTTTTAAGTTATCTTTGTTAGATTCTCAGTAAAATTATTCATCTACTTGTTGCGACTATGGGCTTGCTTAATGGAGCAAATGAATGGAATCAGGCCTTATATATGCAAAAAGTTCCTATTGAAGTTTGATCTCGGTAGTAGATCAACAGCTCGGAATCCAAAATTTCTGGATCGGTGTTCTGCTTAAACTAGTGTTTCAACTTGAGTTCAGTAGTCAGTTCGATCTTATCAAACCTCAAATTAAGCTGATTCAAAGTGTACTTTTTAATGCTTCAAGATCATATCTCAAATTATTGTATGCAGTTTAAACAACTGCCCTTTTATTTCTATTTAGATTTAGATTTTAGTTTTTTTTAAAAAAAAACCTGATCAACTTCCAATAATTACCACTAAAATTATAAATAAAAACTTTGGCTATATTTGTAAGTCCCACATTACAAAAACTGAGAAAAACATTTAAGAAAGTATTTTATGAGAATTGTGGCCATTTGAATGTGATGTTTTGGTATCTTGCGATTGCATAAGCTGTCCCTCGACAGATCACATTTTCATAAACCATGTAAATTGCAAATCATCACCAGTTAGAGAATGAGAGGGAGGTATTGGGCAGGAATGAGAAACTAGTGGGAAAATGGAAAGATTTTATGTGTTGCAGTGCTGAGGTGGGGGAGGGTGATTGATGTGAGAAACGGGAAAGGATTACGGAGTGAATTGGAATTTATGGTTAGTTGTTTTTTATGTGGACCTTATATGATTTTCTCTTCTTTTTGTTTTTTTAAATTTTAAATTTACCTCGGGTCAAAACTGTATGACAATGGTACCCTTGCTGCTACTGCCAACCTCCTTCGCCCGGTCCTCTTTCCTTTCTTTATTTCAACCTTAAAACCATCGGGAAAAAACTGAATCTTACCTGAAACAATGAATAAGAGAAGAAAATACTAGAGAACATGCATCTGGGCTCTAATAAAGTGTGTAAGGACAAAGATGTCTACTACGCATGTTAAGCGTGGAAAAAAATTTATTACATGTTTAGGATTTAGTTATGCGCATGTTGTGTATCAAATCATTTTTAAAATGAGGCTAGTTCTCTAAATTTTCCTTGTAATAATATATTAAAAGTTGTTAAGGTGTTTTGAGCAATAAAATTATCACATTGTATTTATATTTTATTAAAATTATTGGTTTTTTTCAAATATGTTATGGCCTGTGATATATCAAACAAAATACGCTAGGTTGAATCTGGCTCGAAATATATTCAAACCTAGCCAAAGCGGAACCTCAGCCTGAATTTTATTGGCATATCTAAAAAAAACTCACGAAGCCACTCCATTCAGTTGTACTATACTTCACTTCTGGGTTACTTTGGGAATCGGTAGAACATATAACATCAGTTAACAATGTATTTTGTTTCAACTTAGTTGAGCACCTGCACTTGAGCTGCTAGTGATGATTTACACTTTGTACCATTCTGTCTAAGTTCATAGCCGGTCTCCACTGTATCTTATTCTCATCATCAGGCCTTTCATATCTACCATGTGGGTATGAATCTCCTATATAGAGGACAATTGTTTTTCTTTTTTCCTGGATGCTTTTGTTGTTAGCAGACATGAAAGTATCTTTATTTTCCTGCAATCACTGAAGTTGCTTGGCTATCCTAGTACTCACATTAATATAATATATATTTTTTATTTCTCTCAATTGACGATAGTATTGACATGTTTAGCATTACATATGTGAATTGACTTTGACTTTGACTTCATCTGTTAGCTCATCTTTTGTTATTTGATGAACTTAACAGCAAAATTTTTGTTCCTTGATGAACCTTTGCTGTTAAGAATATTATCCTCAAAGACCTGATGAATTATGGGTTGAAAGTCACGACGGAGCATTGTCAGAGGGGTAAAAGGGTCCCTTGTTTGCATTGTAAAAAATGGGGGCATCAAAGATCCATGTTTCAAATTTCTATATTTTTACATGTTAAATTGGCTGTGATTGCCCATGAATAGCAACAGATAACTTTTCATTTTATCTGTTAAATCATTTTGTTTTATTCGTAGCTCTTCAAAAGATATGCAAATTGCTTCTTTTTGACATGTGTTAATGTATCTTATATATACTGAATTGGTTGCTTATACTGGTGCTTTATTTATTTGTACAAATAGGTAACTCGCTAGTGATACTGGTATCCATTTTTGTGAAAGTTGCTTGAGGTCTTATTGATGGCTGATGGAGTTTTTATATATTTGGTCCAGGTCTGTGAATGGGGGCAGTTGCTCGTGGCATTGAACGAAGAAAAATGTAAAAGGGACTGGTCTGATGCAGTATTTTTACAGGTGCTTTGTTTCTTCATCCTGCTGTAAATTAAAAATGGAGTCTGCTAAGTTATCAGAATGCATAAATATAATCACAATATACATTTCATACGCACAATCACAATTATTGTTGGGAAAGAGCGGGAATGTCAAGTAGGGAGCACAGAGTTTTACAATATTTGGAAGAGATTCAGATAGCTGCTGAACAATCTAAACATAAAATTTAACGGTGGGGATGGTTATGGACTAGATCGATCAGATTAAAATTGTCTATACAAGAATTTTCATGTTATAGCTGAATTAAAGTTATTGAATTCAGATTAAAGTCTTTAGCTTCACATAGTGTTTTCGTTGGAATTTTTTATTTGATACTCAATCCTTACTGTTTTAAACTATTCACTCATAATCTCTAATATACATGCGCACATGTATGCATATTCCTTCATGTTTGTCAATATCCACCACTCTCGTTCCGATTTCAAATATTATTAATTGGTACACACGTACCAGTGGCAGATTTGTTTAATGGCAAGAGACATGGACATGAATATACGGGTTTCTGCTTTTGATGCTCTTGGGAAGATACAAATGGTTTCTGAGGATCTTTTGATGCAGTGCTTATCCAGAAAGGCTTTGGAATCTACTAAAGAAAAGAATTATCCTGGCCACTATACTGTTAAACTGCTCAGAATACCAGCATCTGCAGCTGCATTTACTTTTGTTCATGGATTGCAGGATGAATTTCATGAAGTAACATCTCACATACTTTACAGTTTCATTTAAATGCTGCTATTTGTTGCCTTTACAATTGGAGTATCCACTCTTCTGATATAAGATCATGTCTCTCTTCGTTCATTACTCATTCCTTGTCGTACCGGATTCTTTAAGAATACATTCCTTAGTATCGTAATTATTAACTGCTTTACCTTTATTAAGGTCAGACGATCAGCCTGTTGTGCATTGCAAATGCTGATGGCCTTTTCATCTGAATTTACTGGTGAAGCTGTTCATGTGTTGATGGATATACTGAATGATGATTCGTTGGTTGTACGACTACAAGCTTTAGAAACTCTGCATCATATTTCTTTATGTGGCCAACTAAAGGTGGAGGAATCTCACTTGCACATGGTAAAGGTTTGGTTAATCTTCAAAGACATAATTTCAAGTTTGGAAAGAATTTATCTTTTTCTTCTCAGACATGCATTTTTGTCCTGATTTGTAGATACAAATATTCCGGGCTTTCATATTGTGGTCTAATTTCCATGATCAATTTTCCTATTTTAGTTTTAGATCTGATTTATTATTTTATTGTAGTTCTTTGGCAGTTTAATGGATGGCAGCCCTATGATTAGGTCTGCTTCCCGGAAGGCCATCCAATCAATTAAGTTACCAAAGTTGAAGATGTTTAGATTGTGCATTGATGCCCTTGTGAAGAACTTAGAGCTTTATCCACTGGTTTGTTCTTTTTAAACTTTGTTCTTCGCTTGATAGTAACTATACACTCATTCAATCCACCATTAGGAGAATCTTCTGCTACAGTTTGTTTTCAGAAATATTGTGGATATATGCTGGAATCTTTATGGAACAAGCGTGATAATTCGATGAAATTCTAATATGAATGACAGGATGAGGCTGATGTATTCTCTGTCCTATATAAAATTGGTCGAATTCATGGAAAATATGTTGCTAGCATCGTCCAGGAGGTTTTTCAAGAGGTAAGTTTAAGTGGAATTATGGTCATATATCTTTATTCTAGCTACTGTCTATCAACTCGGTTACTATATTTTTTGCATGATGTGTTGACAAATGCCTCAGTTGGAGCCTTCTTTTGACGGAAATTTGGGGTTTCACAACACAAGGACTGCTGTGTTATTAGTATTGGCCATTTCAGCTCCAGTATCATTTGACCGAGAGATCTGCAGCATTCCCCCACAAGTTTTTTCTTATGCTGTCACTATGTTGGGCAGAATATCCAGTAGTCTTGTTGATCTGTTTGACCAGAATACCCTTTTGAACTATTTGTCTCATTGCAGCAAATTTACTGCTGTGTCTGCTTCTGAGTTTTTCAAGGGAGAATTACTAGACTCTCAGCCAAAGAATAGTAACATTCACCTGGGGAAAATGAGTGATTGGATCTTTAATGGATGTTCTGATAACTTGATTGGATTGAAGAAATTCACAACTCCGTTCCAACACCATTCGAATTCAGTTGATGCGGCGACAAGCTACACCCAAGTTATATTTCAACAAGTGAGAGATTTGTGGCCAATGATACAACTAGGATACATGAATGAAGTAATTCTAACATTGAGGTTCTGTACATTCTTTCTGAAATATCTTTGAGTTTTCTAGTAGTAAACCTTTACTATATTATCATTTACAATTCTCTGTCTCAGTTTCATAATTAAAGGTATAACCATGATTATTGTTATGGTTTTGAAAACAGAAAAAAAAAGTTTGAAAAATTTCTTTTCTGTTTTTTTATTGAGAAAATTTGTGAGGACATATATACAGCTTATAAATCCAATCTTGGAGCTACTCTAGGAAACTGATGCACTATTTAGCCTAAAGAAAAAATAGGAAACTAAACACAGCCTAAACAAGAGAAGTAAACAATTTAAATCAAGTAAGATTTTGACTTGGATTCCGCATTCCTTGGGTAGCCCTTTCCAAAAATTTTGATATGAATATTTGCGTATGTTGTTCTCACTTTTCGTTCAAGTTTGCGTTAACTCAGAAATCCAAACAAAAGCTTATTTCACCAATCTGTTATTAGGGGAAAATCATTGAACCTAAATATTTATGCTATTTTGTTGGTTTTTGTGGTTTTATTTGTATTTTAGTGACAATAGGTCCATTGTGTTTTCCTTTCTACATGAGTAATCGTAGACGCATCAATGGGTTGTTCCAGGAATTGGAAGCACGAGTTAAAAAGGTTGAACAATGACGTCCATCAATCCACTGCCATCTTGGTTTTTTCCATGAATTATCTAAGTGTGATAAAATTATATGGCAAGACGTGGGCACATTACTTGTCTCTGGGAAATCTACAGTTTAATGGAATGGGTATTTTGGAGGCTCTATTGCAGAAAACTGAAAGGAGACTTGAAGAAATCCTATGCAGATTCTTAGGACTGAGCAGAGAGGAAGAGTTGCATATCCTGGAGCTAACACTTGTGACTTATACATTGAGATTGTCTTCAGGAGCTACCTGCTGTTTCAATGCTTGTATGAATGAGCTAAAATCTGTAATTTCTCGTGTAGAGCGACTTCATAGAGAAAGATCAATTGAGCTGTCTGATTTTATCATTGAGCTTCAGAATGCGTTGTGTGAAATTGACAACTCCGAAGATGATGCTACTGACAGATTATATCTGTTTCAGAAGTCTCTTTACCTTTTTTCTCCGAAGCATATTGTGTTATCTGGAGAAATCAAATACATGTCAGCTGATGTGAATATATTTGACAATAGTTTTGAAAATCCTATACCCTTTGTTACTGGACTACCTGTTGGTGTGTCATTAGAAATCACTCTGTACAACATTTCCAGTGAAGCTAGATTGTGGCTTACGATTGCTCTAACAGAGAAATCAACTCAGTTTATTTTCCTCGATTTTCATGAATTTGAAGGTTGTAATGAAGTGAGGAAATTTCCATTTGTGGCACCATTTTATAGGACTCCCAAGGTGAAATACTTCTCGATAAAGATTTCTGTTGCCATAGAGTGCCTGTCTGAGGTTCAGCGATTGAGGCATAAGAATGGACCGAAACATGAGGTTGTTCAACTTTGCGAAGAAAAAGAAGTCCATCTATCCTTGGCCTGATGAATAAGCACTATGTTGTATGTTGCTTGGGTGGACAAGAGCAGCAATGAGTGAATCTGCATTCTGATGTCTTGACGTGAACAGGCTCTTGAAGACTGAACATTTTTTGTGACGAAAGATTGTGACACACTATAAATTATTTATTTACTGGCCAGGGAATCATGTACTCACTTCAGAAACGAGCTTTCAAATGGACTGCCAGGATATTCTAGGTTGTTTGAACAAGTACATAAAAAATTCCTTGTGGCTTTAGAGAATCACCTACATTTTGAAGGTTTTTCCTCAAATCAGATCTGTCTACATCTGTAAATCTATCTAAAAATTTTGATAGTATCCTGTTAATCATTTGGTTGACCTATCTGCATATTTGTCATGCAGCATAGTATGTAATACTAGCCTATGCGAAGTTGGCTTGCTGATGTAGCTTTTCCGATATTCCTTGGTTTGTTATCGCTAATGTTAGTGTTATTCATATGCCACGTCCGGTTATGCAGACTCGGCGTTGTCAAAACTTTGAATGTGCATTCTGATAATCTGAATTTTCATGTTGCAGATGATGAAACACCAGCAGCGGCCTGATTACGTTTAGAGCCTATATTCCATTGAAGCCAGGTTCCTACACGCTTGAGTAGTTGAGTTTGATTATTATTTTGCTTAGATTACGCGTTTCTGATCATTCAATTTATAAAACCAAGGTTAGATCATTATTTTATCTTTAGTACTGTTTAAATGTGGGAGTGTCAGTGAAAAAGAATACCATAAGTCAAAAGGTGAAGGAAAGAGAAGCATTGCCTGATATTTTCACGGGTTCCAATGCTTGTGGGCTCGAAATTTACGTGATCACTACCTTCAATAATTACCTTTTCCACAAAGCAAAAACAATAGGATATTAGAAAACTATGGAACAAGTGTGCTCCACTAATTACTTTTCCTTTTCCAATATAATCAATCCCCAAAAATTCTCAAAGACAATAAGATAAATATGAAACACGACTTTACTGAATGCAAAATGGTTGTTTGCTGATGTGGTTTCTCCTTTTCCCTCTTTTTATTAAATTTCATTGATTTTCGGTCTCTTGAATGATCTGCAATTTTAGTTGTTCTGAACCACATACAATTCTCATGATATTTTCCTTTTGTTAATTTGATAACCATGGGATCAGACTTGGGATCAGACTTGAAAACTAAAGCAAAGCTGAAAAGAAAAAAAAAACAGTAATAAATTTCGACAATCCCTTGAGTTTATGCATGTCATCAAAGTGAAACATCAACAAGTAGATCTTTGGTCAGCCATTGTCCATGTATAAAACTAATTAGGATTTTTTCTTGAACATAACCTAGAATAAAATCTAATCGAACCCGATTCTGGTTTACGGTCCTTGGTTCTTTTCGAACCATGGTCGGGTTTGTCCACAAGGTCAATCACGATTAAACTGCATAAAGCTTGACGTGGAGAAACGGAAAATTGAATTTGTTCATTTGACAAAAAGTAAATTCTAATGGAATAATTTATCTATTAATTTCAATTTCCATATGTTGTTTGTTGTCTTACTATTATTGTAGTAAAAAAGTCACATGAGTAGCCGCGGTGGGGGTGGTGGACGGAATGAAAAGATAAAGCACGATCACGAGCAACGCACAATATAATATTCACCATCAAATACTTGCAATTACAATTAATTGTTGTCACGCTTCACCCCTCTCTTAATTGCAAGTATATTGTATTTTTGTGACTGATTTTTTTTTTTTTAAAAAAACTAACTGGTCGAGGAGGGATAATAATATCGCTGAAGATATATTAAATATACGACTCTTTATTATTGTCAAAAAGGAAAAGAGAATACCTCTAAAAAGAAACAAATCTACCACGGCCATTCCCAAGCTTTCCCGATTGAGGCAAGCAAACCTTTTTGATAATTTCTTATTTCGAAAACAAAATTTTGAAACATTTGAAAATAACGTTGAAAAAAGTCGTACGGAAGTAAATATGGTTCCGAAATTAATAATTTGGTACTATTTTAAAATGAAAACGATGAACAAATAATTCAGGCAAAATATTGAATGTCAAACATTTGTTTTAGAATTACATTTTTATCCATGCATTTTTTTTTTTCAAAATTGTATTTAGAATAATCTTGTAATTTCAAATATATTAATATATAATATGTAACTCTATTAGCATGACCCAGAATTCCAAAGCTCTGTACCGGCCGGCCAGCTCAGTTTTCCTAAAGCCGTTTTTTAACATTCAAAACTTCAAACTTCACCCGCGGCTCCAAACCTTAGTAATAATCATGTCTACAACTAAACCAAAATAATTGAATTTACACAAACCCCACCGCTATAATAATATTATATTTATATATATATAAAAGTGCTCCAATACGACATTAGATCATTTCTACTTTTTTTCTATTTTCTTCTACACCCACTCCCTGACCTTTGCTGCACCCTGCAAGTTTTTCTTTGCATTTTGTTTTTCAAAGAAAATGGAGGGTACTTCTCCGGTTTCAGTTTCAGCCCAGCGAACCCCGCAGCTTCAAGATAATCAAACTCCAGGATCCTCCCCTAAACCCTTCAAGAAAGGCTTCGTCACTTCACTCATGGAGGCTGCTGCACTACGCACACCTTCTTTCAAAGAAGACACTTACCTCACATCCCACCTTAGAAGCTCCGAGAAAAAGGCACTCCAAGAGCTCAAAGACAGGCTAATGTCTTGCCACGGGCTTGATTCCATGTGGGGTGTCCCTCTGTTAGGCAACGGTGATGAGCGTGGGGATGTTATCCTCCTGAAGTTCCTCCGAGCGAGGGATTTTAAAGTTCATGAATCTCTCACGATGCTGCTGAAGTGCTTGGCTTGGAGGAAGGAATTTGGTGCCGACGTCGTTTTGGAAGAGGATATGGGATTCAAGGAGCTGGAAGGAGTTGTGGCTTACATGCATGGATATGATAAAGAAGGGCATCCCATTTGTTACAATGCTTATGGGGTTTTCAAGGATAAAGAAATGTACGAGAGGATTTTTGGAGACGATGAGAAGCTGAAGAAATTCTTGAGGTGGAGAGTTCAGGTTCTTGAAAGAGGGATTAAGCTTTTGCAGTTCAAGCCTGGTGGGATTAATTCTATTATTCAAGTAACTGATCTCAAAGATATGCCAAAGAGAGAGCTTAGAGCGGCTTCTAATCATATTCTTTCGCTGTTCCAAGATAATTACCCTGAAATGGTTGCCAGAAAGGTAAAATATTTGTTGAATTGTTTGTGCTTTAGCAGCACGAAAGTAACTTACTAGTTACTAGACGTTCATATTTTTCTTGAACTGACCCAATTCGTTTTGTTGTGTTGTCAAGTTCTAGTTTTGAGCCTAATATCTTGGTTTTGATCTGTTTTTGTGGGATTTGCTGCGCAGATCTTTATAAATGTGCCATGGTACTTTAGTCTGCTGTATTCAATGTTTAGTCCATTTCTGACTCAACGAACCAAGAGTAAGTTCGTGATATCCAAGGAAGGAAATGTTGCCGAGACCCTGTACAAGTATGTATTGTGGATACAGTCTGCATTTGAACTAATTCTTTTAGCCTAAATTATTTTGCTCTACTAGTATATATTTTTAGAGTTACGAGGGTGCAAATCAATCAGTTCAGTTTTGGAATAATTCAGTTTTTTATTTATTCCAAATTTTCAACTTTTGTTGTATTTTTGTGTATTGTTGCATGCTTAACTTTGCTGTTGCTGTTTCTTGATCAGATTTATCAGACCGGAGGATGTCCCGGTACGATACGGTGGACTGAGTCGACCTATTGATGCGCTGAGTGGTTCGTTCAAACCGGCTTCTGAGTTCACTGTTAAAGGAGGGGAGAAAGTGAATATCCAGATTGAAGGCATTGAGGTCTAGTGCATTAAACAACCTTCTCTCAATATGCTAATTAGATGTCATTGCGATGAGTAAATTAAATTAGTTTCTTCTTTAAGAAATCTCAATCATGAATGACTATACTGCTTGGATTTTGAAAAGTTTGTCTTTTAGTGAAAAAGGGTGTTGAAATCCTTTGAAATGAAGAAAGATTTCACTCTGAAATTGTTCAACATAGTTTCGGTTCTTGGAATTTGCATCAATTGACTTGTGTAAGTCTGTTCTTGTGTTTGTTGCAAGGCTGGTGCGACAATAACTTGGGACATAGTAGTGGGAGGCTGGGAACTGGATTACAGCGCAGAATTCATACCAAACGCCGAAGGCAGCTATACCATCGCGGTAGAGAAGCAGCGGCGGGTTGTGGCCAATGAGGAGGCGATTCACAATTCGTATGCCACCGAAGAAGCCGGGAAAATGGTTATATCTGTCGATAACACCGCCTCTAGGAAGCGAAAAGTCGCCGCATATCGATATGTCGTCCGAAAAACCAGCCCAGTCATGTAGATTAAATCAAGACAAGAGCTTTTCAAGTGGTTTTTTTTTTCTTTCAATCCCTTTTCGTCTCTCGTTCTGTTGGGATTTCCGCTAATGTTTGTAATGCTTTGGAACAATCTAATCTCATGGCAATGGTAAATGTAACATCTTTTATTCTTTCGAGAAAAACAATGTAACATGTTATATGTATGAGAATTGTGGGTGATATGTATATTTTAGTTTAAATGGTATTGTGATAGCTGAGCGTGGGATGTGATATAAGAATTTTGAATGAGTGGGGGAACCTGATTAACTTTTTGACATGTGAAATTGGTGTAAGTGGGACAGAAAGAGTAGACTTTTGAAGCATGTTGCGTGAGACAGGTCACAACACTGTTGTAATTATATATGTGGGTGACATTGCCTTTTTATATTTGTATTGATAGAAGAATAGACAAAAATAAAATGGAGTGGGGGAGTGGATAGATAGAGAGGAGCATTGCTTGATTTTCGATCTCTGCGGCTCTGAATTTTCTGATTCTATGCATTGTTTTCTTGAGAACCGGGAAAGTGGGAAAAAGTGGAAAGAGATAGGTACATGACACTGTTCCCTGTTGGGCTGTGATTTGGAATGTTTTGGGACAAAGTTCTATTTATTTAAAGTAAAAACATTAAACAAGCGGGGTCCTGTGTTTGTTCAAATCTTTAATCAACGATTTTGTTTTGAATGTAGTGCGGGATTGACGCCCCTCATTTTGTTTCTACGTTTCAATCTTTATTCTAAAATACTATATGTGTTGCATTGTCATGGCCTTCATTTCAACTTTTATTAAACTTGCAGTAGAATTCACCTTTCAATGTCAATCGGTGTTCTAGCTGATTAAAGGGAACTTTTGGATAGTAGTCATGAGTTTGGTGTTAACATTTTATTAGATAAGTTTGTTACACAAGATGTGTTTAATGTAATTTATTTGACTGACTAGGTCTAATTTACAAGTTATTATGTTAGTTTGAATGTTTACCTAAGATTAACTACCGCAAGTTTTATAATTTTTTTTAATGTACTTTGAAATACAAATTTGTTATATTACGAATAGCAGGAAATAAAAAAAAGTACAATTATCGAAGAAATCACGAGTAAAGACAATGGATTAAGGATTTTTTTTTTTTTTTTTTTTTTTGAGGAACAATGGATCAAGTATTTTGGTGGCACCGTGGTTTTTTAAGCGGAACATGGTTTCGACTTTTTAGGTTGCGTTTATTTTCGAAAGTAAGAGAAAAGATTATGTAGGATCATTTATATTTTGATAATTAAAATAATTGAATAGGATATAGAGAGATTATGGATAAATAATAATATATTTAATTTGATTAACTAAAACTAAAATTGTGATTAAACGAAAAATCACATTTTTGTCTGATTGTGAAGAAAAGACATGTCGATACTTTTTTTCTTTTTCTTTTCATTTATACGAATAAAAGATTATTTATCCTTACTCAAATTAAGGACTAAAAATCATATACAAATCCAATTATAGCGAGACCTTTGAGTTTAAGAAAATGTTCATTTTTTAAGTAAAAATTAGATGAGTTGAGATTAAATAACCATATCCCATAAATGCAGCCTTATGGTACTCGAATAATCTTTCATTGTCAGTTTCGCTATTGATTTTTCCAGGATAATTTATTCCATTTCATTCCAAAATATAATTTTGTGTATATTTTGAAAACCAACGTTAGTAATTTCTAAAGAAATTTATTAAAAAAATGGAACTAAATTTCGTTTAATACTAGTTTATCTATTCAAATCGACTTGATAAATTTTACTGAAAGAAAAATGATGACAAAAGATAACCAACATTGTATTTAAATTGATAGCTAAGTAATGGTTTTTATTTTTATTTTTTTAAAAAAAGAAAGCTGTATTTGCCGAGGGGATTCAGATTTTCATGTGCCATTTCCCACATTTCAGCTGCCAATCTCGACTCTGCACCTTATTTTTTGAAAATTTTCTGCCACGATAACCTATTTTTAAGGTTTTTTTTGTCGAAGTGCTTACATGACATGAAAACGATAATCGGCTTCCCTCAAATTACACGAAACAATGAGAGCCTTTAACTTAAGAGAAAATTTCTAAGCCTGTTTAGCTTTGCTGATTGGATACATTGGTGTATTCCGGGAGTTTCCTGATGTTTGGAATGAGTTTTTGTATGCTTATATTTTTAAACAGAACGAGTTCTGACAAGAGACTGAGTTCCATCACGATCTTTTTTATTTTCAAAATTTAAGCTCAAACGATGATTTTTTTTTTGTGTGTGTGATTAGTAAAGTGAACAAATGTATTATATGATAAAAATATTTGGACACTTCAATAAACTTAATCACAAACAGGTTAATTTGTCAAGATATTCGAAAGAATTATGATTAGAATTCTTGTGGTGTTGTATTAATGTCAAGAACCGTTGTATAAGTTTGGCCTTGGTATGGTTGCCACCACCTAATTAGTTAAAATTTGATATCTGTACCATAAATTAGTGCTTTTTGCACATTTATTTCGATTTTTCTGGAGTGTTGAAACGAAGTCGGAATTGTTGAAATGCTCGGCTGAAGTTCAAAACTCCAACAAAAATTCGAAGAGATGGTCGGAATTTTCAAGGAGAAGGAACGGGGAGACGGTAAAAGGCAATGAGGCAGGCGGCATGAACTGAAAGAAGCAGCGTTAGTGAGAGCAATTGATCATTGGCTGAGCCTAGAGTAAAATGTTTCTTAAAAAATATATTTATCATAATATAATAAATATATAAATATGTTAATAAAAACTCTTGAACGGCTAGTAAATTCACCTACAATACAGAATCAAATATTTTTCGAGGTGACTCAATTTTTTTATACCCTTATTTTGCAAAGTTAAATAAATCAACTCCTATTTTTATTTATTTATTTATTATTATTGATTTGTTAAGAGTTTTAGATCGAGTATTTGGATTTAAGATATTAAATTACATGTACTGACACAAATAATTATATTATTAAATATTTTAAAATTATAATTTGATTTGTTAAAATTCACTTTTATATTAGATTTTTTAAATAAAAATTTTAGTTCTAAATTTTTTTCCTAACAATTCGGTTATTATGGATACTAACTGGAATATTTAATTCGGTTGAATTGGATTTTTGTATTCTCGTTTTTAAAAATAACACATGAACCAATCAATTTTTTTTATCAAAAATAAATTCAATCACATGTGAGAAAAATGTTACACCAAATTATTTCCATGGGACAACTTTTTTTAGGCCACTACATTCTTCACTAAAAATCTTTAGGGTCAGTTAAACGCAAAATTCACTCCAATAGCGTTTTACTTCATATCACTAATTGTTACTCCATGTATTGAACTTATAGTGTTAGAAGAAAATATTGAACTGAACTTATAGTGTTAGAAGAAAATATTGAACTGAACTTATAGTGTTAGAAAGAAAATAGTAAGTTTTTTGTGAAACGGTCTTACGCATATTTATCCGTGAAACGTAACAACCATGTGCTGATAATTGTGTCGTTGTGCCTGGGCTGTCCGAAGAAATGATTCATCAAAATAATCCATATGTTCAATAATAAGTAATATTTTTGACATAAAAAATAATAATTTTTAATAGGTGACTTAAATGGGAGATGTGTTTCACAAAATTGACTGTGTGACCGTCTCACAGAAGTTTTTGTGTAGAAAAAATTATTTCTTATTGGTTGTACTTGTATAGATCCATATTAAACCCTCACGAAGTCTAAAGAATTAAACATCTATATTTTCTTTATATTGTAATTTCTAGAGTTAGGAAATAAGGAAATGGAAAATGAATGAAATAATTGTGAATAATGCATTGAAGAAATAAAAAACTATATTGTATCCATTATAATGCCACTTTCCTAAATATTAATCAAAATTTTATATTATAGAAAGTTACATATATGGGGGTACGTACTTTTGTCAAAAAATGGAATAAAAATATAAAATAGAATGAGATTAACACTTTATTCACACACTATCTCTCCAATCTTTAAATATTATAATTACACTAATGATTACATTTATTATAATAGAGAGGTTCAGTTATTTCCCCGTATATTCCTCAAAATATTTGTTTCCAGAATAGCCTGGCTGGTATTGAAAGTAGTTGGCACCTTCTAGCTAGATTATGAAACTCTATTTTGTCATGCATGTATATTTTTAAATTAAATAAAAACTAATGTATCATTAAAAAAAATCCATGAACGAGCAAGGTGTCATGCAATCTACGTTAGGATTTGGACAGATAACTACGTTACGTGTCTTAAAATTTTCATAGTGTGGTCTCTTATAAAAGGTGTATTAATTTGACGATCACGATCATATTTTCTTCGCACAGATCATGGCACAAGCGGCGTTCATTCCTCATGAACAAAAGATCGAGACATTTAGACTGACGAGTGGCAAAAAAATACCGGGTGTAGGCATCGGCACTTGGAAATCTCAGTCCCCTCGCCAAGCTGTTTACACTGCCATAGTTGAGGTTGTATTTATGTATATTACATGGTTACTTTGAATTGTATTTACTTCTTCTTAGTGGGAATTAAGTGGAAGGGTTGAGTATTGTTTTTGTTTTGGGTGCAGGCTGGTTACAGACATGTGGATACCGCGGCGGAGTATGGCGTGCATACTGAGGTTTGTTCAACTTCATGAGTGCCAATTTGAAATTTTTGCTTGGATTGTTTAAATGGTCGAGTTTTAGCTTTGGAAGTTGTAATTAGCAAGTGAACTCTCTTTTTGCAGGTGGGAGCAGGAATCAAGGAAGCCATACAGGCAGGCGTAGAACGAAACAATTTGTTTGTGACTTCTAAATTATGGTACATTATACTACTTATATATATATAAACATATTGTAGGGAAGATTGAAGAGATGTGATAATAATAAAAGTTGTGATGTAGGTGCACTGAGATGTCTCCTGAAAGAGTTAGGCCTGCACTGCAACAGACACTTGAAGAACTTCAGCTTGATTACCTTGATCTATATCTGGTATTTTATTCAACTTCAGGACGTTTGAGATTATTGTATAAAATATAAATGAATCATTCGTTAGAATTTGGAACACAGATTCATTGGCCGTTTCACCTGAAAGATGGAGCAAGCAGCCCCCCCAAAGCAGGGGAGGTTTTGGATTTCGACATGGAAGGAGTGTGGAGGGAAATGGAGAAACTTGTGCGGGATAATCTTGTTAAAGACATAGGGATGTGCAATTTTACCCTGAAAAAACTGGATAAGCTATTGAGTTTTGCGGAAATAAAGCCTTCTGTGTGCCAGGTTAAGTCAAGTTCAAATTGAGTATAAAGAAGAAAGTGGTATTGATCAGATCTGGTTTTGATTTCAGATGGAGATGCACCCTGGATGGAGGAATGATAAAATGCTCGAGGCTTGCAAGAAACATGGAATTCATGTTACTGTAAGATTTATCATTTACGTCCCTTAATTTCTCGAGGAAGGAAAATGTACAGGACCGATGTATTTTGCAGGCGTATTCACCACTAGGTGGAAAGGAGCTGATAGAGAACCCAGCTGTGCAGAAGGTGGCAGGAAAACTAAACAAGAGCCCCGCACAGGTTCTCGTGAGATGGGCGATCCAGAGAGGGACCAGTGCCATCCCCAAATCCAGCAGTCCCGACAGGATGAAGGAGAACGAACATGTATTCGGGTGGCGGATACCGGACGAGGAATTCCAAGTTCTTAGCAGCATTCCTGATCAGAAGCGCACTTTGAGTGGCGATTTCTTGTTCGTGAACGAGACGGATGGACCTTACAAAAGTGCAGCTGAACTCTGGGATAACGAGATTTGAACACACAAATCATATCTTGATATGGAAAAAGAATATATTATGCAGTGTATTTCCGATGTGATATAATCTAATAAAGGGCTTTTATTTTATCTTAATAATGAGTTTGAACGGGACAATTATAATTTGACTAAAAAAACCTAAAGCCTATATATATATATATATATATGTATGTATGTATAATAACCCAAATACCATTTGGATCGGATTATTGTGGGCCTGAACTTTGAACTTGGAAGAAAGGACATGTCGATTAAATTGGACCTTTAACCGTTAATTAAATGCTAAATGCCTTATTATATTATATGGACACATATTCGGTATGCGTTGCATATATATTTGTCTATGATTAACATTTTCGTGCAAATTTTTTAAATAACAAAAACACTATTAGATTTTTTTTCGTTAATTAATTAATTTTTTTTTCATGAAATTCGACTTGTTTTGTTAATAATTTTTTTAAAAATAATTTAAATAACTTTTACCTTGATTAATAATAGTTAAATAATGATAGATAATACAAGCAAGGCATTGGTATTGTATGAGAATATTTTTTGTTATGAGGAAAAAACTAAAGCTGAGTTGTCCAAAGTGAGACAAGGAGGAAGAATACAATTGATAATAAGCAACTCATTTTCTTGTCTTTTCAGCTTCCGCCTCTCCTTTCCTTGAACAGCTAACTCTTGTCTTTCATTTTTACAAATTCGAACAAATCATGGCGAATCCGGACGGTCCCAACCAAGAAAAGGTGGCGCAGCCACCATCCTCAGCGGCGGTCGTCGGAGATTTGGAGAACCAGGCGGGGCCGGCTGCTGGAGGCGGAGTTTCTAACGTCCTACGGCGGTGGAAGAGAGAAGATCTTCTGAAAAGAGGGTCTTTGGCTTCGCGGGTTTTCGGATTTGTTTTCTCGTTGCTGGCTTTCGTTATAATGGCGAGCAATCAGCATGGTGATTGGAAAGATTTTGATAAGTATGAAGAATACCGGTAAATTTTCAACTTCGATATTATTATTTCTTTTTATTGCCTGTATTTATATCGATCTCTTGTATGAATTCTGATAAAATATTGGTTTGTAGGTATGTGTTAGCAATAGCAATTCTGTCGACATTGTACACGGGATTACAAGCTTTCAGGCAAATCCGAGAACTTTCCACCGGAAGAGATTTGTTTACTCTTCGGAATTCGGCAATGTTCGATTTTATTGGTGATCAGGTGATTTTGACCATTTCAATTGATGTGTTATATTTGGGTTAGCATGTTTAGAGAATGAATAAATTTGAAAACTTTATTACAAAGACTTGACTGGTATCGAGATTGAATCCCCAGTTCGAATAGTTCCCTCGTTTTTCGAAAACACTTACCATGATCAATCATTGATGTTCAAGAAGACAAGCCCAAAAAAGTCTTGTCAATTCCAAGTAAAGTACTAAACTGCCGATATAGATAGATACCTGAGATGTAAATATTTTGGAATGCAGATTATAGCATACTTGCTGATATCAGCTGCTTCATCCGCGGTGCCATTGACTAATAGAATGAGAGAAGGGTCCGATAACATATTCACAGATTCATCTGCATCTGCAATAAGCATGGAATTCTTTGCGTTCTTCTCACTTGCAATGTCGGCTCTCATCTCTGGATATAAGCTATCCAATCAAACTTACATTTGATCTGCGACTGTACTTCCATTTCTTCCTCGTGTCATTTTATTTAATTTTAGATGATATTCATTTTTAAATGAATAGGACATTCGTTATACGTGTAAATGTCATTGTTATTTAAATGTTTGGTTGGTGAAGCAAAGATCCTGACAAGAACAATTCTCACGCTGTCGTGTTTCATTTGTGAATGTGAAATAAATTATGCAAGTTTCTTTGTTTGTATTTGTCAAGTTTGTGGATCAATACATTGCAATATAATATGAAATTTGGCAGGAATAGAGACGCCCTAAACCAAATATTTGTCAAGCACTTCATTTGATTTTTTTGTCTTTGTACGAAACCATTTTCCTAACAAGTTTAGGACAGTGGCCTTGTATAAGGTTTAGAGGCTAAACTGCGTACGACGACCAATAAGATACAAAAAGGACTCCTAACTATCATACAAGAAGATTATGCATTTGGTGGATCCGGGGATATTCTCGCTGGTAACTTGTCAGTTTAAGAAAGACTCGAAAAAATAGTCATCTTTTGGTTCTTCCTTGGCTTTGAATAGTGCATTTTCCGTCCGCTGCATTTGATTAACATAGGGCCCTACCGAGTTTACATAACTCTGTGGAATGGTATCTGCATCCTGTAACATCTGAAAGTTAAATGGTGTTTGATTCGGGAAATTCATTCCACTGGATTGGCTGCTCATTCCAGATGACCATGAGGCTGCGGGGCCAGTGTTTCTGTTCACTGGTGCTGGT
Source organism: Primulina tabacum (assembly GCF_025594145.1). Classification (NCBI taxonomy): domain Eukaryota; kingdom Viridiplantae; phylum Streptophyta; class Magnoliopsida; order Lamiales; family Gesneriaceae; genus Primulina; species Primulina tabacum. The sequence continues at coordinate 10,808,284 of NC_134554.1, forward strand.
CTATTAATGATGTAATTGCCACTGCCTCGTGCTGCAGGAACATCGTGGTTGTGCTTGCCTTCATATGTTGTAATAACCGCCCTTAAATTGTGGGATGCTCGTTCTATATGTTTCCTGACTGGACAACTATTGTAGGTGCACTTGTAGTAGCTCCTACACGAATTTGATGGCAGCTTCTATTAAGGTTTTCTCATCATGAAAAATTAGATAGAATTATGTTGTATGTGTTTCGATATTTGTATTTACCTGGGATTTGGGTTGCCTTTGACGACCTTCTGTCCATACTTCCTCCATTTGTAACCATCGTCAAGAATGTCAATTTCACTTGTGGTTTGAACGACAATTCGAGGCTCTCGAATGGTGCTGCTTCCAGAAGCTGATAGGTCACAATTTTCATATTCCCCCTTCCTGAAAATCAACATCAAGATAGTAAGATACAGTTATTATCCCATTTATTCGCTCTGAATTTGAGCTATCTACACTCACCATCTCTTGGCTTCTGGTTCGTTCTCATCATCGTCTCTCAAGTGACTTTCGGAGGAGCCCACCTTAACATCACCTCCAAAAAAAGATGCTGATGAGTTCTCTGTGGTTGCCACAGATACCATCTCTGTATTTTCGAGCAACATGTCTGATCGGTTTGGAATTCCAAAATGATTGTACATAGGATTCTGACTTGAATTTGAAAGGGGTTTTTTATTTGATTGAGGCTGTGGATGATTATGGCTTCCTTTATATATTATTTCTGTGACATATCCATCTAAATTCCTTTCGACCTTCTTTTTCGTGGGGCAGTTGGGAAAGGTGCACTTGTAATAACCACGTGGATTCTCGCTTCCCTTAACTTGTTTCTGCCCATATTTCCTCCAAATGTAACCATCATCCGATATTCTCTGCTCCTTAACATGTAGTGATGGTTGTGCGTGGTGCATCTGGGTGGACCATGGGGCGGAACCGCTATAAATGTTTGTTTCAATTGTGGGAACTTGTTGAGAAAAACCATGTATTGGAGCTGTTTCTGTTTTTACTTCTGAAAACTCAGTTTGCATGTTAAGAGCATTCAGTGTCCCATCTTCATGCTGGCTTCTCAACGGCTGCTGCTCAATTTTAATGCAGAACAATATGAGAATATAGGTTATCGCCGCATACAAACGAGCCATTCAAAGATCAAATTATACTTACCACAGTAGAGTCCACCACTGCAGAAGATGAATACATGGCTGATAAAGAATTCGAGAGGCTTGCTTGGGATTGGAATGAGGAATCAGTCGAACCTTTGTCCTCGTTCTTGGAAGACATCCCAGGTAATGTCCCTGCAGCCGGAGTCTGAAGAACCTACGTACACAAAGCATTGCAGAAGAAAACTTCATTAGTCCCACCAACCATAATCTGATCATTATATTATCATCACTTGAATAAAAAAGTGATGAGAACTAAAACCAGCCATGCATACAAACTTACGTTAGAGGAATCGAAAAAAGCGGGAGAATCAAGAAACAGAGAGGGGGTTGAACATGTAGGAAATGAAGGAGAAGGGGACATAGGTAAAAAGGACTTGTATTTGGGGGACTGCGCAGAATCAGCAGGCCAACTGAAGGAAGAATTTTGTTCTTCATAACTTGCAAAAAGATCAGCATAGGGAGCTATGTGTTGATCATTGGAGTAATCGCAAAAGCTGGAATAATGAATATAATCTGTATGAGTGTTGGATCCTGAAGAACCCATTGAAAAAAGTAGTGACAACGATTGAGAAAGAGTTGAGGAATTTTTTTCCCTTTTCCTGAGCATGAAAGAGTTGGGAATTTGAATCGGAGTATGTGTGTATAAATACTTAGGGAAGGAAAGAGAGGAGTTCTGACCGTGGAAATTGAATTTTTGGTCAAACCTTGTGGATTTGACCGGCTCCTGGGGGCCAAGTCAGGGTGGAGGGAGCTTGGGATCTGCTACGGACGATACCACGTGGACCAATACATGATGTGGCACCAGCTTCGCGCAAGTGAATTTATTTCACATGAAAAATGAATTAAAACAAATTTCTTGATTTACAATTTAAATTATTCAAATGTTTTTATATTCTTGATATCATGGATCTTTTTCATCGTCACGTTGCGAACCATGTCGAATTCATTCCGATTATTTGATTTTAATGAGAAATTAGAGACAACTTGTTTATCATAAAATTATTTTATGGCTCAATAATGAAATTATTAATTATTAAATTGAAAAGGAGGGACTTCATAAAATTGAGCAGTACGTGGTGTTATTAGATTTTGAATCCATTAGTTTTACTCGAAGTCAAAATTGCTGGAATGCTATTGTTATAAATAACCGATAAGAGATCACATTCTAATAAATTTTTATACACTAGCAGATTGTTGCAATAATGTCCAGTTTATATTTATATGAAAATAGAAACAACTCGATTAAGTTATTACAGAAGAATTCAAGCAGAAATGAGCTTTAAATAGGTGAGATAGGAAATAGAAATAATCTTTTCCATATCGTTTATTAAAAGAAATGAGAGATAATTTGAAAGAACATCAACAGCATAAGATCGGTCATGTTTAACTATAACAAAATTTTCGAACAAAATTACTAGATTTGAAGAATGAAAATTATTTGTAAAGTAATGTTTGTAATGGTTTTTGCACATATGTTTATGTAGTCAAATTCCAAAAAAGAGGTTCATCTCGTAAATCATATCAAATAAACTTATGGTCGGGATGATTATATATCATTCATTTAAATATTAACTAATGATGAAGAAGCAAGACACAAGTATAAATAAAATTACTTGTAAATAACTTGGCTACTCCAACCATACTAGTAGGGATGGCAACTTTTCCATGGGTTTGGGGCCTCGCGAGAAAAGCCCGAAATAGGGATAGGAATCCCCGATTTTTTCGGGTTTGAGTTCGGGTTCGGGGATTTAAAAAAATCCCCGATGTAATTCGGGACGGGTATGGGATTACTATCCCCATCCCCGAAATCCCCGAACTCGCCCCGAAAATAATATCAATAATAAAAAAATATTATTATTAATATTAATAATATAATATATTATTATTTTTTAAAATATTAATAATCTTATTATTATTAATATTGATATTGATATTAATATTAATATTATATCTAATAATAATAGATAATAATAAGTTTTGGTTCGAGAAAATCTTCGAATTCGTCATCGTCTTGTCATATAATTATTTTTGAAACGGGGATGGGCACGGGGATGGGAAGTTGATCCCCGAAGTTTCGGGTTTGGGGATTCCCTGAACCCGAAAAAGCGGAGATTGGGACGAGTATGGGGGTGTGGATGGAATTCGGGGATGGGGATGGCAAACCCGCCCTTGCCCCGGCCCATTGCCATCCCTGCATACTAGATGTCCACATTCACATTCATTGCACAAAAATATCCAACGTCTTTAGAGTGTACTAGATGAGGGAAAAAAACATTATTCACACATTTTAATAGTACTAGCATGAAGCACGTGCGATGTACGTAAATACCAATTATATGCTAAAAATTAAAATTTTGATTTTATAAAAAAACAATTTGAATCATTTTGTTATTAATTTGAATTTATTCTCTTGTTATGTTAGACGAATAAATTAATTAAGAACTTATATAATTTACTTTCAAATTTTTTGTCAAATCAAAATTAAAGTTGTTAAGTTTATGTTATGAAATAAATTATAAGTAGCACAATATATCGAACCAAATGAACTGAAACAAATTTTTAAAAAATATATATCCAAACATCACCTATAAGGCATAGTAAAATAAAAATTAATTAAATTATGGACTTTATCAATGTATAATCATAAGTTACATAAATTAAGCACACTAACGATAAATATTCATCAAAATTCAAAAAACTATCAAAACTAATGAGATAATAATATTGATAGTAAAATATAACTCATTTAAATAAGATTATATGGTAAATATCAAATAAAATCTGATAAACTCATAAAATAATTATTAAATATAAAATTTAAACTACCGATATGATTTTCACTTTAAAAATATAAATATAACCAAATACATAACTTGCATAAAAAAGGTTATTTTTTGTATTTGTTGAATTAGTTAGTTTGATTTAAAAATAAATAAATAAATAAAGATGTTATTATATCATATGTAAAAGCTCTAATACTTTGATAGATGTTAATCAATTATCATTATAATTTATATTTATTATAAGTATTATGTCATATATTATTTTTTATATTAGAAAATAATATTTCATTATGGAATGAAATAATTTTTTTTAATAATGAGATATGACATAATTAAATATTATAATGGAAAAAAAGATATGTGAAAAATTTAAAAGCATAAAGTTATAACCATAAAATGTGTTTAATTAGTCTTAATTATTATTTAATAGACTAAGTGTGAAATTAGTACATATGTTAATTGATAATTGAAATAAGTAAAAATGTGAAGGGTAATTACGTCCATTCACAATTGGAAAACATTTCAAGAATCCATACTTTTATAGGTACTAGGAAAAGACACAGTGCGTTGCACGTGGAAACACACTTCTATTGTTGATAAATGTTGTTAAAGAAATGAGTTAAGAAGAGATTATAAGTTTGCAAATAATTAATGATTTTCATCTATTTTATTTAGTCAAACAGTAAAATTCAATGTAATATAATTTAACAAAAGTATTAAAATAAATATGAGATAAAGAAAAAATATAATTTATAATGTTGATCACATTATTTTACCTCTATTTATTTAATTCAAGAAAAATAAAAATATAACGTAGATAATGCATTCTAAAACTTAAATCAAATAATTGTGTCAACCTTTTCTTTTTTTATGTTTTGGAATTTTCTATCTTTCACGAGTTTTTCCTTTTTCATTCGCCCTTTCTTCTTCATGAAAGAAGCAATATTATTATCATCTTCAATAACTATTCTTGTGGTGTTATCGCCATCAATCATTTGCATTTTCATATCTTTATTCTTTGATGATTCTTTTCTTGGACGACCTATCATCGTTATTCTATATCTACAATAACAATTTAATGTAAGGCATTATTATCAACTCATGTAAACTTATAAATATAATGTTTAAATGTAATTTTACCTTGACACATACAATACTGATATTGAAGTCTATGCAGTTATTACAGCTCCGGGTTTTCATTGTTTTGTTGACTGATTTTGAGCAATTACTACATGCTTCATACCATGGGTTCGCCTTATTTTCTACCTCATATATGTATGCCTTGAAGCAATAGAATTTTTTCTGTATTTGTTAATAAGTGAGATACATAACGTCAAATTAAATATCAATTTGTGATTCCCTATCTAATTTTTTTTATAAATGTCATTAATAAAATAATTTCTCCATTGAATAAATATTCAAAAAATTAATCGTGAAGTAATAAAAATAAATTGAATAATAAATGAAACGTAACCTTTGGCAGAATATTAATCTGATCGAGAATTTGCCTCAAAGTAATTTCTTCAGCATCTTTAATTTTATGTGTCATCCATAATTCTTCTAGACTTCTTTCTTTGAAGTTGTTACCTAACCTGTAGTAGAATGATTAACATAAAGATATTTACAAACTTGAATAGTAAAAAGAAATAATATCAATATTATAGTTTTGTTAAAAGCAATTGAAAATAATAATACTATATATTTATTGTTTCTTTTTCTATGCAAGATGAATTTGTGAACATTGTTGTTGTTGTTGTTGTTGTTGATTTGAACTGAAACTTTCCTATTATCAGTTATAAGGAGAAGTAGTGAGTAATGCTAGTGAATACTTTTTGTAAATATTGATTATAAAATTTTTAAAAAATTTACCTTCAAATATATGTCTTTTCAAGTTACAGAAAGCTATAACCGATTTATCCATCTCTATCTCTTGTAAAAATAGTCCTTCTTAATAACAAGATCATCCCATAAAGTAATTGTTATAGTATCTAGCCTTTAAGAAGAGGGAAAAATAGTTAAAATCAGTAAATATATATTTATCCAATCATATATCGTAAAATTTTAATACTAAAATAAGGCTTTGAAAAATATTAGTTTGCTTTTTCTTTTTTATAATGGCATAAAGATAGAATAAATATTCACGAAGGATTTATAAGTACTATCTCTCTTCTATATCCGATGATGTTCATATCTTTTTTGTGAAATTTATTAAGTTATCGAATTTCCTTCAGAACACCAATTATATCTGCAAAATTTTTACAACATTTGATAATTTCATTACATAAATCTAGAAAGTTTTTATTGGTCGCATAAATCGATACATATATCTTCATTAGTATGTGATTCTCTGCTCGCATCATCGAACATTGTAAATTCAGAAGTCACATTGGAACAAGTGAATTGAGTTTGTAGTTCGTCAAGTCCAAGCAACGGCGGAGGCCCGGTCCTATGGATGACGGCGGAAGAACGATCGGCGGAAGAACGGTCGTCGACAAAGTTGTGAAATACCCCTCAATATCGGTATCAATAGAACGATTATTACGAGATTTTTTCGAATATGTATTTATTTCTAAATTTTGACGATGTACGGCGACAAACCGGCGGCTAGCGGCAAAGGATTTAGAATTGTATGGAGAGAATATTTTAGCGGGAGGAAAGTTTTATCGGAGAGAGAGAGTGAAGATAATAATAAGAGAGAGAAATGATTTTTTTAAAATTACAAAAAAAATTATTTCAATCAAATTTAATTTTTATTTTCAACAAATATGTTGATATTTGTGGGAAAAATTATTTTCATTTTATCTATAACCAAATAAAAAATATAATAATAATAATAATCAAAGTATTTTGGCATTTTTAGAAAAAAATATGTTAACTTTAGTTATAATAAAAAAATAAAAATATTTTAATATTTCAATCAAACTTGTTTTTATTTTCAACAAACATGTAGATTTTCGTCGAAAAAAATATGTTCACTTTATCTATAACTAAATAAAAAATTTATAATAATAAAAATCAAAGTATTCATAGAAAAAAATATGTTCTCAAATTTGATTTTTATCCAACAAACACGTATTTTTACAATTTTGACCTTATCATAATAATTGATTTTACTAAAACATCCTTACTAAATTACTCAAGTGTGTACAAAACAAGGACAAAGTTGACAATACACAATGAAAAACTTTGACCCTGGTTCACACTTTTATAATATGTATAGACTAGCAAAAAAGCACGTGCATCCGCACGTGAACTCATATTTTAAATAACTAAAAAATAAATTAATAGTAAAAATATTTTTAATCTTTGCATAACGTGATCAAATCGATCAAACAACATTTCGTTCGGAAAAAGATGATCAAAACAAATTATAAGAATTTGGAATAATGATCTATCGGATTAAGTACTAAATTGAACTAAAATAACAATACAAATACAATGATGTGAAATGATTTGAATTGATTAAGCAATATAAGAGTGTAAATAGAATTATATGAATATATTTTAATTAATTAAGCAATATAAGAGTGGAAGAAAATATTTTAGTATATGATGTTGATATTATCTACTCATTACATCAATTAATTGATAAATATGTTCCTAAAATGTAAAAATTACATCTTGAAAATCTAAAATAATACTTACTTATAATTTGGAATAATTAAGAACATGTGACAACAATTTTTCATTTTAAGTTTTATTACAAGAGTATTACTTTTTATTGTGAATATCGGTAAGGTCGACTGGTCTCACATATAAAAATTCGCGAGATCTTCTCCCAAGAGACTTACTCTACACCAACATAACTTCCAATTTAGTTATGTTAACATTATACTAATAATTATTTGTAGGAATATCTTGCTCTTACTCTTTTTTTACTCATTTGTGTCATTTTTTAAAACAATTTCATAATAATTTTATCTATGTACCATTTGACTCTACTTTTTTTATACATATAATAGATGCCGTCATTGATTTTTTTTTTTTTTTAGAAAAATAAGCTGAAAACGTATCAATTGTGATAACATTTGTGAATAAGCTCAATTTTTATTTTTATTTTCAAATTAAGTGTTTATTGATTTTTTTTACTTAATGTGTGCTTACCTTTTTGTCAATATAATTGTCATTATATACACTTGTATGTAAATAACTCTACAAATACAAATAAAATGTCATGGCATTATTGTTATGATTGAGTACTATTTGATAATATATAAATATGATGAGACTTAAATAAAATAGAATCTATGAGAGTAATTAAAACAATTAATCATTCAATTAATTTTATTTATTATCAAAATTAGTGGGAAAAAACTAATGAAAAAATTGATTGATTTTCTACATATTTCTTTTTCATTTTAGCAATTGTACAACAATATTTTTCTAGTATCATATCATCCGATGTATCATGTATGTGGATGAACGATTCATTTGTTCACACTTTTATAGGTACTTCTTATTCAAATTTATTAATTTTTTTATTAATATTATTCAAATTCACAATTAAATTTAGATTTACAATATATTATATTTGTTCATGCATTTAGAAATTAATAGTTTGACAAAATAAATTTTAAATTTTGATTAAATATAATTTTATTTTCAATTCAAATTGTTTTATTTAATTTAAAAGTAATAATGATCATTTTAATTTTTTATTTTTTCATTTGTCAATATTTAATTTAGAATTTATTTGAATGACTCTTCGTTCAAAGCACTAAGATATTTTATCACGAGTCCTTCATATATATAATTTTTTGAAGTTTTTTTTAAATCTAATTATATTAAAATTTATTTTTAATAATTCATTGAATGAATTCAAATGATAGTGAAATAGAACAATAAATAACATAATTAATTTAATTTAGAATTTAAACGAAAGTCCAAGAAATTTATTAAAATGAAAAAAATAATTGATATTAATATTGAGTAAATTTAATAGTATGATTTTTAAAAAAATAGCTCAAACATTTAAAAACATGTAGATGATTTATTTGCTACATATAAATTAAAATATGAATATAACTCAATTTTATTTACAGCAATTAGAAAAATTTTCTATCATACACACATTTATATATATATATAATGAAATAAATTTTTTAAATGAAATATGACTTAATTAAATATTATTAGAATGAAAGAAAGATAAGGGAAAAAAGTCAAAATAACAAAATCATAACCATAAAATGTGGTTAATTAGTATTAATTATTAATTAATAGACTAAATGTGAAACTACCACATATCTTACTTAATAATGAAAATAAGTAAGCATGTAAATGATAATTATGTCCTTTCACAATTGGAAAAGAAGCTATTAACAGAAAATTTGAATTCGTTTTCACTATATATTTATATTTTAAGGTTTGTTTTTCTTATTATCGTCTGAAAAATAAAATCATGTACATTACTGATGCATTCTATATATATTGGACATTAAAAGGTTACTAAATTTGAATTAGAATAAAATATAATTACTTAAGTATAATAATATTTTCCAATTCAATTGATTATTATTAAAAGGTTGTCAATACATTAGATTTATATTGTACCTAACTTTTTCAAATTTTTCTTCTTTTTTGTTAATTAAAAAAAATAAAAAAAACTAATGAAAGAATTGATTGATATTCTACATATTTCTTTCTCATTTTAGCAACTGTACAACATATTTTTCTAGTATCATTTCATCCAATGTATGTGAATGAACGATTCTTCGTCCACACTTTTATATGTACTTCTGATTCAAATTTATTAACCTTTTTTATTAATATTATTTAAATTCACAATTAAATTTAGTTTTATAAAATATTATATTTGTTCATGCATTTAGAAATTATTAGTTTGACAAAATAAATTTAAAATTTTGATTAAATATAATTTTATTTTCAATTCAATTCGTTTTATTTAATTTAAAAATAATATTGATTATTTTAATTTTTTTTGTTTTTTCATTTATCAATATTAAATTTAGAACGAAAATTATTAAAATGAAAAAAATAATTGATATTAATATTAAGTAAATTTAATAGTATGTTTATTTAAAATTAGCTCAAACATTTAAAAACATGGAGAAGAAAGTCAAAAGCACAAAATAATAACCATAAAATATGGTTAATTAGTATTAATTATTAATTAATGGACTAAATGTGAAATTACCACATATGTTACCTAATAATGAAAATAAGTAAACATGTGAAGAGTAATAATGTCCTTTCACAATGAGAAAACTTTTCTACTATCCACACTTTTATAGGTATATAGATATAGATGGTATATCTAAATTCCACAATATTTTTGGTTTGGACAAATGGTTGAATAATAATATGAAAAGAAGTGGGAAAGTGTAGTCATATGCACGAGACAAAATTGCACAATTCACTCTTTTACTCTTTCTGACACTTTGCTAACCAAATTTTCAAGCTTCAAACATACTGATTTCTTTGTACTCTGCTCAAGAACCAACACTATAACTGGCCTACCCTACGGATAAGTGTACCAGTTCGCCTTCCATTTGGGTGTTGCGAGATTTTGTATAACAAGAAAGGTCTAGGAGATACACCACATGGATGACGTTCAAGAATCACTCCAATTATCATCTTCATCACTATCAACCAAGGCCTGTATAGTATTCACCACTTCGATTAGCAAATTGAACCCTGATTGACATAAATCTTGAACATGCATGTTTGTGCTAATTAAGGAAAAAGAAATTGACCTGGCGAATTGCATTTGCCTTTTGCAATATTGCAGCAACTTTAAGATTGGTTTTAGGAGCTCGATAGCTAGGTCTTGATGCCAGTGCAGGCTTCAAGTTGAAGGACTGACAAAATAATGATCAATGATAATGAGTTCTCCGTAAAATGGTAGGATATACTCATATACATAGCAAAATTCATTCTGTTCCCTCTTACCTTGGTCCTTATTTGTTCCAAGATTGAGTCTCTCTCATCTACCTTGTGTATTTCCGGTCTCACTCGTTCTGTAACTTTTCTCAGCTGCAGATTGATTTGAATTGTGAAAAATATGCATAGGGAACTAATGGAACATTTTATTTAAGAGGAATTTACAGACACTTACTTTACTTTTATCAACAGCAGTGACTGCATCAATTAGAGGATTCCTAGGTCGGGGTAGTTTCACAGTTTGACCCCCATGTGAAACATCTTCCCCAGCTACTGATGTAGACCCGCTCTCTGAGGACGGCATGACAAGCTGCTGATGCTGCTCCTCAATTTCTGTCTTCGCCGGAAGGTCAATTGTGTCAGGCATCATGATGCTGGAAATGAAACTAGAGGAGCTGTGCTCACTCTTCTCTTCTTTTGTTGTCATGTCTTGATTGATCTGATTTAGATTTTGATTCAGCTCTTCATGTGAATAACTAGTATCATCTTTGAATGTGGTAGGTGTGGAGATCCCCAGTGAAGACAATTCACCATGTTTCATCGTCTCGCCGTCAGAAGAACAAGAGGCATGCTGAAGCTCTCTGGCAACCGAACCAGAGGAGCCATGTTCACTCTTCTCTTCTTTTGTCGTCATGCCTTGACTGATATGATTTAGAGATTGATTCAGCTCTTCGCATGAAGAACTAGCATCGTCTTTGGATGGGGAGATTCCTAGTGAAGACGATTCAACATGTTTCATGGTCTCGCCATCAGCAACACAAGAGGAATGCTGAAGCTTTCTGGCAACCAAACTAGAGGAGTAGTGCTCGCTCATCTCTTCTTTTGTTGTCATGTCTTGTTTGATTTGATTTAGAGATTGATTCAGCTCTTCATTTGAAGAAAAAGCATCATCTTTGGATGTGGTGGGTGGGGAGTTTCCCATTGAAGACAATTGAACATGTTTCCTCATCTTGCCATCAGAAGCATAAGAGGCCCGCTGAAGCTTTCCCATCCTCCATTGAACTGGAGGAAGAGGTGGCAATGGATGTAATTCTTCTTCTAAATTAATATGATTCGTTTCAGAAAAGGGATATCTGGAAGGAAGTGCGAAACTTAACGAATCTTTAAGAAGCGCAGAGCCTTCAATGATATGGTTGTTTTGTGCAGGAAGATCAGGCACTGACGGTGGACTTGGATGATTTTCAAGAGAGAAACATAGAGACAGAATTTTCATGTCCTTCACGTTCATCATGATCCTTTATTTGCTGGTGATTGATTGGTAACGACGGTAACGGGTCCGAGTTTATTTCATCAGATCCCAGCAATTCTGCATCAAGTTGGTTCGGGAGTAATTCGATCTTTTCTTTCACTTGGCTACCACTAGTCAAAGAGTGAGCATCAGCAGTATGATTTTCAAGACCACGTCGCTGGCTAGATTCCTGAGCTGTACTAAAGTCATTTTTCTGCAGAGATGGCTCAATCGTGGCAGTGTTGTCAGAATCCAAGTTGTGTTCAACTTCGAACCCAAGACATGAATTGGGAAAGGTATCTGATATTTCTGACTTAAGTTTATCACAATTAATAGTGTCGGAAACAACCATGTTCAAAACTGATGCAGCAGCTTCTCTTTGACCGGCTATCTCCACTAAGTCTGATTCTCCCTGTTTGCCTAAGAGACTGGCGTCGTAATTCCTAAGTTCATCCAAACCTGAATCATTAAAGCAAGGACTAATCTCTTCTATCATTTTATCATGCTCCACAAACAAACTGACATCATCTCTGTCGTCTGCAATGGAAGACACAGAAATAGCAATGACATCAGTGTCATATTGTTGCATTTGACCATCAGTTGCATCCAACTGTACATGAACCTTATTCGCTGATGTCGAATCTGGAGAACTAGAAATTTCTTCAATTTCAATATCAACAGAGTTTGTGCATGGAGTAACTTTGGACTTTTCCACAAAATCTGATGTTCCACCGGGGTTTTCAAGATTTTCCTTAGGACAACAGGAACTTTCTACAAATGCTGAATCACCAGGGAAAACATGATCACCTGTTATTTCAGTTCTCAGTAACTCCACTTCACAGAATTGAGGCATCCCAACTGCAGGAGTTTCAGTTGCTGTCCTCTGTTCAATAGGAATGACACCGTCTCCGTCTTGAACGTCGAGAACTGTCCCGTGCAAATCATGTGAGTGTTCTATATGCAATAAAATTAAATTTCGGGAACCCAGCTGTAAGTTAGCTGAGCTATTAGAGCAGTCTTCGGAACCCGAGTTTTGAGCACTGGCGACTGATGTTTGCTCAAATCTCTTCCCAAGAGAAGCCACCACAAGGCATGCGATATCAGAAAATGCAACGGAATCTTCATTACCTATTTCATCAATCAGCTGTTCCCCCTCAGAAGTTGCAGTGAAACAGTCTTCGATATGGTCTGCCTCAGGATACTTAATTACAGAGTTTTCAGGTATTTCTGGAACCCCGCCCTCTGATTTATTTGGAATTAGGTTAGATATCATGTGTAAAGAGTCATCTCTCTCCACAGGACGAGCATCACGGATATTTAATGTGGAAGTATCATTTTCACCCGTTTTTGGATCCTCCGTATCAGAATCATGATAATGTAGAAAATCTGTTGACAATATAACAGCATTATGTGTGGTATGACACGAATGATCAGAGATGGTTGATAAACAAGGTACACTCTCATTATCTGAATCATCAACTAGATGATCAGTACCAGAAAATCTTGGAGAATTATATCCTGAACGCATTTCTGAGACACTGGGAGAACATCGCAGATCCAAGACAATGCTTGTCCTTCTCTTGTCTTTATCCAAAGGAGAAGATTCATTAGACTCAGACCTTCCTTTATTAACACATTCTAAATTAAAATGTGGAGTCGAATCAGCAGAGGTCAAACACGAAGTCAGCTGGTCCAAATCAGATTCGTGATTGGTAATTGTAGCAGTGCCAGTGCAAGTATAATTGTAAATCGCCGATTTTGTAAGCTGAGAAACAGGGATGTCTTCCTGAGGAGTTTTACGGTAAGGCAATATATCAATGATATCAGTAATTGGAAGGATTGCAGCCGATACTTCACATTCTGACTGTGGGTTTTCGGTCGAAGTCCTTGGCGAACCTGAAGAAGAGAAAGCAGACAAATCTTTTCTGGATGAAACGTCCCCATCATTAGATTCTGTGGAGTTTCTAGAGGAATGAGAATCAGAAGAATGAGTATTGGCTTGTTTTTCATTTGTATCAGAAGTCTCTTCATTTGAATCAGACACCAACTGCTGCGTGTTTATAAAGGAAGACGTGAAATCACACTTCACCCTTAATTCAGAGTCTGTGTCCATTTCTGATTCCATTGTCGAGGGTGCATCCACATAATTTTCCATCTCACTAGAGATATCATCTGGTCGATAACCTGTAACGCCTCCTTCTACATCAAGAGTCATATCTTCATCACTGGTCTCCTTGTCATGATAACCTGCGTCGTCTTCTGCTACTACATCAGGAGATGAATTTGGTGGCTCAAATATTTTATCATATGCGGAAACCTCATTTGGCTTATGTATGGATGGTTTAAGAATGATTTCTTGTGTATGTGGGGATGTAGGAGGACTTCTTTTCCTCTCCATGCTCTCCCTGTCAGGACTCATCAGTCCACCACCAACTAATTCAAGGTCAGAATCATTAAGGCTATGTGTGGGCAATGTCAAGGATTTCATGGAAACTTCATGAAGCACTTTATCTTCCATGGAAGTAATCTCAAGTAATTTCTCCATGTAGCTCTTCCCAGGTTTTGAGTCAAATGGAAATCCATTCAGCCTCCTTTTCAGTTTCACACGTCGTCCAGGATAGCTAACACCATTTTCAACACTCTCCTTCATAAACAGTTGATTGAGTCTGTAAAAGAGTTAAGATGGAAATGGAAGTTTAGATGCAAATAAAACCTCACATTTGTAGCAGAACTAAAAACAGGAACTTATGGCAGATGTCTCACTTGACATGTGAGGTTAAAACTTCAGGAGTTGTATCCCCATTCCTCCATCGTGACCCTTTCTTCTGTTAGACATGGAAAGGGTAATTCTCAAGAAATGCAAAGATTCATCATTTTTCTAAATACTCAGATTCATATTTTACTTATCAGGGAAACATCAAGAGGTCCTAACTCAATTCCATTGTCACAATTGCCAACCTTGTGAACTATATGACAATAAAAAATTGAGTAAAAAACGAAAGAGCAAATCCTTCGTGCAATTATTCTAATCTAGCCAGAAGAGAATATTCTCAAGATGTCCATCCAAACTTTAAAGTACAGTTTGACAAAATTATAGGGAGAAGGTTTCATGAATAAGTGTACTGAGATGTGATCATCGAAAACCCAAATGCAAGTATAGAGCACACAAATTCCAACTAATTTAACTATTATCTGTCAAGAACTAACCTTTGCTTTGAGAACCTTCTTTTTCCTCTGGACATCTGCACTGCTCATTCCAAAGGAAGAAATTTCTATTTTAAAAAATGAAGGATCAGTGTAGCGTTTCAGACATGCCCCAGCACCCGCGACATCATACCTAAAATGATTTCGTTGTCAAAGATGATAGATTTGGAGAGAGATGTTAGTTAACCTTAAGGTGAATGAAAGATCATACTTGTCAAGAAGGAACAAACGAGGGGGACCCCTGCATTCTTCGTAAGAATCCATTACAAATCGAGGTAAATCTCCCTGGGTCACTAGATTCTGGTCCATCCTTATATTAGGATGCCATTCAACTCCTGTGTTGTAAGGAAATGAAGAATGATCCGCCTGCGACAGAAACGGCTTTTTGATTAACGGAAAGTCAGCCTCAAGCTGTTGCACTCGAGTCATTAAGCTGTGCCCTCTTGCAGAAATTGTCATCACCTCTTCGTGTAAATCATGAAAAATCTCTGCAGCAAATCTTCAGCAACCGCAAGAGTCAGAAATTAAGAGGAAATTCTGACTGACCACCACATAATATGTTTGTAAGATTATATTGAATTATATTATTGACTCTTAGTATTGGAATGTGCCAACATCCCATCTTTTGAAGCTTCACATACTGGGAATGAAATAAAATGATTTACAACATCAGATCGTCTGATTGAAGGAATGTCAGGAGCCCATCATTGCAACAAAACACTCTCCTAGCAACGCTCTGGAGTTGATTTGTCAAAAACAAAATAAAGAAAAATATACTTTTTTCTCCATAATGGAGAAACCCTCAATTGAAAATTTCTAATGTGCGGTAAATGAGTGTCTATCTTAGTTCTCTAACAAACATCGTGCTGCATCAGTTTGAATATTTGATACACACTTTAACCAAACATGAAACTAATCTTTATAGCCTTGCCTTTTTTGCAACACTGAATTGGTCACTAAAAATTTATACAAAATTCTTACTATCACAACAAGCTCCACAAACGCCGATTTTCCTCACATTTCTCTTGAAACCTAAAATCCAAGCTAAAACATAAATACAAAACTAAAATCTCACTCCGCGATGCCACCGAGCTTTGAAGATCACAATCATCTCCATACTATTCCTATCGTCCACTTTCTACCTAAATAATCGAATACAAATTAATAAAAATCAGAACGGAAGCCACCGAGTAGAGTTAACCCCTAATTTCATCAAATTGAACTAGCACCACCCCAAAGACGGCAAATTTCCAACAAATTATCGAAAAAGCGAAACCCGTAAAACTCACTCTGAAAGGTCTCCGAGCTGGCGCAGAACTCCGACCAAGCCGGCCATGGCAACGCCTTCGAGCAGAGCCTCCGGATCATCCTTATCGGCAGCTCGGTAGAGCTCCGGATCGGCGAGGGTGAACTCATTCCTTATCTCGTATCTGCTCATCGGCATAATTTTCCTCCTTTTCTCAACCGAATTTCAATTTGGAGGTAATCAGTTTTACCAACTTCAACCACCACCGATACATATAAATGCTCTCTATCTCTCTCCTTTGTTTTGTTTTTGTATGAACAGGACTTCGAAATGAGTGTTGACTCACTTTTAAATACCTGACAAGTAATTCTTCAAATTTTATTATCATTATTATTATTATTTAAAAAAATAGATTTTGATAAAACAAAAAGTCGGATGAGATTGTATTACGAATTATTTTTATCAAACAAATCTTCAATTTGACATGATTCATAAAAAAATCATTATTTTATATGACAAAAATATTGTTATTTTTATTGTATTTAGCTCACGAATAAAGATATATGAAATCATCGATACTTATTCTTTGAAAAATATGGGAAATGAGACATAATAATTATTCCGATTTTGACGATCACACTTATTATTGTTCAATATTTTATAATGATTTTGTTCATACTATTTATATGAGTAATGTCCTAATTTATCAAGTACATGATACGTATGTTGATTGGATAAATCATGATTACTCATTAAATCATGATGTATGGATGAATGATCATGATTTATTACTCAACATACATATCATGTACAAAGTAGATGATGACACTTATAATATCAGTAACATATATAAATAAGACGAACAATTTAATAATATTATCGAATAACCAATTTTTGATACATTATGCATATATAAACAATTTAGTATGATTTTTTCCTTACTAAACTGTTGTCGTTTTTCCAGATAAGTTAGTAGTCACACTTTGACCTACTAAAACTAACAAAAAAATTTACATGAATTAGGATAGTTAATTAATTTGAGTAATAATAGAAATAAAATATCATTTTGTCTAAATTTAGCAGATTTACAGAATATTGCATAGAAGGAGATTTCTTCCTCTCTTTTTTTTTTGGCCGGTTAATAATTCAATCTTAAACGTGGACACCACTTTTCAATGCCTTTTAAAATTAAGACAAACATTTCAAAGTGTCCTAGACAAATGATAGCTATAATATTTTGATAGTTACTTATGAAGCCAGTATACTTAGAAAAACGATCCAGAAAACGATCCATTAAGGTAATGTTTTTTTTAAATAATAATAATAATAATAATAATAATAATAATAATAAAATATATGATATTTTTGTAAGATCAAAATTATATTAATTACCCATCCCTCCTCGGGATTTTAATTAATACACACACCTGATAATGGGATTAATTCTGGGATGCATGTGAAGGCATAAATTAGAAACCTCTCGTGCATTTATTTATTTTTGAACTTAATTAATTGTTTATTTCATTTTCCTTAAATGAAATTAAATGAAGATCCACCAAAATTTGTCATATGTAATGTAGCACTTTTGTAGGATTCCAGAAAATACAATACAATACAATACAATAGTACCACCATTAGTCTATTCGAGTCCAGTCGAGTCGAGTGGGCTTGGCTGACATCTATTATTTTACCATTAAGTAAGATATGCTAGATGTGTGAATTAACAATTATAAGCTAGCTTCACATTATTTGTTCTTAATCGAGGATCGTATAATCAAGAGTACAATAATAGAATAATATAAACACGCAATAATGTTAATTTGACATTTTTTATGGTTAAAATTAAATAAATATATGTGAATATTATTCTTTGGTGTTTGTGTGTGTCCCCGATAAAAACTGTGAGCTCTGGGGACTCCAGTTGAAGTGATGAATTTCATGTGGTTAGGATATATAGACCATCTGTCGAGTCGTCTTATTCCTAACAAAGATATTCGTGAAGAAGTGGGGAATTATAAGCTCTCGATTGCAAGACTTCTTTCCGCAATATTGCTTTGAAGCTGTAAATATAAATTATATTAGTGTTAGTTGTCTCACGTTAATTGGAATAAATAGATGAGATTTGTCCCACTTTTCAAAAAGTGTCGTATTGAGTCAATATGTTGAGAAAGATGAGATCATTGATATGAAAACTATTAAAAATATATATACTTTTAGCGTACAACAAACCTAACATATTTTAAACTAATAATGTAGGTACACGCAATGCACGTGTTAAAAATTAATTTATTAGTCAAAAATATTTTTTCCACTAATTAAGAATTATATAAACGATTTTTTCAATCTTTAAATAAGGTTTTGTGATACGATCTTACGAAGCTTTATCTGTGAGACGAGTCAACCCTACCGATATTCACAATAAAAAATAATACTCTTAGCATAAAAAATAATATTTTTTCATGGATGACCTAAATAAGATATCAGTCTCACAAAATACGACCCGTGAGACCGTCTCATACAAGTTTTTGCCTCTTTAAATTTTATGTAGGTTAAGATATACATGGATAAATTATAAATTATTTAAAATTAAGGGTTGTTTTTTAATAAGTAAACCTATCAATCTATCAAAAGTAGTTACTATAATAACCAAATTATTAATCATATAAAGGGATAAAAAGTATTAGAGTATGTTTTAAATATATGATTTTTTTGTTTATATTGAGTGTCTAATTTTTTTTCTTTTAATCACAATTCTCTTGTAATATAATTAATAGATGTGTTGCCGTGTTGGAAGAGTTGTGGGATCACATCGGAGCAAAAATATCCATGAGATTCAATGAAATCGTTTGTCATTTCAATTATTACTTTTGCTGTGTCGTAACTTTTTTTGTTGTTAGTCAAACGAATTTTTATTTTGATAATCGGGCCTAATTTATAATCTAGTTAAGTTATTTTCGCTCAAGATCACCTATCGAGTTGTACACTAATTGATCTACCGAAATTCTTGTCAGCCTTCTCAGAGTTTAAATTTGATTATAATCATAAAAATGACAAATCTTATTATCTATGTAACATAATTAAATATCCATTAGCTACTATATCTAGCTAGTGTCTGAATGATTGCTTAGTACTATATTTGGAAAGAAAATAAAGACATGTGACATTCTCTGCATATTTGTTAACACCGTTCAAATTTAGTAATATTGGCTATAAAAGAAGGAATGCATCACTATGTGGATGATAACTGAACTTTGAATCTTTGCATACTCAAGAGCATTTCCTGAATTTCTAATAGCATCTAAAAAAAAAAATTACATCAAGTTGATCTACACACGCTAAAATCCTATAAAATCGATTAAGTATCATTTTGTGCACCCATTTTATTCTCAACCAATCTTTGTATACTCGAGCTGATTTTTGTATAGTGAGAAGTTTGTAACGATCATAAACTTATTTCTGAACATATAGAAGTTGTTGTGTATTTGCTAGAAGTTTCAGCTCAATAAAATTGTTGAACCAAACTAAAGTGAGTTATGTACAAATAGTTGTACTAATCAAATCTTCTAGTAGAATCCTTCGTACACAGAATAAGATGAGACATAAAATTTTTGTCTTCGAACTTTTATAAACAAACTCTTGGCTCATTTTACTATATATTATTTATTCATCTGCGTTTATATTTTGTGCATAACTAGTTTACTAAATGTGTTGAGTTGATTTGCAAAATCATCTAGAAATTTTTTAAAGTATTTATTCACCCATCTTTAAAAATATTTATGATCCTAACAAACTGATTATTAAACAAAGATTAATGAGCGAAATTAAGCAAGAAAACACTACGATTTGATCCAAATCAGGAAACAAATGGTTAGACTCGTTAAACATGCTTAATGCGTAAAAAACCACGAGTTGTTTTGGTTTCAATATATATTATTAATATTACAAAACTATAATTATTTTCAATAAACAAAAGATTAAGATTTTAGTATCATTTTTTTAAATAATTTGAAATTCTTCCCTTGGAAAATCGATCTCATTAATTTTTCCCTATATAAAATCATGTATTAACCCTTAAATTTATTACAGTTTTTTTTATATCTCGTGATAATTAAAATTGTATTAAGTTATTAATGCAGTTTTTATGTTTAAGCACGCAATCTTTTATGTTTGACCTAAACATTTCGCCATGTATTACGTTTTTAAAACCTTGTACAGCATCACTCTCTCTCTCATAACTCTCTCTCACACACACACACACACACACACACACACAATGGTGGGGAATGATAGCATTTGGGAAACTGCATGTCGACATATTTCATGCAGTCCACGAATTATATGTTATGACTATTCAGTGACCATACAGTACTCGAACATAGGATGAGCACATTATGTGCTCACCTCTGTAATATAAAATGTCCCTACTCGGACAAGAAGACAATATTCAAGTATTATATATTCCGTTTCATGAGTAAAAAATATAGAAAAAAGAAACATTTGTATATTAATATCTCTTTGACCCTCCAGTAAAAACCCAAACTTGATAAATTTCCATCGCTTTGATCTGTGATTTACTTGTAAATGATAGTTCTCCAGTTTGTAATCAATAATATTGCCTATGAAGTTCCCTTGTTTTGAAAAGATGTTTGTCCAGATCGAGGTAAAATTTTGTTCCTGTACTAATTCAACTACCATTGATGTAATAATTTAATTAAAAAAGAAGAAAGAAAGAAAGGGCATTTCAGTAACTGCGTGGAACCCATGATTGCTTGATTCAGCTGTTTCAAAAGTACTGTATTGTTCATAGATATATATTCCTTTCCTTTTCATGTAATAATAACCTGATATCTGAATCAAAGCTTTTTCAAGTGCAAAGAAATTAGCCTATAATAAAAAGTTCGAAATGCGGAGATTTGAGGATGTGATATCAATCTTAATGCATGTTGTGTTGAGGAAGAGCATGAGCATTTATCGCGAATTCGCTTTCATTGTTGTGGATGCCTTTTCGGTCATTAGTTCAGTTGTTCGATTTTCAGGCTTGTTTGTGGTTAGATCAGATGCGCACCGCCGGAGCCGCCCTTCCATGCCTGGATCGTCCATGCTTCCGCGTTACGACGGTTAGATTTTCATTGTGGACAAGATCGATCCAGTGATGCATCATTTCATATATAATTTACAAGTAATTTAGTGCTTGCTGAAGTATTGCAATTCTCAAAATCACATCTTGATAAGAGAATTATATATATCGACGACTTTGTGATTTTTTCACCTTGACATTTGAGTAATAATATTTGTGTCGTTTATTCCAAGCAAACCTATTTATATTTTTGGAACTCATTTCTTTGTACTCGGTGACCTTGGCATTAGAAGAATCTTGGGTTTTTTATTGTTATATTAGGTCAAGTCACTCCCAGATCTTCTTTAACATTTTTCATTTTTGTGTGTACCTCATCGATAGAAATTTATCACATGTATAAAAGGTTTAAAAAATTACAACTAATTAATTTAGGAATAGAATTATTGCAGAAATTTATCAATTTGAAAGCATGTTCAATTATTTCGTACACCTTTGCTCATTAATATATAAATAATTACACTCAAACAATTATTAATATTTTTTAGTTCCACTTATATGATTATTTATAAAATTTAGCAAAGTAAATTTTGGCCGTGAAATCATGATAATGTGATAACAATTCTACTGCAAATAATTTACACCATTGTCTTTCAACCATAGAATATATATAACGACATTGCAAATGTATGAAATACGACGATGCTTTACACACATCAGGCAGGAAGCACAATTGATGACAGCTAACCATTTGGATTCCGACAATGGATAACTGCAAGTCTAATATAAATATTCAATTCAACATCCAAAATAGCGGGTTTCCAAAGAAGTTTAATAATATAATTGATCAGAAATAATACACAAGTTAGCAACAGCTAAACCAGAAGCCAAGAGCATATGGTCTTCAATACTTTCTGAAAGTCAGGTTCAGGCGACCCGGTCGAAGTCCTGTCTTCTCCAGCAACTCGAGAGGAGCTGTTCTAGGAACAATATTTGTGACACCATGAAAAATGTGCCTAGATTCACCACCAAATATCAGCACATCTCCGGATTCCAGCAAGATATTTTCGGCTTTGTCAACATCCCTCTGATTACCGAACAAAAACTCCGCCGAATCACCAATAGACACTGAAACGACGGGTAACCCTTTCCTAAGACTATCATAACTTTCATCACGATCCTGCTTAGAGTAAGAATTTGCGACAGCAGTTGGCACAGCTATACAGTAAATATGGCAGTATAGTGCTATATAATTTAGTGAGGCATAGCGTAGCAATATATCAGTTGATATAGTGTAGCAATATAATGCTTTATAGTTTAGTGTAGTCAAATAACCGGATAGCATCATGTAGAGCAATAACAGTATAGTGTAGTATTTTATACTGTACGTACGTGGTGTAATGATCTAATAGTATCAGTAATATGGAATATTAATTTAGCAAGTAATTTGTAGTACAGTATAATGACATAAATAAAACATGGGATAATCTATACAACATGCTGATTAAAATTGTGTTTTTGAATGTTGGAGATGTATATATTGAAGACCAAGTCGCTTACAAACCTGATGGAGACCAAGTCGACCATTTGTGGTGTAGAAATTGACAATGCACAAATCCGGTGACATTTTTGGGAGCATGTCATCCACGTTTGTGATGTCCATGTCCTTTTTTATCAGACGATGAGAATCATCAAGTGCTTCGGCAACTACCGAAGAGAAGCGAGATGGAATGCCAGGGGGTACAACATTGTCATGGCGCCGGATTTCTGAATATGCTCTTGTTTGAGGATCCCAATCGAGACCAAGACACATCATGAACAAGCGCAATTTGGGACCATCTTTGTACCCAGGTCGGTAAAACCCTCCTGGACCAAGGCCTAATTCTCGACATTTATTTACAATGTTCCCCTGCAAGAGACATAACTAGTACAGTTTTCTTCTCCAATTCAAAGTGTGAAAGTCGAGTATTACAGGAATACCTGCTCCCTGATTGGTATATAATTTTTCAATAACACCATTCCAGGTCCCAGTACTTGACCCATCTCTTCGAACGAGTTAGCTACTATCTGTTGTTCCTTTGGAACCCACATTTTACTGCAAAGAACCTTTTCGGGGCTTCCGTTTTGTTGCTTTTCGAATACAAATATCAAAGGATTGCTCGATGAAAGGCAAGTCTGAATCCTTGGGGTCGCTCATAGCAAATGATGCTTGATCAAGTCGCTCGCTTTCCAACTTTTTTTCGACACTAGTCCCCAAGTCAATTCTAACCCTCCTTTTATGTTTAGGTTCAGAATTGATACTAGCAGAAAGTGAGGGATATTCCTCATGGTAGGAAGCTTTTGTTGTTATGAACTGTCGTGGTTGATCTTCCGCAGCCGTGTCTCCGCCATTATCAGCACCCTTTGGAATACACAAAAATTTCAAACTATGCAAAATAAATCAAAATAATATTTCACCTAGTCTAATACAAAATGGATGAAGCGAGCTGCATTAAACTATGGATCGTACTTCATGCAAGGACATAATAGCCTCAAAAAGTTCGGTAGATCTTTAACGTCAGAAAAAATCTTAAATTAGTATACCTTATTTAGACTAGCTAGTTTTTTTTAACATTTTACCATCCCCACTCCCCCGGCGCATACCAAATGTTTGATAAATTACCCATTTGAGCTCTCAACACTATATACAATTAAGAATTTTTTTAAAAAGGAAAGCGATAAAAGGAATACAGAAAATTCACATTCTTGAAGGACTTGATGGAATCGCCCGATTTCATACTTGTATTACTCATTGTTCCAAGAAATGAGAACCTTCCAATACATAAACTCTTGGATAATGAGGAAATCGATGTTGCTGCGAAAATGGCACGATTGAAACGCGTAGTGCATGAGTATCCGAAAAAACACATAAATAAGAGAGAAGATGAAGTGGCTCCTCCTTAGTTAACGAAAATTAATCGTGTGGGAGAACCGAAGCGTCTTTGCAACCAAAACGCCAAGAGTCTCAGCGAGTTGAGTGTTTCCGATTTTTAGACAACAATAAATAAATTTAATTTAAAGTTAGGCCGGAGTAGGTGACCATCCAAAAATTAAAGTTGAGGATGAACTACAACTTAATATAATAAGTTAATTTATATATATATTTATATTATATATATCAAATATGAGATATTAATATTAAAATAGTTAGCAAAATGACCTTGATATTTTTTTTACAAAAAAAACCTATTGTTTGTAGCATATTCGAAATAGGAGAGTTAATTTTCAAAAAGAGAAGTTTAATCAATATCATTTTTCAAAATTTATATATTATTTAAATTAATATGTAACTCGTGTAATATAAGACAAGTTTCACTTAGATTCAAAATTTACATTTTAAAACTATTTTAAATATATTTTAAATGTACTTTCAAAATTAAATTCTATTAAATAAAAAATTGATAAAATAAATTTATCATTTTTATGAGTTTTTTTGCACTAAACCTCCTATGAAATATCGAAAATCTACATTTATTCACTGTGAAAGTTAAATAGGTATTCTAGATATTAAATTTTATGAGTTATTTGCAGCGTTATATCTTTTAAAAAAATTAGACTGTACTTAAATCTCTATATATATTTACCAAAAAAAATTAGAATTGACTCGAATCTCTACAACTACTTGTAAAAAAAAATTGGACCGGGCTACAGCCTAGGACAGGCCAAACATAGGTATGTCCCTGGGTCCATTATTATTGAGAGTTGGATTGGGTTTGTTGGGCTACTCCATCCATTGTCTAGAACATGGAAATTTAGGGTTTCCTTTCTCGCTGCTTTCCGATTTTACGGATGAAGTTCGGCTTCCTCGCCCGCTGCTTTCCGATGCTCCAATGGTCGAGGATAAAGCACTCGGAAGCATCTGCCTGCGATGCTTCGGATGGCCTCACGTGGAGATTTTTTGTGCGGTGAAGACCTAGTTACCTGGTATGGACATGACTAGTTATGAAAGTTTTTTCAAATAAGTTATTTTTAACTTGATTTGTGTTGGTCCACATAATATTTAATAAATTTAAATATAGCCCGAGATGCCAGATTATTTCTTTATCACAAAAAATTAGCCTATTCCGTATTTGGAGGATTCCTTTTACAATTATACTCAGGTTTACTTATGCTTCGCTCGGGTCGATATAGACGAGGCTTAGTTAGCCGAGCACTTGAAGCCATTTCACGTCCATATTTGAGGTTGGTCCTTACCCTTAACCAAAAAATACAAGCCAGGCCCAAACCTACAAAATGGACTCGAATTTAGAATCAGCTCGATTTGGACCTGGGTCGGGTCGATCTCATGGGGGCCTCACAATTTTAGCACGTAACGATATATTCGATGCTATCCTACCTTAAAGGCATCGCTTAATCCAGAGAATAAATAATTGATTGATTTTTCAATATTGTTTTAACCAATGTCCGATTAAAGTTTTTCATAAAAATTAGTGTAATGCACTGTTATCTTATTTAAATATATTATATTTATACTATTCGTAATTTAACATCTCATCCATAAACCAAACAATACCTGAGTATATATCCAATTATCCAAAATGAGTTACGTCTTAATTTTGAAGTGGCCAATACATTATATCACACGAATAATAATAATAATAATAATAACAATCAATGAATCAATCAATCAATTGTCCAAAAATATCACACATCACCAACCTCGAGTCTCATGTATGTACGTACATCAATCAAGAAAACTCATTGAGTAACAATAATAATAATAATAATAATAATAATAACAATCTTGTTACGTAAAATGTTGTTATTTTATTTTATTTTATTTTATTTTTTACCAAGAATTCCCATTTTATTGGGAAGGAATAAACTTCGTGATTTGCCAACAATCGTCTCAGGCTCTAGGCCATCCATTCACACAACATTCACAGGTACGTACAAAAAAACCTCCCCCTAGTTTTTCGTGGCAAAAATACAAGTTTCTTGAGTTTGATTCTTTTCATTTCTGGACTTTTGCTAGCTACCCATCATGTGACTCCTAGATAAAAGACACACCCTCCGTTAATACATACATATACATACATATATATATATATATATATATATTTATTTGTTCTTAAAACCTATTTTGGTTGTGCGTGAGTGTATTCAATTACAAATTATCGTAAATGCTATCAGTCTAGGTAAGTTTTATAATTACCGAGAATTGTTATTGTATATATCGTGTGACACACAATTTATTAATCAGGGTTTGTCGCGAGATACAATTTCCGAAAATAGCACATCCTTTTGTAATATGAATTCTTCGTTCAATTTACTCCCAAATAGTTTAGGAACTATAGGGATGAATAAATGCTAAGCACATATTTTCGTTTTGCAGTAAGATCGAAAATTTATAATTGAATATTATATAGTTGATTATAACGGTACAAATGAAAAATAAAAAAAACGATATTGATGGAGAGATTACATCCCCTGTAAATATGCAACTGCGAAATTGGAATTAGGGGTAGAGACACAAGTTTGGAGCTGGAAATGTGGTGGATTGTTTTGTTCTGATGATTAATGGATACATGTGAGTAAGTGGGTACTTGGTGCTTTGTCTCTCAGCAAACGTGACAATTTTATTCTCATTTATCATTTCACACAAGTATTTTCCATGATTTTGTCGCTTAAATTTTGCTCGCATCTTCACGCGTTAGCTTAATTAGTTTGTCGCAATTTAATCGTAATACATACTTCTTGTTCTGGCTCATGTATTTCGATACGGATATAATTAACATATAATTACCAATAGTCCATGATGAGAAGTGAATTATAATTGAGATGATCAAGCTGGTCATTCAATAATTCTACCGGGACCATAATTAACCCGTGTTCATGAAAATAATTTCATTTACTGGCCTTCATGAAAATAATATCACATGCAAGTGAGAAGATGAAGTGATCGATTACACTTAGTTAATGCTGGAATAAAATAAAAATAGGTCTCCTGTGAGACGATATCAAGAATCTATATCTATAAGACGAGTAAATAAATAATACTTTATCGTAAACATTAATGCGTGTCAACCAATGATATACATATTCAACTATATATATGCTGGAAAGCCATTTCGCTAATTAAAATACATCGATCGGAGATCAAAGAACTGAAATATCATTTTTGAAATATGCGATTCGGAATGATGTTCTTGCTTATAACATATCTGTTTGTTGCAAGACATACATAGAACGTACGTACTGTCAAATGGCTCCAAACACATCTCACGGGGGATTAATGATCTCTCTCTAGATAAAGCCCCTCCTTATCTTCAGCTTTGTCACATAATATCTAGCTTCCCCCGCCTAGCCCATGCACATATATATAACAGTATATTGCATAAACTAATTTGATGTACTCGTTGATTTACCAAACTGCCTTACTTTCTATGTACTAATTAACATATTATTTAGTCATTTTTTATATATATGTGAGTGGTTTCCTGATACTTAGAAATCTTGATTAAACAAATTTAAATAACTGATAGTAAAATCCAAGAATAGTACTGGTAATGAAATCCATTCAACTATGTTCTTAAAAAAAAAAAAAAATTCCACTGATCAACTATCTTTAGCATATCCAGCTAGCTAGCTAGCTAGCTAGCTAGGCGCTAGCTGCTGGTCAATGGATAATAATAATACCATATTATAATATATTTTTCATAATTTATGATGGGGAGGGCAGAATTGTCATTTCAGACGTAAAAAATCTCGAGTGATAAATTTTGTGGTAGTGATACAGTCCAAACAGACAGATATAAGATGAATTTGAGAGTTCATCTTTCCTTATATGAAAGCCTTCAATTCCCTTATCACTTTAGTCTCTCTTATTGTGAAGAAGAAGAAGAATAAAATGGATTCCAGGCCGGAGGAAAACAACTCGTTTCAGTTTAACAAACTGCGACATATGCACGTTGATGTATGTATTCTTCATGACTCTTCATCAATTTATATGTAAAACCTTTCTTCTAAATATGTGACATTTCAATAGGTACTAGCTGTCTGAATTGCAATAATATTATTAATCATTTGTTTGTTTTGTAGGTGAATACAGCATCAATCGTGGTAGATGCATCCAAATACATAAAAATGTTGAAGGAAAGGGTAGAAAAACTTAATAAAGAGGTCGCTGTTTTGCAAAGCTCAAACGACCAGAAGAAATCCTTACCTTCTGTATGCGGTTTATGCTCAAGAACTAACAAATTATTGTACGAGTTTCGGTGGCTAATGTTTCCCTAGTTCATAAATTTCTGCAGGTTAAAGTTGAAACCCTAGAAAAAGGGTTCAGAATAAAGGTATTCTCAGAGAAGACTTGTCCAGGTTTGCTTGTGGCCGTGCTAGAAGCGTTTGAGGAGCTGGGCCTTGAAGTCCTCGACGCTACTGTTTCTTGTGCCCACAACTTTAGTCTTGAAGCCATCAGCGAGGTGAATATATATCATATCTATTTTTATCTTATTTGATTCTCTGAATTACGATCTTCTTTGTTATCATAATCAGAGTGTGGGGTTTTTGTTTTAACATAGATTCAAACTCATACAAAAGCTACACCACTCATCTTGACCACAATTATCATGGATCCAACATGATTGATTTCCTTTCATGGTGGTATTATAGAGAGATGCAATGTGTATTCCTGCATTTTAAACATTGTATCCAATTTATTGAATTTTTTCTTCCTAAATCTAATGGATCAGATAAAAGAACTGAAATATATATATATGTGTACACACACACACACACACACACACACACACACACACGCTAACGAATGTATGAACAAAGACAATGTGTGTGCATATAAAACAACAATTAATTATTAATTAGTATTAAGTTGATTGCAGGGTGAAGGGCAATTTGATGATAACATAGATGCCCAGGTGGTAAAACAAGCTGTGTTGCAAGCTATCAGGAGTTGGAATCAAAATAGCGAGCAAGAATAATGTTTTGTTTGTTTTTTTGGGGGCTAATTTTAATGTTAGCGCGCAAGGTTTAATATAACGAATGGAGAAGAAGAAAAGTCTTGTCGCCAAGCCTCTATTTACTTATTATTTATTGATTCTATTCCATGTATACCTATTGAAACTTAACTAATACATCTTGCTAGTAATTACTATATAAATTTCTATTTAAATGATGTTTGTTGTTGTGGAAGAAAAAGTCGAAAAGCAAATTTCATCTTTTAATTGATCAAAACTGAATTTTGATCGAATTTTTTTTATGGTCGGTATCTTGCGAGACGGCTCGATCTATATTTGAAGTGGAACTAATAATTTTGACATAAAAATAATAATTTTTATTAGGTCGGGTCGGATTAGAGACATGTCTCATAAAATTAATCCGTGAGACGATTTCATAAAAAAATTTGTGTTTTTTTTAAAATTAAAAATATAGAATTCAGATCATCTCATTGTTTTTTTAAAAAAAAATTGGTGTACATGATAATGGAGATATTGATTTTTAATCTTTCACTTATCATATGTTTAGTCTGCAGGATAAATATTGTGATAGACTCGTTCAACCCTCATCGTAGGCATTATTATCCTCTTATTGGTGGTTATATAATCATTTGGGAGAGAAGATATGATGTTTCATTAATTTAAATTTTTCTTTAATAACCTAAAGTTTAAATTAATGATAAATTCAACAAATTTAGTAATATTTAAATATAATTTTTAATTTGACTAATATTATAAGTAATTTAATTATATTAATCATATTTTAATCATCATTATTATTAATATTATTGTTATTATTTTTAACCATAATATTATAATTGTTACTGACTATTGTTTAATATTCAAATTTGTATTATTATTTTAATTATCACAATAAATGCATATTTGTGTTATTATTAAATTTTAATTATTTTTTATAATATTAATTCAATATTAGCCATTTTTAATTTACGAGTTGACTTGGAGATAGAATATCACCAATTTTTGGTGTCATGTTATTAATTTCCATCATTTTGCTATCATTTTTCGGCAGCATGTGCGCACTCTGATGAAAAAGACGAGAATTGAAAAAAAATACAAATTAATGCAGTAAGACCATGAATTAACTAACAAAATGAAAAATGAACAACATGTATGTTACAAGATCAAAAATTTAATTTTTATTTAAAATCATTTTTTCAAATCAAACCCTTAAAAGTCAAATCAAATACATAAATTCAAATGCAACCTAATTGGTTTGAAAATGCATATCCTTTGTTGGTAAGAGTATTTGGGCTTCCAAGTATCAAAATTGTCGACACTGGCCAAACATGCGAATTAATATTATTTATGCGGGAATTAATGTATTCATAAAAACACGATCATGCTTTAATTTGAACCAAGATCTGCGTAATGGAGAACAATCTACGTTATCTAAGGTATTTCTGAAAGATAGCCAAGGGGCAAGAACATATATAGATAAAGAATATATATTTGTATGCCCAAATTCACGATGGCGCTGCTTTCACAAAAATAAATAAATTGATTAAATATTAAAAACAAAAACAAACAAACAAAAAATCAGGATGTTGCTTTTATTATAGTTTACTTAAAGATCTATATTTGTGAGATATATCGACTTGATCCATATTTTCAATAAAATATGTCTTCGCATTTGTGCTTATATATCTTCGCGTTGCCAATGTTGTTCGGATGTTGAATCTTTTAGTCATGTCTTTATATCTAATCCCATTGCCTTACAAATCTAGTGTTATTTTGGATCCATTTTTGGTGCGATAACCCCAAAATCAAATGATATTTTTGTTATGGTAAGTGCTTGGAAAAGAAGAGTTCAACGGGATTCTGGATTCAATGTTAGAGATTCCTTTCATTTTCTTATCTATTGGTTTTGTCGAAAGCTAGAAATGATCCTAAGCATAATAGAGAAAATTAGATTTTTGGTTCAGTAATTTATAAGTACATTTTCCACTTTTAGTCATGCTAACGGTGAATTTGCATTTTTAGTTTCGTAACTTGTATTTTTTTTCATTTTTGATGAACTTGCCAAAAAAAGGTTACTTTTTTTTTAAAAAAAACATACAAGTTACATAACTAAAAATACAAATTCATCGTCAACATGACTCGTTGTGTTAAGCATGCATAAAAGATAGTTGTACTTGGTAGGTGACCTCCTGGAAAAGTTTTCGTGCGTCAAGCTGTTGACTTTGCGTCGCTTGATCTGATTGGCTAGGTGGACTGTAAAAGAGTGATATCAGATCTTAACGTGTAATATTATCTCTGCTAGGTTCATAACCGATATTAGAAAAATGATAAGACTGATATCTAAAGGATATTAGACAGTACCAGCAGATAGAAATATATCTCTCCAAAATCATGAGTCTAACCGCCCGACCAATTAGTATCTAAGTAGGTGCACTCTATTATGCCACGAGTATAATAAAATAAATTTGCGTATTGGCTGACAACTATAACTTTTGATCTAGTGATAAGTGTTTGATCATAACAATTGGTGTCAGAGCGATGTCATGAATTCAAGTATCCCAAAGCATATTTCTATGTTTCTTGGGGATAAGGTAGTGTTAAGGTTTTATGAGTGAGAGTAGTAGTAATAAAATTAATAATCTATTAGGAAGTTCTCGTGTGTCAAGTTGCTCCGCTTGATCTGGTTGACTAGGTGGACTGTAAAATAGTGACATCAGATCTTAACGGTTAACACTGTCTATGCTGGGGACTAAATCAATGGTAGTATGAAAAGGATAAGATTGATCTCTATAAGATATGAGACAATACCAGCAGATAGATACACGCAAAGCTTAATAGCACGATCCATCAGCATCAAAGTAGTTGCACTTTGTGCTGCCACAAACATAAGAAAATAAAGTTGAATCTTGGCTAACATATATATATAACTATTAATATAATGGTAAGTGTTTGATCATAACATGACTTAAAGTGGAAAATATGTAAATCACGGGACCAAAATGTAATATTACCAAGCATAATAATAACAAGATGAGAGTTGATCAGGTGAAGTATCACATAATTTCCCTTGTTCGGCTTGCGATGACTAGCAAATATGCAAGTATTATAAATTGGAAAGGATGCTTAGGGGATGCTTATTTCTTTGGATGGCTTAGTTTCTCTTAGTCAGCCAAGAATTCTTATTGTGCGTTGGTTGAAACCAGTGCCGAACACATTTAATTTGTAGATCGATCAAGTTTTCAATATATATTAACATTTATTTCTTTGCGAATTCCAGATGAATGTTGCGTGACTTCTTCATTATCGTTTTTAATTTATATATCGATCAAGCTTTCAATGTATATTAACTCTGATTGGATTTTCTTGTTCCACATTTTCCATATTTCAATTGTTTCTTATCTCACCATTATTATTAATAATAAAGTATTTACTGATATTTCTAGTATGCTAATTTGAATAATGCTTCTTCTCTGTTTTTTTTTTTTTAAGATTAAGATAAATAATTTTGCGTCATAGTTTATAGATTATATATGTATGCACGCATTGCATGCATGTCCATTCGATATTTTTTAATAAGTGCTCTTGTTAAAAAAAGTGAAACTAAAATTCAAATATTTAAAATAAATTTAATATTTTTTTTATTTTGAATAAGTTTTTAGATTTTTTCCACATAAATTTAATTTTTGATGCAAAAAGAAGAAGAAAGAAATATGGGGCTAAAAAGAAGAAAGAATGGCATGTTGAAGATTCTAAAAATCACTCCAAGAGAATACTTGTTTCTATTATGATTCAAGTATTATATATCTATTGAAGTATGTAAACTCGATGATATTTTTCCAACAACTTATATTTCATTATTTTAATAGAAAGAATATGCTAAAACTAAAATATAATTTCGAAAATACCTATACGTATACTTATGAATAACATTATGATTAAAGTCATTAAAAATTTACCAGGATTCGTCAATATAACTCCAACATGTACCCAAAAGATCAAAGTTAATATCCCAAGGATAAAAAAAGATACAATCATTGATTTTCCATATAAATGATTGAAATTATATATAAATGTGTTCAAAGGGAAAATGTGTTTCCAAATATATATTTAATTATTGATTTGGACTGCAAGGTTTTTGAAGGTTCTAAAGATATAAATATAGAGGATTTAAGTTTGAGATTTTTGACTAAATCTTATATAAAAATCTGTATTAT
This sequence comes from Primulina tabacum, assembly GCF_025594145.1. Classification (NCBI taxonomy): domain Eukaryota; kingdom Viridiplantae; phylum Streptophyta; class Magnoliopsida; order Lamiales; family Gesneriaceae; genus Primulina; species Primulina tabacum. The sequence goes on from NC_134554.1 coordinate 10,842,090, forward strand.
GTAGTTAGGTTTTGGGTTGAATTGCTTCGATTGTACGTGTATACATGGAATTTTTTGTGTGATTAATGAATCAAAAAAATCTCTTGGACTTGAACTTCAGACACGCAAAAGAACAAGTAAACAAACATAAAGGTCAAAGTTAGCAATAAAATTTTAATCCTAAAACCTTTTTTTCTACAATAAAAATTTGACTTCTTTAATTCTTTATTTTGTTTTATTTTAATTTTTTTAAAAACTTAGAACATGACCAACCAATCGAGCTGCAATATACGACCATGCATATAGTTATACGTTGAAATGCTAGAACGGGTCCAAAATAAATTCAAGGGACCATTAAATAAATAATTTTATATTATTTAAAAATATTTGAGTTGTAACATTACCAATATCTAAAGTTTTTTGTAAAATAGCAGTCACTTATTCCTACAATTGATAGTCAGAGCCAAAGTTACGAGTTTATTTCTCATTGATTGCAATAAGTACAATTATCGAGAGAGAGATATGCGGGTACAATAATTGTCTGTGCTGGATAGAGTAATGACTGTTGTACGATTTAAAAAGATTCGAGTTGCACAATTATATCTAACTATAATTTTTGATAAAACAACAAATGATTGATCTACGTAATACTTGTTAGAGAGAGGAAAAAAAGAGAGAAACTGTGATTAAAGATGTGATATATGTGGACATGATTATTATAAATTATTAAATGACTAATAATCAACGGTCAACAAATTTACATGAAATAGCATTGAGATTGTCTACATCAGTGTACATTAATTAGTTTTGATTAACCTTTGGTTTCTTATTAGATTTGTACATACAATATATTTGTGTGTTTAGAAAACTAATGAACAAAAAGAAAGTCTTGCAAGTATGTAATTGAGCGAGCAGTGAAGTTAATTGGATTGTCGGATTAATTAATTTCGATAAATCTTTAGTACCAATTGATAATGGAAGAATATTTTAGTGTTTTATTGATTCTAAAATAACCCAAAAAAAGTATTTCCTTGTACATAAAGTCATAACAAATTAAACCGAAAAATAAAGATTGTCGTAAGGTCGATATTCTCGAGTTATACTATTCGATGGGCCATGATGATTTGGGATTTTGGACCTCCCAATGATTTCTTGCTCGTGCATGGAGGTTTCATCGGCTTGTGGCCTGACACGTGAGTCCAGGTTTCAGACGTTGTAATTATTAAATATTATATAAATTAAACTTATTTTAAAAATTAAAAAAATACAATATGTTGTGTGACGTGAAACAACTACAACAATTGATTTATTTCATATAAAAGTGGTTTGTACTTCAAAAATATGTATTTATTTAAACATACATGTATATCACATTGAATAATTGTTATCGATATTTTACCATACAGAGGCATTCTTTTTTGTATACTGACGTTCTTGTGCATTGATATATAATATAAAAATATATAAAAAATAATTTATCTGGAAAAGTTAATATTAAAATTCACGTTTCATTTACATGAAACTTTGAAAGCAAAAAGGATATTTAGAAAAAATTAAAAAAAAATTATATAGAATATATATTGGGATAAAATAGTTGTAGGAGAAAAAACACGAGGATAGTGTGAAAAAAAAAATAGGTATTGTTGGGAAATTTAAGTTTAAAATTGTATTTCTTAACTAGTGGAATTGATAAAAGTAGTCTTAGGATTAAACTATATCCTACGATCCCCACAGCCCACCCAAAAGCTAGCTAACGGGAATATTGGAGGTAGGTGGTGCTCAGAAGAAGACGAAATAGCGTGTGGGCTCATCCACGAAAATTCATGCATGCTTTGTCCAATTAATCTTTGCAAAACCGTGTTTCTTAAATTTTTAATAAAACGACGTTCCAAAATTGTCAAATAATCCGACTTCGTAATTCCTAAAGTTCAACATATGATTTACCGAACATGAAAAGATCCCTTGTCTAGAGGATTTGTTGGAACCTAATTTTCGTTAGTGATTACAATTGACTTGATTTGATCTTTTCAATGTTACTTAATGTTAAAGAAAAATAATTATCAATGATGATATCATGCATGGTCTTAAATCTCTAACACAATTATATTATTGTCCTTTGGAGTGCAATCTATTAGTTTTTTCAAGTTTCAGTTTTCAATAAGTTAATCTTTATTGGCACTTTTTAGTCATTTTATGTTGTAAGCAATTTCGGTTTCAGATCAAGAATTCTTGATGTCGCATCATCATTTTCAGATGTCGTGCATGTTAACACTATAATTGAAAACGACTAAAAGTGAGAACAAGAACCAATTTATTGGACTAGAATTTATTTTGTAAACTTACTAGACTAAAAATTATTAAATGCATACAAAGTTATATGACCAAAATTATAATTTTTTTCGAATATTAAATATTAAGTTTTATATGTACTGCATGTGATTAGTAATCGAGAAATTATTTAACTATGTTGATTTGAAGAACTTTCCTTGCGACCATATATAGTGCCTGCAGGCTGCATCTCATGTAAATCATCCTACCAAGATTCTCATTCTTTCTCCATTCACACTCGAGGAAGACAAAATTTACAGTTGAATATAAAACTTACTGATAAAACATGCACCGGAAGATAATTTTAACGCGTATACTTTTCATCAGTTAGGCCTTGCTAAATGTAATTGAAGGGGATATGTAAAAATAACACACACAAAAATTTATGCGTGTTTTCAAATTAATAATCAATAACGATATGATGTGATGCCCTGGCGACTTCATATATATGAAGCAATCTTTTCTTGATCAAGTTATGATGGTTGAAATGTTAAAATTTTCAAAGGCCCTAATCCTAGTGTGTTCTGTTATAGAGACCAGATGGAACACAAAGTTGTTGGCTTTCGCTGTCACGGATGAATCTTTTGAATAATCCATTTCCATGTGGAAATCTTGACGTAGTATTGGCATTGGAATACTACACACTAACACACCTATGGCCAACTATAAATATGTGTAGTAGCAAGTGACTAATGAACCATAACAACACAATAATTGTCGACAGAAACATAAAAGTCTCCGTTTCTGTGATACAATTACTGTATTTAGTCATGGTGGCTACAAAGATTAATTCCTATTCTTCAATCCTAATTCTACTCCTCCTAACGGGAGCATGTAGCGGGCAGCTGTCCGCGAATTTCTACTCTTCAACATGTCCTAATCTCCTCTCTATTATTAAGACAGCCGTAACCTCGGCGGTGACCACAGAGGCTCGCATGGGCGCATCGTTGCTTCGTCTCCATTTTCACGATTGCTTCGTCAATGTAAACTCTGTTTTCATACGACAGCTTGTTATAGTCAAATTACCTTAGCAAACGAACTATGTCATGCGTGTAATATTTTTAATTATTTGAAACTGCATGCATGCAGGGATGTGATGCATCGGTTTTACTGGATGATACCGCCAACTTTACCGGAGAGAAGACCGCCGGTCCGAATGTGAATTCGTTAAGAGGGTTTAATGTGATCGACACCATTAAAACTCAAGTTGAAAGTTCCTGTCCTCAAGTGGTTTCTTGCGCTGATATTTTGGCTGTTGCAGCACGAGATAGCGTCGTAGCGGTTAGTATATTAACTCACAAGTCCAAAATCTTACGAAATAAAAATAAAATTACATTGCGGCTTCGATTATCGATTTTTTTGCCATCATCTATCATATCAAAGTACTGCTAAAAGATTTATTTAATCTAATGGATATGAAATATATATTTATTTGTCTATCCAGCTGCAAGGCCCTAGTTGGTCCGTTGCACTCGGGAGAAGGGACTCAACCACCGCAAGTTTAAGTGCCGCAAACAGCCAAATCCCCGGTCCTGGCTTGAATCTTAATGCACTTATTACATCCTTCTCTAACAAAGGCTTCACTACCAGGGAAATGGTGGCCCTTTCAGGTAAATATATATGCTAAACAGTCAATAATATTCACATTAAAAGAATTTTAAAAAATCTCGATGAATAATTTAGAGGATCGGAGAGCTTATCGTAACATAACACACACACACACACACACATAGATGCAAGTATATATGTATGTACGTAAATCTAAACTTACAAATACTTGCGTAAATATGTGCAGGGTCTCACACAATTGGGCAGGCAAGATGCACAACTTTCAGGACCAGACTTTACAATGAAGCCAACATAAACGCCTCGTTCGCAACCTCGTTAAGAGCAAATTGCCCCAGCAGCGGTGGAGACAACAACCTTTCGCCGTTGGATACGCTTAGCCCGACAGCATTTAACAACGACTACTTCAAGAATTTGGTATCCTTGAAGGGGCTTCTCCATTCCGATCAGCAACTCTTCAACAACGGCTCCACCGACGCTCAAGTTAACGCTTACTCATCAAACTCCGCTACTTTCTTCAATGATTTCGCGAGTGCTATGATCAAGATGTCGAATCTTAGCCCATTGACGGGATCCAATGGGCAGATCAGGGCAAACTGTGGGAGAACAAATTAGAAGAATTTTCTAATTATTCATGATTTAAGCGACTACTTTCTGTGGTCTACTAGCTCAAAATTTTTGTCCCTTGCCTGCTTCATCGTTTCTGTTTGTTAAAAAAAAATAAAGTTGATGTTGAAGCTAAAAGGACATTCACATCAACTATTTTCCCTTTACTCGTTATTTACTATGACCCTTCAGACTCCATATATAAAGATATATGTTAAATTTCAATGGACAATTTTTGCAAAATACCTTCCCTACTTTTGTGGCTTTGATGATCTATGTTGTCAAACTTTGGTGTCAATTCAATATTTTTTATTTTTTGTCAACTTTAATAGAGGGCCGAAATGACAATATATATATATATATATATATAAGACCAAAAATACAAATTTTACTAAATTATGATTAATTTTTTTTATGAGATTATAACCATGTTAGAATAAATATTTTTTTCAGTTAACATTATATCTATAGTTTTTTTTGTTTATATATATATACACACACACACACGAAAATAAGAATATTAAGGAAGGGATATTTTTTGTTACTTCTTATTTTTACGTTAAAGAGTATAAAAGCGGTCGCAATAATCAAAATTAATCTACTACGACAATATATATTTAATGAAGAAACTTATAAAATTAATCTCCTGTTTTAAATATGTGGTGCTACCAAGCGATTTAAAATTTTCAACTTCACTAGCTAATGGCAAAAACGAACCAAAATAAAAAGGTTATTTACGTATGTAATTTATATTTTTTTCGGTTTGTCACATCAAAAATGAATTTGTAATTTTAATACAGTAACTTGCATATTTTTCATTTTAAATTTGGTCATGTTAAAGGTGAATTTGTATTTTAATCTTGTAACTTGCATTTTTTCTTCATTTTTTGTCATTTCTTTTATTGGAGTCCATCCCGTTTCCTTTCAAAAATTTATGTCAGCAACCACGTTCATTACATAATTAATTTTTGACGGACATGACAGACTCTGGTCAAAAAGGAAGGAAAAAAAACATACAAGTTAACGGACTAAAAATGCAAGCACACCGTTGATATGGACCAAAAATGAAAAAAAAAAAAACATGTAAGTTACATAATTAAAAATGAAAAATTTATTTTTAACATGGCCAAAAGTGGAAAAAATACAAATTACAGGATCAGAAATGTAATTTTCCCAAATAAATTGAATTTGGGATAGTGTTGTGCAGTAAAATTACATTTTTGATCATGTGACTTACATGTTTTTCATTTTGATGCTATTATAGTTAATTCACGGTCTTAATTAGTTCACTAAATTGTAATTTTTCTAATTTTAATCATTTTTCATTGGATTACTAACGTTACTCATTTTTCAGTGTCATGTTATCATTTTCTGGTGTTATATCAGAAATCCAATGAAAAATGTCAAAAATATAAATATAAATTAGTAGACTAAGATCACAAACGCTTTCAAAATAAGACCAAAATGAAAACCATACAAGTTAAAATACCAAAAATATATTCTTCACCTGCCGTTGATATATGCTAGATTTTAGTGCGGTCGTGCGCCAACATGCATTACATATATACACACAGTGACGGAGCCATGTGATAAGACCCGAGCTTTCGGGTGGCACAATTTTTTTAAAAAAATTTATATGTAAATTTTGTATAATTTTGGATTAATATGATAATAGTTCGGGTAGATCATTAAAATATTAAAAACTTTTAGAGTTTAAAATTCTAGTTCGATAGAGCTATATCCTTGCTCGGCCGCTCTGTACACACATATATGCGTGTTAAAATTACAGGTATCAGATCATTCACCTAAAGTTTCCAACTGTTCATAGGAAGAAAAAGAAAAAGGAGATTAAAAAAAGCTACGCGTTTTACTTTGTCGGGTCAACTTTGGCTCATAGAATGATTATTTATGTATTCTGTACACGCAAATCATATTAGTTAAACCAACCAAGTCTGAGACAATTGTCAAAGACAAATTATATAATTTATATACATTTCTATAACCACATTTGAGATAAATTATGCTCGGGAAAGGGTCCACAGAAATTATCATCAAATAAATATTGATAATATTTTAATTAAAAATTTTAAAATATATTTACGGAAACATCATATATTCAGAAGCACATAAATGCCAAAAAACAGTCTATTTTATTCAGTAAGTAGAAAAATAACCAACTTAGTTCAATAATTTTCAACATGTACTTTGATATAGTCGTTAGATTCCAATTCTCAAGATTTGCTGTGATGTTTTCGAACAGTATAATCAGATCATTGATGAACTTATATATTCCTTCAATCATCCGAGTCAATAGAGTTTTTTCAATTCTAGCTGTCGATTATTTTGTGATAGCGTAGAACGGTAGAACTTTAATTTAATTTTTATGTGGAAATTATGCAGCCATGCATCTAATCTAAGTTCATAAATCGCTTATGACAGTTAATGAAAGCTACCCCAATTGTATTATTATTTACTCTAAAGTTGCATCAAATGATTCTTATATATTCTCATATCGCTTACATTGAACTAGTGATCATCCAAAACGTACAAAGATTCCAATAATAAATATTATGTTTCATAATTTTAAAATAGGATTGATTGATCATCATGGTGTTTGAAAAAATCATGGGAAAGTCCACTTGATATATTAATAAAAGAAATTTACAATTTTAGTAATGTAAGTTTTATGTTTTAGTATCGCAACTTTTCTGAAGTTTAGTTTTCATATAGTAATTTGAATTTTTTTATTTTTGTCAATTTTCACTAAAAAATGTGTCGATATTGGTTATTTGACATTGATACTCTCTCATATGGTTTGTGCGGCAAAAATAAGCTTATTCTGCACACAATAAAATATACATAAACAAGAATAAAGAGAACTGACAATTTTTTGCATCCTATTTTGATGTATTGATGTTCGTTTTGTTTTGTTTTATATTTTATCAGATTAATTATAATTTGAGTAATATGAGCTTAATTCCAGTCACATGTCACGTAGAAAAATGAATATATAAATTATATTCAATGAATTTAGTGATTTTGAGGAAAAAAATATTAAAACAAAACAAATATGAGTTACTGTATGAAACCAAACTTTGACAAGTTATAATACTAAAACCCAAAACATACCAAATTACTTAATCTATAAACACCTCCATTAATACCAAGAGGGAGTCGTAATGTGTTTCACTAATTAGCCTAGTCTAGATATTTGAATATTAACGTGTTCCCGATTCTTCTTTGTTAATTAAACTAGTAAATGGAGTCAAGTTAATTTGTAGCTTAATTAACATGAATTTACAAATATAAGAAGGTAACTTGCTTGTGAATTCTATTGAACTCATCAAAACTTAGGAAGCAGAGTAGACGAAATCTGTCCAACCATCGGATATGTTATCCCACAAGTAACCCATATGTCTCTTTCAAATTCAATAATTTTATTTGTACAAAGCATGATTGCTTGGCTAATTCAACCAAAAGGCCATGCAATATTGATACAAAGTCAGAGGAGAAAGTTTCCCAAGGATCAGTTTGAAGATATATTAGTAATTAATCCGTGAGTTTGAATAGTCCCAGTCTAACTGTTAATATTTTGTAAATCTTTCCGATCCTTGAGATGCTAACTATATATATATAGCCCCAACTCTCGATCGATCAAATCAGCAACAACAAATTTATCGCATAATCTTATACACGTATACATTTAACCGAAACAATGAAAATGGTTTCACGTAGCTGCTTGTATCTTGGAGGCATAATTATGTTTGCCTTTGTAGCCATTGCGATTTCAGGCCCCCTTGATCCGAATTTCTATGATAAAGTATGCCCACAAGCTCTGCCAGCCATCAAAACCGTTGTGTTGGAGGCTCTGCGCCAAGAAAGGCGCATGGGCGCATCGTTGTTGCGTTTGCATTTTCACGACTGTTTTGTCAATGTAAGTATGATATAATAATTCATATACAAGTAATTGTTTTGTTTGTTTGCTACTATATAAATTTTCATTGTATTCCAGGGTTGCGACGGTTCCATTCTTTTGGACTCGACATCAAGCTTCACAAGTGAAAAGTTTTCATTGGCTAACAACAACTCGGCTAGAGGGTTCGAAGTGGTCGATAGAATCAAGTGGGAGGTCGACCGTGTATGCGGACGTCCGGTGGTGTCCTGTGCTGATGTTTTGGCAGTTGCAGCTCGTGACTCAGTTTTTGCTGTAAGTATTATATGAATCAACGATTATCTTAAAAAAATGATCAATTTATATTCAGATTCATCATGCATGCATGCAGCTAGGAGGATCACACTGGAAGGTAGAACTTGGAAGAAGAGATTCAACCACTGCAAGCATTACTACAGCAGATGCGGATATCCCGGCACCATTCATGAATCTTCCCCAGTTGATCGACAATTTCAAGAAACAAGGCCTAGACGTGAAAGACCTAGTCGTGCTCTCCGGTGGCCACACGTTGGGATTCTCTCAGTGCCGCGCCTTCAGAACTCGCATTTACAACGACACAAATATTGATTCCACCTTCGCGAGACAGCTACAAGCCATTTGTCCTCGTGTTGGAGGCGATTCGAACCTCGCCCCTTTGGATCCCACGCCTGCCCATTTCGACACTAAATATTTTAGTGACTTGACGTTGAGGAAGGGGTTGTTTCAATCGGATCAAGCATTGTTTAATGGAGGTGAAACCGATTCTCTTGTGAAGGAGTACAGCTCGGACCTTGATGATTTTGGTGAGGACTTCGCGAAATCAATGATCAAGATGGGTAATATCAAGCCATTGACGGGTAATCGAGGCCAAATTCGATCAAATTGTCGGAGGGCGAACTAAACTAATTAATATATGAACGTACTTAGGTTTTGTGATTTATTTAATTATTCTCCCATGGTATTAATTTATGATAACATAAAGTTTGTCCAAACATCCATTGTTATTGTTGTTATTATGAAAGAACATGTTCTTAAAAGGTCAACCCATCAGTTTTTATATATGAAACCTATTTATTTTGATTCCTATAATAAATTATAATCTCCATTTTTTCCTCTTTATGTGTAGGGATGACAAATTTCCCCTCAAGTTTGAGGTCACGCGGGGAAAACACGAAATGAGATGGGTTTGGGGATTTTTCAAATCCTCGAATCAAATCGGGAACGGGGGTATATGAATGTTATCCCCATCCCTGAACTCTCGTTGAGGCATTTGATAATAATATCATTATTACTTCTAAAACTAATGATTTTTCCTAATAATTAACAAAAAATAAAACTGAAATTCATAATATTCAAATATCTTTCATGATTCAATTCATCACCTCATGATAATTATGTGATTTCATATTTTTTGTTTATTAAAACTATGAATTAACAAAGTTAGTTTTTTTTAAGTAATATTAGTATGTATATGTCAGACCATTTAAATTAACATAAAATCCACAAACAAAATAAACCAACGCATAAAAAAGAGAGAAACATAGTGATCAATCCAGCTCGTCCAATACAAACTCGAATCTCGGAAATGAGTGGGGGAGGGGATGACTAATAGTTAATCGGCCCACAAATAGAGAGAATAAAATTCAATGCAATAATAATTGTTGTGCGTAAAACTAATTCAAACATTTCATCAAACAGATTTTGCTAAATATCGTTACATCCAAATATGAAATAAACTTGAAGGATAGGGAAATACAGACCATAAGAAAAGAAGGGGAAAAAAAATTACTCTTTTTGTGAGCCGTAATAATGCTTATTTTTTGGAAAATGCCTATCACTAATAAATTTAAATTTGATACCACTAGATTTTTTTAAAAAAAACTATGGGCTCCAATACCACTTGTCCTAAATCTTAAAAATTAAAATTTTAAAATGAGTTTATAATGGACTTACAATGAACTTTTATAACTTGGGTTAATCATTTTCGTACAACGATAACGAATACGAAGTAGTTGTTATAGGGACTCATTTTATATTCACATGGGTGCAGGCTCGAGACGTGACATCAAGTTCTTTCCGTACTTCATTCTTCGATCATGATAATTATTTTCCTTCTTTGTCACAATATATATATATATATATATATATATGTATATATTGGTGTTTTTTTCTTTTATATGTTGGGTAAAACATAATTGGATTAAAGTATCTGCCAACAATTGAAATAGTGTTGGATACTAATTACTTCAGACTTTACTTGTGTCTCAATTGCTGATCCCTGCATGTCTTATTAATAATATATTGGAGCAATGCGCTATATATGTTCTTTTAAAATATATTGTTTATGTAATCAAATAATATATTATTAATTAATTTTATATGAAATAAATATGTTCTAAATAGTTTTTATTTTTATTTAATTTGACTTAATTGTTTTTGTGCTTCTGATTTTAATTAAAAAAAATTGTTATTTTGTGGTCATGGACTTTTATAATTTGATAAGGATATAAATTTTATATTAAAAAAACCATTATTAATAAAATCTGTAAATAAGAATGGAGGATGCCAAAAAAAATTGACTGCGCAGATATCGGCTATTGGCTCAAGAAAGACAAAAATCTGGCTACAATTTGAACCAGTACAAATATATGAGCTGTATATATATATATGCGTATAAGCATAATATATGTAGTAACTGAAGTAACAGGAAGCACGAAAGAAAAGCAAAACCAACTCAAGACACGAATAAAGAACTAAGTAAAATATAGTAAGGCGAAGAGCTTAGGCAGATCCACCGAGTAAACATCAGCCCGAATACGCCCATCACAGTTCTTATCATCCCTTAATTAAACAAAAATTGGAAGTCGGAATCCTCTAGAAAACCCAGCTCAAAAATCGTCTCGGCTTGTGAAGATCCGCATTAACTGGTGTGATCCCTGAATCAGAAAACCAAGAATTCGAAGACGAAGATTTTGGGAGGGAGGGAGGAGAGGAATATGTGGAGTGGGAATTCTTCTTGATGGCATTCATTCTCTTTAGTAAAGCGTGTAGCACCAGCTTGGATCCGGAGTACTTTTTCTTCGAGTTGCTGTTCGAATTCCTAGCGTAGTAGGAGGGCGGAGGCGTGAGAGGAGCGATGCTAAGATCGTGGGGAAAGGTAACGTGCTTAGGGGTACCAGGACAAGTCTCCCACACGAAGGGAACTGCACCCGAAACATTCCCATAGTATAGTACTCTGAAAGAAGGGCTGGATTTCGAGCTGTCCTTGGATAGAAGCTTGTCGAATAGCTTAGCATCGTCATGCTTGATTCTGAATGAATTTTGATGAAAATCAGGGCTAACACAAGGCATCGTTGTCTTTGTGTGTATGTGTATATCGGAGTAATATATTATATGTATGTATATTTATAGAACAATTTAATTAATGTAAGTCTGTGATCATATATATATATACACAGATGACATCAGCTCGCTGGGGAAAATAGAACAATGGAGCCATTTTGACTTCTTTATGGCGGTTGCGTGCGAGCTGAATATGTATCAACTGTTGGGGGTAGTTTAGGGACGTTTTGATCTTGTTAAAACTTATATATGTATCAACTTAAAACTTATCAGTCAACAATATTACATTTTTTCTTATATATACAGCAAATGATGAATCGCTTATTTCTTTATGATTGTGTTCATGAATGAAGGACGTCTTTTTCATCAGATTATTGGGCAGCATGAAAGGTGAATTTGGGATTTAGAAAGGCATGAAAGGTGCTAATTAGATCGAAATCAACTTGCCATTGATGATGCATTATGGGTCAGTTTATGCTACCTTAGATTGCTTCTTCATATATATATTTCACCGTCATTAAGTCATGTACGTATAAGTTGATGATCTCTATAGTTTAACATTTGACCATATTATATATGAGAAATATTTCAGATACAGCGTATAATAATCATGCATCATATTAAGCGATGCGATCATAGGTTGAGATTCGAAACTTTATTGAAAGAAAAATATTTCACAGTCGTTGTAACAGTAATAATAAATAGATAAAAAAGAATGGCAATTGACTTATATACACGTGTCTAAAATATTTTATATAAAATCAATAACAATTTTACGAAAATATGTATATCTTTACAAGCCACGGAAGGTTTTAAAAAAAATCTCTCATGGTATTCAAACATGATTGGAAGATACATAGTTGTCTTTAATATGTATAGATTAAAAGATTAATCAATTCTGACTAAATTTTGATAATGTAGATTAATCAATTCTCAAAGGTTATATTAGTTGACATTAAAAAAATACCAATCGACATTTGAATCAGATCATGCATCTCAAATCAACGTAAGTGTCATGTCATGTAGGGCCTTTTATAGTATTGATTTGATTTATTTTATAACTAATTCATTAATCAGTCAGAAAGAATTTTATTTAAATTCTTAACCATCAGGTGCTGATCTAGTACGTTAGTGGCTGAATAGTTCATTATGTTACGTCTCTCATGATAATATTAAATAAAGAGAAAATCATATATATATATATATATATATATATAATATAATGATGCAAATCGAAAAGTGATCCATTTTTGTTCTGAATTCCTATCTTTTAAATGGAAGTTTGGGCTACGCGGGCGGGCTATCCATTTGAATCGATGTTTGGCAAATAACCATATATCCTTAAAGAGTTCATTTTTCAAATCTTTATTCCGAACCAAATCTAAAGTAACTAATTTTGGTGATTTTTTTTGTGTGTGATAAAAATTCTTGTAAAATCGTTTCACGGTCTAATTTTGTAGAATTGATTTTAGACTTGACTCAACTCATAAAAAATGATGATATATTTAATGTCAAAAATATTATTTTTCATATTAAGTATGAATCGTATCGACCAGTCTCATAGATATAGAACCGTGAGACCATCTCACAAGATTCATGCTCTTATCTTAAATATTTTAATTAATTTTAAATTTAATCTCACATTAAAGCATCCACATTTGTGTTCAAATTAGTGGATGAGTCTTAAAGCACCCACCAGCATTCAATAGCTTGACCGCTCATTTCTTTTTTATTTTTTAATTCTTTTTTAAAAATAATTTGTAACAATAATTAATCATAAATCATGAAATAAATAAATACATGAAATTATAAAAAACATAAACTTAAAAATATATATAAAAAACGTAATACAATCAAAATCTATGAATTAGTATTTTACATATTTCAAAACATTTAAATTATACGTTATTTTAAATTGTATAAAATGTCATTTTTTTTCTTATACTTCTTCAATTCAAATTTATAATAAAATTTTATTTTTCAATAAATACATTTGTATTATAATATGAAATAATTTTAAGTAATAAATTTTTTAACAACAACATTATTATTTATTTTAAACAATAATCATTTAAACAAAGTAAATAAAATTAAAAATATATTTATTTAATATAAAATAAGAATAAAGATTGATGGGTGGATTTCGACACTCACAAATAACAGTGTGTTGATGTTAAAATGAATATGAGAAAATGATGATGTTAATATAATGTGTCTGTGAGTATTATAACATCCACAAACATGGATGCTCTTAGCAGCAAAAATTAATTAAAATAATCCATAATCATAAATGTTATTTTATTTCTTTTTAATATATATATGGTTTTAGTAATTTTTTCATATCCACTATTTTTCTTTACTATATTATATACATTATTTTACACACGCAACGAATTTGTAAAAAAAATTAGTTAGCGGCAGTGGTCTTCTAAAATCTGAATTTAGATTAGATCAAATTTGAAGAACCAACATCTCAAAAATATTGTAATCAGATAAACATAAGCAATTAAAATTCAACTATTTGTAGATTAGTCTTGATATGCCAAGATTTAAAATTTAGAACCAGATACCTAAATATTCTCGATTTAATAAGGAAATCTCGAAAATATTTCCCTCCCAACCGGAATCTGGGAATGGCTAAATCCACAAAATCCAGACGTTGGACTCTTTTTCAATCATCACACTATCCAAAGTAAGTTAACGTTACTCTGTCAGTTCACTCTTCTAGACTATATACATACACAAAACAGTCGTGCAAACAAGCCACACTTGTTGCAATGGCTGCTGAAGCTTCCCAAATCCTTAATTTGCTGAAATCAGAGGGTGAACCCGGCTCGGAGAGGGTCGAGATCGACACATCAGCGCCATTTGAGTCGGTTAAGGAGGCTGCCAACCGGTTCGGTGGAATGGGTTTCTGGAAACCCAGCTCCCGTATACATGCCTCTCAGGTTACATTCGGAATGATTTTTTCTCCTGTTCAAGTTATATAAAATGTTTTGTTCGTTTCTGTTTTTGGGGTTTTATTTTTGCTGCGATTTCGTGCGAGATAATGGCTTCAGAGTGTTGGGGTGCGGAGAATTGCTGGGATTGACGAGTGGTGGGTTCATTAGTTGTTCTTTGATATCAGGGGAGAGATGGGGGGTGGGGGAGACTCTTTTAAGCTAATTTTGCTGGTAATTTGATATAAAGGTCTACCCCTTTATACCAAATTTAGATTCATAGTTTAATTATGCCTTCTCTCGTTTTGTACTCGTATCCCATCTCCAGAAGTCCATTTACAGTCTCCTACACCTTTGTTTTCAATTTATTATTACTGTACGAGATGTCCTATAGTTTTTTATTACTGCTTCTGCCGTAGTAATGATTTCTTTATTGCTGGAATAGATTTGGACACCAACTTCCTATCCCAAGTTTCGCAAATTTTGCCAATGTGTGGCTTTCTACATGGCTAGATGGTTGACTAAGAAGAGTTGTGCTGTTTTGTTATGTTGTTCGTGACAGCAGGTTGACGAGAAGATTAATATTGCCAAAGCAGAGAAACAGGCGGAACTGATAGAAAGGGATATAATTATCAAGGAAAGGGAAACACTGGATGTTTTAAAAGAACTGGAAACCACTAGAATAATTGTTGAAGAACTGAAGTTCAAGTTGCAGAAAGAAGCATCCCAAACTTATGCATTGGCCAAAGAAAACTCCAGGAATCATAACAATGTGCGTTTTGTTGCTGAAGAAACAAAAAATGAAAACCATGAAAGCAATATGAATGTCTCTGATGCTCCTGGAATCATCCTACTTGAGCTGGAACAGGCTAAGATGAACTTATCAAGGACTACTACTGATCTTGTAGATATTCGAGCTACAGTCGACCTGTATAACAAGAAAATTGAGAGAGAAAGAATGTTGCTCGACAAAACCCGACAAAGGTTGTCTTCTAATACGTCAAAAATTTCGTCTCTTGAGGAGGAGTTAGATCAGACAAAACAGGCCCTAGAGTTAACCAAACACACTGAACTCCAAGGTAGTTCTCCTAATCACTTGGATATTGTCACGAGGGAGCTCCAGAAGCTAGGTTCTGAGACAGAACAATTCAAGGAAGTTGGGAGAGCAGCAAGATCAGAAGTTTTGAGGGCATTGTCACAGATTGAACAGACAAGGAGTGGGATTAAGACGGCGGAGATAAGGTTGGTTGCGGCTAAAAAGATGAAGAAAGCAGCCAAGGCTTCTGAAGCTGTCGCCCTTGCAGAAATCAGAGCGTTATCTAATGGTGAAAATAAGTCCAATGCTTCAGAGCATAAATGTGAAAGTGTGACTCTTACTTTGGAGGAATACTCATCCTTAATCTCCAGAGCTATAGAAGCAAATGAAGCTTATAAGGATAGAGCAGTACTGGATGCTAATTTATCAAAGACAGATATCTTAAACAGGGTTGAAAACTTAACTGAAGAACTCAAAATTAGCAAAAAGGCATTGGAAGAAGCATTGAGTAGAGTGGAAGCAGCAAACGAAGGTAAACTGGCAGTTGAAGTGGCGCTG
The DNA here is from genome assembly GCF_025594145.1 of Primulina tabacum. Taxonomy (NCBI): domain Eukaryota; kingdom Viridiplantae; phylum Streptophyta; class Magnoliopsida; order Lamiales; family Gesneriaceae; genus Primulina; species Primulina tabacum. The sequence continues at coordinate 10,858,375 of NC_134554.1, forward strand.
CGTAAGTGGAGATCCGAGCACAGTCAGAAACAGCGGTCCGTGCACAACTCTACTAAATTTAAAAACTCTCATCGATTCCTCCACCGAAAGGAATCTCATTTGCTCGATGAAAATGGTATGAATCATGGGAATGACGAGTTAAAACCTGTGTTGAAGCCAAGTCTATCGATTGGGCAAATATTGAGCAGGAAACTGCTCCAAACCAAGGAGTACGAGAATGGGACAGAAGGAGAGAGGAGTCTCAGGAAGCGCCAAGTGTCACTCAGACACTTTCTTAGCAAACATAATGCTAATCCACATTCTCCTGTCAAGAAAGATGGTAAAGAGAATCTCGAATTTCCTTCACCGAGAAATAAGTTCAGTTTTGCTCGAATCACAATCCTGGTGAAAAAGCAAATGAAGAATAAAAAGAAGAAATCATCCTCAATCAATTTGAATGTTTCTCAGCTAGAAAGATGAACTTACTTAGGCGGGGATCGTCAATTAAACTTTTTTTTCACATTATTGAAGTGTTTTATTAAAACTTATGCTTATTAGAGTGGGGCATATAAGGTCATTTAACTTGTGTTAAGTTAATGTCTGAGTGAGAAAAATGTGTATGGTTTGAGTTTGGGCTTGAAGATGTGTTGGTATTTAGTGGCCAGAAGGAGCTGAGCTGTTGGTTCCTTGCGGTAAAAAATATCGTTCGCATTCTTGCAACTTAGTGTTGGTTCACGTTGTCTGCTAAAGAACAACGATGTGTGAACATAATGTCATAGTTATCCGACGACGAAGCAGCGTACTGTGGATACATTTCAATTCGATTTAATGAAAGGCAGGCGAATATGTTTTTGTGTAACACTTTTATTGTGATTGTCATTTTCATTCGACTGATAACTTGTTACTTTGGCGAACTTCATTAGCTATGATTTATTTGATTGTCATGTATGCTGAGTGGAAATCACAAAATCTACCATTAGCATCTAAATTTATTCCAGTCTGAAAGCAAGAAGAATATCGAAGCTATTAGATCGTTAGAAATCAGCATTGATTTGTTATTGTTGCATTTTATCAGCATTTATGTGGAGGCATCTACATGCATGATTAGATGCTGATATGAGATGTGTTCACCGAATAATTCTTTGCCATTGATTGAGTAGAGAATTCTAGTGCATTATTAATCTTCATTGCCCGAAATATTGATATAATTCTATCCGATGGGGTATTGCGCTGTGATGTTTTGCTAAAAATCGTGATACCTTATCGAAGGTTCGGACCATAATCGGGGAGTGACCTGGCGCGAGGTCGGATCTTTGAATGGTATGTCAATAGAAGCAAGAACGTTAGAAGTCAGTCGGGGAAGATTGTTCAAGCATAATTCTACCGACGCTCGAGTCAGAAAATAGGAAAATATAGAAAGTATTGTGTGTGTTCAATACGAGTGAATTTATGAATCAATGAATAATAGAGTTCTTCGTCAGCACTTTTATTTGTCTTTGTTAGAGTCTCTCCTTATATGGTTTATTTCATCCTACCCATGTGGACATTGCCCCGATGGATGGCCAAGATATAGAATCTCCGCCGGAGTTGGGTAAGAACAATTACTTAGGCGGGCTCAGGAGGTCGACTAGTACCCTTAATCCGCCCTTAAAATGGATATCAATGAGGTCGTCCAATCGGATCCAGGATGAGCTCCAAGACGAAAGGCCGATCGTTCGGGCCTGAGATGAGCTCCCGGATTATCTGGTAGTTGGGCAATCTCTTGGGCTTTAAACCCCTTATCCTATTGTGTCTCATACTATTTCTCTGTCTTCTAACCCTTTTTAGAGTTTTATAGAGTGTGTGCACAAAGCTGGGTTATCACAATGCCAGTAGCTGTTGGTCACTTTGATTTTTAACTTATTTTTCTTTTTCAAATAAAAAGGTTGTTTTGTTGTGAAATGATGCATTAATTGTTCATGTTCTACAAAAGTTGTTTCTGGATTTATGATTGTGGAAAGATTTTTATAGAAATTGGAATTTTTAAAATTTTTGATGTAGGTAGGACTTGTAAAAAAAGTCGAATTTATAAGTTTAGGACTACAGATACTCTAATGTTACAAGTTAAATAGCACGCCCTGCATAATAATAAAATTATTTTATTTTTATGTATCATAGTGTGAGTGGCAACGTCTCCTTTTTGTTTAGTATGGTCGTGCATTTGGCTAGGGGAATAATTCTATTTTAACAGTTGTTTGCTTCAAAATTTTGTTGGCATGTTACATACGCAAGGAAAAAATTAAAATGCGACAAACAAAAAATTTAACTTATAAAATATAAAGAGACATGAATACTCAATTTATTTGATAGTTTTTATGTCGACAAATAAAATTCTACCCAAAATCTAAGATGAAATTTTAGTGGACCGAAATTCAGATCCTTTAAATAACGTGAATATTTTATCATGACATTAAGAACATGAACTTACATTTAGCTATCTCCTTTACCTATCCCCAATTTTCACTTGGGCTGGAATACTATTTTCTGGACCAACAGTAGTAATTATATATCTGTTTTGCTTTATAGTGTGAAAACATTAATCAGATGCATATGTTTTCACTTTAATAATTTTTTCAAGAAAACTTTTTGTATATAAAACTTTGATTAAATAACATATTGACATATAAATTTTTATTTATGATTCCTTATACATATATGCAAAAATAAGGTTAATTTATAATGAAATATAACTTAAATACATATTTTACCCCTCATCACCTATATGTAGAATTTATTTAAAATTATTTATATTTATTTATTACGTATTATGTTATGTCACAATTTAGGGATGTAAACGATCCAAACCAAACCAAACAGTATCAGGCTTCAGTTTGGTTTCCAGCTCGGGAAAAGCTCGAGCTCGACTCGTTAAAAGCTCGTTTAGCATGTTAATCAAGCCAGGCTCGAGCTCGGCTCGTTAAAAGCTCGTTTAGCATGTTTAACTAGCCTGGCTTGAGCTCGGCTCGTTAAAAGCTCGTAAAGCATAAAATTGAGCTCGAGTTTGAGCTTGATTCGAGCTTGTTAAAAATTAAATATATCTGTAAACTACTTTTAAATCAGACATAAAAATGTAAATTCATTCATAAATAACCAAAACGACACAAATAAGATCTAAAAAACATAAATCAATATATTATTGAGCATTCCAAGATAATACATCTAGAATATACATCATACACTGTTATCACCATATAAATAACAATGAAATAATTTCACCCTCTTTAATACCTCAACTAAGTATGGTGAGAAAGTAAGGAGGACTTCAAAGAATCCATTAAAATCAGGAATTACAAAATCATCTCCAATAACAACTAGTCAAGTATCCTGCAAAATTCATAATAACATTAGTACTAATATTTTTATTTGTCATGTGTTCAATTCCTTCCATTGACATTAGTACTAATATTTTTATTTGTCAACTCAACAAATGAGTCAAACTCAAGCTTATGAGCCACCTAAACGAGACGAGCTCGAGCTCGCGAGCCTATTATCAAACATGTTTGCGCGCTCACGAGCTGAATATCTTTAGGCTTGAGCTTGGTTTGATTAATTTTTCGAGCTTGAGCTTGGCTTGATATGATTAACAAACAAACTCAAACGAGTTTTTTATCAAATCGAGTTTCGAATAGCTCGCAAACGATTTGGTTCATTTACATCCCTAGTCACATGTAATATGTAAATAATTAAAAATAATAATTTGATCTTGGATAGCATTAATTGTTCTTCTAAAAGAGTGTGATGCACACGTTGCCAGTTGTTCTACTACCGTGAGACATAAGTTTTGTTAAAAGTGACCAGCATTTGAATATTTGATATTACGTTGTATAAACTTATCTATGCTTGGGAAAATGTTCATATAAATTCTAATTATGATAAATATATATATATATATAGTTAATTGAAAATTTCATGAAATCTAATAAAAATTAAATAACAAAATCATGGTTGGTTTGGAAATTGATTTTAAAAAATTCTAATAATGAAAAATAAATATTAATTTATTTTCTCTGTTTTTCAATTACTTTACGAATGATCACCATGTTTTTTATGGCAAAAATATTTAAATAAATAGTCATTATAATAAAAATATAAGTTATTAAACTGAAAATTTTAAGGTAAAAAATAAATTGAATTGAAAACTGACTTAAAAATTTTAAGTAAATAAAATTATCTCAAAATTTATACTCGTTTGTAACGTAATTTATCTACATATTTTATATGTGCATACTATTTAAACAAACAGTAAATATGATATAAAAAATTATTTTTATTAAAATTGATGGAAAAAATGATTTACCAGGAAACTGATTTAAAAAAATAAAAAAGTATCATCAGTTTAGTTATTCAAAATTATTTATATATTTATGTAATATAATATCATATATAATATTTAAAATAGTAATTTAGTTAGATTTTATTGAAAATTGACAAGATATATAATTGAGTTCTATCAACAAAATTCCATACGAACTAATGAAAAAGTGATGCACCAAAAAAAAAAAAAAAAGAAGAAGAAGAAGTTCTGCTCATGTTTTTGTTCTACTGTAATCGAGAAAGTGAAACAAAACAGCACTTTACTGACTCAATCATGCATGCATCTCTTCTCAATAATTCATATATCCCTTTCAAATTACTTTGGATGTTTCTTATTATATAAAAATTATGTAATATTATTTTTGGATAATAATAATAATATAGTATGAGAACCATTCAATCACGAACTTATTGAATAATAATAATAAATTAGTATGGGGAAGAAGCATTCAATTATGAGCTGGGACACACACACACACACACACACACACGCGTACACGTACACCGGCCATTTGTTGACATTAACAGTCGGATGATTCAATTATTGTACGCACTTTACAACGTGGCTGTGGTTTTTGTGTTTAATTTGTCAATACGAGGGCCTCATCATTCAAACGTAGATAGACGAGTAGGCAGGCGAAGCACAGTTCGTGAAAATGGGAAAGTGAATGCCAATAAATACGTGAGCAATCGTTTTGCGCCAAAATCAACCAGACGTCTGCTCCAGAGCTGTGGTTTATTTATTATATTATACTCGTACAAAACGTGTCTTCCGAATTCATCATAAACACTTTGGTCAAATATTTGTATACTGAAATGAAAAGGAATGGTATGTTTATCCCATCCAAAAAAAATTAATTTTTTTTGGATAATTTCTTAATTAAATTTCTAAATAATAGCTACTAAAAAATGTTTGTTATTATTGAAAATAAATAAAATTATAAATATTGATACTCTATTAACTATTATAAAACTATTGTTCTTCGAGCCAATTCAATATGTTTATTTAAATAATTAATATTTTTAAAAAATACATAATAATAATTAAAGGATCGTGTGCTGGTGTCTTTGAAGACATTTCAAACAAGATATTCTCCAATGAGCTATAATAGCTCGTGTTCTAAGAATGTTAATACCAATGAATTAAATCGAGTTTGGTTAAAAACAAAGCGGAAGAGACTCGAAGTAATCCTTCGTGAAGAAGACTGTCAAATTAGAAAACATTTTAACTTGTGAAAACTGAATAACTGAAAAGCAGGGGATCAGTTGTCGCATGTATCAGTTCGGCTATGGTAAGAACTGAACTGACGGATGCTCTAACTGATCAAGTTAGTTTGATAACAACGGCTAATCAGTTAGATACACAAGATATGTTTATGGATGTTCGGAGACTTCAACTACTCCTACATCACCCCTTCTACCACATCGGGTAGGATCCACTAGAAGACTTTGATTTATACAACTACTTGTACAAACCCACCCAGCCTAAGACTTACCCACTGCTTAACTGAACTCCTAGTCTAGACTGAAGGCAGCACCTTCCAGCCAATACTTCTTTAACGTCTAGGTGAGAAAGACTACATGCACAAGTTTAACGTCTTTGTGCAAGACTGTAGTTCAGTGGTGGTGGAGTGTGTTCATGTGTGAGCTGAACAAATGATGTTCTCACATACTGAGGGAAGTAAGCTTCTGAACTAAACTGATATGACTAGGAATAGTTCCCTTTAGGTTGAATGCTTCTTTAAAGCTAAAAGGCAAATAAGCGTGTCCTTTCTCTTTCCACACACTTTCTTGTTCTATTTTGTTTCTCTCTTGTTTTCGCCTCCATTGACCTTCTTTATATATAGGCGGGAAACTGAACGTACAGTGGGACTCAATTATTATATCCGTTGAATCTTAAATTCGTTTCTTGGACTCTGTGTCTCGACTTTTCGACTGCCTTTCTGAACTGTTTGTCTTTAATGCTCTGATGCAACGTTCATTATTGTCCTTTGACTGGACAATTGCTTTGTACCTTTGTGTATAGCTGGAATCAACTGAATGAGTTTATATTCAGTCTGCAACTGAAAGATTCTGACGCTCCGAACTAATCAGCTGATCTTCGGTTGGGCTGGTGAAATCAGTTGACTCGTCAGTCGAACTGATTTCAGTCTCGTTCAGTTGGACTGATCAGCTGGGTTTCTTCATCAGTGGAACACTCTTTCGGCTGGCCGAGCTTCTGAGGTTCTCCTGCTGAATCACCTATCAACTGGACAATCAGCTGAACTGCTCATATGACATATCAGTTTGTCTGATTCAGTTTATGCGATCAGTTAGTTCTTCAGTTAGCGATTCAAACACCTCGTAACTGATCCTAACTTCTGTACACTAAGGTAAAACATTAGTAACACAAGATAACAAGTTTTGTTTACATCAAAATTAAGATTAAGAACTTGAAAAATTCCAACAATAATTTTCAATAGTAATAAATAATCAAATTTAAAACAATTTTATTCAACTTAAATAACATTTTGTATAAAAAAAATATATCAATTTTGTTTTTGACAATATGTCAAATAAAAAAAAAACAAACAATAAAATTATTTGTACTTGAAAATAAATAATAAGTTTGTTAAAATATTTATAATTAATGTACATTTATAAAAATTTAATATATTTAATTTCTTATGAATATCTTATATATGTATGTTGATAAACTTCTAAAATTATGTATCAACCATGTGCGCGCGCGCACACATATATAAGTTAATGAAAAAATATCATATACAAGAATTTTGAATTATAATCAAAATCAAGATATAGATTAACTAAAATTATAAAAAATAATTAAACATCAAATTTTATATAATAATTAATAAAAAAATAAATTTTACTAATACAAAATATTTATTATTTTCAATTTATAGGTCAATAAAATATTATATTTTTTTGTTATGTGGTGTAATACTTTTTTAATAAATATAATTTTAAATTTTACGAGTTTTTGTAACTGGAACTTCAAAAATAAAATGAACGATGTTAATAATTTTGATTTAAACTATTGTTAGCAATAAAAAAATGTTTTTAAAATGTACAAATAAAAGGAAAAATACGTAGATGAGAAAATAATGAAAATTTTACTGTTTGTATTGAGTATGTGAGTTTGAGATATTTTCAAATTAATTGTATATCAAAATCGTTAGGTTGAATCAAAGACATTTTTTGACATTTTATTATGGTGCCTTACAATTTGATTCTTGTACTTAATGGATTCAATGTAGTCTATTGATTTTTTGAATATCTATATATTTTTGTAGAGTTTTTAAATATCAAATTTGAATATCACATGACTTTTTAAAATTCTACAAAAATTTATATTGAATATCACTAAAATTTTATACAATATATAAAAATCTAAATTAAATATCACTTTTAAACTCCGTAAGAAATCATTAAAAGATCTAAAGCCAGTATACACCCTTAATGTCATTTCAATAAGGAACTGACATGCGAAATTACCGGTCAATTCTCTTGTACCAAACATGACGTACAAATTATTATAGACAACTGTTTCTTTGTTTATTTTCATTTAATTATTTCCTGACTCACTTCATTAATCATTAGATTAGATTAATTTGTCGATTGCTTAATTTCAAGTAAAAGAATCTTTTGTTGCTTTTCAATGTAAATTATATTATTGATTTCGCGCCGTAAAGGTTTGTGGTGTTTGGATGGAACATTTTGTAAAACGAACATAATTAAGTTAGGTTTTCCAAAATAACAGCAAACAAGAAAATAATTAATAATATTTCTTTAAAATAATTCATCAGTTTGATTTATTATATATATAATATAACTTCTTTGTAATAATATCAACATTTCTCATGGTTTGTTTGTTCGTTTTTCAGAATAAAAACCTCAAAACAAACATGACATGTATGCTAATCAAATTAAAAAGTAAAATCTCGATGGAATATAATAAATACCAGGGAAAATTAATTTACAAGGAACCTGGCAATGCATATTTTGTCCTATTATTGAATAAAATACTCAGATAAAAATTAAAATTCTCTATTATTGAATATTATTATTATATACAAATATTTGACGTACTAATGAGTGGGAATTACTCTACTCGCCGGAGATATGCTCTTCCGAGTGATGGACTAAATCACTCAGCCGTGGCTTCAATCTCTCGTTCCAAACATCCCCTTCAAAGCCACCTCTCGTGATATCTACCACCACCAGCTCCGCCGTCAACCGGTTCACCCCCACCGTTAATTCACAACAACCATTATTCTTCCCCTGCAGCTTCAAAACCATCCCATTCTTCACCACACACATCCCCTCCTCGTCCGCCAACTCCGAGATTCTCAGGATAATCCTCTCCGGTGTTTCGGCCGACACAAACATCTCTGAACTAACGGGATCCCCGATTCCACTGAACAAGCCCGATAGAACAGTACCGGAGGAGTAGGAGATTAAATCGAAGGCGTTCAAGAAGCGGGCTTCTTCTCCAGGTTCCTTGAGCTCGAACGTCTCTGTCACTACCGCAGGTTTAATCTGCTTGTCCCCCTTTTGAAACCAAGGATCCAGCAATATCTCGTCGACCGTGATTCTGGTGCTGGGGTTGGGGTCGAGGATACGGGACAAGAACCGCTTCAGCTCGGGTGAGGTCCATTTTGGACAACGGAAATCGCCCTTGTAGATCTTTCTATACATGGCCATTAGATTGGTGTCGTTGAAAGGCAAGTAACCAGCATTCAACACGAACAGAATAACTCCGCAGGACCACACATCAATCTTCGCACCATCGTAGCCATGTTTCGCGAGGATCTCAGGTGCAACGTACGCCGGGGTCCCGCATAACGTGTGGAGCAAACCGTCGGGCCGAATCTGATCGGTAACGGCGCTGAGCCCGAAATCAGTTATCTTCAGCTCCCAATTGTCGTCCAGCAATAGATTCTCGGGCTTTAAATCTCGGTGATAGACTCCCCGCGAGTGGCAGTAACGGACAGCGGAGATCAACTGCTGGAAATATTTGCGGCTAAGATCCTCGCTGAATCTGCCATTTGCAACCTTGGTAAACAGCTCGCCTCCTTTGGCGAATTCCATGACGAAGTAGATCTTGGTCTTTGTGGCGAGTACCTCGAGGAGGCGCACGATGTGGGTATTGTCCAGCTTGTGCATGATAGAAATCTCCCGCTTAATGTGCGCCATGAGGTTTTTCCTCATGACGCGTTGTTTGCTGATAGCTTTGATGGCGACGCTCTGACCGGTGCGCAGGTCGCGGCCGTGATAGACTTTGGCGAAGGCCCCGCAGCCAAGGAGTTTGCCGAGTTCATATTTCTTGAAGAGATTGATGCTAATCTCCTCTCCGGCGGTGTCCTGTTGAATTGAAATTCCTTCTACCATAATTGGAGAGACAATGAATTCCACTATCTTCTTGTATATCCGCCTGTCTTGCACTTATTGCATATTCGTTCCAAAAGGGACGGAACAACAGATGAAACGCGAGGAATCAAATACAGATTTGTTTTGAATTTTTGCAGAAATCGTGTATTAAAAAATAACAAGCCTTCATAGGATGAAAATCAACAGAATTATTCATAATTTATCGGGATGGTGATTGGAAAAAAAAAAAAAAAGGAAGAAAGAAGAAGGTAGGAGGGGAAGAGGAAAACGAAGGAGAGATGCTTAAAAGAGGTTCAAGAGAGACAGGAAGAGAATAAAGAAGAGGCGTAGGATAATATGAATTGTGGCGAATACAAGGATCGTTATTTATATTTATTAAGGGACTCTTTTCCAAAGCGATTTTAAATTTTTATTTAGATAAAGATAATGTTATTATATTAAATATATATCAGAACTAAAGTTTTAAAATTTAAACCTGTCAATATAAAATGTTCCGTAAGAACTAGGTGGTTGTTTTTTTAAATTTATGGTATAAACACAATATGATATAGAATTTTTATTTAAAATGTAATTTTGACCCAAAAAAAATTTATTGACCGGATTAAGAAAGATAATATGTATGATAAGATATTTAAAAAAGATTGAAGAGATAGGTTAGAGATAAGAAAAAGGCTTAGGATAAGATACAACAGTAATTTTTCTGTAAGACGATATCACTAATCTTTATATGTGAGATGAATCAATCCAATCGATATTCACAATAAAAAGTAATACTCTTAGCATAAAAAATAATAATTTTTATGTCGAAGTGATATTTATGTATGTAGCGTCGTGTAAGTCATAAAAAAAAGACTTATGTTGGCAAAATATTCAAACTCAATCCTTACATTAAAACACAAAATAGTCATCAAATGGTTGTAAATTGGTTATATGTGTTTTTTCACGTCGTCCAATACAATGCATTGTATGAAAATTAAAAAAAAAAAAAAAGAAAGAAAAACCGACGTAGCCTATATTGTATCCATCATATCAACTTTTGGTGTGCAAAAGTGAGGAAAAAGCATTGTTTTGGCGGAAAAATAGTGAAAAGTGCATTATTTTAGATAAAATTTGAAGTTAAATTTTTGTTTTTTCTATAAAAATTTTTTTTTGGATTTTTTTTGTTACAGTTAGTTTATAGATATTTATTTAATCTAATAATATACTTTTTTTAAAAAAAAAAAAAAACTTAAAGACACCAAAATATTTATTTGTGATTTAAAAACAACTTTTTACCCAACATTAACGATCATGAAAATTAATGTGTTTATTCTTTAAATTTACATGTTTATGTTATGAAGATATTTAAAAGAATCAAAACTCTGTACTCAAACTTACAAATAAATAATCGATTTGACCAAACGTGAGAAAGGTGCGAATTAAGAATTCTTTTGTTTAAGAAAGCAGATTTGTCGCTTAAATTTGTTATACAAAGTCGATCGTTCGTCGTCCCACTACAAACATCCACGCTCAGATATCAAAAAGATTCTCGATCTCAATAATAGTAGTTTGCTTATCATTCACAACTGACAACTCAACGGCATACATAAAATATTCTCTGTGGATCTTAGTCTTCGGATCACCATCTGTCTTCAGTTCTATAGCTGGAACTTACTTTCATCTCACGGATAATATATAAAATCAATTTCAACTCTTCATACAAAATCGTATCTTGAAATTCGAACAATGTATACTCAATTCCTAATCCAGAAATATTTATATAAATCGGATCTTTTTGACTTTCAAACTTGGAAATTGTCGTCGTTTAAACTAAATCCCATATTTTGAAAACCTTATTCCCACATTAAACTCAAATCTCTCATCAAATCTAAGACTCCAAATTCATTTAGCGATAAAATTTTTCAGCCATTTCTTTGTTATTAAATCCTCCATGCTTTATATTCTGACAAAAATCTTTGTGAATTTTCAAATGCCATTATAAGATTCTTTTCACGAATAACTCCATCAAATCTTGTAGCACATCCTAAAAAAAAAACCTGTAGCACATTGTTTTATTTTTATAAAAATTAAACTGAATAAAAATAAAAATAAAAAATCCACGAAAAATAGAAACCTAACAAATATATATAAAAATTGTAATGGAATCTGGTGTTTATTTGCGCAATCCAGATGCATTGGTCCACATCAGGCAATTGCTGTGGTTTCCACGAAATTTCTCTTCTCAAGTAAAACAAAAGGCAGAGTTTTCACACTTCGACAAAACCACATGCATAAATACGAGTTGTGGCCCATTTTATTTGCTTCAAATTAATTCAGAAATATATATATATATATATATATATATATATATATATATATATAGTCCTGGAAGCAATAAATATATACAAGGGAAGATATTATTGCTTCCAGGACAAGCCTCTTTTTTAAAAAAAAAAAAACTTAAACGTTACAATATGAATTCCCTTTTTGTTTTTGTCTTAACTCTGCATATTAAGTTCTTACGTTTGGAGCTACACATATGCTGCATTTTCAATAATATTAGAAGAATTACATTACGGTTAAATGATTGTATATTTAGTTCCCATTTCAAGTTCACATTATTTCAAATATGAACAATATTGGAATATGCACGTGCAGCGACCGACCCTATGAAAAAAATATGTCTGTTGGACAAATGTTGACAGGCTTGCTAATTAATTTGTATTTCCCAAAGCTCGGTGTTTCAATATGAGAATATTTATACGCGTGATGTAACTACGTACACTTGGAAGGAAAACAATTGATACACACAAACTTCTTCTTCTTCTTTTTTTTTAATATGTTTTGTAGCAAAAGAAACATGAGAGCTTAACGCATGTGTCCACAAGGGTGCAAACGAGTCAAACTACTCGTGAACGACTTAATAAAAACTCGATTTAGCTTGATTTGATCGAGCTCGGGTAGCTCAAATCTTCACTCGAGCCATGCACTTGAAATAGCCATGTATCGAATGAACAAATTTGAATAAACTGTAAAAATTACTTCATTTGTTGTGTATGAATATCGATTGCATTGCTGTCTCCACAGAATCTGCATTGAAAACGGATTGAGATGGGTGGGAAGTAAATATCCACACATGCATGTTTATATATGCGATCTCTAAAGGAAAAGATATTAGTTTCAAATTAATACCCATGCCAGTTTACTTCAATAAAACGTCATCGCGCTTCTTTGGAAAAACTTCAATCAGCAATTAAATAAGGAGAAGGTGTACCACATAATCCGATTTGAAGAATCAGAACCATACAATATTCTATTATAAAATTGTTGCCCATTTCCCAGAACCATCGGCCGCAACCTACCTACTGTTAGGTATGAAATACATGAATATGCAGGTCTGATCGGGCATCGTTCACCAATTAATTTCATAATTTTAATTAATATATATGAGAATATAATTTTTGAAACCTTATAAATTTTGTTCAAACCGGTGGACGTTCACATCACACCATTCAATTGCGTATGTTAGTTTTAGAGGAAAATATCCTAAAACCAAATGAATATATTTCCTACTCAAATAATCATACCGATACATTTTTCTCTGAGAACTCAATTTTGTAATTTCCTTGCAGAAATACAGTCCGTCAATCTTGAGTAATTTTTCTCAAATATCATTGTTGGGATCGTGCAAGAGTTTAGGAAAAAAGTATTTGTCAAATCTCTCAGTTTGACATCTTGCACTCATATTTCATCATGTCCAATTTTCATTTTGACTTTATTTGAGTATGTTAGAAATACAACAACAAATTTTAATATATATCATCAAAATCAAGAATGCTAGCATTTCGTAACCCGACACCATTGGTTTATTTAATAATAAATAAACCATCTATGTTAATTACATAAACTCTATTATTATAAATGACTAAATTTACAGAAATCTAAACTCAAAATTTTCTTGAATAAAATTATTCGATGAATCCAACTTTTACTTTTATTCTTCACTCAATATCAATATGTTTAGTTTCTTTTTGCACGCTACATCATTAATTGTATATGTACATACCGAATTTTTTATTATAATTTAACGACTCACTTTTAATAACATAATCCTCATTTATCTGCACATCTAATAACTAAATATATCATTCATAAGTGCAAAGGTGTACTAAGCGATAACATCTTTTTTTTTTTTTTGTCGTTGATTGATCACTTTTTTTTTTTACATGAATTGATATGTGAATATATAAATATGCAAAAACACACACACACACACACACACTTTGGAGAAATTGATGAGTCATCAACATTGATTTCGAAACATTAATTAAAATATGAATATTTGATTGGGTTAGAATGTTCAGTGGCATTTTATCTCTACCAAAAGGCAGTGGTGAGTGACGTTGAGAGTTGAGACGGGGCTATTATCTTCGATTCGTAGCATCCACAAATAATATACATTTTAAAAAAAGAATTATTTAACCAAATACAATATACACGTATCTTGTTAATACTGAATTTAAAAAGATTTCCATAACATATATTTATTTTTTTTATGTGCCATTTTTTTTTTACTTGATCCTGTAATTTTTTCCCCACAATAACCATTCTTTTTTAACAAATTCTATTAATCTTAAATAAAAAGTTTACTTTAACCTCATTAATAATATATTTTAAACAAAATTTTTTTTTGTGTATATATAATAAAATTACAAAATAATTTCAATTTTCCTCTACTAAAAGGGTTTGTTTATATTTGTTACACTGATAAAAACTAAAACTTCAGTATACATTGAAGAAGCCAATGGCCCAAAAGCGGCATGAAATGTGATTGGCAGCAGAAAAGGCCATCTAAGGGTCCATTTGTTTGGGATTGCCTTTGCTTTCTTTACATACATATACAAAATTAGATCAATTTCTTATCGAGGAACATATTGTACATAACAAAATACATACTTGGATAATTTCTCTTTATATATTGAGCGAAGGATTGAATCTGACAGATATCTTCTAAACAGAATAGATGTTATGTCATCGAGTCAGGAAGCTTTTGATAGATAAATTTTTTAATTTAATATAAATATACATACATATACGCAAATGGAAGCGAAAAGAAATCAAAAAATATAATATATGTGTGGCGCATTGATTTAAATAATATTTAAGTTGGAAAAATATATATAGTTTTGTTTGAAATGAATGTCAATGGGGCAGCGTGTTGCGGGTTATTTATGGAAGCAGTTGCAACAAACCCTTAAATACAGAGGGTTTTGGATGTGCCAAAAATAAATATTGTCCACAGTTGGCTTTGCCATCTATCGATAATTAATCTTCTTGCCGGTTTCTTATATATATATATATAATTGATGAAAAGTGCATTTGTTAATTGTCCCACATCGGTTGGCTTAATAACTTGGGAGTTGTATATATGGGTTTGGACAATTCTTCCCCCTTAAACTAGCTTTTGGGGTTGAGTTAGGTGCAAGTTTCATTCTTGACAGCATTAATATTAGACAGATGGATTGCCGCATAGAATCATGCACGTGTTCGTTTACAAGTATATGAAGCCAGACTGTCCGAGTCAATATGATTGTAAATTTGATGATCTATACTATCAAAATCGAGTTTTAATATGTAATTTTCAATTTGTGACAAATATTGTTCTTTTTCATCATGGATGTCAATGTGACATTATAGGCATGAACATTGAATTAAAAAATGTGTTATATCTGAATTTTTGATAAACATTGGAAAAAAATCACAAAAAAGCATATTTAATATAATACAAGCGATCAAAAAAATTAATGATGAACTCAAAGCATAAGATTGGGAGCAATTTTTATTTGTTTGTGAAATTGAAAATAGCTATGCATGGTAGTTTAATTTGGATAGAAAATTGATTAAAAAAATTAAAAGATGTTTAAATTCATTTATTTTTTAAGTAAATATATATGACGATATTTTATTATATTGAAAAATTAATTATCGTAAGGTGTTTAACTTTAATATAATTTAATATAATATAATATAATATAATATAATATATACGTTGTGCGTGTCAGCCATGCGAGAAAGTAACGACTGCTGAAAATCACGTTATGAGTATAATATTACGGTAACCAGTTGACGTAGCAGCCCGTAGAAACTTTCTAACTTAGTTTCATTGTTCCAAAACGTGTTGCCGCCACCCAAATTAGACTTAATCAAGTGTTTAATTGTTATTTAATTATGAAATGGTAAAATACTAAAATAGATATTTTTAAGTTTTTATTGATTATATTTTGTCTTCTTCTGCGTAAATATTAATTGACCAAACAAGATATCCGTATCACAAAATACGACCCGTGAGATCATCTCATACAAGTTTTTGTCCAATTATTGAAATTTATGTAAAGTCATCACGTATTAAGGTACTCTATCAACTTTAAAATGTAATATTTCTGATTTTTTAACGAAATAATCTCTTCATTCGATAAAAAAAAATGCCATAAAAACTTATTATAATAAATTATCGCTATTGTATAAATATATATCATCTCATCCAACTTTTTAAAGTTTCTAAACTATTTCTTTGTCCTTATCCATATTTTTTTATTATATAAAGAATTTAGAATATTTTTTTAAAAAAATTAAATGAATTGAAAATTATATGTTGGTGAATAATTGCCATCATATTTGTTGTATAAGGCCATGATGAGTATTATCCAAATTGCTAATAATTAATTGGAAAAGTGCGAGAAACAGACCCTTTCACGGAATATTTCATCCTACCTCATGGGTACTGTTTCATGAGAAGATCAAAGGCTCAAATTTAACCACATATATGCGGGGTCCACCAATTCATATGCGGGGTCCATCAATTTTTTTAAAATCAACTGCCCAAATCTTGTGGGAGCACTGCCCCATAGATAGCATCGACAGAACCCATTTCACCACCATATATACCCCACTGCCAACTCATCGAACATATCCCAAACCAAACACGGTCAAAAATAAGAAACAATGATTTGTCGTCATAAACAAACCAAAAGTGGTTTTTATATTTTGCCTAATTAAACAGCCGGCAAGTCCGAAGCGGTTTCAGATTTATAATAATAATAAATCAATTATTTTTTTCAATAAATATAATTGATAATGAATTTCAAATCTCGATTATTTGTATTTTGAATCATTTTAGGTTGTGGTTGGATTAGAAAAATTGATTTGGACTGAAGAATTTGAATTAAAAGAGATTTGAAAAATAGATTTGAAATGATGTTTTCATTATATTATTTTTAACTTTCATTCAATATAAATTTATTCAAACCATTAAAGAAATTTAAAATTTTTAGATCTTAAATTCATATTTCAAAATCTTTCTTTCCAATGCAACCTTGAATATTTTGTTCAGGCAACGAGAATTTCTCAACCTGCAATACTCACGCCTTCTATGTTAGACGTTTAATATCTATATCATTAATTAATATCAATATTTTACTCAATCAATTAGTTATATTTTTAATTAGTAATCAATTAATAGAGGAAAAGGCATCCGAACAAATGTTTTTCTTTACAATTGTTGACAGCTCATTCGTTTGATTCTTGCAATTTCTTTCGCTTACAAGAGAATCAGCTCTTTTGCTTCCCGATTCTTTCTTTTCTCTTTTGTAAATTCGTTCATTTCCCTATCAGTCGCGGATGGCGGTGTCGCAGGATAACTTCCCGGCCAGAAAACGGCGGCCCTCGGCGGGCGCGTTCGTCTCGCCCGGTTACTCCGATCAGAAGCTTCTCCGCTCGCTCTTTCTTCTCTCTCAGGAAGTCTCATCTCTCCAGCCCCTCAAAGTCCTCCTCAACACAAGCTCCGCCTCCGTTATCAGAAAATCTCGACTCATTTCCATCGTTTTTGAGGACCTTGTTTCTACTCATGTAAATATTCTCTCTCCTTCTGCTGCTTTGTGCTTCGAGGAATTGTATATCGTTCTGCAACGGATGAAAATATTGGTCGAGGATTGCTCCAGCTGCAGCAAGATGTGGTTGCTGACGCAAATTCACTCCATATCCATTTCTTTTCATCAATTGATAACTGAATTCTCCACGCTTCTCGATATTTTCCCTTCCAAAGAGATGAAATTGAACGAGGATGTCCAAGAATTGCTCGATTTGATCACAAAACAGTGTTCAGATCAAGCAGCAGATTGTGTGGATTGCGGCGCTGAAGATCTTAGAGCCGAGGTTCTGAACATGCTGGAAAATATCAAAAAAGAGATCGTTCCGGATTATCGCAACCTCTCCGAGATTTTCAAAGCATTGAACTTGAACGACTCCACAAGTTGCAGCAACGAAATCGAGAACCTCGAGGATGAAGTTCAGAACCAAAGGGGACGACAAGTCAAAGGCGGACGTTATCGCGTTGATAGGACTCGTACGCTACGCAAAGTGCGTCTTGTACGGCGCCTCGACGCCGAGAAACAGCCGGATGCGGCGGCAGGCCACGGGCGAGGTGAATATCCCGGCGGATTTCAGGTGCCCGATCTCTCTGGATTTGATGAGGGATCCGGTCGTGGTGTCCACAGGGCAGACTTACGATAGGGCCTCGATATGCCAGTGGATCGAATCAGGACACGACACGTGTCCAAAGACAGGTCAGACCCTCACCCACACCCAGCTCATCCCCAATTTAGCTTTGAAGAATTTGATAGCGATGTGGTGCCGGGACCAGAGGATCCCGTTTGAGTCAACAGAGAATATCAACGCCACGCCTAACGGCGTCTTCCTCAACAAAACCGCGTTGGAGGCTGTTAAGATGACTGTTTCCTTTCTGGTCAACAACTTAACGGCGTCACAGACGACGGAGTCAATCAATCGCGTGGTTCACGAGTTGCGTGTATTGGCCAAGACCGACTCGGATAGTCGGGCATGCATTGCCGAAGCTGGAGCCCTCCCTCTGCTGGTCTTGTTGTTGGGCTCGGAGCATCCTAACCTGCAAGTCAACACCATTACTACGATTCTGAACCTCTCTATACTGGAGGCGAACAAAACGAGGATCATGGAGACCGACGGACTCCTCAACGGTGTGATAGAGGTGTTGAGGTCTGGTGCCACATGGGAGGCCAAGGGGAATGCGGCGGCAACTATTTTCAGCTTGACTGGCGTGCATGCGCATCGGAAGAAGCTGGGGAAGAAGACAAGGGTTGTGAAGTCCCTGCTCGATTTGGCCAGATTGGGTCCGACTTCTCCTAAGAGGGATGCCATGATGGCTATCTTGAATTTGGCGGCAGATAGGGAGGCGGTTGGCAAGTTGATTGAGGGAGGAGTGGTGGATATAATGGGAGGAGAGCAGCCGGAGTCGCTGTTGGAAACGGCGGTGGCAGTGCTCGAGGTGGTGATGAAGAGGGGCGGATTGCTGGCGGTGGCTGCGGCTTACCATGGAAACTTGGTGAAAAGGTTGACGACAGTGTTGAGAGAAGGGTCAGATAGAGCCAGAGAAAGTGCTGCGGCTACACTTGTGATTATTTGCAGGAGAGGGGGGTCAGAGATGGTGGCGGAGGTGGCGGCCATTTCGGGAATAGAGAGGGTTGTTTGGGAAATAATGGGGAGTGGAACGGAGCGAGGAAGAAGAAAGGCAGCTACTTTGTTGAGGGTTCTACGGCGGTGGGCGGCTGGACTGGTCGGAGAGCAACTCAACAATCAACAGCACTCTACAATTGTGGATACGAATTTAACAAGGATAGTGGTGCCAGCATAAAATTTCACTGTACTTTTCCGTTTTTGTTTTTTTAAAAAATATAGTTTTAGATTGAAACATTCATTATTTCTTCCAAGTTCATTTACCAAATGAAATTCTTTATTGAATTTGTGATTGTTTTGAATCCAGCAGTGTAAACCAACTTCAAGTTGCTATCATGATGTAATCAGATAATCAAAAGTAGCTTCTTTGCCCGTAAAGGCTCCTCCTTTGAAATTGCATTAGTACAACAAAACAAATCCGAATAAAAGGAGAAATGCCACAGTTCAGATCCTCATCAGAGAACGAAATGGGAACTCTTTGCTAATATTTTTGGAGTTTTCTTATGTTTCTAGTTTAGATGGTATTGGTTGGGCATGAGTATTTTATATTTTGTGATATGGAGGGCAAGAAATTCTAAACAACATGGATCAAGTTCAACAGTCGAGTGTTGATCGGTTAGAGAAAAAAATATCCCTAAATTTTTGAAGTCATGAGAATCTGAAAGTCCGGCCAGCTCGGAATTGCTCAAGTGTATATATATCAAGAAGTTAGGAAATCACTAGTGAGACAAATGATAATTCCGTGGTGCATAATTTGATGGACTACTCGAACAGGAAGAGAAGACAAATTGTGCAAAAAGAATTTTGCAGAATTAGGAAAAAGATCACCTTAAAAGATTATAATTCCCCACAAAGATCTCTCGGCCGTTTGACAAGGAGGATTCCCTAATATTCTCATTTTTGGAAGAGATATTGGGTTTGAGTCTCATTTATGTGGGTGTATGTCTACTTATTAGGAGTTGGTTGTAATTGGTTATTTGATGGCATTTTTGAATAATTTGTGATGAATGGTACTCTATTAGTCGGTTGGTATACAAATATTGAACATGGTAAATGTAACAACTAAAAAAATTGATGTTCGTTAATTCTAAAAATGTAGGTTTTTTTTTTCCCTAAAAAAATAGTCAATGTAAGGCTTTTTTTCCCAGTTATTTTGTTCCTTTTAAGATTGGACATTGACGGGGGATTTGATGGTTCGCGAAATCAGTTGCGAAGGGACAGTAGTTCGAGATTCACAGGGTTTGTTTTGGGTGCTAAGGCTTCCATTATAAGGTACCCAGACTCGGTTAAAGGTGCAGAGTTGACAGCTTATTAGATTCAGTATGGACTTCTGCGTGCAACATGAGTTTACCAATGTTTGCATCTTTTCGAATTCTCGTTAGATGGTTCAAACATTAACACTCCGTGTCAAGAATCTTGGACCTGATGACCTTTTAATCTTGGATTTCGGATCACTTCTGGACTCCACAAATTTCCTTCCTTAAAACACATCAGAAGGTCGGCAAATGGAGATAATCACTTCATGATATCCGCATACATTTGTATTATCATGTGGTAAAGCAACCTCCTTTCGTGTTCTCTAAACTAAACATAAGGATATATGGTTTCTTAATTTGATTAGATTGGTTACAATCATCGAGTTACTTAAAAAAAATTTCAAATCTCCAAGAAGCTTAAGAATATTCACTTAGTGAAAGAGAGAAATGGCAAGAAGAATAGAGTGAAGTGGGAGTAATACGGCCATGTACACGATTATTTACATATAGCTATGTTTGTCTTACTAACAATCCATTTTGCATTTGTTTTATATTAGTCAGTTGGTTATAAATATTTAAGTTCAGTTTGGACAAGTTATTATAAAAGTGTTTTTTACAAAAAATTTATAAAAAATTTTAAAATTTATTTTAAGAATAAATATTCGTTGAGACGACTATTCTATTAATAAAATATTTTTATAGTTTGATATTATTAAAAGTTGTTTGTATATCTTTTTATCTATTATATAAAAAGTAGGTCTCTTGTGAGATAATTTTATGAATCTTTATCTGTGAGATGGATCAACTCTACCGATTTTCACGATAAAAAGTAATACTCTTAACATAAAAATTAATATATTTTCATGGATGACTCAAATAAGAGATCCGTCTCACAAAATACGACCCGTGAAACCATCTCACACAAGTTTTTGACTTAATTGTAATTTTTCTTCTTGTTTGCGGATTGGGATTGAGATGTTTTTTCTTTTTCTTTGTACTTTCTATTTGTTCGTGATTGATTTTCTTTTCTTTTTCTTTTTTCATTTAATTCACAATTAAATGTAAAAAAATTTAAACATACAGATTCTCATTTAAAATGTTGAAAACAAAAAATCGTAATTTAAAATAATTTTGTTACAACTATCTATAAAATAAATATGAGAACTTCATAAATCACATATATAAACACCTTGTGGTGATGATTGAATTTTTATGCTGACAGTAACCCTTCAAACTCGTTGTACTAAAAAATTATATCAGCACACGGGGCATCAATATTTCTTTAGAAATAACAAAAACTCGTGTGAGATGGTCTTAAGGGTCGTATTTTGTGAGACAGATCTCTTATTTGGGTCATCCATGAAAAAATATTATTATTTTTGTTAAGAGTATTACTTTTTATTGTGAATACCGGTATGATTGACCCGTCTCACATATAATGATTCGTGAGACCGTCTTACAAGAGACATGATCTTAGAAAAAGTTGAAGGTTTATATCTAATTAAGGAAATATGCATGAGACAAAAACCTATTCATCCTTTCCAAAATCTCGTTGAAGATTTACATCTAATCTAGGTATATATGAGACACAGGTGCAAACTTATTCATCCTTTCAAGAATCCCGCTCGCTTTCCTCTTCGCCCTTGAAGTTCCTGTTTGTGAAACCTAAGTGAAAATTTCACATGCATTGTCGAACCCCCTAATCTCCCACAACTTTCTCATGGACAGCGATCCTACCCTGCAAATAGATCAGTGCATGGATTGGCATGTTGCACGAGGGTCTTCGGTGAGATTGCCCTGCAAAAAAGGTATTAAGAAAAGACGATCCTAAGAAAAAATGTTGTAGAAACAAATGAAATTGTGTAAAGGGAGTTAATCAAACCTTATGGGCATCGATCCTAAGACTGCATCACTGCAGTCAACCAAAACTGATAAACGGCAAGAGAAGCTGGGGCCAATAAATGACATCGAACCTAGAATTACCAACAAGAGAGCAATTTTTTTTAACTCATCCACCAAATTATATGCAAAATAAAAATTAAAAAAAAGATACTAATATGGGAAAATGACATTATGGAATTGAAACAATGAAGTTTAAAGATAATCGAGTTGAAAGTTAAGACCATCAATATCAAATGAACTTAATTACTTGCCACCAGAAGATTAAAAAATTAAGACAATAAGGATTTATCGACAAACATCTGAAGTGCCTAAGGAGTAAGTTATCCATGATCGGCGAACCGAAACTAGCGGAAAAAATATCGCCAAACAAGCTTAAAACTGATTTCTAGCAAGTTAACATGTAATAGATTTTTCGATTTCAGAATAGTAATGGCCCAAGGATATTCCGACTGAGGCGTGAATTGATAAATCACCGTAAAGGCCAAACTTCTGTAACAAGTTTATACCTCAATGTGATTTCGAAAGGCAATTACCTGTTTATAATATGACACACGTTTGACCAATTTTGACATGCCTTTTAATTTAAAAACACCAAAAACCATTATTATTTGTTCTTAAAAAACTGAGCTTGAAAAGCGCATTATTTAAATTATTTGCATTAAATTTTAATAAAATCTTGTCCAAACACAGAGTGTTTTTTTACTTGTAAAATACTAAATATAATTTTAAATTGTGTTTAAACATAATTTTAGGCACTTCAATTAATTTGAGCAAGCTCTTGTGATATTATATTGTGGCCTTTGAGATATTGATTGGGTTAATTGGTACGATGATGATACTGTGACGCTACAGATTCGAGATTATCTCCATTGTACTAAAACGAATCTTTCCAACATATTTATGTCGTCATTCACACACACTAGGAAACTTCTCAGGGTTATCCATCCCAAAATTGCCCAAAGTCAATCATACTTAACTTTCGAATTCTTATGTGACGAACTCCTGAAAAGAAGATACAAATTCTTGATATGTGTAGTATCTATAACATCTTTTAATCACTTTTCAACTACACAGTTTCATACTTGAACGATTTTGAAATCTTTCTCATTTTGATGTGAATTGGTTCATTCATGTTTCCTTCACCTAGAAGTCTGCTAGGAGTCGCTAATTGTCTGTGCAACCTCATGGCACCGACGATCATCCCCGCTCTCTTCGACCCCGGGGATCGGATCACTATACCCACCAGCTTCCGCTTGGTTCATCCTCGAATCACACCGTACTAAGAGATGTTGGCTCTTTTCGGGAGCTCATTACATAAAAACTCCAAAGTGAAGCGTGCTTAATTTGAGATAATTTTCAGATGGATGACCTCTTATGAGTTCCTAGAGTGCGTGTGAGTGAGGATACAAATACGCTGGTGAAACTCATCTTAATACAATAGAAAGAATCTTCGAATCTGGAAATACACTTGTTCTTTGTGATCTCTTTCCAGTTTTATCTCTAAAGTTGCAAACAAAATATCAAACTATTGTTTAACCATCGTTTTCAATTATTATTTAAGATCGTTTTAAGAATGTGCATGACTCAACAAGATTTAACATTCAAAGAGATTATAAAGAACAGGTGTTCATATGGTTTTATATATATATATATATAAATTCAAATTATTTTGTTCGATATTTCAGAATTAACTTTAATATTTTATTAGTTCAATATAATAATATATTAAATAAATATATTTCAAATTTTTATTTTTAACTTTCCAAGAACATTTTTAATTATTCGAGTAACCCTTAAAATCCCGATAATAATGATAGCCATTTGCTTTCTTAATTTGTATGGACACTTTTTCTTCATTCGTGGACCCCAAAATGTCCCACTTCTCTATTTATTCTCTCACCAATTCTTCAGCAACTCTCGAGCAAAATCAAAAGTTTCTTCCATTCTCAAATTTTATCGGGTTCCTTTTTTTATCTGGAAAGAAAGCATACTTCATATTTTTCTGCTATGGGTAATTACAGATTCAAATTATCAGACTTGATACCAAATTCCTGGCTCTACAAGCTCAAAGAGATGAACAAAACAAGAAAAAACCAGCACAAAATCCAAAACAGAAAGCACACACCACCGTCATCTTTGTCATCATCATCAACTAGCGCAGGAGTTGCAGAGCCCCAACCCCACCAATCTGATCAAAGGAAATCCTATTATTTCACAAGGTACCTCAAGAACCAAAACTTATCAGTAGAACCGCCGAGAAAGTCATCCAGAAGAAGAAGAAGAAGCACCAAGAGGAATCGGTCGCCACGGAGGCTAGTTTCTTCGTCTGTTTCTGCCGGTTGCAGCTGCCGTGCAACTATAGAATCAGTATGGACTAAGCCGCCGGAAGCCTACTCAAATTCTCTTCTAAGTCGAACTTCCACCTCGGACGACGACTCCATCTTGCCCGAATACGGCTCGGACCGCGGGCTGATGACCCCCGACACATTTGACGGCATGATTTCTTGGTCGAACTCCTGTAAATGCGGTGCTGACAACGACATGGAAAGTATCAACGACAACGACAAGAGACCCTTCCAGAATGAATTTGGCGCAGTTTCAGAGCAGAAACGTCTCCCTCCAATCATCACGAGCAAAGAAGACCCGACCATGATTCAGAGAACCTCAGCTGAATTTTCGGAGGAGAATGCGTATGGGTCCCTGTCTGTTAAGGTTGTCAAAGAAGACACTTTAACGTCCAATAGTTCCAAAGATCATCATCATCAGCCCAAGAAAAGTAGTGCGAGTCATCCAATCCGACGATATTCGCCTAATTCACCCTCAAATGGCGTCAAACTCCGCACGAATTCTCCGCGAATAGCTAACCGTCGGATTAATCTTGGCCGTAAGAGCGTGAGTTCGAATTCAAGTCCGGGTTCACGATGCAGCGTGGCGGAGAGTTTTGCTGTGATGAAATCCTCTAAAGATCCTGGGAGAGATTTCAGGGAATCAATGGTGGAGATGATCGTGGAGAATAATATCAGAGCCTCCAGCGATTTGGAAGAGCTTCTTGCTTGCTATCTGTTGTTGAATTCTAATGAATATCACGATCTCATCATCAACGTATTCAAGCAAATTTGGTTTGATTTTCTCCATCTTCGTCTCAAGAAGTAATTTTTCTTTTTTTTTTCTTTAACTTGTTGTTTAGAGGTCAATATGTAAATATCATATAATTCAATTGAATAATATATATATATATATATATATATATATATATTATATTTGCAAGATAAATTTAAAGGAACAAGTTTCTCATATATATATAAAGTTGATTTCTTTTTGCCGTTGCCGACAGGTAAACTTGGACATTAATATTGAACTTGTACCTGATTTATTTGATTTGTTAATGCATGCACCATTTCTTTAATCTTTTCTGTTTCCAAATAAATTATTCATTAGATTGTTATCAGTGGCCGGTAGGTCACGTTAATTATGTTGTCTAAAATTGCAAAAAACATTTCAGTACTATCTTTCAAAATATCTAACACCCCCATACATAAAATCATTTAATCTAAAACTTCATTTATTTTTAAATTTGACACTGAAACGCTCTATCAAAATTGAAGAGTTAAAGCTATATACATATATATCACATTAAATTCAATAATATTTCATGTATAGATGATGCCTCATCGAGAAAAATAAGCATATATATCTTTGAAAAATAAGCATATATATCTTTTATAATACTATATATATATATATATTTAAAAAAATAAAATTATGTTGATTACTTTTTTTGTTTGACAACAAAACTTTTAATTTTATTGAGATAGATCAATAGTTTCAAGATTTATTAACCATCAAAAAACTCGTCATTCATCCACATAAAAGATGAATTGTAATAAGAAGAACAATAAGCAATGTTACGAGCTACATTATTAGCCAGTCTATTCTCATGAATAAAATCCGCAACTACGGGTTCTTTTACGAGGTCTATGATTTCTGAAACACGTAGACCTGCATAACCAATATTGTCTTTCAGTCTTTATTAGAGTTCGTCACTGTTTGCACCGTCAATAAAAAATATGTTGTTACTTGAACATCATGAAACAGTTTATCATATAATATCTTGATACCTTCTTAGATGGTTTCACCTATAAAAATTTACATCACACGGGAATCTTATCTTAGTAAAATTTTAACATATATGACTTTTGATTCAAATTTCAAAATAAATGAAGTTTTTACCTCATTAATCTGTTCCGTACTTTTTACACAAGAAACAATCTATCCAACTGAATATTCCTTCTTCTTTGGATTTTATCTAAATATTCTAAAAGACTATAATATTAGCTTTTATTTTTGTTCCATATTTAATTTAGAAAATTTGGATTTCATAAATGTTTCGAAAATGTTTCAATAATATTTGGATTATCAAAAGTTGAAACAACGAGTTTTGTTTTTTTTTTGAAAATATTTTAGTATTTTCTCTTAATATTTTTTAATTAGAATGAAACGTGAATTATCAGTTTATGCACTAATATAATTAGCCTTTGCATAAAAACCAATATAAAGATTTGAAATATAAGTGTCCACTGATTTAAATTTTTATGTGTATGAAAAGAAGATATCCTTTCAAGGACAAGGTTCAATTTCAGTATTATGCAATTTCTCCAAGTACTATATATTATATATATAATATTTGAGCATGCTTTGGTTGTACATATGCTTTTAAATGATAAGATAAAGTATAGAGAAAAGCCTGTGATTGTGGGAAAAAAGGGAAAAAAACATATGCATAAAAGAAAATTTTCTATTGTGAAAAAAGATTGAGGAAGATTCAAAGTTGAATTGGTGCAAGTTTTATAGATGTAATTTTATTTGAAATTTGTGTGCTAATAATAAAGAAGCCTTTTGGACTTTGTTGTACACTTTGTGTAAAAGCTAAATGAATGGTACTGACTCTATATATATTTTACATTTTTGAATATCCAAAGTCAGTACCATTCATTATATTATATATATAAAAGTTGGAAATAAGAATAGGGCTATGGGGGCTATTATTTGAAAATTGGATGTCTTCTCTTACAGGGAAAAACGATGGATTAATTAATTCAGGTTAACTATAGATGAGAGTCTTATCGAGTTAGCTACTGTCCCAGTTATAAATGAAATTTAAGATGGTATGATTACATGTCTTCAGATCTCAAATTTATAATCTTTTGAAGGGCCCGTGGACCTAGATTCTGTGGGGATCTCGTCTGTTCCTTGTCCATCAGTTTTTTTTTTTTTTTTTAAATTTGTCATATTTTGCCACTTAATTTTCTGTTTTTTCAACATACTTTCCTGCCAACACTACACTTAAAATAGACATCTTGTACATTCTCAAACAATTTTAATAAAAAATTTGAGAAACTACTTGTCCTTTTCCAGACAACGCACAAAAGATATATGTTACACCCTTAGACCGAGGTTAGTCAATACCGACAATATTCAACAATCACATAATCTCTAAACAATAAGTCTCGTAATTCAGCATAAACCAAAACCAGTATATTTCATCATTAACTCAAAATATTCTTGTCTTACAGCGATAAATTCTAAAATGAAATAAAATGTGCGGAAACGTTGTACAACGTGAATCAAAACTTAGGAAGAACGTCATAAGCGAGAAATCTTCATATCTCGAAACTTCATCACCAACCTCGAAGCATGTCTTATTCATCGCCATCTACTTGATTTTCGTTCTTATCTAGGGAGAGATGTAAGGGGTGAGTGAGCAAGGGGGCCGATCGATTACCACAAGTACATATAAAGATAATTTAAAATCCATATTGCAAACAAATTTTCAAAACGTAGTATATCATACAAGATCAGAATCGAAATCGAAATGTGAAACATAGATTATCAGACAATTCAGAACAGAACAAATCAGAACAAACGAAAACACTGTTATTCATCTCTTTTTCCATGGTCAAATTGTCCAACATATATGTTAGTCCTCTAAGGGGTGAGACCAGAACACAGTTTTATATCCATTGATGGAGGCCGATAGAACACAGTTTTATACCCACTATAGAATTCACAATCGTCGTTTCATAACCCACTTGAATCATAACAGTGCACCACAGAGTCAGATGTATCAAACAACACTTATCGGAATTTTTGAATGAACTTAGCAGAATCAAAGAACATCGGAAATAGAATGAACATATCGTACATCGACGAGATTATTATGAAATATATAATAGAATTTGTGGGAAATGATTTGACACACATACAAGCATTTCATGAAATACTTATACATAGTTTAAATTACAAAGAAATACATATTAAAAGCCCACTTAATTGAAAGATTGTTCCAAAAATCTTGGAATGAACAAGTTGGAGTTTGAAACTGAAAAACCAGTCATCTTGAAAAAATGTTTATGACTAATTGAACCGTTGGATCGATCTAAATTTTGGATATGTTGCTCAAAACACGTGTATGTGTATTTTGAACGGTGGAGATCGGATTTGAAAATGTAAAATATTGAGTAAAACTTTCTAAAATTGGGCAGAATTTTTGGTATTCGAATTTTACAACTTTTGGAGATAAATTTTGATATTGTTTTGGTGTAATTTCACTCATTCTTTTGCCACATTTATAGACATCAATGTGACTTTATACCTTCCCCCTTCATGCCAAATATTGCATGATTTATTGCAAGTAATTTATTCTCCTCCATGCCAAAGGTTGCATGCACTACAACAAAAATGACTTTTCGCAGCGCGCAAATTCTCTTTCCGCGGCACACATTGCACGCTGCGAAGTTGCAAGCTGTTGAAAGTTCAAGATTATCTGCAGCGTACATGTGCACGCTGTTCATACTATTATCAACGGCGTGCATATGTACGCCGTTAATACAACTATCCGCAGCATGCAATGTAGCCGTTAATATTCAAAAAACACTAAATATTAGCGACGGTTTTTGACAAAACCCTCGCTAATTGGCGGCGTTTCATAACCGAAGACACCGTCGCTAAAGTAGCGATGATGTATAATCCGTCGCTAAATTAACGACGATATTTAAATTTAGCGACGGTTTCGCGACAATTGAAAAACCGTCGCTAAAGTTTGCGTAAAAATAAAAAAAAATTACTTTTATAATTTAATAAATTTTAAAAAAACTATAATACAACTATGATAAATTGACTGATGATCTTAGCTAACACTTAAAAAATTAATCAAAAATTAAAACAAAAAAATGTACCTAAATCGAAATTAAAATCGTATAAAAGAGAAAAATTTTAAGTTTTGTGAAGTGGTGTGGAGGAAATGACATGCAACAACAAACATTAGCTTTTGAATAAACGATAAACATTCAATTCTAAAAGTATTATAATATACAAAGTCACATGTTCGATTTTCACGAGTTATAAGAAGTAACTAATGTGACTTAGAGGCATATTGAAAAGACCATGTCTGTTTTGTACAAGTATGTATGACCAAGAACCAGCTTTAACTCACCCGGCCACACATATGTATAGATGACTTAGATTCTTCCAACTTGTACAATATCGGATGAACATTGAAACTGACGCTAGTTGTACTAGTGTAGATTTATTTTTACAATTTTTCAATTTCTGGTTTTAATCCCTTAAGTTTTCTAATTTTGATATATTAACTTTTAATTTTCCATCATTTTGGTTCAATTGATGATCGATCATTGGGAATACAATATTTGTTTATATTTTAATTATTATCTCCCCACTAGAGTTAATTGTTGGAACTCATGAATAAATGCAAAATTACAAATTGAATGCTGAAATTACCCAAGAAGCAAGGTATTCACAAAGTAAGAAATCTTGGAGGTGGTGTTTGTAGATTTGAGTGGGGTACTTGATGGAAACTAGTCAACTCTATACATATATCCATCGCTTTCCCAAACATTAAAACACAAAAAATATTTAGTGTTGTCGAGTGGAATCAAATAATCCCATGTCATCCTGATAATGCTCATTGCATACAAGTCTAAATTAGTTTATATATAATGCTTTTTGCCCCTTAAATCTTAAAAAAAGATTATTCTTCTTCAATTATTGTACCCTCTATCACACACAGTAACAATTGTCAAAGTATAATGATTGTGTTGCTCCAAATAATTTAATACATAATGTAAATTGTAAGGCCTTGTAAATAAAACTTTTACAATCAATTTTTTTTTTTTTTTAAAAGAACGATTTTTCTTTTTAATTAGTGTAATATTGTCTGTAGTTAAAAGCTTAGCCAAGTTGCATGGAGGAGCATTTATGGTAGCACCAGTACCCAGCTTAATTCACTGAATGAGATGAGAGATTGGGTGATGTACCCATTGCCTAACTACCAATAATAATAACTAGTCAATCTCCACATTACAATGATTGAAAAAACCAAAGTTACTTTGTGCTAAAAAAATAAAGTTCTAGTCTAAATTTGTGATGTTAAAATAATAATTCATAAGAAAACTTCAATGTTCAGGTACCACTCCACTAGCAGAAAAGTTCACTTCTAGAGAAGGTCACCTGATTTTCTGGCAAAATTTGGTGAGTTATCATCTTCTTGGTTCACCGTAATGGTCGCGAGGATATCGTGGAGTTTACTGTTCTAATTTCATGCAAATCTCGTGAAATGGTCGGGATTATATTTAAAAATAAAAAAAATTAGAAATTCTGTAAAGTATTTAATGAGAAATAAGATGTTCCATTCTGTGACAGCCAAAAAATTGGTGATATTTCAGTAAAAAAGATATTATCAGCCTAGAACTTGGCCTGGACAGCTGCCATACCGTTCGGGATTCTGCAGGAATTCGTCATGCATTACGCTATAAGAAATCATCAATCACAATAAACACGCACTCATCTAGCTAGGTAAGGAATTTCAGGGATATATTTGTAGTATTAAAACATATCTAAAAATGATTGTACGTGCTAGAGAAATTCAGGTGCTGGATTCACTGGACACAAATTAATGAAGAAGAGTTAGCTCAAAGTTAGAAGCCCAGCTGCTCTGTATGAGTTTCACGTTCACTTAAAGTTTTGGATTATTCCTAGTAAGGATTGCCACAACTTTTAGGTTAAACTCTAAAAGTGGATTTGTCATAAAAACAAAACCTTTATTACAAAATGTGTAACATTCTACATGTTTGGTGTATGCCCAACGTTGGCACGTCTAGCGAACTGAAGCAACTTTTTAAGGTTCAAACTCGAATATCACACCACACGACAAATCAAAAACAACAAAAAATCATCACACTGAGAATCTTAATGGGAATATCACCATTTGAATTCCCTCGTCCTGCTTTCCCAGCCACGGCTCCTTCCACCACGATCAACTGGCTCATGGTAACCGATATGCTCGATCGCCCCCACGGTCTTGAATGAGCGCCGCCTGCTCATCTCCTCCACCAGTGTTTGATGCAACAGTTGGGTACGCATATTCATCAGTGATTCGGCCCTCAGCATTTTCTGCCGGTGCTTGGAGCTACAATCCACCTCATTATATGTGTTCCAGTTTCTGGCCCTACTCCCAGCTTCAGGGCAAAATCTTGTGCTTTGTTGGGCCTTTTTGTGAGAGATTGATATATGATCATCCTCATTTTCTGAGCAGTACTTTATATTCGAGTAGTTATAAGAGTAAGATGAGCTGTGAGAGCTGGCATCATCATGATATTTCGACTCCTCTGCATTAAGATGACATCTAGAAGTCAGATAAACGAATATAATTCTATACTTGTAAGCTAAAGGAATGGAAACAAATGAAATTGCCATGCCTTTAAGCCAATCATGGAATGCACTTGTTGTCTCATATTGGATGGGAGGAAGACCTGGCAGGGAGACCTGGGAGGAAGATTGGGATGAGGACGAGTAAAAAGGATGGAGGGGAGTGCTATTTTCGTCACAATCATCATTATAATTGAAACTATGCTGCTCATGGATTTGAGCTGAGATGGAATCTTTCCAGGATGGGACCAACGCAGAAATTTCTTTATCAATCATATCAGCAATCTCAAATGGCTCCCAATCAGTTATCTCTAATTCCTTTACCATTTCTATGGCAACATCCAATGGAGTGTCGCTTGTAGTGTCGAACGGGAAGTTTATATTTCTAGCCAGACCTGTGAAATTCATGCCACAAAGTAGTGTTAACTTGGGAAGTATAATTCAAGGTGATTAAGCGGAATCTAAAGTTTTAATCAGAAACAGTGCAATATACCATCTTTATCCGAAATCTGTACATCGAGAAATATGGTATCATCTGCGGAATTCATAGTCCCCTCGATCGTCATGTCATTGTTCTTCGTACCAACACCCGATGGCTGTTTCAGATCCTGGGCTTTTCCGCTCACTGAAACCTTCTGAGCAGGAATCTTCATGGCTGGAAGTTCCTCTTCCTCTTCAGTTGAAAGAAAGGGATCCATTAAGAGTTGGCTCGCAGATGGTCTATCGGGAGCTTTCTCCAAGCATCTCCCAACAAATCTCTGAGCTTCCTCATCTTCAATCTGATAAAATGCACTGGGCAGCTTTCCCTATTCCCACAAGGCATAACAAGTCATGCGAGCTACCGATAAATTGACCATTTGAATCAAATCATAGCTTACCGAAGTGACTTTCTTGTAAATTTGAGCAGGGTTGGAGCACTCGCTGTATGGATAATCAGAAGTAAGCATTTCAAGAACACATAGACCGAAAGAGTAAACGTCAACCAGCTCATCATAGTCCTCTTCATATAATTCTGGTGCCATAAACTCAGGTGTACCTGATGGTTTTCATAAAAATCATATTATATATTAGTATAATTTCTTCACCAATTTAAGTTTCACTTTAAGTATAAACTGTAACGAGAAAAGACGGAAAGAATTGCCTATGACACTGTGGGCATGGTTTGATCCTTTTAGTATGGCCGCGAGCCCCAGATCACCAATCTTAACCTGACCAAGATGTCCATTCACAAAGATGTTGTCGCATTTGAGATCCCTATGAATCACTGGAGGATCATGACTGTGCAAATACTCAAGCCCCTCGAGGATCTGGCGAGCCCAATCCTTAATTGCATGAATATTCACTCGCTTATATCTCTTCCTATATCTGCATCCCAACATGTTGAAAAAGTTATTAGCTCATAAAAAGGCAGAAGACTATACTACTATATCATTTCAAAAAAAAGATTGATGCGTGATATTACTCTCTGAGGGAGCCGGATGTGAACATTTCAGTAATGAAGTTGAAAGTTCTTCGATCAACATCGATCCAGGAAGCACAAAATTTCATTATAGAGTTGTGATTGAGATTCTTGAGAAGGTGGACTTCAGAGTAAAGCCTCTGTAACTCCTCAGGTGACTTAGAAACATTATCAAGTTTCACTTGATTCCATGCTACTTCTATCCCAAGAAACTCATCGAAGCCCCTATACACGGTCTTCATTGCTCCTTTACCAAGAACATCCTTAAACTGAAAAGATTGTAAAAAAATCAGCATATGAGTGATACATAGATCCTGATCTTCAACGACAATGTTTCGAAATCATAACGATTGCTTGTGCTGGAAAAGGCTCTACACCACATAACTGAGGTATACTAATGCTTAACTTTCTAACATCTGAGTGACCGAACTTGTCATATTATATGTCAAGAACTATATATCTCTTCGTTCAGCTAATCACTTTTAGCCGTTGAGAATTCGATCGCCAAAACTTGCTTAATTTGGAGTATAAAAAGGTCTATTGAGATTGAAGAAATTCTCACATGAGTAAATTAGCCATCTAAGAAGTGTCTGTATTTTTACAAGTACCCATTTTTGTTTTAGCCTCAGCAAACCATGAAATAACAGGAGGACACCTTATATAAGGCAAAATAAAACCAACGGAGAAAAGATCAGAAGTTGCGAAAACTTACTCGACCATATCTTTCAGACGGATCCATCTCTACGTAGCACATCTTCATATTTTCTTCGTCGACAAGCACCCTAACTTTATACATGATCGCGTAATTTAAATATTCGAAGTTGTGATTCCTTATGATACTACTACGGACGTTCTAGCTAGTTCTACACACGCACGTACTTGAATTTCTTGAAATATTAATGAATGACACAGAAATATATTAACTAAAGAGACGCTAGATCCGCGGTTTTCCTTCGTGATTTTCATATGAGAAGACACCAAACAAGAGCCAGAAGAGCCTTGAGTAATCAATCCTCAGCATGATCCAACCCGTTGCCATAACCGAGCGGGGAGATTGGTATTTGTGATCCGAAATCATTTTCGACGAGATATTATGCAAAGGCAACTGTTGTAGGTGGAGATGATGGATGAAAAGGAGAATAATTTTTATCAGTGGAACAAATTTTCAGAGGCTGCAATGATGAGAAAGTGGGGTATTCCTGAATTTGAAGAATCGGTGTCCAAGGTTTTTGATCTCCATCGATCACACAATGACTTGTGTTCTTGTGTTTGTTTGATGCAAGCTGGAAGAAGACTTGTATTCCTTCTTGATTAACTTTCTGGAGTCGAATGAGTAATTTATACACGAAAGGGCATCGCTGCAAATTGGATATATATATATACAAATACAGTATGTTGTTTAAAATGTCCATTGGGAACCCATAATGGATGTGCATAAGCAAAACCAAATATATTATCGAATGAAAATGACAACATATTTGACTTTCCAGCTGTTGAATTTCGTTAAAAAAAAATAATCATGATGCAACAAAGCCAATCAATATTAGAGTAGGTATATCTCACGAATCTTTGTCTGTGAGATGGGTCAACCCTACCAATATTCACAATAAAAAATAATACTCTTAGCATAAAAAACAATATTTTTTCATGGATGACCCAAATAAGAGATCTGTCTCACAAAATACGATCCGTAAGACCGTCTCACACAAGTTTTTGTCTCAATATTATTAGGATTGTTCACTGGATTGGATGATATTCAAATGGGTTTGGATTTTTAATATTTGATATCCGCAATCAATGGAGTAAGGGAAAATGGCTTCTAGTTTGTTTTACCCCTTGGAGGTTGTTGACCTTTTCCGAATATTATACTAGCGATCACAATTGCATGGGTTCATCGAAGCTTAAAGTGAATCATTTTGGACCTCAGATTAAGTATTTTTATACTTCTTTAATTGTAAAGCCTATATTTCATCGGCAATCTAAAATAGCAAGAAAAAAGTCAACTATGTGAAAGCTTCAAATCTACTTTCAACTCAAAATCGTGTATCACAAGCATAAATGTGTTGAGCAAATTTAATTCGGAAATTTCATTTTCCAAATGGGAGAGTGCATATATGGATTATGATACGCTACACTCGAAGTAGGTAAAATATTAGACATTAGATCATTCGAATTTATGTCGATTTTAATGAATATATGAGTGACTCGTATTATCTAATAACATTGGAACAAAGAAGAATCACTCCTGATATAATATACTAACTATGTATATATGGCTCTAACACAATAGAAAATATCTCTCGTCTCTAAACAAAACTCTTAAGGTATCATTTGGTTTGTGGCATGAGACAAATAGTATGGAGATAAATAATATTTTTTAATAATAAAATATATACAAATGATAGTTAATATAATGTTTGATTTGATTGATTAATTTGATTAAATTTGAGATAATGTGATATTACTGTTTTGTCATTTTGAAAATATTAATAAAATATTTATAATATTATTTATTAAGGGTAATATTGTAATTTCAATTCAATGATTTGATTGGTTTGAGATAAATAATGGTTATTTGATTAATGTAGTATAAATGATTGATAGATGGATAAATAATATGGTATACCAGATCAGATTGAATAAAAATATGAATAAAAATATTGATAAATAATATAACGAACTAGATTAGAGATGTCAAAATGTAACCTGTAGATGGATTTATTGACAATTAACCCGCCGTAACGACGACCGAAATTAGTTAGATCTGTCAGGTCGGACGGTCATGTCAAATATGTTATTGAACTTTCATATAAATAAATTTAATTAAAATGACCCAATGGGTTTAGGCCCATGATTGAAGCCCAAATATTGTATTTAGTTGTCACACCATTCGAAATAGCAAATTTCCCCAAATCACTGACTGAACTGTAGCCTGAAAATTGCAGAATGGCCGTCCCAATGGTGATGGTGGTTATGCTCTTACTAAGTTCTGCGACTACGATTTCATTCGCTTATCGGCCGGGAGACATCGTTCCGATGAGTCGGAAGTGGCAGTACCACTCTGTATGTCGTTCTCTGTTTGGTTGAGGTGTGAATTGATTTATCAAGTATTGTCACTTCATTTATCCACGGTTTTTGGATGCAAAAAATTGTAGGAGAGAACGATGTGGCATGATATGATCGGGAGGCATTGCCCAATCTTCGCTGTTAATCGGGAGGTAATTTAATTTTCATTGATTTTACCTATATTTTGCTAGGTTTAATTTATTTCTTACTTTATTTCGCTTTTGGATTCTTTTACATGGTTTATGAAATCGGAGTTCATTTCGGTGCACAGGCGTTGATTCCGCTACCTAAGCCGACGGGATACACTGGAGCTGATCCGTACAAAATGTGTGCCATATGTGGTTTTATTATTTCGCTTTTGTTGTTCCATTGGGTGTTTTGTTGTTCCTTAAATAAATGACTGTTGCCATCGCTTCCCAAGCTGCTAAATTAGTACCTTTTTTGCTGACAATTAATTAGCTAGACCTTAATTGTATACCCTTGTGGCATACGTGAGTAAATGTATAGTTCTTTTAACGTGATTCTGAGGCGGATGTGTTACTCTGGCACGCCCAAATTTTCAATGGCATATCTCCTGGATATCTACTGTACATGTGAGGTGGTGTGAGAAACTGTCTATAGGAAAACTTTGAGATATCAATGTGCAATGGTGATGTTTTTTGGTTTTGAACTTTGACATCGAGTTTAATTTATATTGCCAATTGGCGACATTATGTTTACGTTATTTGTACAGGTTATTGTATTTATTTGAATGATGATTGATGTGCAGATCATTTCAAGTTGGAAGAGAAAAATTTCATATTCCATGGCTTTTTGTTATTAATCGCAAGAGCTCAGAGGTCCCAATGATCGAGATGCATTTGGTAAGGCATCTGTTCAAATAAATATTGTTTATATGGCTTGAAACTGATCAGCATATCCATGCCATATGGAGCTTGACAGTTTGTTGTCTTTATCTGCTAGTTTTTAACTCAGAGCACCTTAGTCTTGTTGAAAATTATTGTACAAGATTACCATAATTTTAAGTATTAATTGGCATGAAGTATTAAAAAACCTAAAGAAAATTAGCTCTACTGTTGAGTTAAGAGACTGGTGCTAGAACCCACAAACAGTTGGAAGAACCACATCTAACAGAATAGAAACTTTCAAATATTAATCTAAATTAAGTTTTAAACAACTACTGGAAAATAACTTTGCCATTGAATTAGTATACTGGTTGTAGAACCAACAGATAAAAATCAAATGTGGCAGTCAACTTCAAATACTTGACTGGTAAGAGTCTAAATTCTAGTGGTTGGTCTAAACACAGAAGCAAAATAGTAACATTGAGATGGTGGTGAAACAAGCCAAGTGAAATAGGCAATACTTCTCAACTATGGTTTAGTAGAGAACCAAATATGGTTCTTCGGTTTCTTAAACCCAGTTCAGTAGAGGTTAAATGTATTTTAATCTTGTAAAATAAGTAAACAATACCGAGGCTTGTGTGTTACAACAAATTGGTCATTTACATGATGGTGCCTTTTAATGGGACACAAAACTAAAAATTAGTAACAATTAAGCACAAATTGTTACATCAGGAGAACATAACGCATAGGGAAGCAAGGCAGCAACTTCAGGGATAACCTACAATGAGATTATTCCCATCAATAGCCCCACTAATTCCAAATTCAAAGGCATTTAGAGCCCATTGTCTCCTAGTGGACATGAACTAACAATTCTCCACTGCCATAAATACTATAAACATTGGATGAAGCGTCAACTCTATGAATAGCAATCAAATTCAATTACGAAATCGAATGGTTCAAATCATATCCTTGATTTATTTCTCAATTCAATCACAGCCCCTCCCATATCTTATGGAATTCAAACTACAATTTTCATGCACACAAGTCTAATTTTCATTAAGTTTGTATGCTTTACGTTTATTTATGAGTTTATTAGGTT
Source organism: Primulina tabacum (assembly GCF_025594145.1). Taxonomy (NCBI): domain Eukaryota; kingdom Viridiplantae; phylum Streptophyta; class Magnoliopsida; order Lamiales; family Gesneriaceae; genus Primulina; species Primulina tabacum. The sequence continues at coordinate 10,896,976 of NC_134554.1, forward strand.
GGTTTGAATGTGATTGAAAGTTGTATTCATGTTTCCCAGAGGTATTCCGGGGGAGATTTGCATGGTGTCACCGCTAAAGTCGTTGATATGCCTAACCACTGTATGTTTTACTTAACCGGCATAGTTTCATCCCTTGTCTATTAATCTTTGCTGGTTTTTGCGATAATGATGACTAGTACCATTTTGAAGTGCAAAACTGTTAAGAAGTAATTATATTAAATATCTGGATGTAATATCAGCAAAATATTTATTATATTCTGTTAAATATGCTCGCTAGGTCTAGACTCTAGAGGGCTCTTTGTGACCATTGTAGTTTCTGTCAATGCCATCGAATCAGCGTGTTTTATTATTCCAAACAAATGTAATTTCATGGATATTACAAAGCTTTTCATCATTAAAATAATATGAAAGAAGGAAGATGGAACTCTTTAATATCACCTCATTATGTATGGACAAAATCATCCTAGGGAGTTGTTGTTCTATACTTGTCCAATACTAATTAATGCTCTTCTTGAAAAATGACCTCTTCATGTAATTTAGGTTTTTTGGTTTCAAGTCTCACATTTTCAGGTCATATACTTTAGTCTTAACATATTGGGACTTGTTCTTTTCCCTGTCTTCTAAGCCTCATAAAGCATGTTGCAGTAACATTAGATGGTGATAATGATGTCATGTAATCATCATATGCTTAATATGATAATTTTGGTTGCTTGGCAATAAATTTGTTTGATTGAACCATGTTTATCTATAGTTTTATTTATATTGCGTTGTCTATGAGTCTCAAGCAAATAGCTTGATAGTTCTAGGAAAAATATCTCACGTATCCTAACATTGAACAGATGTAGAACTTCATCCGGATATCCGTAAGCAATTTTGGGATCAGCAACAATGGCCAAAACATATTCTCGTGAGATACACATGGTAAGTTTCTGTTTGTCAATTGGCTCGTATTTATGGATGATGTTATCAGGCATAAGGTGGTGGTAAATATAGAATCTGTAAAAATGATAATTCTAGTATGATGATAGCTGCCTACGGATTATGCTAATGAGTTCGATTTAGTCAGCTTTTCATGCCGACACCTACTTGCTTTGCTTTTATTGTGTGGTAGATGTTCTGAAACTGACAATCGATTTTATTTGACGGAAAATATTCGCTCTCGTTCCAATTTTGATATCTGTGATTTGGCTAATTTGTATGTCAGATAACTTTAAATTGTGGCATGTAGATATTTTGCAACACTCAAATCAGTGTTTCGTAATAAAGTGAGAAATTGTTCCTTGATAAGTTTAGAGAATTTCATAGATTTATATTAAAGAAGGTAATTATTTCTTGCTGGAATCTGCTGTCCTCTACTGTAAATGTTGTGTATTACTCATTTCCTTTTTTCTTTTTTGGTATCACAACGGAATATTTTTTCTGATTTCAGGGAAGAGCAATCCGAAATAGATGTGACTTCTGGATTCTATGTTCTGTTTGGATCAGGTACATAGCATTCCCTTGAAATGGATGTGCTACTTGCTAGTCATACTAAGGTTAAGATGGTTTTGAGTTTTGAGGTGCTGTTTGAATATATCTTTCCTTGATGTGAATATGATCATGATCAAGTTGAGTGTCATTCCACATTTACTGTAGCATTTCGTTGGTACTTTCTTATTTACCATGGATGCTGAAAGTATGTTACCATCATGTCTCTAAAACTCTCAATTTCTTTGCAACCAGGGGTGATACTTGCTTTTATTCTTGCAATCTATGTATTACAATCTTCTCGGGATAAATTCGCCAGGTGAATATCACGATACTCATTCTATAATCTTTATCCATCAGTTACTATAAGATTAAAAAAGGTTCCGGGATGCTTGAACTTGAGATTGGTCTTGGCCACACACCTTATATGCTGATTGTTCGAATGCTACTCATAGGTTTGTTAAGGAGACAGTAGCTGAGAGCAGCATGCCTGCCGGGGGTGTTGCTAAAGTTGAATGACCTTTTTTATGACACTTGCAAATCTGTAACAAGTGAAGGGTATGAATAGTGGGAAAAGTCGGGAACCAGCTAAAAGAAGACTTTGTAGTGCGTCAAATATCGGTATCTTTTCGCTCAAAACACGTGTATCACCGCGTTTATTATGGTCTGTTGATTCCCAGCGCTTGTAGTTGATTAAAACGTCAATGAAGTCATACTCAGAATCAGGAATGAATGTATGATATTTTGACCTGATTGATAGCAATTGAATCGAGCCTTAAAAGTACTCTGCTAAATTATGAAAAGATATTGTAAGAATATGTACATCTTTTTCAGTATATTCTATAGTGGAGAATGGATTTCATGCGTACCTTTGTGATTTTGAGGCAATCCACATTATTCTATAATTTGATATCAGTTTCCTAATTTGGGCATCTTAAACTCGCGTTAATTCCCCATAGAGTGGAAAAACTCTCTTATTGTTATGTGCGCTAATTTTAAAGCAGTAATCATAAAATGCACGTTTTTGTTTTTGTTTTTGTTGCAAGATATATTTTTCGTCATAATAATATATGGTGGGAGTGACTGACATAACCATCAATAATAATTAATTTAAATTAACATATTTCCTAAAATTTAGAAAGACACGTTAGGTTTTCAAGGAACGTAATTCCTTTTATCCTTTCTGTGTGTCCAGAAATCGTTAAACATACCATACATTTATCTAGGCCAATTCCAAATTTAATAAGGAAAATGCTGCGTATATAATAAAAATTACAAATTGGATTATAAAGTGCATTTGAAATTATGAAATTATATTCATATTTTATTTGAAAAAATCTTTCAAAAATACAATAATTTTATCATTTCAAATACAATTTGTAATTTCTTTTGTACATGTAGCATGACCCGTTTAATCATTATCCAAATCCAAAACTAAAAAAAAAAAAGAGGTTTCCTTACGCATTTCCTTGACCAAATGGAATGTAGATATCTCGAATAATTCGAACATTACTGTATATATGCAAGAATATCTAATATATATGTCCTAGATTTAATCATTATGAAATATTCCTTATCCAACGTCCACAACAGTTATAAATTAACTGTAAGTCTTTCATTGCAAACTCATAATATATAGAACAACACACAAGCTAGCCTTATATTTTAATTCGAATAATGGAGTCTTTGATGAATGATAAGGTAACTATTCGTGTTCTTATGTTTCCATGGCTTGCTTATGGTCACTTATCTCCGTACCTAGAATTAGCCAAACGGCTTGCTGACAGAAATTTCTTCATTTATTTGTGTTCAACTCCTGCAAATCTAAGCTCCATAAAGAGCAAAATTAGTGAAAAACTTGCTCTCAAAATTCAACTGATTGAATTGCATTTGCCTGTTTTACCCAATCTTCCCGCGAGTTATCACACTACAAATGGCCTCCCACCCCATCTGATGCCAGTCCTCAAAAATGCCTTTGAGATGTCAACCTTAAAATTTTCGTTTATTCTCAAAACTGTCAAGCCTGATCTGTTGATATACGATTTTCTTCAACCATGGGCTCCTCTAGCTGCTGCAGCTATTAAAATCCCTGCGGTTGAGTTTATTACCAGCAGTGCCACGATGACTGCCTTCATGTTTCACTTTTTCAAGACACCAGATGTCGAGTTTCCGTTCCCTTCGATATTTTATCGTGATTATGAGTTTGTTCATCGCGCCAAGTTGCTGGAGTCGACGGTGGATGAGCAAGTGAAAGAGATTGCCTTTCAAGGGATTGAGAGATCGAATGGGATTGTTTTGGTGAAAGGTTTCGAAGAAGTTGAAGGAAGATACATTGATTATCTTTCTAAGTTGCTTGGGAAGAAAGTTGTTCCTGTGGGCGCTTTGGTTTCTGACCCTAGTGTTGAAGTGGATGAGACGTCCGAAGTTATGGATTGGCTGGACCAGAAAGGTGAGAAATCCACAGTTTTTGTTTCTTTTGGTAGTGAATATTTTCTGAAAAATGATGATATGAACGAACTTGCTCATGGTTTAGAGCTGAGCAAAGTGAATTTCATATGGGTCGTAAGGTTTCCTAAAGGAGAAAAAATCGAACTCGAAGAATCTCTACCAGAAGGGTTCTTGGGGAGGGTTAAAGGAAGGGGTTTGGTGGTTAGGGGATGGGCTCCACAGAACAAAATCTTGGGGCATGAGAACATTGGCGGATTTATTAGCCATTGCGGATGCAGTTCAATACTAGAAGGCATGTATTTTGGGGTTCCAGTCATAGCCATGCCAATGCACCTTGACCAACCTATCAATGCTAGGCTAATTGAAGAATTAGGCATTGGATCAGAGGTCGTGAGAAACAAATTCGGGAGGCTCGACAGGGCTGCAGTGGCGGCGGCCATACAGAAAGTGGTCGTGGATAGTGGCGGAGAATCTATTCGGACAAACGCGAGAGCGTTGAGCGACAAAATGAGAATGAAGAGGGATGCGGAGATTGATGACGTTGTCCGTGAGTTTGAGAAACTTTGTTCCGACAGTAAACGTGTGTCGCAGTGCTGATAATGCTAGCTGTTTTTACGTAATGTTCGATTTTATGTTTTTAGATATGTAAGATCGAATGTTTTTGGCTTGTTTAGGTTTGTAGCATGCATGCATGGCATGCAATGGAACCATCGAATTTCAGTCGTCACAAATAAATTATGTAATTCCCTTTGAGACGTCTAAATATATATTAATTAATACTCAGAAATTAGTTACTTACCATCAATTGCATTTCATGTCGAGTCTTGAATGGAAAACTAATTTTGGTCGCTTGTTTTGATTCGCAAGTACGAACTTGACTAATTATTAGCCTATATGTGGAAATTAGCAACTTGAAAAGTTATTAATCAAAAACTAAATCAAAGTATCTAATTGGATTACAAGGGGAATCTTGTATTTGTATATCAAAATAGAAATATTTATATGGTATGGTAAATTTAATTATATACTTATAAACCAATCTTCAACCGCACTCTAAGATAATGAACGATTCTCGATTTATGAACCACCCAAATTAAATGCGGGAAAAAAATTATTTGGGTAATTGTTAATTAAACCATATGAAATTGCTTAATCACTTCCAAATCCAAAAATTTATTATATATTAACACGAAAGAGAACATATTTTTTTCCTTCCTGATTTTCAATAAAAATATTTTCCGAGCTTTTGGGTTTGTGCCCAGACATGGTACAACATAATCAATATCAAAACCAAAATTAAGACAATCTTCCCAGAAACATAAATGATCAGCAAGAGCTAGAGCCAGAAGCTTATGTCACAAAATCCAGAATGAGATTCTATCGACTTTTTAAAAATATTTCCATCCTTCCATGAAAATGTCAAAAAACCAACTTTATTATTGTAAAGATTATGATATATATTTTAAAAGATCGAATATTAATATTCAATCTTGTTTGATAGTGGTTTCACAAGTCTGGAAAAAATATTGTTGTAATAAATAATAAGATTATGATATTATTTTATTATTATTTGGTAATTGAATATATATGTATGATAAAATAATAAGATTTGATTGTGGTTTCACAAGTCTGGAAAAAAATATTGTTATATAAGTTAAAAGAAAATCAGTCTATGGGAAAAAAAATATGACAAAATGAGGTATGGTATACCCGGAGTAACATTTCACATATTTTTAATTGATTATCCCGTGAATCCCGTATATTTTTATTTTGAATCGATAATTATCTAGTGAACCTCGCATATTTTTATTTTGAGTTCAGACGATCAATCTAACACATAGGAATCTTGTTACTCCAGATGAAGCTCAGACTCAACTAACAAAATGCTCCGAGTAATGTTGATGTTTCTCTACAATAATGATCATGACTAGTACGTTATGTCCTGTTAAATATGTTCATATTGCTATTTAATATAACTGGCTTTTGTAGCTGTTGGTAAAAGTTGAACATTTGCTTCAATTGTGGGCTTTAGCAACGAAATCTTTTTATTGAATATCTCCATCCACTAAAAAATAAAGATACAATATTAATAAAATTATTCCCCACCAAAATAACGTGATAATATCACAAGGAATAACATAAATTAAAGTTTCTCGTTTTTAAATTTTTTTTCCAACGACTATTCGATCTCAATTTTTCGGGAGATCTACTATTGAATTTGATTATTAAATGTTGTTGCATGATATGATCGAGGAGGAGATGATTATTTATAATGCATGCTACAAGAAAAACATGGATTAGAGACCGATAAATCAGTCTCTATGCGGTTTCTAAAGCAAAATAGAGACCGATTAATGATTGATTTGGTTGGTATCAATAACCTTGGTCGCTAAATGCGAGAGAACGATATGATTAATCGTTCTCTAAATTAACGACCACATTTACTTCATCGGTTTCTAAAATAGATTTGGTTTCTTAAGTGTTTTTGGTTCAATTTAAAAAAAAAATATATTTTAAAATATCCATGGATTGGATTTCCATTTGGGTATTTGCAAAAAACCAACTACTTTGAGTTGACAATTAAAACAATATTATTTAATATTAAAAATTTATATTTCTTATTTAAAAATATTTTTTATTATTAATATCAATACTCATATATCATTTATCAAGAACAATAGTTTATTTTTGAACTTGAAAATATTTTTATTGAATTGATTTTTAACAAATGAAAACATGTAATGTTTATGAAGAGAAAATTTAAAAATAAAGTTATCAAATTTTATAAATTAGGTTTTTAGTATTAAAAAGAATAAAGTTTTTCAAGAAAATGAAATATTTATAAAAAAATTTAATATAAAATATTTTTAATTGATTTTTAAGTGTGTGTAAGGCCCGAGAATTTGATCACCATAATCTGATATGATTTGTGGATAATTGAGATGTGATTATAGACAGAACGGATCAGACCGGGGAAGCCGGAAAGAAGTTGGAATTATGTGTGAGGAAAAGACCTCGCACATATGCGCCCGGCGGAAAAGACCTCGCGCATATGCGCCACCCCGCCGGGCGCATATGCGCGAGGCAGGCAGAGAACCTCACGCATATGCGCGACATGGATCCGCGCATGTGCGCGAGGGTACCCGAGAGTTGTGAAGAATGGTAAGGGACCTCGCGCATATGCGCCGAATGAGGGCGCGCATATGCGCGATTTACCGTGAAGACACGCGCCGAGACATATTGTCTCGCGCATATGCGCCGAGTGATGTCGCGCATATGCGCGAGACGTGCTGCACATAGAAGCAGCCACCTAGCCTTCACATGCATGATATATATATCAAAATCGAAATTTGGCATTCAGAATTTAGAAAACGGAAAAAGGCCGAGGAAAGTTTGCCAGAAATCCTTACGCCATTATATTTCGATCCGTCCGTTAGATTTTCAATCCGACCTCGGTATCGTGTTTCTATTGACGAGAGCTTCAACTGGACGTAAGTTTTATTGAATTCTGATATCGTTTGAAATTATGATATTGCCAGAATCAGATATGATTGGCATATGCTGTTCTTGACATAGTAGAAATCGTATAATTGAAGTCAGATCGAAGAACGGACTTTTTATATAATTGTTATGATTTTTCAGAACTAATATGATCGAGATTGTACAGATTTGATATTATGGCCTGTTATTATTGAAGATTATGATTTGTATTGATATCGATTATGAGTTGTGGTATTATATCTGTAATGTTGAGATTGACGGGGTTATCAAGACTGTATTGTTATGCCGTCGAAACATCAGTAGATTGATTTTAATCAGATTCAGTATTGATTGAGATTGTATCATGATATCGTTGATATGGATCAGATTATGTTTGATTTGAGTATTGATCAGAACAGGTTTTGAATTGAGTTATACATTGATACAGTGTATTCGATATTGTTATTGCCAGATTGATTTGACAGGCAGTGAGTTTGAGACTTCGACAGAGTCAGATCGACAGAACGAAGCGAAAGGTATAAATTGATGTTGATGCGGGATTGCACAACTCGAGTTAGATTTGACTTGAGTTTCCCAAAATCACATACTTTACCTTATTGCATTGATAATTGCAATTGAATGAGATTGATATCTTTGGTCTACTGATTTATGTATTGAGTCATAGGCGGATGCGCCTAGTCGTAGTCTATTGATCTCGTGACAGAGGTGCCCGATAGTGATGGAATCGTCATTGGGCCATTGCACATTGTCACAGAGGTTTGACAGATATGCCAGGGCGATGTGCCTAGTCTGTGGATGATTCGCCAAGACGCCGGATGTTTGGTTATATCGAAGTGAATAGAATTGGAGTTTCTTCTATTACTGATATTCGATATGGAAAGAGCCAAAGTCCGTGAATAAGAACGTACCACCACCCCGATCGGGAGTGTAGGTGGGTGTATGTTCTTACTCCGATCGGGATCCTTAGATTAGGATGAGTCGAGTCAAAGTCTAAGAATCACGGAGTGTGATTCAGAGTTTGTATTGATTCATGTTTCTGATTTTGATACATGTTATGAATATTTGTTTCATGCTGTTATAATGGTTTATATAAAATGCATGTATACATGATTTATACTGGGAATGCAATTCTCACCGGAGTTATCCGGCTGTTGTCTTGTTTGTATGTGTGCTTGACAACAGGTGGGACATGATCAGGATCAGGAAGAGGATGATAGATTATAGTTAGCGTGGAGATCCGGGCCCAGAAGCAGAATAGGATTCAGCACTGGATGTATAGTCGTTGAACCTAGTTGAGAGAGAGACATGTAGTACATGACTTGTACTTTGATATTGATATGTATATCAGATAAATTACTATTACGTTTCCGTATTTATATTTTAAAAAGAAAAAAATTTAGTCCCAACTTTCTTAATTGTTATATTGACATTAATAATGATTAAGACATGAATTAGCGTCCGGGTCCCCACAGTGTGTGTATATATATATAATATAAGTGTGAATTAATAGTATAGATTTTTAAATAAATAATATTTTATAAAATTTGAAAATATCATATAAATTTATTAGCAAAAATAATATTATTTATTTTTTTATAACTCAAATCCCATTAAATCTCACCAATTTTGTAAGTTTTTCCTTAGTTAAATTAAATCTTGTAAAATACTAATCTCATTTTGAACTTTAATTGTTGGGTACAATAACTATTTCTGCTGACTAGAACAATCGAAACGTAGTGCTTTAGTAGTTGTATGATTTAAAATATTTGAGTTGCACCATTACCATCATATATAGCTTTTGGTAAAACAACAAGTGTCCGGTCCTATAATTAGTATCAGAGTCAATGTCACGGGTTCGATTCTCATTGATTGCAAGGAATGTAATTTTTGGGATGAAGATTGTTGAGTGCAATAATCGCCCATGGTTAAAACAATCGAAACGTGGTGCTTGAGCTGCTGTACGGTTTAAAATATTTGAGTTGCACCATTATAACCAACTATAATTTATGGTAAAATGATATGCGCTCGGTCTAACATTAATATTGCCAAATACAAAAGATATTTTCAATTCCAAATTCAATCAAACCTCATGCTACCAAACACAATGAAATCCCTGTGAGATGATCATTTTAATTATGAGCAGGTCTCTTGTGAGATGATCATTTTAATTATGAGCAGGTCTCTTGTGAGACGATCTCACGAATCTTTATCTGTGAGACATGTCAACCCTACTGATAGTTACAATAATATTCTTAGCATAAAAAGTAATACTTTTTCATGGATGACCCAAATAAGATATCTGACTCATAAAATACGACCCGTGAGACCGTCTCACACAAATTTTTGCCTTTAATTATACATATACTAGTTACTATTATAGACTTTTCACCAACTTCATCTGAAACTTTTAACCGGAAGACAATATATAACTTTGATAATTCAATGGTATATTTGGATTGAAATATTTCAAATCAAATCAATTTGATTCTTTGAATGAATTTATAAGGGTATATTTCAAATCCATAATTAGTTGAATTTAATTAAATCAAAATCATTACCCAAATTAAATCTTTCTTTTAATCAAATCATTTTATCCAAATACAGCCATGTGTGTGAGGGTTGATGTGTTAATTAAGCCAAGTGCAATCCTCTCCTACACTTCCTCCTACATTTCCTCCTACACATTTAAATTTAGTAAATTAATATGTTATATTTGCTATTACTCAAATTAAACATTATATCTCTCTCACTTCTTGCTTTATAATATCTAGTATTTATGGAAATATTGTGAGATAATAAATATTGTTTCTTTAAATAAATTTTATTTTATTTAAAATTTATTCACACTATAATAATATTCGTGCTTTTAAATACACATGTATATTCGTACATACATTCATAATAAAAAAATTAGAAACATAGATTAAAATTTAAGATATAATTTTTTTTGACTAAACTAACTTCTATTCCAATTAAACTTATAATATTAGAACTATGCATAATGGATATCGAATTTTAAATTTGTTATTAAAATTTCTTAAATTAAATTTTTTTGCGGAAAAATCTTCATACATCAAATTAAATTCAAAAAAATATCAAATTTCAACATCTAGAATATCATTACCCATTGTATGCTTACTAACATCAATTAAATTATCTTAGAGGAAAAAAATTAAATTCAAACATGTGGAAAAACCAAAGATATAAAATGAATGAATACCACATGTCCGATTATCGATTTTTTAAATCACAATAACTTGGTTAATCCATGAATTATTAACATAAATATAAAATATAATTTCAAAAATGCCTTTATCCTAATAATAATATAATAAATAAAACACATCAGCAATTCCGATGTTCAATATCCTATTTTTCGGGCCAGTATTGGTATTTATCTTGGTTGCCAGCATCTTCTTCGTCCATGCATGCATCAAATTTCCATTATGATTATTGCAACTAAACTTATAATAAAATTAAATATTATAAGAAATATTTATTGATTTTAAATTTGTTATGAATATTTCTTAAATTAACAATTTTGCTGGAAAAAAACTCATCATGCATCAAATTTCAATTCTATTACAATAGTATCAAATTTCAACTTCAATAATATCACTACCAATTTTACGATTAATAAAATCAACTAAATTATTTTAGACGAAACATAATAAATTCAACATATGTTTAAAAAAAGGTATAAAGTATATGTTACCAAATTTAAGAGTTTAATTATTTCTTATAATACTTTATTGTAAGTTTGATTGCAATAGAAGTTAATTTAGTTAAAATTTTGATATCTTAATTTTACTTTTTATTCATAGTATATTATGACAAAAACTTGTGTGAGACGGTCTCACGGATCGTATTTTGTGAAACAGATTTCTTATTTGAGTCATCTATGAAAAAATATTACTTTTTATGCTAAAATTATTATTTTTTATTCTGAATATCGGTAGGGTTGACTCGTCTCACGGATAAATATTCGTAAGGCCGTCTCACAAGAGAACTACTCTAATATTATTATATCTCAATACTCCTGTATTATAAAAAACGAAAAAGTGAAAGAGATATTAGTGATTAATAAGAATAATAATTAATATGAAATATTAGTAACTAAATTTAAATATGTAGGAGAGGGGACTGCAATTGGTGTTAAGCCATTTACGTGAGAGTGAAACATTGGTACCAAATAGAAAAGAGGTGTGTGTGCTCAATTTAATAAATATAAGTAATCATATTTAATGGGATGTCCACCTGAGATGTTGGCCATATAATTTGATAAACTTCCTTTTTTGCTATGGTTTACTTTTAATTTTATATATGTAAGGGGAAATTAAATAAAAGCTTTATCAGATGTGGTAAAAGAAACAACCAAAAGTACATATTGCTTGTGATCACCACTTCATCTCATCATCATCACACCTTTAATTAACTATTTATTAATCATATCTTTTTATTTACTTTTGTGCACTTGTTACCCCATATATATATATATATATATATATATATATATATATATATATATATATAGACACACACACAGAGAGAGAGACACACACATACACATATATGTGTGTATATCATTCCGGTATGAGATCAGTTCATTCATGTTCTTTTCACCTAGAAGTCTGTTAGGAGCCGCTCATTGTTGTTGCAACCTCACGGCATCGACGATCACTTCTTACCCTCTTCGGCCCTGGGCATCACAATAGTGCAACTCAAATCGTTTACATTGTAAAACAGCTTAAATCATGTCATGGTTCGATCACTCTGCTCAACAAAGACAATTATTGTACTACAACAATATATATACAACCAAGTACAAAAAACTTTTTTTTTGGGAAATAAAAAAACGAACGAAAAGCAACATACATAATAATAATAGTAATAGAGATGCGATTATTATATGAACATTAATATATGAAAGTTCAATCGATTATATAAGGGTACCTTTCAAAATTAATTGGTCTCTTGCTTTGGTACAAGTACTTGATTATTCAGATTATATAATGGCCAACTAACTAGTGCATGCAACATAAGATAGTTAGTAATTTGTCGAGATTTAAAAAAAAAAAAAAACCATGAAGCAGAAGAATAAAACTGGTGACTAATGGAAATTAACATCATAGATTAGTGTAATCCAGCATGCATGTGGTGAAATTGTAATTGGATTACGAGGAGAATCTTGTCACGATGTAAAATTTATTTGACTCCTCAAGTACCCCATTAACCATTTTTAATTTAAACTCTTTAATCCACACTTATCAACACCCCAAAAGCCGCCTTTCAAGAAATTATTGCAAGAGTTAATTTGTACCTAATTTTCCCATTTCAAGGGATATGACATTTTCGTGGAAGATTGAAAAATTAAAATGTCAGAAATCTCTGTTTATATGAAAAATATTTTATATTATTTGATCACGTGCAGATTAAGATTATTACCACTTAGTAATGAGGAGAGAAACATTTTTTTAGTAATTCACACAGATGAATAATGGTCGAGTCTGATGATATCTGGTAATTGTATACAGCTGATTAAATAATAAAATAAATTGTATATATGCAGCACATTTGATATTACAACTAGGTCTTGCCACACTTGACAAAATTTCCCTAATTTATTTATTGATGTCTGATTTATTTAATTTTGAAGTGATCGATAATGGCTCTTTCCCCAGTTTTCATGGCCAACCACCACCATTATCTAATATTTTGACCTCTTGGATGACAAGAATCAATTATTTGCTGCATTAGATCATATATATTTGTGATTGATTATCGGCTAATTAATATTTTTTTATAATTTTAGAAATTTTTAAATAATTTTTTTATATATCTCATTCTATTTGTTGTTTAGGATTCCATTTTATTTTGATACTATAAAATCTATTTATAAAACAAAATATATACAAAGTGATGATGACTGTATCCGAACTTAAGAGTCCAACAAGATTTAAAAAAAGAAAAACAAGTAATTATATCTCCACGATTATGACGAAGTTTTGTTATAACATAATCTTGAATCTCCAACTGATGAGGGAGTTTTGTCACAACAGAACTTTGAATATGAACTCGAACATCGTTCTAAACTTGAGATTTTAGTATCATATAAGTTATAATCAATCGACTGAGAAGGATGCAGTTAAATAACGATTTATGAATTGTTTTCCCGACGAAAAAACTAAATAGCAAATTATTAAGCGGCAAGGTGGAAATTCTTTTTAATTTTTATATATATATATATAGATTTGCTTTTTCCATGTATATACCAGATTGGCGTGCGTGTACATACATAATATAATATATAAAAGTTGTAGTGTTTGTTTTTTTTTTTTCCTTTTGACGTACTTGGAATAAATCATCTCGCCAAACTCGAGAATTGGTGGATCTTAATCTCTTTGTCTTTCCTTAATATAACTATAAAATATTAATTATAATTTAAAAAACATAATTATATATATACTAACATAATATACATAATATAAGCAATGGCGACAATTTCCAATAAAGTATTTGCCCACGACTTTCAATTCTCCTTGTTTTACTTCACACGCACATATATATATATACACATATTCTCTTGCAATGTATTGACTTTCCTTGTACTGACTAAATTTTTTGCATGCATGCAAGAATTCGTTTTATAATTAATAATTATGGAACTTTTAAAATTATTATTATAAACGGGCAATTAATTAAAAATATAGCTACCTAGCTAATTAATTATAGTGTTAATATTTCCCAGGCAAATTAGCAGGAGCCAAATTAATCTTGCAAGGATCCATGAGAAGTCTTCAATAAGTGACCGCAGCAGACATATTCTTTTAGATATATAAATAAATAAATAAATAAATTATAATTAGTGCTGGTCCCAAAAAAGGGAAGAGGTAGAGCTAGGACCCTGCTATGTTATCATAATCAAGATTAATATTTACCCAGAAAACTCAATCCCCTTCTTTTTTTTCAGTTTCTTTGAGGTGTTAGAGGGCATTAATTTACATATATATTTTGTTTCATGATTAACATGCCCTGATTACTAGTAAGTAATATATATATGTTCCACTTGCAATTCATAAATTTTATTAATTAGCATGATTTATTCGTCATTGTGCATGTAGGCTAGCTACTAAGCAAGAAGACAAACGAGGTTGTAAGTAGTTAAAACCAGAAACAAATACTGATCTACATTATTCTATCAGACAGGTGAATTAATATATTCCATATATACCGACAAGGGAAAACTGTGTTTGCAAGAAAAAAAAACTACCTTTTAAGTTCATTATGTGATTAGGAAAAAGAAAAGAAAAGTAAATTAAACCTGCCAATGGGTTAAAATCCTTCGCCTATATATACGCATATATCACTTATACTCTGTGGTGCCATGGCTGAGAAAATAGAACGACTGATGGTTTCCATGAGTAGTGACTGGATTTGCAGACATTAAGGTTGGCCACATTATTTATGTATTTGATTTGTACGTATAACTAATTAAAATATTTACCATTTGCATGATAGTTTAATCAGAATTAACAATAACTACAAACGTTTTAATAAATAGTAGTATATATATATTCAGAAGTTTGTATTGTAGTTCAATTTCACGTTTAATTTGTTGATCTGTGTATGCAATGAGACAGATAGCTAGGTAGCTAGACAGCCATGTGCAAAATGAATGAATCTTCAGAAATCCAACTCCATGATCTTGGTAGTGCTCCTGATGAAACGAGAAATAAAGCGAGAGACAACGAACAAAATAATCATCATTTTTTCAGACAATTGCACTGGAATGAGGTATGTTATATGCACATCATCCTTTTGCCTTTTTCGTTTTCCATCACTAAGAACATATATATAAAGATGCGTATGAGTACGTAGTACCGATTGGTTTCTGTCAAAAATTTCTGCTCCGTTCATCATATATAAGCTAGCGACTACCGATAATCTATCCGAAATATATATATACTTTCATTATCAAATGCATAATGATGAATATTATATTTGATATACACGAATTAACAGATCCATTAGTGGGAAGTGGCTTCTGGGAGAGACCAAGACCTGGTTTTGCATTTTATGGCATTGTGTTTTGACTTTTTGTGGTTAACATCTATCAGATCCTGATTTTGATGGTTTGGCGGTGCCGAAATACTCCATCTCCAAAAAAAGTAGATGGCGACATTTATATTTAAGTCTCTTTCAAGCACGCTAATGTGACACATGCATAAGCTTTAATTTAACTTGTAAATTTCTTTTAGTTTTCAATTCATGCATCACATATATTAACTTAGTGATCCACACGAGCACCATATTCTTCATTAATAATATATTTTGATGTATTAATTCTCCTTACCCTCTCTCTCTCTTTTCTTGCATTGACATGTTTATTTTAAAATATTTAAGCTGTATCATCTAGATAAAAAATCAAGACAATAACATGATTTATAATTAAGTTGAACATGTAGATGGGGAAAACATTTATATGAACTGGATCCATATGAAATGGGCCGTTTGGTTCAATTATATTGCCTTACTTGGCTTTGTTTGCAAATGCGCAGGTAGTAGAAGAGCTCATAACACTGGGGAAGATAGCTTGTCCAGTGGCGCTAACAACTATGCTCTACTTCTCCAAAACCATAATCTCCATGGTTTTCTTGGGCCACATGGACAAGCAAGAACTAGCAGGTGGCTCATTAGCCCTCGGCTTCGCCAATGTAACCGGTTTTTCAGTCCTCAAAGGCCTCTGCTCTGGCATGGACCCCATCTGCTGCCAAGCCTTCGGTGCCAGGCGTTGGCCAATTCTTAGCCAAACATACATCAAAACAGTACTGCTCCTCCTCCTTGCCACCATCCCTATGGCTGTGCTATGGCTAAACGTCGAACCCGTATTCCAGAGCCTTGGCCAAGATCGTGTCATCGGCAAAATCGCCAAAACTTTCCTCCTTTTCTCTTTCCCCGAACTGTTAAGTCACGCTAATCTAAATCCTCTTCGCACATTTTTAAGAACTCAGGGGTTAAACACACCGAACACCATCATTGCCACATGCGTCTCCATCCTTCATTTGCCTATAACATATTTTCTTGTCACCTATTTGAATTTGAGAGTTAAGGGTATCGCATTAGCCTCGGTTGTATACTCAGTGAACATGAACATCGGCTTACTAGTATACCTGTTATTCTCTAAAGTGGCGATAAAACCATGGAGAGACGCAACATTTGGCTCGATTTTCCACAACTGGGGACCGTTACTGCGCCTGGCTTTACCGAGCGTGTGTCAGGTATGTCTGGAATGGTGGTGGTATGAAATAATCCTCTTTCTCAGCGGCTTGCTCACGAACCCGGAATCGGCAGTGGCTGCTATGGGAATCTTAATCCAAACTACAGGCATAGTGTACGTTTTCCCCTTCTCCCTCAGCCTGAGCATATCACAGCGCGTAGGCCAGGAGCTGGGAGCCGCCCAGCCAGCTCGTGCTCAGCTGGCATCCATGGTTGGAATCTTGGTGGGTCTGGCCTATGGACTCTTGGCATTCGGGCTGAGTTGGGCGCTGAGGTCATTATGGGGAAAGCTATACACCAGAGAGCCGCAGGTTTTGGCTTTAATTTCGGCCGTCCTTCCTATCCTGGGGCTGGCGGAAATAGGAAATGCTTCTCAGACGGCAGCTTGTGGAACATTGACGGGTTCGGCCCGACCGAAACTTGGCGTGCGGATAAACATAGCGTCGTTTTACCTGGTGGGGTTGCCATGTTCGGCCATATTTGCATTCAAACTGAAGATAGGGTTTGCAGGGCTTTGGCTGGGGCTAGTGGCAGCTCAAGCTACATGTATATTGATGATGCTTTATAGTTTAGCTAAGACGGATTGGAAGCACGAAGCAAAGAGGGCGGAGGAGCTGACAAGTTCAGTCGTCGATAAGGAGGATTCCGCCGGGACGAACCTGGTTCCGTAGCTAGGATAATTAATTAATTAATTTGTTCTTCTCTTTACTAGGAAATTAATATGGAGTGTAAATGATTTTTGTCAACGAAATTGAATTTGATGCATCCTTCTTTCAAAAAAAAAAAAAAACCATGAAAAAAAATGGATAAATATACTAACGTTTTGGCTTCTGAAATTCGCACGACCAAACACACTTGGTTATTTTTAATTTTGTATTTATATATTAGTATTTGAATATATGTATACATGCTAACTTACAGGTTTTATAATTTAAATTTTATGTATACATTGATTGCTTTGGAGTATTCGGTATACTCGCACATATTGGTATACTTGGAATGAAATATGGAGAATTTCATTTTTTAAATCTATATATCTTTGCGATTTAAATTTTTTATATTGTTAGATTTTTTGAAAACAAATTAAATGTAAAAGAAATCTAACTAGGAACAAAATTTGACTGTAATTAAGATATAATCTCCTAAACAAGTAAATACACTAAAAATACAAGAAAAGAAAACAAAAATAACACTGAAAATTGAAGAATAAACTTCTGACGACATGACTATATATTTACAAAGCATAAGAAATTCACACACACACAAAAAAAAAAAACACAAAAACAAAAAATACATTAAAAGTTGCTTGAAAAAGGACTGAAAACGATAAAAAAAAAATATATATTTGAAAATAGAACTTGAAAGATGAAATTTAAAAATGGTAGAGTTGTTGATAAGTTGTTCTTCTGTGCCAGTTCTCTTCTCGTTTTTTTTGGATGCTTGGATGTTTTTTCCACTTCTAAGCAACTGGCAACTATCATTCCTTACGACGTCGTCTGTCAGCATGATTCGAATTATATATCTCGTTAAATCCTCATTTTATACTCACATCTTAAATCACATTTTATCACTTTTTTTTAATCAAATTTAAAATACAGTTTTGTTCTATCTTTATATCATATCATAAAAAATAAAAATGTTAATATTTTATTGAGTAATTTATTAACTATAATTTTTAATCAATATTTTATTTACCCACTTTAAAATAATATTAAATAATTTTTCCTCACAGCTTAAAGCTCATTACAACTTATAAGATATAAGAGTTTATAAGCTGTTTTAAATAAGTTTAGTCAAACACACTCTAGATCTAGGGAAAATAACTTATTTGTTTGACGAGGGAATAATTTGTTACAATTGAGTATAGAACTTGAGACATCGCCTCAAACATAGGATTTTGTACATAAACATCGGCAAAAATAATATTTTTGGTTCATTAACTTCTTCAATCCTAGATTTCATCCACGAAGTATTCATAGTTTTTTGTTGGGTTATTAACTTTAATTTTTCTTCTTTAATCTCATTTTGTCGGAATGTTGACTTAAGTGTCATATTTGTGTCAAGTCAACATTATTTCCACGTCGGATAAATAAACAAAGTTGAAAAAAAAAATAAAAGACTAAAACTAAAATTAGACAGTTCAATTATTCAAAATCGTAAATATATAAGACCAAAACTGTAAATTTTTTCTTTATATCAAACATAAATAATTTCCTTATATATCAAAAAGAGAAATTTGAGGCATTGTGTGTTTGGTTGGAGAAACCAACCAACTAAAAGTACTTTTTAAGTGCTTTTCTTAATAAGTATAGTATTTGGTAACAATTTTTTTTAATAACACTTATTTAAGTTTTTTTAAATTAAAATCCGAAATTTTTTATTTTTTGACTTCTGCTTCTATTTCTATTAAAAATATAAGCAATATAACTTTTTAGTATTTATCAAAACGTAAAAAAATAGAGCACTTTTAAAAATGAGGCTTCTTTACTTTTTTAAAAAAAAAATAAAATTACAACTATCGTATCCAAAAACTCGCACTATTTCAAATTTGAAATAACTGATAATATAATTTTCTTTAATTGGGCCCAGTAAATGACAGAAGCTTGAATTTAATTCTAGTTCAAAAATGTTGGCCTAATACAAAAGCCCCAAATTATTTATTTATTAAGAAGGAAAGGAAAATCAAAATCATCAGTTCATACCTATTTAATGTGACGGCCCGAGCTTTCTCGACCCAACAAATTACTTCGGCCCAAGACCATATAAAATTATACCCGAGCTTTCTCGACCAACAAATTACTTCGGCCCAAGCCCATCTAAAATTATACTCCATCTTTAATATATTAAAATGTTCATCACATCATTATGTTTCTCTACCTCCAAAAAAATATCTACGCTCCAAAAACTCTCTCAAAACAAAAATTATAGAGACACGTGAGGAAGCAACTTGAATGTTCAATTGGATTGATGAATTTGATTTTTATTGAGAGATTTGATTTGGACAAACATTTAAGATATGCATTTCAAATTATATCTATCTTGGACGTATTTGAAATCCACCAAAATTATTATTAAAATTGCACGATTTGATATAAAGTGGATCTGAATTTACTTCGATTCTAGCCATCCAAGCAATGTTGCATTTAGATTTACGGATTTAAATCCATTATCGAATGAATTTCAAATCTCAAAAAAATTATTTTTTGAATAATTGTCGTTGATTTTAAACTCATCATTATCGAGTCATTTCAAATCTTTTCTTCAAAGTACTCAAATCCAAATTATCTAATTCAAAACGCAACCTTGAGAATTCAAAAAGACATGACCTAACGAAAACTTTGCAATACTGCATTAATTAAATGCAAAATTAATTATTAAATAAGCATTTATGGGTTAATAAATAAGTTTTAAATAACTGTTCGATAAATAGTTTTTAATAAGTTCAGCAAAGAGTAGTTGAGCGATCAAACGTCGTCTTGTACGTCTAAATGATTAATTTATATGATTTGTGACGAAGGAAACCAAAATCAAACAATTCTTAAAAAAAATTATAGTAAAGATGATGTCTTAAAATTCAAATTATATTGAATGGTGTTGTTTGGCAACTTTAGAAGCAAACAATATAATTGCTAAAAATAATAATTCGAGTTCCCTAGAAGAAATTAAACTAGCTATAGGCTCTACTCATGATTTTTTGAAATTTTTCTTGTAATGGGGTGGGTGGAATCCATCAATTCTCCATTTATGTGAATTGTAATTTATTAAACACAAATAATTAGGTAGCTTAGTGGTTATTTTTGTCAATTAAAAAGTGTACAACTCAGTGCATTGTTAACATTTATTGATTTAGATTTTATATTTTCTTTTTATTATTTTATTCTATCTAGAATATTTTTATATATCATTAAATAATTTATTTTCTTTTTATGACACGCATGTCAATATATACCCATAAAAAAAGTTAACAATGTTCGATGATCATTTTCTCGTGCCACATCAACAAATAAAACCAAAGTTAGTACATGAAAATTAATGGACAGAACAAATACAATAATAATAATAATAATAATAATAATGACAATAAATGCATAAATATTTGACAAAGAAAGGGAGCGACACGGTTTAGCAGATGGAAGCTCAGACAAATAGACAGATGATGCACATGGCCACGGGGGCATAGTCAAAAAAGGGCAGCAAGAAAATGTTGCCATTATTAATAATTAATTACTACATCCATGCAGGCATGACTTTGTCACTATATAAATGACTTCTCACCAAATTCTTGTACCCTTCTTTTTTGTTAAAGAAATATAGTTCGTTCACAAATCACTGATCTTACTATTATGATTGTCAGCATTAAATCCACTCCAACGACCAACTAATTGGTTAATAATCACCGCCTATTAGTAACTTTTTCGGCTATAAAAACAGCATTCCATGGCAAGCTAAATTATTAAACTACGCTTCTAGCTATCAATATCATAACACATAGATTATTATTTCAATGGCAGGGTTTACTAAGGCAGTGTGCATGCTAGTCTTGGCCACCGTAATGCTGGTGGCAGTGGCTCCCCGTGGAGAGGCGGCGATAGGATGTGGCACAGTTGTTTCGGACCTGACTCCATGCCTCCCTTATGTAACCAACCAAGGACCTCTAGGGGGCTGCTGCGGTGGGATTAAAACCCTCTACAGATCCGCCGGGACCACACCGGACCGCCAAAGCGTGTGCGGCTGCCTCAAATCCCTAGCAGGGTCCTACTCTATCAACCTCGACAAGGCCGCCGGGCTCCCTGGACTTTGTGGAGTCAACATTCCATACAAGATCAGCCCTTCCACTGATTGCTCCAAGTCTGTACTACCACCACATAATACCTATTTTGCTTTGGTTCTTGATGATGTCTACACGTAAATGAATATTAGGGTATTAATTACTTAATTTATGTTTGTGTTTGCAGGGTGCGTTGAAGTTGACCCGAAGGTTTGCGATTTCTGTGGCAAGCAAATGGATGGACCTATATATATAATATTTATGTTTTAACCTTAAATAATAAACAAAAGAGTCTTTATTCAAATTATCTTGCTGGCCGTGGCCCCTGCTTTAAACCAAGTCAGTGAAATCAATGGATGTTGATCTCTTTTATCTTTCAATATTATGATCAGATTTTTTTATAGTACTTGATCTAAGTTCTAAATCCAAATATATAACTTTGGTTGGTAAGAAATGTTGACTAGCTAGGATTCAGACGATATGAACAAGTTGATCAAACTTAATCCTAGGTATATTTTGTTCGGATTAACCAATTTGATCGATCATGATCCACATTAGACAAGGTAACTAATTATCTACATAGACCTTCAAATTTGAGATAAATTAACATTATAGCCTCTTGGACCATGGGAAAATCTGTTATCTTAAGGAAACTTTTTGAATAATACAGTTAAATTTTTTTTTTCCCGAACTTTTAGTTTAATTTTAATATTTGTCACCGTATATATATAACAACGTCGAAGATATATAGTCACGATTTAATGTATCAAGCTGTTGATTGTGTCGTGATGATTCGACAATATATAAGATGTGCATACAACCTAGTTATCTTATTTTAATGAAGTACTCTCTGTAATAAATATTATCAATAGATAAATGTAAACTTATTCATATAGCTAATTTGTATTATTTAACATATATGCATATATTTTTAAATAGATTTTTATAAAAATGACTTAGCATTTGAATATATGTGTATAAACATGCATATACAAATATAAATCAGTATACACGAAATATTATAATAAAAATATAATTACTAAGTATTTTTTTAAAAAAAATTAACCATTATACTAGGAAAATCCTGGTAAAAAAACAAGTGTCAAAACATGGAGAGAACGTCATACACAATATTTATCCATAAATTAACCTCTTAGTACGCAATGTGAGGTTTGTTTTTTTCCCCGAATTAAAGTGGAAAAATCAGGAACTGGTTATTGAAAAAGATTAGAGAGAAATAGGGAATAATTAAGGGAAAACATAGAACACATAAAAAAAAAAGGTTATAAATCCGAAAGAGTATCTAGAAAATCCTTAAGAAGTCCACAAGAAATTTTGTTATGCAGATATATGTATATACATTTTAAGTCAGCATTATTTAATTTGCCTCAAGATAGCAAGAACACTGTCACTATTTTTGGTGGTCGCTCAAGTGAATGGTGTTCAATCATTTCCAAAATAAATAAATAAATTTTGCAGTATTCATTCAGAAATTTCAAAAAATTTCTAACATAAAATTTTTAGATAATGCGATGTACACATTCTGTAAGGAAATAAATCACATGCATGTAGATTTTTTTCAAATGATTTTAGAATGATCAAATAATGCATATTTCTTAAGAAAAATTATATAATAATGATGCAATAATGTTAAATGAACTAGCTAGCTTTGCTTGTTGAGTACTGGTATGATCGATTCATTAAGGAATTCCAATGGAAGGAAAAGCATGAATAAATCATCTCCTTCTAACTAGGATGCCATAAACCTCTCCCGCATGAAGTAAACATTTCTCGTACTTAAAAAAAACTTCAACACACAATGACCTACTAATGTACAAGACGTACGTGGACTGGAGCATCCACTTGCATTCCTTGGTACACACACTCGAAAATTTCTTTCTCACGCTCCACTTTTAGTACTATTTACTAGCGTATTGATACGCACATTTATATTAAAAAAATTTGTCAAATAATTTGTGCGAAAAATCTAGAGTTTATATTAAAATTTTAAAAAAAATTACAATGATTTTTTTATATTATTGGTGATATGATCATTTAAAAATATAGATACAAATTATTAAAAAAAATTTATTGAGATAGGGTAGTTGACTACAAATTTACTAAAATAGGTGACACGATACTTGACAAAAAAATGTACGCCAAGAGAATATTTTACGTGAAACCATACCATTTACACACCATGAAGATGCTGGAAAATGACTACAACTTGAATCAAAGCAAGGGAATATCCGGATTAGTGGCTTTCTCTTCATTCAATGTCCTACCTTCCTCGTGCCCTTGAAGAGTAGTGGAAAGACCATGGTCTTCCTGTGCGGTCTCCCCAGGTGAAATTGCTTGTTGCTCTGAGTTCACTAACCTAGCAAGACCATTCTGTCTCAGGTATGTGTCCAAAGGCAAGCTTGCTTCGTGAAGCAAACTCATCATGCTGGTGCGGGATGGTGCTGCTGCATGTTCTTTGCCTGGACAGCAATTCAAGTCCAATCCTCCTCCATTCAGAACTTCTGCATATTCTTGAGATTGACCATCGCTCTGGCAACTGAAAAGTGGTTCACTTTTTGATCTTCCATTATCAAGTTGAGATATCACGTGACTAGGGATGCTATCAACCTCTACTTCGTCCTTATCAGCAGATGCAAACTGATTCCTCTGAGCAATTTCTGCTTCAAGCTCTGACTGGCGTTTTTTCTTGCGCATCATCAAGGTCTTGAAGCGTCGTTTGACTGTCAAGCAGACATTGCAAACGCATGTGGGCTTGTGTTTCCCTTTCCCGCTAGGAGGCTGTATGCACACAATGCACGAACACCCTGGACGATGCCTAGGGTGTTTTGTGGTAGTTGCTGCAACATAAGTTGGCTCGCTATCACCATCAACACCTGCAGCATTAGCTAGAGCTCCCAGGTCCTCGGATGCATCTGCCTGCGGTGATTTCAGGCTTGCTGCAAGTCTTTGTTTCTTGAACTCTACATGAGACAATAATTTTTCTGTTTGTAAGAAATTCTTTTAGTAAACAAAGTAAAATTAACAATATGCCTCGCACAGTTTTTCTAGCAGCACTTAGAATACAAGCATGTGTACATGCACACAACAAGCAACTTCAGTGATAGGCCAAAAGGCCAGAGAAACAAAAAGGGTGTTGTGCATTAACACATGTATCAATTAGATCAGTACTTGTGAACATTCCAAAAGCCATCACCCGTCCCTCCTTTCTTTTAAAATTCTTGGGCCAAAACAGGAAAGATAATATAGCATCTCAAAAGCAGCCTGTTTGTTTAAGATCGTGGACATAAATACAATACCCTTGTTCATTCTGAAAAGACTTTCAAGTTCCCTGAAGCCTAATTCATCTGGTGCAGCACATGAGCATCTGACCCAAAAAAAAGGAAGTCCCATCATAAATTTCTGATTATCGCAATCAGAAAAATTAAAGCCTTCTTAATTTCTGTTAAATAAAGATCAGAAAACCCCACCAACCTGGTCAGATCTTGTACATTGTCCTTACATGTCCATTTGGAAGAGAGGAGGAAATCAACAGACAGTTTTCTCCATTTAAAGCAGCTATCACACTGAGCCCACTGCTCGTGCTCCCTGGATAGATCATTCAAACCTTTAGATCCACAGAAAAACCGAGTGCAATTTCAAATATCAAAACGGTAAAACCACACCTGAAGCAGTAGTTCAGATTTCAGCATGCTTAACTACATTATTGCTAATTCAATATATGTTGGTTGTTACGCACTTACGGGGGCTCCAAAGATCAGAAGCCTTCAGTCCAACAAATAATACCTCATTCAATTTTTGTTCGTAACAAATTTCATGAGCAAATTACTCTTGATAATTTTTGTTCGATGGACCGAACTATGTCAAGTAGTTATTACAACACCTTCGTCCTTACATTGCTATTATTAATCTACGATTTATTGGGATCTGACTTATGCAAACTCTTGGGTTAATGAAACAAGGTCGTACCAAGTCTGCCGAAAAAGGATAAAAAAAAAGAAAGAAAGAAAAAAACACGTGCGCGCACACACATGCAAAGAATATCGAAAACATCTTACCCAGATACACGAACAATGAAAATACTCCTCTTCCCAAAAACAGGTGGTTCCTGATAGTTGGCATCAATATAATCAAACCTGAGATTCTCAACCATGAGGACTAATAACTTGAAATTTGGAAGGTGTAAAGAATATTCTTACTTCAAATTCTTCAAATTCGTGGTCCTCAACCGTGATCGTGCTAGGTGTCACGCTAGGTGGTGGACATAGCATATCCTGTACCTCTTCCCATGACAGTTTTAACTCCATAGCATCATGGCCATCAATTAGCAGCCTCTTACTCTTCAATCCAATATTTCTGTTTCTTTTGCGCTCAGGAAACAGCTGTGTCTGGGGCAACAGATTATCTCCCAACATGGATTCATTATTCTCAGTATTGTAGGCATGCATTGACAACATAGCCACTGAAGAGTTCTTGCTTCCTTTCAACGGACAAAGAAGGCTAGAATAGCCACTCATTATGTTTGGATTTTCAGCTGCAGTTAAAGGAGGATCACTTTGAAAAGGACCCCTATTCATCTGAGATATATATGAATCCTGCTAGGTTAGCATCACATATTTCAAAATATCAATTCCATGAAAATCACCATCTACCATATAAAATTAAAAGAAAGAACTTTTGAGATTATATTTTTAGTATTCCCGAAGATAAAGAAATATAGATAGCTAGCTACCTGCTGTGCTAGAATATTGTTCGATGCTTTACGGAACCCCATCAAAAGTTTTCCTTCTGGTTCGATCCGACTGAAAGTTACTGACAAGATATACCATAACAAGATGAGAAACTGTAAAGTAATTTTTCATTGTGACCATAGTTAACAAGAGAAATTAGATGTATTCACAAATTTCAGGACTGCAACATTGATCTCAACAAAATAAATCTACAATGGCACGTTCAACGATAAGATACATAACTTACATGTGTTTCAAAAGGAATTTTATATTTTTTAAAATACCTGTATCTCCAGCTTGTAATTGCATTGACTGGATGCAAGGAGTCACACCCTCTAAAACATACATTCTGCTATTATTATTTGGCCAAAATCGGAATTGGAATACCCATTCATTGCCCTTCACATCCTGGATTCTCAGAGGAAGCCCCTCTGGTTGAGATATTAGTGGAAAATATGCCTGAACAAAACATGAAAATTAATTGGTAACAGATAAAATAATAAAATATAATTATCCAAATACAATGATTCTTTGATCTCTCTTTTTTGTTTTATCAATTTTTCTTTTTTCATTTTCTTTTTTCCTTTGTGGGGTTCTGAGATGACAACTATATAATCATATTCACAAATGAATTAACTCTGATCATTGCCCTTTAACATAGTAATGTAACATTAAAACATTAAGTAACCAACTTACTTCAGCACAGGCTTTAGGCAGAACCAAACGGCCAATTCGACCAGCATCACTGGCACTTAAAACCTTTTCAAATAATGGAACAACAGTAGAATTTGAGCTTCAAAACGTGTAAAAAATTAAGGAAATGGACAGCTTAAGAAGATGTCTGTTGTTTGACTAAGCTTAATATAAGTGTTTTAAAGAATTGGTTTCCAGTAAAACTTTTTATCTCTAAGGATACTCTCCAGATATTTGCTGCAGCTCCAGATCTGTTATTCGAGGCCAGTAACGAGGAAGCAATTGATTTTTAACTCGTCCTTCCACCGGTGGTCTTGCCACACGTAATTGTGAAATACTACCGGAGCTTTTTTCTATTCCTGCTGCAAAAACGGAAGTTGGAAGGCTGGGTGAGAGATGGAAAGGCTTAGACACCTGCTTCAAGGGAGTAATCGAGGTACAAAACTCCCTTTCTTCAGCAATCAACCGAGGTAATGGATTTGAGTTCGATGAAGCAGACAAGCCAATACTCAAGTTTGTTTGAATCATACATTCTTGAAATGCTTCAAAATCCTTTGGCAGGTCAGCAGATGATATATTAAAACTTGATAATGTTTCATGCCTTATTTCTCCACGACGAGGAAAATATTCTTCCGGTTTCATAGCAGTTGTATCGACATTTTGGGATGGGGGCAAGTGCTCTAAGCAGAAGTTTTTGTCATCATCACCAGAATGTTTAGATGGTATCTTGTCCATGCATTGATTAATACCAGCAGTGGAAAGGGCACATACTTTAGTTTTTTCTTGACATGGTGTCTGCATAAAGGTTTGGAAGAATCAGAGATTACACAGATCTCTATAGAAGGAACTAAAAAGCTTCACATAGTTAAGCATTTGAAGTTTTATCATTGTTTGATACCTCATAATACAAACTAACCAAATACTTGACTTTGTAAAATGATAATCCATAAATTACTGTTATCCTAAAAAAACTACAAAAGTATGGGATTTATGAATATTTTTATTTCTTATGATATTTAAAAAGACCAACCATAATAAAAAATTTAAAGAAAATATATCCAAAGAGATAAAAAAAATGGCTCAGTATCAAGGACCTCCAAGCTGCTTAATATTCCGCCTATTGTAGAGAATATGGTTTTAGTTTAAGATTTTATTTTGAGAAAAAAAATATTGCCCTCACCGAATAAACACTCCAAAAACAAATATTGAATAAACAGAGAGTTGTCAGGTGCTCCAGAAAAATGTTAAAAGGATAAAGCATTGAATGTACAGTGTTCACATTTTAAGCATTCAGATAATAATCTTACATACGGAAGCTCGGAACTCTTGGTGCAGCCTATACAAGTTACACCACCGGTGTCAAGTGCTTCCAGCAAAGAACTAGAAGCAATGCATCCACAATGAAGACGCTGCCAACACAAAACAGTTCACTTCTATCAATAAAAAAATAAACAGGAGTGTCACCCAAGCAATCCACCAGCTCACCTTCCCACACACACTGCACTCTCGCCAACCAGTGTCCTCTGAGTGGAACATTTCACAGAAGATTAACTGTTTATAGGCATCCCTGTGGTCAACCCATGTAATAGTGCATAATGAGTTTATCAAGTTTTATAAATGTTACTGTAGAATTAAAAATGCAAATCTACCAGGTGGCATTCATTTAATATCACTTGTATTTATTCTGCAATTTTTTCCTTTCCACATAATTGTAGATAGTGGCACCATGGTTTTTGTGTGATTTGTCAAACTAAACAAGATGGTAACCCATCCCGGGAGGGTCGTGTCTTGAAATGTTTATCATCAACATTAACCCACGATCAGAATTCAGATGATGACTCAGATAAGAAATTATCGTGAGGAGTGCAGAAGTATATCAAAGGCCAAAGCTTGTATTCACTCCATAGCATCAGATAATGTTTTCAAAAGAATAATCTAAAGGAGGAATATTGTTTAGTCGCAACTTGTTTTACAACGAAACATTACTGAGAAGCTTAGTTGATTCACAATGGCTAGCCTATCATATGACGTATGATGAGTCTATATTCGAAGAGTTGGATGTAACTCAATCTTCTAAAGCCGGGATCGGGAATGGAGAAAGTATTGAGGTAAAAGGGAAAGGTGTGTTACCCATTAAGCATGATACTGGTGCAAAATTTATTTATGACCTTTAATTTGAGCCTTAAATAATCCTTAGTATTGGGCAATTGCTCGAGAAGGATTACTAGGTTGTTTCAAAGATAGAAGTTTGAAACGTAAGATGTAGATGGAAGTAATCTTTTTTGCATTAAACTTCAGAAAAGTTTTTTTCTCTGAATTGGCAACAAAGTAACTCTTGTTCATCGGCCAAATTGGAAGGTAAATCTGAGTTCTGTCACAAAAGGTTGGGTGTTAGTTGTGCAGAATTTATCCAACATCGAAGAAATGAGTGCATTTTTTAAATGTATCAGCAGAGCAAGCAGTCCAGCTTGCCATTTACAAAGGAAATACATGGAGATCAACAGAAAAATTGCAATTGGGTCATAAAGATGTTTTTGGCCAATGAAGGCACCTTTCATAATAGTAGCATGTTGTTTATTAAATCACTATAGAAAGAGTCTCAATCTGGATACTAGCCTTCAACCACTGGGTACAAAAGGGGTGCAAATAACTCCAAGTGGTTTGCAACAATGAGTAAGGATGAGTATGGTTGAAAATAACTCACATTAGGACACTATTTAATAGATTACATCATTAAAAAATATTGAAGTAAATATTGGAGTTTGCAGAAAAAGTAGCAAGGAGAAGTATTTAATATTTTAATTGCATGCAACTCTATGTAGATACTAAAAAATGGCAACACACAGTGTCGGATACTCCTTGAATGTGAACACAAACGGACATAGTTTGGATTCGACTGGTGAACATTCGAAAGTAAGATCAATATAAACATACGGACATTGTATCCAACACAATGGATAAACGGGTGGATATGACGGCTATTTTATAACTCCAAAGTCCGTGATATGGATGTTTCATAATATTTAAGGATATGGTAGGGGCCTTTTCGCAAGTGTCTAAAAATCAGATTTTTGTTAATTAAAATTTATTGAATACACATACACGCAAACACACATACACACACACACATATATATAGATGTATATAGTTGAAGTTATTAGCTAAGGCAAATCGAACTTATAATATGAGATAAATATTATGTCTCTAATTGTATGATTAATTTTTATTATTAAACCCAAATTATTTTTTCATAATCTTGATTGTCATCTTTGTTATTTTCTTGTTCATTTCAAATTTGAAAATTCAATCAATATTGTTAATTAGTAAGCTTTGTTTTCTCTTTGAAAACTGTATTTAATGAAGATCGATGTCAGACTTTTAGTGGTTTTAATTATTATCAAAACAAGGAGTGAAAATTATTTCCCATCATTTGCATTTGATCTACACTTCTTTTCTTTCCAGTTTCCGCGCCATTCTTCATTGCTGCATCATTGCACTTGTTCTTAGCCACAAATTATGATTTGTTGAAACCAACAGATAAGGAAAAAGTTTTCGGCTTATCAGTAAAGTGAACGTGATTCAGAAAATAGGAAAGATATCATTCATTTGGTTTATAAAAATAAGTTCTTGAGCAACCCAAAACATCCAAAAGTTCAATAAATGAAATTTGCTCCCAATCAATTGCTAAAAATTATGATTATGGTGGTGATATGCGTAAACTGAAAAAGTAGTTCAAATATTCATGAGAATAAAGAGAGGCCGAGTTACGTTCATACCCACAATTATCACAGAGTGTTGCCAATTCACCAGATCGCAAAGACCAGCCCTTTTTCCACACCAGTGAGTTTGACGAAGCACAGGCCCCATTCATGCACACCCTATCCTCCATTTTCCACACTTGAAAGAGGCAATAAAGAATCCAAGAATGAGTACGTTGCAAAATAAGCACACAAAAAATATATAAGACACACACGTATAGACCATAAATGAAAAGAAAAGAGGTGAAGGGGGAACTTACCAACTTAGAGCAGGGAAAAAGAAATCATTTTGCGCGACAAGTAGAGGAATGGGTTGAGCTTTTGGACGCCGGAGAGCAGCGGCAGCGGAGACTCGTTGGGTTAAGAAAAGGTTGATGGAGCAAAGAGAGGCTTTGTGAATTGTGGGGGATCAATGGGTTATACTCCATACAGTACATATGAATTAAATGTCAAATCCCTTCATATACTAAATTCTTGATTTTACCTCCTAATGTTAATGATTTTTTTTAGCCTAAAAAAAATATTATTAAATATAATTATTGATGAATGTGAGAGTGGAATGGTGGCGCCCACTGGCCACTACTCTTCTCAACTAAGATTCCAATGATGTCCCAGAATTGTGAAGTCCTGTTAGTGTTTGGTGCACGCTCGCTTTTATGTTCGGTTTTGAAGCAATCAATCATATCATTACGTTGCTTTCTTTGTTGGTTTTATTTCTTAATGTAATTGATCAATTGCAGCTGACGTTCCATACGCTTCACGATGACGTCATCGTTGGCAAACTTGTGGAAAGTTGGCTTAACAATAATAATCCCAGCCGGCCAGCAGGCAGTAGGTTCATGTACACTTGATGGGCGAAAATTTCATTGCCGGTTTCCTTTTAGGCACCACCCATCTTTTCAATGCCGCACCATAAACATAGCAAGCATCGAAAGACCGATCTTGTCCATTCAACTCACTAATCACTACATCATAATGATTAGCACAAGGCTTGTGCAGCTGCATCAAAACAAATTATGCCTTGTCAACATCTCTAGTACCAAGGTGAATGTCCGAGGAGATTGTCCAATCTTGACCATCTCAGTCAAAATCTTGAAAGCTATGTCCAACTTCTTTCCATTGTTCAAGGATTCAACCACCAGATCATACGCACAAGGATAAATAGTGTATGGGCCATTCCTCATTTCATCAAACAAATCAGACGCTTGTTTCACCAGCTCTCTCTCTTCC
The DNA here is from genome assembly GCF_025594145.1 of Primulina tabacum. NCBI lineage: Eukaryota > Viridiplantae > Streptophyta > Magnoliopsida > Lamiales > Gesneriaceae > Primulina > Primulina tabacum. The sequence continues at coordinate 10,928,865 of NC_134554.1, forward strand.
GGAGAACGTCTGCATACCCCCCTCAACAAGGTGTTCATCAACCTCTCATCGGCTCTAAAACCAATTTCAATCATTTCCCTATGGACCCCCCAAATCTGCTCTAATCTTTCCCCATTTAATCAATCCATGGAACAGTGTGCTATAGCTTATGTAGTCCGGCCTGCAGGTTTCTCTCCTTCATTCGCTCCAACAAGACAATAACACTTAAAGGCCTTCGTTCTTTGAAGAAGCCATTCAACGGTGTTAAAAGTAACCACATTGGCAGTCAAGTCCATTTGTAGAGCTTCATCCAGCAATTCCAATGCCTCATTTGACCTGCCCACTTTACACAAACCATTCATCACTGCAGTGTAGGGTATAAATATCCAGTCTGAAAGAAGATCTTTTGAAGTTCGTCAGCAAGTCATAAGCTTCTTCTACTTTCCCAACATAGCACAACCCTTTGAATAAGCAATTGTATGTATTTGTTGTTTAATACGGCTGATAAGAAATAGATCAGTATGTATACCTTAAATAATAAATATTTATGAAATTAGAGCTTAGTTCAACTGATTTTACACGAAATTATCTAAGTAATCGAAATTCCCCAACTCCCTAGATTTTCATCATATTATAAAAATAGCCTGTGAACTCCGAAAATTTTCTTTAATTTTTTAATAATGAAAGCTTTCACTTGATATGTTAAAAAAAATTATATTTTTTTCATGATGTTATTATCAATTTCCAGTTTGGAAAAAAATATATTCAAATGTGTGGACATGAAAAATTACATTTACTAATAAAATCATGCCCCAATTCATACTTAGGAAAATTTTAATAAATATTGAAAATCTAAATATTTTTTTAGCTGGAGTAATTATAAAGCAGTGAGTAGTCACCAGTTCATTTGTTCATTTCATTTGTTTGTTTCGAACAATGAACTCAATCCCAGGAATTCAACAGCTGGAGGTCGAGATCGAAAGATGTCGCAAAAAAATCATAGAACTGTGCGGACAAATCGATTCCATCAAATAATTTCTAGTTCGACACGACAATATTGTTGCCTTCAGCTACGATGGTTTGGAGTTTTCCTTCACCATCCCTGGATTCAATGGAATGTTGTACACTTCGTTTTCAGTAAGCAAAGAAGAACTTGCAACTTTTTAACCATGAGAAATGTATAATTACTGAGTTTGGTCCATTTTTTGCCACGCTTGACGATGCTGGAAAGGATGCTGCTCGAGAGGATGCTGCAATTGAGTAGGTACTTCTTATATCTAGTAGGTTCTTACGTATTTATATTCTACAAAATATAAGTGTATTATAGAATAATCTAAATCTTACATCAATTCTTCACATCTTGCTAGATTGTCCCAAAAAGTCAGAAGTTTCTAGACCCAAACTTTTCCATAACCTTCTAAGTCATTCCACAGTGAACTTAGAATGTTTAAATTTTGTTCACGATGTTCGAAGAACTTTTGCACGAACCTAAAGCCTTCAAATTTTTATGCCTTTTCAACTTCTATGGAATATTCTTTCGACTTCAAAGAAATGCTATAGCACTCAAGAAGATTATGTATGTCGCCAAGCCTCTACGACACATTTCCTTCCTAAAATCTTTGTGTATTGCACGTTGAAACTGTTGGGTCGTAACATTCTCTCCCACTTAATTTGACGTCTCCCTCGTTGCCTTGGAACACCGGGTCGCTGGAACACTGCAAGTCTTCACCTTCCAAGTCCAATGTAGTTCGGTAGTTGGGTTTCTAATTAAACAATTTCAATAATAATTATAATTATAATGTATTTAAATACATCTAGACTTAGAGATGTAAATATTTCCCAAATCAAATACATCCCAATTAATATTCCATATTTTGATTATTTTTTAAAAATAATTAATTAATCGATAAAGCATATCCTCCAGTTATTTTTTTTTTGTTTAAATAGAGAAGGTGATTTCAAACCAGGCTCCGTGTGTAGTTTAAGTATAATTAAGGGGTTATTTTTGTGTTTAACACGATTATTTAGCTTTTCCAGATTACGGGTCTCAAGTGGCTTCCGCTTCGAGGGGTATCGTCAGATTTTACGTAGTCAAGTCTCGTGAATAGCTTGTGAACAGAGTCTTGAGCGTAATCACACGTTATTCTTTTTATTTTGTTTTTCGTCGATATATATTTTTCAAATCGTCTTGGTCTTTTTTGTTTTTTTCTCTTTTGTTTGTGTAAGCTCAAATTTTGGAGTGGATTTGCGACAAACTACCATCGTTTTGGGTGTCCCGCGATATCTATGATTTGAATCTCGTTGATCAGTGTTAAGATTCTATTTTGCATTAAGAAATGTTTTGATTTGTGTTGTGTCAACGGAAAACAAGCGGAGTCTTCAAAAAGAAGTAAAAGGGTTGCTCGGATTCATATTTCTTGATCTGGGTCAACCGACCAATTTTGTTCCATGCTTTCCTGATTGAAGGGAAAATAAGATGAGGGAATTCTTTGGACTTTTGGTGTGTGTTTGGTTTGTTCTTCTTGGGTCTTGCCTGGGAAGATTTGTTGTGGAGAAGAACAACTTGAAGGTGACATCACCAGACTCATTGAAAGACGTGTACGAAAGTGCGATAGGGAATTTTGGGGTGCCTCAATATGGTGGGACATTGGTAGGTTCTGTGTTCTATCCAAAATCTAATCAGAAAGCATGCACGAGTTTTGAAGATGCGGGTATTTCATTGAAGAATAAGCCTGGCGGCATTCCTATCTTCCTTCTTGCTGACAGAGGAGGTAAAATTCATTTATTTCTTTTTCTTTTTTATGCAAAAGGTAAATTGAGTTTCATTTTCTAGCTTTTTTCACCTTATGTTATTATTTTCTTGTGATTGCTAGTTGTAGAGAGAAGAAATTCTACATGCGTTTCCTGTTAGTAAGCTCTAAAAGTTAATAATGATGCTCGTTAGATTATATGTTCTAACCATAGGTGACATCGGAAGAATATCATGGTTTTGTATTTTCCAAGCAAAAGATGGTTGGTGCACTTGTATTGTCTACTTGATTACATGCATTTTGTTATATTTGATATTTTTCGGCTACCAATTCTCTAATAATCTTCACGTTGAAGATAATTTAAGCACAACCAGGCCAGTTTGTTCCAGCATTCCTTGTTAAGAGTTCATCTCAATGACTTGATAAGGAGAAGTACAAATTCTCTGTGGAATCTCCCAAGGATAAAATTTAGAAGTTGGCTATTGATCCATTGTGCTTGTTATAAAGAGAATTTTAGGGCTGTAAGTCCTGAGTTTCTCTTAAGCTATTCCCCTTTATCTTATGCCATATGTTTGTATTTTTCTTACATATATGTGCTTAGGTTTTAATCATGTCTGTTCGTTTTTATAATACATTCTTATGCTATTAGGTGTTAATCTGGGTAGTTCTCTAGCTGTTATGATAAAATCTCGCTTACTAGCATTCTAAAATATTGTTACCTCACCTCCATTCGGTATATAATCTTTATTTATTTTCTGGCAGATTGTTATTTTACATTGAAAGCATGGAATGCTCAGAATGGTGGAGCTGCGGCTATTCTCGTTACAGATGACAGGGTTGAGCCTCTTATCACAATGGATACTCCTGAAAAAGAGGATGCTAAGGCAGATTATCTACAAAACATCAGTATCCCATCAGCGCTTATTAGCAAGGGTCTTGGGGACAAAATAAAAAATGAATTATCTAAAGGACAAATGGTCAGTATAAACCTTGATTGGAGGGAGGCTCTGCCACATCCTGACGAGCGTGTTGAATATGAGCTCTGGACGAATAGTAATGATGAGTGTGGTCCCAAGTGTGAAAGTCAGTTAGATTTTGTGAGAAACTTTAAAGGGGCTGCCGAGATTCTTGAACAGAAAGGCTACACACAGTTTACTCCTCATTATATCACTTGGTATTGTCCTGAGGCATTTATTTTGAGCAAACAGTGCAAGTCCCAGTGTATCAATCACGGTAGGTATTGTGCACCAGATCCTGAGCAAGATTTTAGCAAGGGATACGATGGTAAGGATGTCGTTGTGCAAAATCTACGTCAAGCCTGCTTCTTTAAGGTGGCAAATGAAAATGGAAAGCCATGGCAATGGTGGGACTACGTTACTGATTTTTCAATTCGATGTCCTATGAAAGAGAAGAAGTATACTAAAGAGTGTGCTGATCAAGTAATCAGATCACTTGGTAGGTCAATTTATTTTTGTGCAACTTATCTTTGGAAGAAATTTTAATGTTATATGTATTCAAAATGCACTAATAGACAACCGGGGCTATGTAAAGGTGACAGTTACTATATGGCACTTTTTGACAGTTACTATATAGCACATTTTATTTTTCACCCATATAGAATTGCTTTTTATTTTTTTCTGAGAATATTATGAACATGTTAATATCTTCTCCTGTGCGAGCTTATAATCTGCTGTTTATGTGTATTTTATTCATTATCATCCTGGAGGTCTTTAATGTAAGCAGCCTATTGTTTATAATTGTTGTATGTTGTATAATCATCTTAATGTCAATGGCCTGAAGTCTTTGGCATATTCGTGACTCTTGATCATGAATTAATCATCATCACGACACAGGAAACCCCTTCTGTTTCTGATTGATGTGGTTTTTACTAGGATTACGGACTTGGCTAACATTCTGTCACTGTTTTTTATGTATTTGATGGGAGAGTTGGATGAATGACCTTATACAAATTTGAATTTAGAAAAATAACCACCGTTTGTTAAAATATCACTGCAAAATGAGTTCCATGTGTTTTTTTTAAAGGTCGTTTTTTTAAATAAACATAACGGGAAGGTTAGAAATTTAAATGCCCCGTATTTGATTACCGACTTTGAGCTAGTGAAACTTTTTTTAGTGATGGAGGTTCTGCCTGTTCTTCATCGACTCTCAATTGTGGCCCCTGTCTTCTGAAAATTGCCTTGTAGTTTCATCTTTTACATACTTTAGTTAATGTCATAAATAAGTCTCCATGTTTTACAAACCCAGGCTACTACTTGCTCAATGACTAATGGTTTCTCCACAGGAGTTGATGTTAAAAAGATTGATGAATGTATTGGAGATACTGAAGCAGATGTTGATAACCTAATACTAAAAGCAGAACAGGAAGCACAGGTTTAATTTCTTAAAACCCTTGATATATTTTATAGCATTTTGGTGAGAGTTTAAATTTGAGCTATTAACCGATGATGCATTTCATTCTCAGATAGGGAAGGGTTTACGAGGAGATGTTACTATCTTGCCAACTCTTGTTGTGAACAACAAACAATATAGAGGTGAGAACTTTTAAGTTAAAACCCCCTGCTTCCTGAGTCATACCAAAGAAAAATAGGAATTTTCATGTAACCAAGTTTGATCTTCAGGCAAGCTGGACAAAGGAGCGGTTTTAAAGGCCATTTGTTCGGGTTTTGAGGAAACTACAGAACCTGCCATTTGTTTAACTAAAGGTCATTGTTTCTACTCAATTTCCCAAATTTTTTCGGGAATATGTTCTGTATAAATCCTCTATCAGTTAAGTATGTAAGATTTTGAAACATTTACCCTAATTGTACCGCAAATATTCCCTTTCTTACTATCTACGTGCTAAAGTTGCAATTTAATGTGTTCTTTTGGGGCAGATATGGAAACAAACGAGTGCTTGGAGAAAAATGGTGGATGCTGGGAGGATAAGACTGCTAATATTACTGCATGCAGGGTAGTCACATTTTTTAGAAGTTTCATCTTTCGACTGTTAGTTGTTGTCTGATTGGCATAAAAATTTCTTACAGGATACGTTCCGGGGAAGGGTGTGTGAGTGTCCCATTGTGCAGGGAGTGAAGTTTGTTGGTGATGGTTATACTCACTGTGAAGGTAATTATTACTGCCCTTTACATCCTGTCCACTGCCCTTTAGGTCACTGTAACCATCTAATCTGTGCACTCTTTTTTTAGTTATCATTTTGAGCCTTTATTTTTACACAAATGTTTCTTTCACAGTCAGTTTTCAATATCAATTATACCCATTGATAATAGAGATGAAAAACTCTTCTATTTAATTTCATTTGTTATCATATATTAGAATTTATTTTTAGTTTTCCTGTGTTGCTTTTAACTTCTGTTATGCATTCATAGTATTTTTGTCTTGGTCTCACAGCTTCTGGACCATTGAGATGTGAAATAAATAATGGAGGGTGTTGGAAGGGAAGCAAAGGTGGGAGGACTTACTCCGCATGTGTGGTGAGTTGACTGACACCCAACAGTCAAATGGTTCTTTTCTTCTGCGTTTTATTTATTTATTTTGTTTTTTTTTTTGGGGGGGGGGGGGGAGGGGGGGGTGATTCTATCCTATTTTTCTAGTTCGTTTTAGGGCACAGTGTGGCAAAAAGTTAAATGTTTGATCACAATTTTCAGGATGACCATTCAAAAGGTTGCAAGTGCCCACCAGGATTCAGGGGTAATGGCGTTAATAATTGTGAAGGTAAAAAACATACTAACATGGAGGAACCGTCCGCAATTTTATTTCAGAGACTAAGTTGGGTTGTTTGGTTTAGACATTGATGAATGCCAGGAAAAGTTGGCGTGCCAATGTGCAGACTGCAAATGCACAAACACCTGGGGAAGTTATGAATGCAGTTGCCGTGGGAACTCGCTGTACATACTTGAGCTTGACACATGTATAAGTAAGTAGTTCATACATGCAACAAAAGTTGAAATGCTTGTGATGCTTAATGATCATAGTATTTTTAGCAGGTAAAGATGGTAGTAGCGAAGTTAGGTGGGGCTTTGTGTGGTTTGTGATGATGGTTTTGGTTGTGGCTGGAGTTGGAGGATATGCAGTGTACCATTACAGGATCCGGGTATGTGTATTGATTTACTACCTAAGTTTGGTACTTGTTTCTTACTTTCTGATTGAATGAAACATTATTTACGCAGAGATACATGGACTCAGAGATCCGGGCTATCATGGCGCAGTATATGCCATTGGATAATCAAGGGAATAATGATGTTTAGAAATTCATTACAATTTATTTATTTGTTTGTCAAAAGGTCTTGTCCAATATGTTGATGTAGCATTTTCTTACATATGGAAACTGAAACCATAGGTACTGGTCAAAAGAATATAACTGAAACTGTGATTCTTACTGGCTTCAACTCTATCTGTCTGGATGTTGTTCAGCAAAGGCATTGACTGTATTCAATACAACACCATCTATTTTACATTTGATTCTTAAGATTTAGAAACCGTATGCAGGCAGGAACATAAACCTTCTGTCCTTACCAAAACGGGATATCTGTCTGTATTTGCTAGCCGAGTAGTTTTTACAATACTGACATAATTATATTTACAAATATCATAGGGGTTATTTTTCACCAACGTCTACATCCATTTCCAATCAAGGAAAATTTTCTCGAAACCAACTGAGCTCTAGGACTCAGGGCTATAATTTGTGTTCAATTAGGAAAACTCGTGTATGCACCGGATAAAACTTCGATCTAATTTAGTAGTCTGCAAATCACGTCTGTCAAGTAAACCATACTGGACATGGAAACTTGTGTGATATAGTTGCCCGAGAAAATGTGGTTGAAAGAATCAAATTCATGACAATTTGTCAAATATTCACTTAGTCCATCAACCTGAGCATCCTGACTCGAATATTATTTTGTTTTTTGGTCTCTGCAGTTTTTAGCTACAGGGACGTCTTGGTCTTATTACCTTATTTCTATGTTTATTATATTATTTTTCGAAAGAGAAATAAATGGACAAAAACTACCTGCATGGCCATGCCACTACAATATTAACTAAACCACTGAAGTCTGTATAGTAACAGTAGTACTAAATAAATGCATATTGAATGAATCATTATTCTTCGACCCAACACGCGTTAGATGGTTTCAAAAAGTTGGCACCAACAGCCATTTGTGCAATAAATTAAAATTTGAAAATCAAATTTTAGCAATTGCAGCTCTTATTTTCGCTGTTTTTAAGTGATTGCTTGTCTTATGGGTTCTCCAGTGTGGGGGCAATATGCTGCTAACAAGTGCTTCCGAATTATGACTTTCTTGATTCTTGTGGACTGAACACGCATCATCATAAAAATATGTTAAGTTACATTATTGTCAAGAATCTGTAGGCTTCCAAATTGGTGGCAATGGAAAAAATGGAATCTGCGATTTCTAAGAGGTTTGGTGATGAACAAAGCACATTGCTAGACCAATACGAGAGGCTGTCCTTTGAATTGCAACTCAACCAAGCCATGCTGGGGCGGAGCCTGTCGAAGTCACGATGCCTAGCGCAGCCACAACACATGGGAAAGCATGCGAAACCAGTGAGACGTGGTTGGAGTTCGGGTTTTCAGGAGGCAATAAGAAAGTTGTTGAGACCAATATTTCATGGTAAACATGGAGCGAGAAAAGATGGTGCAGATCCAAGGACCCCAGGATTTGGTGATCAGTGGGCACGTACTCTTCAGGAGTAGCAAACTGCTAGCTGTACTAAACTTTCAGATTTTTTGCATACTAATGTTGGAGCTTCATATATGTAACAGAATCGGGATTTACATCTACTGCCCCTGCTTGCCAGTTTCTGAACATGTTGGATGTTGTGTTATTAGCTTGGCCTTTTAATTTTGAGAATAAAAAATTTGACTTGAATTCCAAGGCTGTGGTATACATCTATCTATCTGAACCTTCATCCTTGATAATTAGTCATGAACAACCTGCTTTCTCCTCCATTCTCTTAGTCGAATACCCGTTTCCCACTCATCAACAATCAACCCCTCTCGTAAAAAAAAAAAAAAAAAAACAATCAACCCCTTGTCTCTGACATCTATTCTTGCAAGTGTACCAGAGTCAATGATTTTCTTGATACTGCTTCTTCATAAATCCTTGAAGCTATCGAGATTTTCCCAAGAAGTGGAGGATTGCCAACAACCTTAACCAACTTTAATCGGATGCTTATGTCTTTCATTACGTTGGATAAGTTTGAAATGGCATTGAAACTGATGTCCGAGTTACTACCTTTGGGTTAGCTACAGATAATTGGACTTGTTCAATTCTGGTATGCCTTTACCGTAAGCTTAACGAACCGATGGAGGCCAAAATTTTCTGGAGCGCATGTTGGAAGATGGGTTGGAACCCACTATCGCTACTTTCACTACATTGAAAAATTCATTTTGTAAAATCGGAAGATTTCTAGATGCCTTGTAAGTGTTTGACGCTTTGGAATGGCTGGATGAAGCTCTACAAATGGACTTCCAACTGTGGTTACTTACAACACTTCGTTGAATGGCTCTTCTTCAAAGAAGGAATATTGGCTTGTTGAAGCGAATGTAGGAGAGAAATTGCAGGTCGGACTACAAAAGCCATAACACACAGTTCAATGAATTAAGTTAATTGCATCACAATTCGAATCTTATTTGATAATGGCGCACTGCGGACGACACCATTCCACTCGCACATTCATCAATGAATGATATAATAATACTACTAATTTCATTCATTAGTATTATTATGTTAATAATAATTATGATAATTTGAATCAAGAATATAGCATACAGGAATATATAGATAGGAACAAAATAGATACCGCCCAAAAAAAAGGTTTCAGCGGCAATTCAAAATGAAGAAATACCGAACACAAGAAAAGTAACTTCATTTACAAAACCATCGCAACTGTATGACATCCATGTACCATGTAACATCGGATTCTCTGAAGTTAATAAAAAATAAGAAAAAAATGGTCGCTATGGACATCCAGAAGCCTTCAACACTGGATCAACGTACACTTGACGCCGATGATCTCTGGTTGCTTTCTTGTCGATCAGTTTCTTCCATCGACAGCGTAGACGAACATATTTTTGGAGGTAGAGCCAAGGGCCGTGCAGACAGCCTAGTAAGAGAAGTAGATGCTGCAATTGTCGGGGGTGGAGAGATATTTGATGTTGGAGCTGGAGTAATAATACCATTCAGGCTAGGTGATCTTGACATGTATTTCCCACTTACTGCTCTTGGTTCTTGCAGAGGGAACCGAGAGGTATACTTCATGTCTTGGATGGTTTTGAGATGCTCCACAATTGTTCTCATGGTTGGCCTCTCTGACGGATCAACTTGGAGACATCGTTGAGCAACATCAGCCACTATCCGAGCAGCTTTGAGCGGGTAACGACCCTTAAGTTGCGGATCCATGATTAGAGACAATCTACAGTTATCTGCCAGGAAAGGTCGACTCCATTTGACTAAATTTCTCTCCTCCTTCGAATGCCTACTGTCAAGGTTTTTCTTGCCGGTGAGCAATTCAAGAAGCACAATTCCAAAACTCCAAACATTGCTCTTCGGGGTTAGCAACCCTCGTTCGAGTGTCTCCATTGAAAGATTTGCCATAGCCTGAACAAATATTGATTTCGGCAAGGTGACGATTTTGAGGGGCATAAGGAGATGAGTCAGAAAAACAGCCCCACCCACAACAGTGCATACTAAATTATATATCATACAGAAAGCACTAAATTATATATCATACAGAAAGAGGCATGAGAATTATGTTACAAAGCACATGCAAAAAAACACTTACGACTGAGCTACTGGATATGTCTGTTTCTGGAATATGGCCAAGGCAACCATATCCAGAAAGCTTTGCACTAAAATCTTTGTCAATCTGAACATGTACTGTTGAAAATTCATGGAACATTGCCTGTTCAGAAGCCAGATACAAGTTAATGAAAAATCTCAGTGCAAACCAAAACCAGTGCCAGCAACAAGAAACAATCAAATAATATACTGTACTCGAACTATACAGGCGTTTATTAAAATTTAAATGGTTTAGATAATCTTGATTACCTGAAAGGGCCCTTCCTCATGCAGAAAGGTAAGACCTTGTGCAGCAGAAAAAGCCACTTTCATTCTGCTGTTCCAGTCAATAGGTGGACCATCAGATCTTCCATATAGAATCCTATCCAAGCTTCCGTAGAATAACCTTTCATACACCAACATCCTGTGATCAGAGCCTTCGCGTGCATAAAAACCAACCAATTTACAGAGGAAAGGATGCTGCAACGATGCCAGGCTATTCACATCATTGACAAATTCCTTCCAACCCTGAAAAAGCAAAATCAAGTTAACTCAAAATTACCCAAGATGTTAGAAGTATCTTTAAACTGATATTGTGCAGAATCAGGTAGAACTAAAGTTAAAATGGGATAAGAGGTTAGTTAGAAACTTAGAATTCAATGAGTCATTACTTAGATGAAACAGAAAGACATGTCCTTGTATCAAAAAGAGAGAGACGCATGTCCTAAAAACCAGAAATGGCAAGCATGGACGCAAACAGTATATATAAACTTCAGTGTGGAAGAACTGTAATGAAGCGCCAAAAGTTCACCATTTATGCAACAGTAATTATCAGAATATATGAACTTTAGTAAGGAAGGACAACAGCCAATGAAGCACCATAAGTTCACCCACTTATGTAACACTAATTATATCCCATAATGAGATGATGACTTGTAAGAAAGATCAAATAGAGATGCTGAACCACCAATTCAAAATATCAGCACAGATATGAACGAAATTTAACCTGGTTGGAAGACTGAAGTCGAGTAACTGTGGCTTCAAACTTCCTTGAACCTGAAATATCATCCCCAAACGAAGCTCGATAAATGACAGAAGAGAGACCCTCAGACATGCATCTCTCCGGAGAGAAGTTGTGACAAGCTGATGCAATTTCATCATATGAGAAGTTAATAAGCAATCCTTTACCCGGTAGGGTTAGAGGAACTGTAGGAGGTAGGGGAAGTGGTCCAGATGTATCAAGTAGGCCACTGTTATTTATCATCTTAAAACTTGATGTAGTCTTCAGAACATTAGTGCCATTGGGTGATGGAAGAGGAAGTGGTTGAGGAGTGGGAGAATTATATTCTTTAATTGATCCAATGCGACTGGTGGGCTGCTCTTGTTCCTCACATTCAGCAGATGTTAGTGCTTCTTGTTCTGTAGCATCAAGACTTGAAGGGGCCGACAATGCCCGTGTTCTACTACTGCTAATAGCATTATTTGACGGGCTTGGTTTTACTCTATTTCTAAAGCTGGGTGGTGCAGACTGCAAAGATCGTGTCTCAGTTTGGGGTTCAGGTAACATAGTTGGTGAATGCTCCTGAGGCTTCACACGTTTGATATAGATAGTCTGCTCAGATTTTTTTTTCTTACTCTTAAGTACAGTAAAACATCCCATATTGAACGTGAAAAGATCCAGATTTGAACCAGGTACGATCAGTTCCTGCAAACAACAATAAAGACAAATTATTATACAACAAAACTGTAACACGACGGATTCAGTATCATAATCCTTGCATAACTAAAAAAATCTTAGGGAAACCAAAACCATTTTGAACTAGAAAATGGTGGGGTGGGGGTGCTCCCCCAGCTGAGTCCCAACTTTTATACCATATTGCCTCAGGGTCAAAAACTACTGATTTCCCAGGTACAAGTCCACTCAATTGTCACATATCATTAAAGCCTAAATTAGGGAAATCTAACAGCTGATGCTATTTTCCTCCTCCTCTAATGGTATCCAAGTAAATGCCTAAAAAAACAGGACAACACATCGACAGGGTAGAAATATCATACACAATAAACATAGCCAGGATTTATAATTAAAAAAAATTCCATGTTGAAGTTCCGCCTTTAGTTTGACGAAATCCAATCACATAACATACAGTTGTCGAAGCATAAATAAACAAAGTCGGATCCAATAATTCCTCATGTTTAAACAAAAAGAGATGAATCACTACTGATTTAACCAAAATATGTCTCCTAATAGCTTTTTCAACATTTTATTGCAGACTCCCAATTCATTCAACATAGGCAAGATCACATACCTGATGGCGCAATCAAGCTCAACCTTCAATGTTTCAAGGTTAGATTTGATATTTGCAGGTTTTCACATATCAATACCAAATAGTGGCGAAAAAATTCAATCTTGATATCAATGAATAAAATTTTGGTGAGAAATGAGAACTCTAGGGGAGAGTCAAATTAACAAAAAAAGAAGAAAGGCAATGGGAGATTTTTTTTTGAGAGATAAATACTTACTATTAATTTTATTTTATTAAAATAATAGTATAAACACTAATCAAAAAATAGATAAATAGACAACACATATAAATAATAAATAAAAGAATATATGTAAATATAAGCAGATAAGCAATTGTCAAACGTAAACCCAAGGGGTGTGTAATAATTAATTACTAGCGCACGAAGCACACACGTTGCATGAGTGGAATATAATGTGCGGATATAATGTATGCATATGTAATAAATTTTTAGTTTTATATTGCTTGGATTATGTTAAGATCCCCATGGACGTATCGTGCACTAATGTCAGAATATTTTCCTAAATATTTGACATTATTTCTCCATAACATAGACTTTCAATAAAACCACAAATCAAATACACACAACACAACGCATATTATGTAGATATAAACTTTACCAAAATAAATACAAAGACATCACAGAGTTTCGTTTCTCTTGACATCCAGCATAAATGAAAGTGTTGTTTTGTGCTTTCAACACCTGAATCGTCACCTATACTTTAGAGCCTGCTCAATACCGATGCGTATTTCATGTGCACCACGGCGAAACAATTGACCCTCTATCTAAAAAACCTCTAATAAAAAAAGTCACGAAAATCCAATTAGTTTTGCACATAAACAATTCTTTCAATTTTCTGATCTATATCTTTCTCAACAGAAAACAAATTAAGATGACGGTGAAAATTTGGTGCCCGAAAAGGATGTGGTCGAAGGGTCCTTTAGAAGACTGAAAACTCAAGATTTCGTAACTATCGCAACTTTATTACGGGAACCCAACACGGATAAAAATAATTTGCAGAAATCTTGCCTCACCTCATAACAAAAGGACGTTGAACTGATGGTGACGGAGGTGCGGCGGCTGTCGTCGTTACTCCCAATTGTCTATTTTTTCATAGATTGGGGCAGAACAAAAAACACAACAAAATTCTAAGTTGGAGCCTAAAATGAAAGTAAGCTGAATATTGAAACAATCGCCGACATACCTATGTGTTCGAAGGCGGAGCGACGTGAATGGAGCGAATCAGAGGTGGTCAGATTACCATGGGTAGATGAGAGATTGCGGGGAAAAATGGAGTACCGGGGGTCAGCATTCGGCGGATTTGATTCGAACGAGTAAAATTGAATTACTCGAGATGTGTTTTATTTTTTATTTTTTTACAGATTGATCGGATCGGATCCGATCGGTAAACGAAATAACCCGACAATTGAAAATATTGTTAAAAAATTTCAAGTTTTAATTAAAAAATTTAATCAATTATTTGTTAAAATAAAATATTTTTACTTAACTTTCTATAGCCTAATTCTTTTAATTATAATTGCAGAGTATTATTTACATTCAAAAAATATTAATAACACTTCATTTATCAAATTATTATATTATTAGATTGTCGTAATAGTATCTTTCCTTATATAATGAAATCTCAATTTATCTTAAAAGAACCTCAATTAAAATAATTTTGTATGGCAATAACTAATATTTTACTTTTTATAAAAGTTTTTCACGATATTTTATCATATTTAAATTAAAAGAACAAAAAAATTTATTTTAATCTTAAAATATTTAAATTTGTCCCAAATTTAATATGAATATACAAAATATTGGACCATTTTTCGCACATAAATATATGAAATACGTGATTAAAAAATTGAGTAGGTCTCTTGTGAGACGGTCTCATAAATCTTTATCTGCTAGACGTATCAACCCTACTGATATTCACAATAAAAAGTAATGCCCTTAGCATAAAAAGTAATAATTTTTTATGGATGACTCAAATAAGGTATCTGTCTCACAAAATACGATCCGTGAGACCGTCTCACACAAGTTTTTGCCTAAAAAATTTTGATTTACCAAAAATTATTTAATTTTGTTATAAAATTCAAAATATCTTAAAACATAGGACTAAAATTAAGATTCTGTTGTGAAAAAGTAAAAATTTATGGTAAAAAGTAAAAGTCTCAGACTCTCAAAATTTACCAAACTACACACTTTATAATATTTTTCTCTCTACTCAATTGTGATTTTCTTCACAAATGAGAGATCTATTTATAGGAAATCTTTACAAATAATCCAAAAATAAAATACATCATTACCTACATCATCACACACTAATTTTCAATATTTACAACTCTTATTTTCAACATTCAAATATTCAATACACACATTTTAAATATATTTTTCAACACTCCCCCTTGTGATGATGATCATAATGATTGTCTTCATTACGTGTTTTTATACTGCCTCGTTAAAAATCTTACTAGGAAAAACCCATTGGGATAAAAACCATAGCAAGGGAAAAAGAGTGCGGTCACGTAAACCCCCCCTCATTTTGACACGAACAATTCTTCACAAATTTCGTAGATTGTGCATCCCAATATTATATATATGCTTTCTGAATATTGACGTAGGAAGCGCCTTTGTGAAGAGATCTGATGAATTTTCACTTGTTTGAATGTGACGAACATCAATACATTTATTCTTCTCAAGCTCCTTGGTGAATGCGAAGAACTTAGGAGGAATATGTTTAGTTCTGTCGCTTTTTATGTATCCTTCTTTCATTTGAGCAACACATGCAGCATTATCTTCATATAGTATCACAGGCTTCTCGTCGAATGATAATCCGCATGAGATTTGGATATGTTGGGTCAATGATTTTAACCACACACATTCACGACTTGCTTCATGTAGTGCAATAATCTCGGCATGATTTGATGAAGTTGTTACGAGCGTTTGTTTCTGTGAACGCCAAGAAATTGCAGTGCCTCCACGAGTAAAAACATATCCAGTTTGGGAACGTGCCTTGTGTGGATCAGATAAGTATCCAGCATCAGCATAACCAATTATACTTGGATTAGCATCTTTTGAATACAAAAGTCCCAAGTCTGTCGTTCCTCGTAGATAACGGAATATATGTTTAATTCCGTTCCAGTGTCTCTTTGTTGGATATGTGCTAAATCTTGCCAACAAATTTACGGCAAAAGATATATCAGGCCTTGTACAATTTGTAAGATACATAAGGGCACCGATAGCACTTAGATATGGTACTTCTGAACTAAGAATATCTTCATCATCTTCACATGGTCGGAATGGATCCTTTTTTATGTTTAATGATCTAACAACCATTGGAGTACTTAAAGGATTTGATTTATCCATACTAAAACGTTTAAGGATCTTTTCTGTATAATTTGTCTGGTGAACAAACATTTCACATTCTTTTTGTTCAATTTGTAAACCCAGACAATATTTGGTTTTTCCAAGATCCTTCATTTCAAATTCTTCCTTCAAGTATGACACAACTTCTTGAATTTCCTTATTCGTTCCAATGATGTTTAATCATCAACATATACAGCAATAATTACGCATCCGGATGTTGTTTTCTTAATGAAAACACAAGGGCATATTGAATTATTTACATATCCCTTTTTCATCAAGTGATCACTTGGTCGATTATACCACATTCGACCAGATTGCTTTAACCCATATAATGATCTTTGTAATTTCAAAGAATAACATTCTCTGGGTTTTGAACTTTGTGCTTCAGGCATCTTAAATCCTTCAGGGATTTTCATATATATATTACTATCAAGTGATCCATATAAGTAAGCTGTAACAACATCCATAAGACGCATTTCTAAATTTTCAGATACCGCCAAGCTAATCAAATACCGAAACGTAATTGCATCCATCACGGGAGAATACGTTTCTTCATAATCAATTTCAGGCCTTTGAGAAAAACCTTGTGCAACAAGTCGAGCTTTATATCTCACTATTTCATTTTTCTCATTTCGCTTTCGAATAAAAACACATTTGTATCCAACAGGTTTTACACCTTCAGGTGTAAGGACTATAGGTCCAAAAACATTACGTTTATTTAGCGAATCCAATTCAACCTGGATGGCTTCTTTTCATTTTATCCAATCCTGCCGATTTTTACATTCACCAAAAGATTTTGGTTCATGATCTTCATTATCATTTATGATGTCGATTGCCACATTATAAGAAAATATATCATCAATTTCTTCTATATCTTTTCGGTTCCATATTTTTCCAGTATTAATGTAATTGATAGAGATTTCATGATTCTCGTCAGTTTGTGGTTCTGACAGAATATTTTCATCATCATGTGTTTTTTCAGGAACACCATTCTCTATTTTGTGATCATCATGTGTTTCTTCAGGAACATCATTCTTTATTTTGTGATCATCGTGTTTCTCTATAAATTTTCTTTTTCGAGGATTTTTATCCTTGGAACCGACTGGCCTTCAACGCTTCAGGCGTTTAATGACATCATAAGTATCTTCAATTTGTTTCTTTGAAATTTCAATTCAAGCAGGGGCATTTGCAGCATGTATATATGATTTAGTTACCCCTTTTGTGTCAGCAAATGCATCTGGTATTTGATTGACTATTCTTTGCAAGTGTACAATTTGTTGTACATCTTTTTCACATTGTTTTGTTCTTGGATCCAGATGTAACAATGATGATACATGTCATGTAATTTCCTTTTCGGTATGTTTCTGTTCTCCCCCTAACATTGGGAAGATTTCCTCGTTAAAATGACAATTAGCAAAACGTGCTGTGAACACGTCGCCTGTCTGAGGTTCAAGATATCGAATGATTGATGGACTATCATAACCGATATAAATTCCAACCTTTCTTTGAGATCCCATTTTCTTTCGTTGCGGTGGTGCAATAGGCACATACATCATACATCCAAAAATTCTCATATGAGAAATGTCTGGTTCTTTACCAAATGCAAGCTGCAATGGGGAGTATTTGTGATATGCACTTGGTCTGATGCGAATTAATGAAGCAGCGTGTAAAATTGCATGTCCCCATATAGAAATAGGGAGCTTTGTTTTCATAATCATTGGTCTAGCAATCATTTGCAGACGTTTAATCAATGATTCAGCCAATCCATTCTGTGTATGTATATGAGCAACATGATGCTCAACAATGATTCCCATAGACATACAATAATCATTGAAAGTTTGGGAAGTAAATTCACCAGCATTATCAAGTCTAATTTTCTTGATTGTATAATCGGGAAATTGATTCCTCAATTTTATTATTTGAGCAAGTAATCTTGCAAATGCAACATTTCGAGTTGACAATAAACATACATGTGACCATCTGCTGGAGGCATCAATCAATACCATAAAGTATCTGAATGGTCCACATGGTGGATGGGTTGGTCCACAAATATCACCCTGAATACGTTCAAGAAACATTGGTGATTCAGTTTGGATTTTGGCTGGTGATAGTCTTATAATAAGTTTTCCAAGAGAACATGTTTTACATTGAAACTTATTATTCTGAAAGATCTTCTGGTCTTTCAGCGGATGACCATGTGTATTTTCTATAATTCTTCGCATCATTGTTGAACCAGGATGTCCCAATCGATCATGCCAATTGGTTAATATTGAAGAATTATCAACTACCATGTTTGATTCAATCGGACTTATATGTGTATAATGCAATCCAGTAGGGAGCATTGGTAGTTTTTCAATCACATATTTCTTTCCTGATTTATATGTGATAAGACACATATATTTCTTATTCCCTTCATTCATTGTTTGAGTATCATACCCATGGGAATATATATCATTAAAACTCAACAAATTTCTTTTCGATTGTGGTGAATATAAAGCATCATTGATCAAAAATTTTGTACCATTAGGTAACAAAAATTGTGCTTGACCACATCCTTTAATCAAGTCTACAGGACCTGATATTGTATTCACCGTTGTTTTTGTTGGTTTTAGTTCCAAGAAATATCTTTTATCTCGGAGGATAGTGTGCGTTGTACCACTATCGTGTATGCAAATTTCAGCTTTGCTCATAGCATTTTCCATTTTTTGAACTTCAAAAAATATGCAATGAAATAAAATTACTAGCAATATATATTTAAATATAACACATATCATAATTATACAATAAAATATTATATGGATACATGAAAAATAAATTATTGTACATTTATATTCTACCACTATATTGTTCATTTTCAGAGAAATCATTGAGGAAATCTGCAGCATCAATATTGTTCATTTATATCCCACCAACATATTGATCATTTCCAGAGAAATCATTCATAAAATCACCAGCATCAAAATGAGTTGAATCACTCAAATGGTCACTGCGTTCAGTGAAGTTGGTCTCTTTTTCTTTCCCCTTTAATGATTCTTTATAAAGTTTACAAAAGTGCTCAGGGGCTCGACAAATTTTGGACCAATGTCCTGGAGTACCACATCTGAAACAAGAACTTTCATATCTTTTTGAGTGATTCTCATTAACACTTGTATTCTCATGATGCCTTTTCTGTGGATGGTTTGGGACGCTCTTTTGAGATGAATTATAAAAATAACTATCTTTATTGTTTTCAAAACCACGGCCTCGACCACGACCACGGCCAATTCCACGTCCACGTCCACGACCTCGACCTCGACCTCGACCAAAACCTTGTCTTTGAATTTGATTTTGGTTTCCAGGTTTAAATTCATTTTTACTTACAGCATTTACTTCTAGAAATGCTGTTGATCCAGTGGGTCGGGACTGATGATTTCTCATTAATAGCTCGTTGTTTTTTCTGCCACAAGAAGACAGGCGATGAGTTCAGAATATCTCGCAAATCCACGTACTCTATATTGTTGCTGTAGAGTAATATTTGATGCATGAAACGTGGAAAATAATTTTTCAAGCATTTCCGATTCTGTGACCTCTTGTCCACAAAATTTTAGCTGCGAGATTATTCGTTACATCGCTGAATTATAATCGCCGACTTTATTAAAATCTTGGAATCTTAACATATTCCATTCATCACGGGCGGTCGGAAGTATAACTTCCCTTATATGTTCAAATCTTTCTTTCAATCCTTTTCACAAAGCCATGAGATCTTTTTCAATTAAATATTCACATTTCAATCCCTCGTCGAGATGTCGACGCAAAAATATAATGGCTTTTGCCTTTTCTTGTGATGTCGATATGCCATTTTCTTTTATTGTCTCACTTAGACCCAATGACTCAAGATGCATTTCTACATCGAGAGTCCATGGCATATAATTTTTTCCCGTGATGTCGAGCGCAACAAATTCGAGCTTTGTCAAATTTGACATGGTGGTACTAAAAAAAATTACGATGCATTTTATTAGTTAATGAATATTGCAATACAAAGTAATGGATAAACAACAAGTACAAGCATTTGTAAAAATAAAGAAAACACACGAGGAGGATATTCTCCGATAAATAAAAGACTCGTGAGTATGATAACCAAAATAATTAAAAATAACCTTGAGAAAGCCATCTTCTTTTTTCTTCGAAAATTTAGTGAAGAATAATTTTTAGAGAAGAAGAGAAAGTTGGAGTGATTGAATGTGTTTATGAGATCATATTTATAGGGCAAAAACTAGCCGTTTTGTTACCGTTTATGACCGTTGGTGTATAAAAAAATAAAGGTATGTATTTGTATAATTTTATGGTAATAATATGGTGTATATAATATTAGACATATTTAAATAATTATGTATATCATATCATATTATTATAATGATGTGTCATAATATATTTTATTTAAAAATCTTATAGTCTTTTATACTTGTCGTATCCCTTACCGGGAGTGTGGGATGTCGTCTTAACATCCTCCCAGGATTTATAACAAGTTTTTGAAAAAAAAAATTTTATTATTAATAATAACATTATATTATATATTAAATATATACACAATAAATAAATAACAGTAAAATAAATATTATTACTTTTGTTACCTTTTTCTTCTGTTTGGAGCTTGGAAAAGGATGGAGGACTTTTAGAGCTTCGTGCTGATAACGTGTTGTGAAAAAGTAAAAATTTATGGTAAAAAGTAAAAATCTCAAACTCTCAAAATTTACCAAACTACACACTTTATAATATTTTTCTCTCTATTCAATTGTGATTTTCTTTACAAATGAGAGATCTATTTATAGAAAATCTTTACAAATAATCCAAAAATAAAATACATCATTACCTACATCATCACACACTAATTTTCAATATTTACAACTCTTATTTTCAACATTCAAATATTCAATACACACATTTTAAATATATTTTTCAACAATTTCTATGTTATTTTATATTTTGTAATATATCCCCCAATGATTAACAAAATAATTTATATAATATAATTACTTTACTTATGTTATGTAGATAATTAGTAATTTTATTTTGCTTTTTTATTTTGAAAACTGTAAATACATGCACAAATATATTAACTCCAAATTCGATAAAAAAAATTAAAAAACTAATTTTTTACAACTTTTTAAATATATTATGATTAACTAAAATTTAATTTTTATAATTTTTAATATTTTTTTTTACATTTAAGGACTAACAAATTTAAATATAATTTTTTGAGTAATTAACATTTTAGATAGTAATTTTTGGAATTTTCCATTGAAATTATTAATAAATTTACTAAAAATAAAATCAATCAATTAAAGGTATCATTGTCAATTTTTATTGTCAAAGTTGAAGAAGAGTGCACTTAACAAACAAAAAGTGAAATGTAAATTTCACTTCTCAGTATAACTGTTAAGAGTTAAAATGTTATTTAAGAGTTGGATTTGATAATTAAAAAATATATTATTTGATATAAAAAAATCTATATCACCCAATTTTTAAATACCTTGATCGTTAATAACATTTATGTAAATACTTACAGAAGAATAAATTATTATGATCTAGTAGATATTTTAAAAGGAGTGAATAAACTCTTGTCAATTAGTATAAGACTTTTCTCTAGTTTCTTTTGGGTTAGCAACCAAAAGTGTTTGAGTAAGTATCTTGTGAGACGGTCTCACGAATCTTTATCTGTGAGACGGATCAACCCTACCGATATTCACAATAAAAATAATATTTTTTCATGGATGACCCAAATAAGAGATATGTCTCACAAAATACTACACATGAGACCGTCTTACACAAGTTTTTGTCAAAGTATTTTTATTAATCATGACCGATTAGTTGAACTACTTAAATGTGATATTAAGTGTGGAAATCGGTTCAAACAAATGCGACGCAACATATTACTCACACTGAAGGCTGATTACATAATAACAGTTTATGAATTTGAATTATTTAAGATATTGTTATGGAAGTTCGAATACAAATATTTTTAAGTCTCTATTTCTTTCGATTTTTGTAAAAATTTACTAAAATATTTTATTTATACAAACTCAACTTAATTGAAGTCACACTTTCAAATGAGACTGCCAGCAAAACTTCTATTCAACAAGCCAAAAATAAGAATTCAATTACTGTTATAAATTTAGTAGAGAGAATGAGAGAAAAACAAGTCCACCTTATTACAACTAAACACCTCTATTTATAATGTAGAGAGGTTAGTCTATAAAAGGAACATTACAATCAAATCAATCACCTAAATATCATATATATATATAACACTCCCCCTTAGATGATTGATGGAGAATCCAATGTTGTCTCGTTAAAACCTTGTCAGTAAAACCAAGTGGAAAAAACCCGAACGAAGGAAAAAGAGTACAACAACTAATACTCCCCCTGATTTCAATCACCGAAGATCTGTTAATTGATGCATCCCTATCTTGTACACCAATTTCTTGAATGTTGATGTTGGTAACGCTTTTGTGAATAAATCAGCTACATTGTCACTATAAACGAATTTGTTGTACATCAATATCACCTTTCTTCTGAAGTTCGTGTGTGTAGAAAAACTTTGGCGAAATATGTTTCGTTCGATCACCTTTGATATATCCTCCTTTTAGTTATGCGATGTAAGCAGCATTATCTTCAAATATAGTTGTCGGGCTATCTTTCATTGTTGGTAACCCGCATGATCTTTGAATATGTTGGGTTACGGACCTCAACCACATGCATTCTCGGCTTGCTTCATGCATTTCAATGATCTCAGAGTGATTAGATGATGTCGCTGTTAAAGTTTGCTTTGTCGACTTCCATGAAATAGCAGTGCCCCCTCGTGTAAACACATAACCTGTTTGGGATTTGGCTTGATGTGGATCTGAAAGATAGCCTACATCTGCATATCCTATTAAAGATAAATTTGATTTTTTCGAATAAAACAATCTCATATTAGTTGTACCACGAAGGTAACGAAATATGTGTTTCGCACCATTCCAATATCTTCGGGTTGGAGAAGAACTATATCTTGCTAGGAGATTAACAGAAAATGCTATATCTGGTCGAGTGCAATTTGCAAGATATGACAATCCACCAATTGCACTAAGATATGGTACTTCAGGACCAATGATTTTTTCTCCATGTTCAAATGGGCGGAAAGGATTTTTATTAGCGTCGAGTGATCGGACGACCTTTGGTGATGCTAATGAGTGTGCTTTGTCCATGTAAAAGCATTTTAATATCTTTTCTGTGTATGAAGATTGATGAACAAACATTCCTTCGGATAAATGTTCAATTTGCAATCCAAGACATAACTTTGTTTTTCCCAAGTCTTTCATCTCAATTTCACTTTTTAAATAATTGGCAGTTTTGGTGAGCTCTTCAGCAGTTCCTATAAGATTTAAATCATCGACATATACTGCCACGATTGCAAAACCCTCATCCATTCTTTTTGTAAAAACACATGGGCAAATAACATCATTTGTATAACCTTCTTGTAGTAGAGACTTGCTAAGACGATTGTACCACATGCGTCCAGATTGTTTTAATCCATATAATGATTTTTGCAATTTTATTGAGAACATGGTCTTGGGGGTTGTATCACTTGCTTCTAGTGGTTTAAATCCTTCAGGGATTTTTATGTATATATCGTTATCAAGTGAACCATATAAATATGCAGTGACCACATCCATTAGTCGCATGTCCAAATTTTCTGATACAGCCAAGTTAATCAAAAATCGAAAAGTGGTGGCATCCATCACAGGTGAGTATGTTTCCTCATAGTCGATTCCAGGTCTTTGAGAAAAACCTTGAGCTACAAGTCTGAATTTGTATCTTACAATTTCATCATTTTCATTCCTTTTTCGTACAAACACCCATTTGTATCCTACAGGGACTACATTTTTAGGTGTTTAAACTACGGGTCCGAACACTTTACGTTTTTCTAGAGAATCTAATTCAGCTTGTATAGCTTCCTTCCATTTCGGCCAGTCATTTCTTTGTTGACAATCTTTAACAGATTGTGGTTCGGGGTCATTAACACCTTGCGTGATATCAAGGGCCACATTAAGAGTGAAAACATTGTCAATGTTTGTTTTTCTCCGATCCCATATTTTACGAGATATCAAATAATTTGTTTTCATGAGTAGCGGTCTTGCAATTAAATGCAATCTTTTAATAAATGATTCTGCAAGGCCATTCTGTGTATGAACATGAGCAACTGAATGCTCAACTGAGATCCCAATTGATATACAAAAATCATCAAATGCTTGTGATTTGAATTCAACAGCATTATCAAGACGAATTGTCTTGATTGGGTGATCAGGGAATTGGGCTCGTAATTTAATAATTTGACCAAGTAGCTTTGAAAAAGCTATATTTCGAGTTGCAAGCAAACTAACATGTGACCACCTAGTTGAGGCATCAATTAATACCATGAAGTATCAAAATGGTCCACATGATGGGTGTATAGGCCCACAAATATTCCCATGGATTCTTTCCAAGAATGTTGGAATTTCAATATCAATCTTCGTTGGGGAAGGTCTTATAATGAGTTTGCCTTGTGAACATGCCACACATGAAGAGTCATTATTTAAAATAATCTTTTGGTTCTTTAGGGGATGTCCACGAGTATTATTTATTATTCTTTGCATCATTGAACTCCCAGGGTTACCAAGTCAGTCGTGCCATAATATGAAATTTTTCTTGTCAACAAACTTCGTGTTTGTGACTGTATTTGCCTCAATTGCTTTAATTATTGTGCAATACATTCCAGAGGAAAGTGCACGTAATCTTTCTTTTATTTGCTTCTGGCCGCATATAATAGATGTAATACAAAGGTATTCAACATTGTTTGCATTCAATGTTTCAATATGATATCCATTTCGGCGGATATCTTTAAAGCTAAGAAAATTTCTATTGGATTTGCTAGCATATAAAGCATTTTCAATATATAGGCTTGTCTCATTTGGTAAAATGAATTTTTCCTTTCCATGGTCTTCAATAATTTTTGATGCACCCGATATTGTTATAACATTATTTTCAGCTAATGTTAATTCTAAAAAATACCTTTTGCTTTTAAGGATGGTGTGTGTTGTACCACTATCAGCTAGACAAACGTCTGGATATTCCCTCATTAATCTAAAAATAAATGCATAATAAAGTAAGTTATAACTCTAAGATCCATAAAATAAAATTGTAGTTAAACAAGGTCCTCAAAGTAGTTATCACTTATTACAACTCAAGAAAAACCTTAAACCAAGATATAATAATGCAGACATTCTAGAAAAAAACATAGATAATTAAAAACATTGAGCTAAGACAAGAAAAAAATACTAGAATCAGAATTTGATCAATCTATATTTTCTAACACACCACCCCCAATCAAATGATCAATACTCTCATCCGGTTGTGCAAAGAAATCAGAGACATCTAAATGAGTTATATCGACAGGGCCACCATCATCAGCAAAATTTGTCTCTATTTTTCCTTTTCCTTTGATTGAATTTTGGTAAAGATCTACAAGATGCTTTGCCGTACGACAGGTACAAGACCAATGCCCCTCCGTTCCACATTTGAAACACTTATCTTCATATTCTTTTGGTTTTCCAACTGATTCTTCATTATTCGATTTCCACGGCTGGTGGTTTGTTTTCTGTCTCTTTCCATCATGTTGCTGATAATTTTTCCTTTGACCATTGCCACGTCCGCGTCCACGCCCACGCTCTCTTCCATAATGAGGGATTTGGGTTGAGTTGACATTCACTTCAGGGAATGCTATTTCATTTGCTTCAGGAAATGGTGTAGAGCCGGTTGGGCGCATTTGATGATTTTTCATCAGTAGTTCATTGTTCTGTTCAGCAACTAGTAGACATGAAATAAGCTCAGAGTATTTGTTAAATCCATGTTCACTTTATTGCTGCTGCAGGAGCACATTTGATGCGTGGAAAGTAGAGAATGTTTTTTCAAGTAGATCTTGATCAGAAATATTTTCTCCACAAAGTTTGAGCTTGGAACAAATCTTGAATAATGCAGAATTATAGTCGCTTACAGATTTGAAATCTTGCAGGCGAAGGTGGATCTATTCGTAGCGGGCTCTTGGGAGAACTATAGTTCTCTGATGGTCAAACCTTTCTTTAAGATTTTTCCAAAGTTCTTGCGGGTTATTCACAGTGAGATACTCGGCTTTCAATCCATCATCGAGATGGTGACGAAGGAAAATGAGTGATTTTGCAAGATCCTGCAGGGATTCGTTGTTTGTTTCTTTTATCGTATCTCCAAGATTTTTAGAAATAAGATGAAACTCAGCATCCAAAATCCATGACAAATAGTTTTTTCCACTGATGTCAACTGCTTCGAATTCGAGTGGTAATATTTGCCATAGCAACTGTTAAATGAAGAAATTTAAGAAAATTAATAACGAATGAAATTTTAGAGACATTTTTTTTGGTATAATATTAAAAATGTTATATAATATCACAAAATTTAATCATGTCCATATTTAGAAACAGATTTGATAGATATATTAACATATTCAATTATAGTAAAAGCATTTATCAAGGAAAACAATTAATCAATATTTTTCAAAACCATGTAAAATCCTAACTAGTACTAATATTGCAATATAAAATCCAACAATAATTAACTTATTAAGTGCAATAAGTCACTAATCAATTAGTATATACGTAGAGCTGAGAAAAAAAATAATAATAATTAAGAATCCATCACGTTAATGGTGAAAATGTAAAAGCATATAAAGTAAATGTATTTCTAATTTGTATTTAGTCAATATTCTTCAGGAATGTAAATTGAAGATCTTGGATAATATTCTTCAGGACTATTGATAGATATAAGATCTTGAATAATATTCTTCAGGAATATTGGTAAATTTAAGATCTTGTAACTATCACGATTATCAACATAAAAATATGTAGTGCTGCTTTAAGAACACCAACATAAAATAAGAATTTGTGCTTCTTCAAGAGCATCAATATAAACATAAAATATTGTTCTACTTCTGGAGCATTAATATAAAACTAAAATTATTATCATAAGATCATATTTGATATTTCGAGAGCACCAGTATGAAATCTACATATTGTGCTTCATCGAGAGCATACATACGAAAGAAAAATAATTAATGAGTTTACCTTTGAAGAACACTCGTGCTGATAACGTGTTATAAATTTAGTAGAGAGAATGAGAGAAAAACAAGTCCACGTTATTACAACTAAACACCTCTATTTATAATGTAGAGAGGTTAGTCTATAGAACATTATAATCAATTTATAGCTTTTAAGTTGTGGCTCCGATAAACTCCCTGAAATAAAGAGAGTAAAAGAAGAGCTTTTAATGAAATCTTTTCCATGCATGACTGAAGAACGTTTTTCTCATAGTTCCAATACTATTTGTATTTATGTTTTGTTTATTGGATTTTGTACCATTATTTATCTTAACAACAACATTCATTTTTAAATTTTCCCCTCAACCCATCGAATACAATTATAGTTCTGATATGATGTTAACTCATTGTTAAAAACTTAAAACAGCTATGATGCCCGAGGTCAAAGAGAGGGCTGTGGTGATCGTCTCATGAAGTTACATGGACAATGAGCGGTTTTTAGCAAGTTTTTAGGCGAAGGGGAACATGAATGAACATATCTTACGCCGAAATGAGAGGGATTCTAAAACTGTACATATATGAGATTATTTAGTTGAGAAGCGCTTAAAAGATTTGATATGAATTACTCATATCAACAATATGTATTTTTTCATAAGAATACTAAAGTTATGCGTGCTTGACTTTAAACAATTCTAGGATAGGTGATCTCCGAAAAGATTCTCAAGGTTCGTGTGAGTGAGGACATAAATACACTAAAAAGATATATATTGGTACAGTGGAGACAATTGTCGAATCTAAAACGTTACAAGCGAAATTAATGCAGATTTGCTCTAAACAATGGTAAAAGTTATTGATGTAACCTTGCTGAAATGGATGAGCCGGGTAAGAGGCTCCAACAGATCAAATCAGTAATTTATAGTGTTTGGAGATTTGAGTGAAGGTAATGGCTTGGATTAACACCTGCAAACAAGAAAGTATTTCGTGAATGGGCGCCGGAGGGATGTCCGGCGTAGTCACTCCGATGCTAAAGTCATCAAGTGGAAGATGAACACAAGCAATATTCGAGAGAAAATATGTAAGTGCTTAAGAGTTCAAAGATTTAAAAATCTATAAATGACATCAATACCTGCTATTTATAGTAAAAGAATGAGGTAGGTACCTCGATTCTCGTGCCACCTACTAAGTATGGCAAGTCGGCTGCCCATACTTGTAGCTTCTGATGACTTATAGGACACTCCAAGCTCAAGTGGTTCTGGCAGATTAGACGGCATGTACCAATCATACTCGAGTATGGTGCAATTTTCAAGGTGGCCCGGGTAGTAGGGTACCCGGTTTTTTGCTCGAGAGCCCGGGCTATGAGGGATTACCCGAGAAGAAGTGAAGTGCCCGGGTCCTGCGGAAAGTGCACGGCCTGGTGGCTCTGTTCTGGACTATCCAGTAATAAACCGGGTTAAAGACAACCCGATCTTTTCAGCAGGTATTGATGTCATTTATAGATTTTGAAATCTTTGAACTCTTGAGCACTTACATATTTTCTCTCGAATATTGCTTGTGTTCATCTTCCACTTGCTGACTTTAGCATCGAAGTGGCTACGCCGGACATCCCTCCGGCGCCCATTCACGAGTTACTTTCTTGTTTGCAGGTGTTAATCCATGCCATTACCTTCACTCAAATCTCCAAACACTATAAATTACTGATTTGATCTGTTGGAACCTCTTATCCGGCTCATCCATTTCAGCAAGGTCTCTAAACATTTGGGATTTATTTGGGTAAGGACTTGTTCAATCTTGTATTTCAATAAAAATGAGATCAGAGGTCTTAATTTTTGCGACGATTGTTGTTTTGAACCATGTCAGAAATGAAGGCCATCGAAAGGATATCCTATATTTAGTCACTCCTATATTTAGTCACCATAAACTTGATCAGTTGTGGACCCTCGATCTTACTCCGAATTTCTTGGAACAATCAAGAAACAAGTTTATTCGATTACCAACAAACGAGCCCGATTCCTTCTCTACGCTTGCTTAATTTTCTCAAAATACATTAATTATCATTCGTCTCATGGTTGGGATCATCCTCGTTCAGGTCCCGTGACATGGGAGATCAAACTCCACCACAGACGCCCACCTCGTCCTCCTCCTCGTCCTCCGCCGCACCACCGCCCCAGGCTTTAACTCTCCTCCAGCCCTCTTCCAAGAAGACAACCAAGCCCGTCAAAGTATTCCGCGTCTTCCGCTCCGTCTTCAGATCTTTCCCCATCATAACCCCTGCCTGCAAACTACCTTCCCTGCCCGGTGGCCGCCTCCCAGACACACGCGCCACCGCTGGAGCTCGAGTCACCGGAACTCTCTTCGGATACAGAAAAGGCCGCGTCAGCCTCTCCATTCAAGAGAACCCCCGGACTCTACCCACGCTGGTATTGGAGCTGGCAATGCAGACCCAGGTTCTGCAGAAAGAGATGAGCCTGGGCATGGTTCGCATCGCCTTGGAATGCGAGAAACGGGCGGAGAAAGACAAGACGAAGCTGGTGGACGAGCCTCTGTGGACGATGTTTTGCAACGGGAAGAAGATTGGGTACGGCGTGAAGCGGGAAGCGACGGAAGAGGACTTGCATGTGATGGAGGTGCTGAAGGCGGTGTCGATGGGGGCGGGGGTGCTGCCCGGGCGGTCGGAGGTGGAGGGGCCCGACGGGGAGATGGCGTACATGCGGGCTCATTTTGAGAGAGTGGTGGGATCCAAGGATTCGGAGACGCTATATATGTTGAGCCCAGATGGAAATAATGGACCTGAATTGAGTATTTTTTTTGTAAGGATATAATGAATTTATAATATATATATATATGTATAATAAAATTAATATTAGGTTTTTCATTTCTAACTTGGAAATGATAATTAGTTTGTCCATATAGATGAATATTTAATTCCATTTGGGATGATTTAAAATTCGAGTTAATAAATTTGTAGCACAAAAGTAGATGCATGATTTTCAAGGTTTACACTAAGCTGTGGCTCTTCCTTGCATTTGACAAAGAACACTTTAATTATACTGAAGCTGCTACTCCTGAAGCTAGAGCATTCATTTTCTTTCCTCTGACATTTGTGAGCAATAACCTGTATAAAAAGCCTCTAGGTCCATTTACAAAAAATAAGCCACCATTTCCCTGATTTTCACACACACTCGAGAATTTACTTGAACTGCACCAAATAATCATCCTTTGAGATTTGTATAGACGTTTCTTCTTATATTTATCGAAAAAATGTTTCATTGTCAAGAGATACTCGTGGAAGATCAAAAAAATCAATGTGTTTTCCCATGTTTTCTAAAGTTATATTTATATTTTGGAGTGTTTTTGAGACTATCAACTATATACAAATCTTCATACATTGCTTCCAAGTATGAATTACATAACAATTTCACATCAGTTGGTTCACAACACACCAAAATTGGTGCAAACAATCTTGTGAGGCTTGGAAAGCAACAACTTCATTCAAACATTCAAAATTACTTGGTCAGATTCAAGTAATCCCCTTGATTGTGCCCTTTGATGGATATAAGATTTAAGGTTCGGAGAGCCGCGTATTAAGTGACGACAATGTATAGCAATGTTGGATCTACCAATTTCCTATGGTGTTGCCAATTTCACTTTTTTGACTCTAGGTTTATTCTTATTTTCTTAAAACTTTATGTTTGAATATGAAAAATATAAAAACAAAAAGAATTGAGAACTAAATGACATGAACTTTGAGTCTAAGTGAAAAAAGTCACAAAGAAAAAATATTTTTTAAAATTTTCAATAGTCACGGAGATCTGCCACTACTAAAGAAATTAAAATTTAACTTAATAAAAACTCTAATTTTTTTTCATTTTATAATTTATTTTTAAAATTTAATGTAAAATACATAAGAATTATTTTTACTAATTTTTAGAATTTTTAATACGAAAACAATGAATTAAAATAAAATTTAAAATTAGGTTTTAGTTTTATGACAAATGTTTTCACTTCACGTCAATACATAAAAAAGATAAAAGGTAATTCAACTCAATAATAGAGATCGAAATTGGCTTAGCTGACCAATTAATCCAATAAGTCGAAGACAAAATTTTTTTAAAAAAATGGTTTTGGTTTCATAAGAGATGTCCCCAGTTAACGTTAATATATAAAAAGGCAAAACTTACATTCAACTCAATAATAGAGATTGAAATTGGCTTGATTGACAATTTAATCCACTAAGTCCAAGACAAATAAATTTTTTCATAAAAAAAATACTTGAATTGAGGGGCTACACTTGGTATGTACAGGGCCCCGGTCCTAATAATATTTGAGCCTGAGTCTAATTTTTAAAAAGAAGCATCTGAATCATAATGTATGTTTATTTTTTTTTAGTTCAATAGCAATTTTTCAAATTAAATCAATACGTTAAAGACAATATAAAAATTAAATGAATAAAAATATCAAACATGTCCAAAATGATCACTAAAAAACAACTCGCCTAACAGTTTTAGAGCTAAAAATACTAATCAAGTCTGTATAATCAAGTTGTCCAGTAATTTCTTTCTCAATCGATAACATAACTAATTTATTCAATCTTTATTGTGACTTGATTGATCGGAGAAAAGTTTTGATGATCTTTAACTTTGAGAAACTTCGCTCTATACTTGCTACTGTGATCAGGACAGTCAACAAGATTTTATAAGTAATATGAGCATTTGAGATTAAATGCAATCATTATTCATATGAGTATCACATAAAAACACGTTGATGATCAAGCGCAAACAATCTTTAGCCACATTAATAGTTTGAATGAATCTCTCACTTTTTACACAACTAAATAACTGGGAAATGCTGTCTTACTCACCAACCGAATTCAACATCAAATATACATATCAGTTATAGCCAATCATCACATTCTTGATACGCCCCACATACACATTTTCAACCTTTCACTTTTGAATTTTGATCTTAGCTCGACCTGATATGGTGAACGAATGGACTGATTCAATGAGGCCATTAGGGATTTCAATTTTTCATCTCGTTATACTTTATATATATTGATATTTGAAATTTTGAATACATATTTTAAGAAATATTTGGGTTTTTTTTATGCACTCTCAAGCAAAGTTTCATAACAGGAGATTTCATGATTTGAAAACTTCCTTGTGTATGTATTACAAAAGCAAAAACAAAAGGAAAGTCTCAAATCTTGAATCTCCGCCTCAGAAAGAGTGAATAAATACAAGTGATTTTTTTAATAATAAAATTCATGTTTCGGCCGCATTAATTCTTCACAAACTGGATTTTTCATTTCGCTTCCATAGATGCATATGTGGGGGCTATCTAGTATTATATATAATAATTTTTTTAAAAAATTTTTGGGCCCTAAAAAAGGATGGGCTTGAGTCATTAGACTCATTTGACTCCAAATAAGCACGGTCCTGAGTACGTATAAATACGCAAGAATCCAACCATCTAAGCTGTACACCAACTTATTTGCTTACTATGTTTATTATCATTGTAACACTAAAATTTTAAAAAAAATTTGGCCCCCAGGTCTCCACATAGATCCGCCCCTGTTTGTGCCGATTCTTTGAAGGTAAAGCAACGATTTCCATTAACAATTAGCAAATAGTCAAAAGAAGCAGGTTCTCTTAAATGACTTAGTAGAAGAATAGTATATCTCTCGGATTTGCGGCATTTACATGACCATTAACTTTTCTTTTGTTCCTCTCGTATCAACATTTTCTTTGGTTGTCCCAAAAATAATATTCAGGAAACTCCGAGTACAAGAATGTTCTTGCCTTTACACTAACTGAGCAAGAATGAAAAAATTCAGTTAACATTGTTTTTTAGTTGAGTTCTTGTCGCAAAACATAAATCTAAAAGCTTGTTCCTTCATAAAGTAACAAAATGCTTGTTCGACAAATTTAGTGCTAAACTAATGACAGCTGGAGACATTTCATCCAGTTTAAACTCAAAAATTCGCCACAATGCAATTCGATAATCCAAATTAAATCATCCAAGTTCTTTCACTTTGAATATTGTCTTACCAAAGATACCTTTTTTTTAATATTGGCTCATTTCATGCAGGGTATATGTACTTTCGGAGAAATTTATATTTTTAGTCATGTATATTTGTTGCATTACGATTTTAGTCCTCTGTGTTATCAAATTTTAGTTTAGTTCATTTTTTTTATTTTATGCAGTTTTAGTCTTTTTTTTATCGAGAAATGCCGATGTGTCATTTCGCATGTCAACGCGAAGTGTCAGGTCGGAAAATTTTTTAAAAAAATTGAAGTTAATATCTTGTATTGTTATAGATGATTTATTGTTGTAGATGACTATTCTTATTTAGTTAGATTTGTCATCGAAATAAAATATGTAAATTTTTTTATTATATTATTTTTCCTTATAAATAGGATGATTGAGTTTAATAAAAATTGCACATAAATATTGAATCTTATGAATTCTCTCTATTCATTATAGATCTATTTTCTTATATGTTTTATAACACATTACAAGCACGACGTTGTAACCAGTTGAGAATTAAAACAAATCTCGTTATGTTGATGCTCATGAAGTAGCATAATGTATTGTAAATACTCAATTTTAAATATATTTATTGGTGCTCCGGAAGTAGAAAAATTACAATTATTGATACTTTAGTGTCCATGAAATATTATGATGTTGATGACTTTAAAGTAGCATAAAATTATTTTATGTTGAGAGTTCAAAGATATTGATGATTAAGATCTAATATACTGAGGATCTAAAGAGACTCCTGATTAAAATATGAATATTAAGAATCCAAATAGATACATGATAAAGATCTGATATGAGATCTAAAATCTATAAATATTATTGAATGATATAGATCTAATATCAAATAAAAAATAATAGTAAAAAGATGCAAGATTTTAGATTTGTTTATATTCGTGAAAAGTATTAATATAAGATCTAATATCCTATTATCATCTACAATTATATTTTTTCAAATTCAAATTATTTCGATGAAGCTAATGATATTTACCAAATTCTTAAGAGAACAATAAAAAAAAGTTAAAATAAAAATTAGCAAATTAAATATCGTAGAAGAATTTAAAAAAATGTTATAAATAATGACAAAAACTTGTGTGAGACGGTCTCACGGATCGTATTTTGTGATACAGATCTCTTATTTGGGTGATCCATGAAAAAATATTACTTTTTATTGTGAATATCGGTAGGGTTGACACGTCTCACAGATAAAGATTCGTGAGACCGTCTCATAAGAGACCTACTCATAAATAATTTCTTTCAACGCCATTTTCCTACAAAAATATCATAAATTCTTTATAAGATATGAAAATTTTCCCATGGGTTCGAGATCCCGCAGATAAGACTCGAAATGAGACGAGTTCGAAGGGGTGTTATCGGGTGTGGGTATGGGATGTTATTAGCCAACTCCATCTCCGAATCTGTCACGATGATGATGCTGATGATGATGATGATGATAATAATAATAATAATAATAAAATAACATTTCTACTTACTAAACCATAAATTATTAATATCATCATATGTGTATTGTTTAAGTTATATTAATATTTATTTATGTAACTGAATTTTTGTACCAATATTGTTCAAATAAAATTAAAGATGTTTTTGATCAACTCAATGAGCATTTGAAGTTGTGTTGGGGACGAGGATGATGATTTAATCTATGTGAGATCGGGATTGAGACTTCTCTATTAGATAAAACCGAGAATGGGGATGTTGATATAATATGGGGCCGAAGATGGGGATGACAAACCCACCCTACTCCGCCTCGCCCCTCTTTGTTCCGTTATCATTTATACTAATAGTTTTCTTCATTTCATTTAACTATCATTATTGAATAAAATAATATTATAATCAATATACATATGTATTGTAATTATGATATATATTATATTTTAATCGAAAAGCCATCATCTCCGAACCCGAAAATCCCCAATCTCGATTATTTAATCTGGTCTAAAAAATATCTCCACAACTTATTTCATTCAAACAAGGTATTAGATCTTTCAGTGGGTTCAGATGTAATTATCATCCCTAACTATCATGAGGATGGTACCCGCATGACAGATCCAATAGCCCATAATTGTTTGACAAAAACTTGTGTGAGACGGTCTCACGGGTTATATTTTGTTATACGGTCTCACGGGTCATATTTTGTGAGACAGATCTCTTATTTGAGTCATCCATGAAAAAATATTACTTCTTATGGTAATAGTATTAATTTTTATTGTGAATAGTGGTAGGGTTGACGCGTCTCACAGATAAAGATTCGTGAGACCGTTTCACAAGAGACCTACTCTTATTATTTTACATGTGGGTTCATATATTTTTTTTAGTAGACCTCATAGGCAACAATAATTTTGGATAATTGGATTCTATCATTTACCCTCATAATAATACGAAATAATCCAGAATATTGGTAAATTTATTCAGAAAGTTGATTAGAATTAATTTGGTTCGGAGCTAAAAGAGGACACATGAAAGTTCATATGTTAAGTGGGATAATACATGCATGTGATTTGCTTAAAGATAATACATGAATGCGATTCAAATATTTGATTTTATCAGATTTGATTTGAATTAAAGAGTTTCAGGCATTTCAAACACCTGATCAAACTTGGATGGATTAGTTTCAAGCTTAGAGTTTGAAACATGGCAAGATATTGAATACTAAGGTTTTTTGATATAGATCCATTCGCCCACCAAACATAATACTTTTATTTTTAAAAATTATTTTCATCACTCATTCAACATAACTGAAAATTAAAGAGATTGTACGTTTATTTGAGAAAAAGCCCTCAAAAGCTTTATAAAGAAAGGATATATATCACGATTAATCTCTTGTGTTACACGATACGTGTGTATAATATAATATTATATAAGAAAGATTTTTTGATTAATTATAATTTTACATCTAAATAATATATAAATAAACTGAAAAGGTATTTATCCTATTTATAATAGTCAGTTGAGAAAAAGATCAATAAAAAAAATTTGAGTAGGTCTCTTGTGAGACGGTCTCACGAATCTTATTTGTGAGACGCGTCAACCCTATAATAAAAACATATATCTTACTCAAAATGCATAATAATTGAGTAATTAATATTATTTGACTAATAAAAACATATATCTTACTCAAAATGCATAATGATTGAGTAATTAATATTAATCACGTATAATTAATAATTGAATTTTTTTCACTAGTAATTTGTAAGTATTATTAATTTAAAAAAGAAGGGAAAAAGTAAATTGAAGGAAGATCAAGAAAAGGACATAAAATAGTATTGCTACAAAAGATAAAGAAATGAGCATTATAGTTGCCCCTTGCATGTTGACACATTGTGGATAGTGATGGTTATCTGATATTTATATAATATAATACTACTTTTTAAAACTAGTATGCATATTGGGTTGGTGATTGAATGATATGGTCCACGTTGAGGGCGCACCCATCCGAGTATATGCATTTTAACGATATATATATATATATACCCTGTGTTTGATGACATGAAACTCCACTACCTAGCTAGCTCGTCCAGTATATGCATATATATATGTGTGTGTGTAGAGCTGCTACCTATATTGGCAATTATGGGCGGTTGGAATATTAATGTTTACCTGGATACGATAATAGTTCCATCCAGTTTGTTTTTCACCATCGGATACCATGCCTATCTGTGGCATCAGTTCAGGCACAAGCCCATTATCACCTCAATCGGCCTCAACATGGTGAAAAGAAAGGGTTGGATGAGGGAACTGAACGAGGGCGATGATAAAAAGGGTATGCTGGTTGTCCAAACACTGAGAAACACGCTCATGTACTCCATTCTCACCTCCACCATCACCATACTCATCATCCTCTCTCTCGCCGCTCTAACTAGCAACGCCTTCAACGCCAAAGACATCTACTTGATGGGGTCACATGAGTCGAGTCGGATCATGGTGCTCAAGTTTGGTTTGGCCTCCATATTCTTGGTTGCCAGTTTCTTGTGCAGCTCTATGGCGGTGGGTTACTTGGTGGATGCAAATTTCTTGATGAACGCGATAGGCATAGGAGTGGAGTGCTCCAAGTCTGGGGTAGTGCTGGAGAGGGGATTCATGCTAGCGGTGGTTGGGAACAGGGTGCTGTGTATTGCTTTTCCATTGTTGTTGTGGATGTTTGGACCCTTGCCGGTGGCTGTCTCCTCAGCGGCGCTTGTTTGGGGGCTTTATGACCTGGATTTTCCTGCTGCTCATAAACTGATGCCACACTCCTCCTCGACCACTTATGCATAAATACGTGCTTTAACCATCTGATTAATGAATATATATTACTTCTATCTGCATGTGCTACATCTATCAAAAAGGTTTCACCCATAGACCATTTCATCCATAGACCATTATGTATATGTAATATTTCAATCAGTGAGTGTGTGCTCTCTATAATTACTATATATCACCATGCTATGCACTTAGGGAGGTTAGATTGTAACATCTCCTGTGATCCATTCCTAATCTTGATTTAGGCTGGATGAAGATCAATGAACCCTCTGCTATTTTCCCTCAATTTCTCCAGAAAAGCAAAAATTATATTATTTTCGGTTCATCTGTAATCATGCTATTAGATAGAGTTATAAAAGGCAGATTTTGCCATGGGATCTGATTTGGTTGGTAAAAGAAAAGAAGCATACAGCATAGATCATATTTCAAAAAAATCTGAGTTGAATCATAGCATATACATGTAACCAGCCACACATATTTTCTAATATCGTTTAACCGCGTTAATTCATTAATTATATCATCAAAGTATTTATACAGCCGAATTGGTACAACTTAGTAACTTCAAAGATTTTCAATACAACACTGATTCACACATAATGGCACCAATGTAATCTTTTATTATTGTTTTTTTTTTTTTTTTGCTGATATATGCATATATTATAGAAACATTTAGAAACATTGTGCTGATAAACTCATAGGAAATCAGCCAACTACACATAATTAGCATTTAAATATGATCTCCACAGCCATATATATTACACCATGCTGCTGCTGCGTATATATTCTAATATATGTCAAATAACTTCTTCACCTCTACATAGGTAGCCCCTCTTCTCGGATCGCTCTAAATAATTCCTTCATAGAGCGCAAGAATATCATCAAAAATCATATTGTTGGTCTCTGTGGCAGTAGCACAAGAATACACATCCCCCGCATAATCTGATGCTGATGACGAAATAGCTATGAAATTATTGTCAATGCATCTGAGCTGGTCGGGGGAAGTATCGAGTACAACGGATGAAGAGGATGATGTTTCTGACTTGCTAGTGTTTTCTCGTTTGATCATAGACGACAAGAGTGAATCGAAACTCCATGTGATGGAATTAGAATCGGTGTCCATGATAATTTGATTGGGTGAGTTGAATGAGCAGGTATGATGAGCAAGGTATGTTGTCTTGAATAAGGGAAATGGATCGTCTTGAATTTTCTGAACTTGTTTAGTAGCTTGGCATCCCTGGTCAAACTTGTGGGTGCATCTGTAGTAGTTTCTGCGATCAAACACAAAAATAATTAGTACTCACCAGTCTCAAAAAATCAAGTCTTGCTCTGAATTCAATATTACCTACCTGGGATGCTTGGCATTGAGTATAACCTTTTGACCATATTTCCTCCACGCGTGACCGTCTTCAACCAAGCTAGTGGTCTCTTTAATCAGTATTTCCGAAGTTTTCCTGAACCAACACAAGATAAATCAAAATCTTTAATTTGTCCAACTAAGTTCAATGCAAACAGCTAATTGTTACCTTCTCTTATAACATCCTCTCCGATCTTTATGTATGGGTAATGTTTCCGATTTCAGTGGTAGTTGGGAAGTCGGGAGTATGGAAAGGGAGTGAGTGAAGGAGTGGAGGATTTTTTCAACCAAACAGGCTCGCACTGGCACTGGATGTGTCGTCTCGGAGCATGGCCAACAGTTGATCTGCATACCGGCGACCTTGACTCAGCTCCTCCATCACTCGTTCGTTGCCTTTATCCAAACTTACACTTGCTGCTGCCTCCATCTATCTATGTACTGTCGATCGATGTATCTTCTTCCAACAACAAAATCCAAGGATAACGTTTTACTCAATAATTTATATATATAGCAAGAAGGAATGTACTTTTGGGTGTAAAATTACTAAACAAATTCAAGGAAACATCAAGGAAATTCATGTAGATGGAGTCCCACGCGCATAACTGGATTCGGAGTCACGCGCACAACCAGAAGAAATTTTATATTTCTCGTAATGAGGCGTGGGAAAGTAAACATGTTTGAGGAGCGTGGCCTGGTTTTCTTGCGCATTGGTGATTACGTACAACTGCCTTGTCATTCTCTACGTCATTCCATGTGCCACTTCAAATCTGACCCTTCACTATAGATTCTGCTCTATCCAACGTTCCAAATATTTATTCATTTAAAGACAATTTGGCACTATATCAATCAACAAGATCAGGAAGCAACGCAGGTAACGGAGTAAGATTAATAAGAATATCGGGGGCAGGTCACAAGACTTGGGGCGTGTTCAAACTTCACACTCATTCATGCCTTTGTTTTACCTTATATTATTATAAAATGATGTGCTTTATTTTTGGGCAAAACTTGTGTTACGGAGACGGATCTCTTATTTAAGTCATGCATAAAAAAATATTATTTTTTATTTTAAAAATATTACTTTTTATTGTAGATATTGATAGGTTTGACCAGTCTCACAGATAAAAATTTGTGAGACCGTCTCACAGAAGACCTACTCCTATTTTTGCTCCACGTGTTAACATGGAATGCACTTGATCAAATTAACAAAACTTAACACCTCCCAAACTTTCTTCTAATCTTCTTGGTAATGGGCACACTCTTTCTTTCTAGCCATCCTCTTCACTTACTTTTTTAAAAACATTTTTACATGAAAAAACAAAACAAAACAAAACAAAACAGAAGAGAGAAAAAGATCCACGGCTTCTCAATTCACTGCTGATATAACAAATACAACTCTTCTCAACAAATTTACCCTTCTTTTTCTTCACTTGGCCGATAAAACACCTCAGATATTACGAACTTCTTATAAAAGTGATTGAAAATCACTACATATTCTTTACATAAACTAGTGTACACTTTGATATATCTCTCCCTTCTCTCGGCATCTCATAATTTTTCTCACACAACCACAATTGTTGAGTGATATTCAGCTATTAATCACATCTAGTAGGAATCTTGCAGAAGAACCAGCCAGCAGGCTTATTTCCGTTGACTTCAATCTCCCTTTACGATTAACACAGCCTGGCTGTGAGGTCATACTTCCTCTCCCTCTTTGCTCCGGTTAAATTAGCATAATATCCAATCCACCTTTTTTGCTTGTTCCACTACTTTTCTTTCCACATGTGGGTAAACAGTGCGCCAATAATCTGAAGCATTTAAAAGAAAAAGCTTCAAGGATCCATGGGAGAAAATCCAGAAATAGTTATGATGTGTCCAAGAACATTCGAATCTTTGCTTCTGCAGGATAAGTCAGCCAAGTATGCATTATAGATCAATCCACAAGCTACGTAAGTGGTAATAAATTTCACATGTACCACATAAAATTTAAATGATATTTGTAGTGTTTACACAAAATTCATTCTGAAAAGATTCAACGTTCTATTATCGAATGTTCCTTTTCATTGTAAAACTCTATCAACATCAGCCACTTCATCAAAATCAATCCCAAAGTTATACACAGATCTTGAAAAATCACAATTTATATAGTAGAAATTTATCAAGTTGCTCAATCATGATTGGACAATTCATTCAAAAGCATTTGGACATTAACCCTAGCAGTAAAAGAACCCTATAACACTTGGTTACCATGGCCAAATCAGGTATCATCTAATTCAAACAATTATAAAAAAAATATTTCAAGTAGTGAAGAACCTAAGAATGGCTGATAAAAGAACAGCTCATGCAACAAACTGCGAGCCATATCCAACAGCCATCACGGCCACGACTGCTAGCAAATCCATGGGATATAAAAACTGAAAACCCAAACATGGAACCCGACGATCAAGAACAAGACAACATGATCCAAGACCCAATCAATTCACGGGCGTCAAAAGTATAAGGTCATAAGTACGTTACACATGCCATTGTCTATAAGTATCCACGAGCTATTAACAGAATATGATAGATACTAGTGGATCGCCACCTTGTGTTGAATATGCACATCATGAGATGAGCCGTGTCAATAACACAGAAGGGAAACCATGAACTTACAATTGGGTGGCAATGCCCAATGGAAGATGCATCTGGAAAAAGTTGAAAAACTTAAGGTTTGTTGAAATAGAATAAAGTAACCGGTCAGCTTCAAACTACACCAACCTATGATTCAAAAAACCTTTGCCGCTTTCTCAATATTTCAGCCTCTCTAGCAATTTGGATATCTGAAGGCCAAAAAATCTGATGGAAAACTTTGAAAACAAA
Organism: Primulina tabacum; assembly: GCF_025594145.1. Lineage (NCBI taxonomy): Eukaryota > Viridiplantae > Streptophyta > Magnoliopsida > Lamiales > Gesneriaceae > Primulina > Primulina tabacum. The sequence goes on from NC_134554.1 coordinate 10,970,709, forward strand.
TCGAGGGAGCAATCCTATAACTGTTATAAGCAAAATGGAGAGCCAATAAGTTGGTGACTTTCCCAGGTTGTATATTGTACTGCACAAAACCGAGAAAAATTCCAGTTATGAACAATAGAGAAACAATGAAACATAACAAAAATGTCTGATTTCAACAAACTAAATCACTTTGCAAACTAACCCATAATTAGGCAAGACGGGAATAGAATCAAGCACCACCATGCAACCATATGTTACAATTATTGATCCCCACGTGGCCATATGAGTGATAACTACCCAGCGTTTAATATCCATTGCCAAATGCACATTGACTAAGATTACAACAGCAATTGTCCACAAGCTGCCCATGCTCCAAATGTCAATGGTGCTCTCTTCATAGGTGAACAATGGGATATAGAAGAGAACAAGGCTCTGCCATAGCGTGTCCACCATTGTAATCCAGAAGAGGAACATATTGTAGCTCTCTTGTCGATGACCCGCAGCGTAAAGTTTTGGATATTTAAGTAATGTCTTGTGACTTAAATCCTTGTCAAGAATACCAACAACTATAGTAGGTACTGAAGTATATATAACAGAATAAAAAACACTACTCCAGTCTGTCAGTGCAGATGTAGTTGAGAAGGCTGTACACAATATATACCTGAAATTTAATTTTAATAAAGAAAGGCATTAGTTCGAAAGAATACGCCACAATACAATTAAGTGAAAAATTACAATGCAAAATCGAAACCGAACAAGAGATTGTCATTTTTCATCAGCATTGCCAATGTGTGATTAACATGTACACGGGGTCAAATATTGCTAAGGAAAAACGATAGTACTATCATTAGTCACTACAAAATACCGTGACCTATGCTGCTGTACATTCAACTCTACTTTTTATTGATGAGCACAGAGAATTTGAAAGCCTTTATGGGAAATAGACAAACTCACAGCAGCTAATGCAAAATATTAAGGCCAAGAATGATAAGCATACCAGAAAAGCATCAATACGAAAACAGCATTGCGATAGAAGTTATATAGGACCAGATAACCAATTCGCTGATAATTCCAGTGTCCATGCACCAAAAGCAGTCTTTTCAAAAATCTGAATTGTCCCATAGCAAAATCTGATGCCATCACTGCTTGTCGACCTTCTTGACCACAAATTCCGACACCAACATCCGCCATTTGAATCATTGAAACATCATTAGCCCCTGCAGATACATTGTACATCAATTGTAAGCAAAAGTAACCTAAAAACCCTTATTTAAAGATGCAATTTGCAAAGAGCCTACACACACACCACTTTTTTAGGGTATGAACATAATTCACATTAGAAAGAATCTGCACAGTCAGGATACAAAGGTTTCTGGGGATTAACCTGGAAAAACAAATGCAATCATCTCCTCCCACACCCAACCTCCCAAAAGAAAGAGACCAAACGAAAACTGCATTATTATATCTTTAATTTTACATGAATTCAGTGAACTTACTCACCATCACCTATGGCTAGTGTCATGTCATCGGTGCGGCCTTTAATCATGTCAACAATTCCAGCCTTCTGCAACGGTGCAACGCGACAACACAGCACTACCCTACACAAGGTTGCAAGGTCGAATAGCTGTTACAAAATACAAAGAAATTTGTGAGAAGCAGGGTGAGTGAGTAGAGGACAAAGCATTCTCACAGTCAAAGATCAAAATGGGCCATTCAATAACCAAATTTTAGCAATCATACGAGCAAAACTAAATCAAGAGACCAAAGAAAACAAAGAAAATCAAATTACAACAAAGATAGAGATGATGCATGCATGCCTCGGACTCCAGATCTTTCTCTAATATGTACACCAGACTATTCCCATCAATAACAAGTGCCAGCGGTCTGGAAGTAGGTCCATCTTCCTGTCCTGCATGCAGCTGTGGTGAAGCTGACTTTGTATTAGAAGGGATTTCAAGATAATCAATTTCGGCACTTTTCTTCCGTTTAGGAATCTGATCGCTACAACTTGCGGACTTCAGAAAATATCCGTCCCTAGCATCACACAGAAGTTTTTTGCATTCATCCTCTGAATTTCCATTTATGATTATCTGGTGCATATCCGTGGTCAAGAGTCTGCAAGAAAGACCAATAGATATCGCTGTCTCCTGCTTATCCCCAGTGAGAACCCACACCTTTATTCCAGCTTGCCGCAGGGACTCAATGGCTTCTGGTACTCCCTCTTGTAATTTGTCCTCAATGGCTGTGGCCCCAAGCAGGGTCAAGTCACGTTCAATAAGAGCTGCAGTTTGGCGCAATTTTATTGATCTGTCAGTTAAAGATGTGCTAGCATCTTCATACATGCATTGCCACTCCGCAAGTTGTTCATCCGTAAGGTCTCGAGCAGCAACAACAAGAGTGCGCAAACCTTCAGCAGAATATTCATTCAAGTGAGATTGTGTTGTGCATATTACAGGATCATCACTGGCGTGGCTCTGCTTTAAAATGCTAAACATAGAAGTATCTGCCCCTTTCACCAATACTTTTACAGTATCATTTGGAAATCTAATAACCACAGACATCCTTTTACGCACACTATCAAATTCATGCAGACCCAAAACATCCAACCTGCATTAGAAGTGTATACATTTGAGTATTCAAAGTAACTTCAAATTTGATAGAAAAGGTAATGCCGGGGTTTACTATTTTAGATTACATATTGAAGAATATAGCAGTTGATTCAACTTGATATCCTTAAAAAATTCAACTGAAATGGATGGTGTGTATGCGTTAAAGGAAAAAATAAAATAAATAACATATGCTGCAAAAGAGGAGACGGTCGTCCATAATAACAGCACACATCACTCGGAAATAAAATTCCAATGAGACCTACACTTTCTCGAAGTAAAGAGAGCCTTCTAACCTCAATTTCTCACCATTGGCATCAATGACAATATGCCCAGATGTACGTTCAAAAAGTGTATACCCATAAGCTGACGCCGCAGCAACCAGAGCCTGTTCATCTGGAGATTCGCCTTGATATTCGACAGATTTATGACTGTCACCTGGTGTGCAGTCCAGACCACTTGAAGGGCATTCAGATACAATAGGAATCACTGTATTACAGGCTGCCAGAGTCAGAAAGAAGTCATGTGCTGCAATCTTTTCTTCTCCATATAGATCTTTGTACAACAGTTTCACGAGTTCAGAGTTTGGAAAGATCTCAGATTTTAGCCTCCATTTTTGTTTATAAAACTTGGCATCTTCCCCTGCAGAGGTATGTCAACCATTAGCATATATATACAATTGTATATATAGTCACTTGATAGATGTGATAAAAAAATCAAAGCATTATTCCACCTCAGTCATTGCAAACATTGTCAGGCACGCATACGTATACAGGTATTTAAGGAAAGCAATATATTAAGTACATCACTATTGCAGATATTGAAGGTTGAAGAAAGCTGTATAAATTCAGTAAAAGCTATAGTTGTTAAAAGCATGCAGTGTGTGGGGTCTAGGACCAATCTTTATGTTTACAACTCGGCACCCTTTAAAAGCCCTTCTCCTACACGAATGAACGAATGTAGGCTATGTGAATTCATGGTGATACAGTCATTCACATTTCCTGTAGTCTTGAACATCAATAAATTCTGAGAGCCTGATTTAATGTATAGGAGAATCAACCACCAGCTTTAATTATAAAACCTGGAAAGTTGCACTTAGATATATACACATTCAGACGCATGTGAATGACCTGAAAAGCAAAATGCTTATAACAATTTGATATATCATGATGTGTTCTATACATATAAATTCAAGCAGATTCATGGCGTATACTGATACCACATTTTGCAAGCTTAACTATTGGGGGCAACGAATTCAAACTTACGGTATTACCTCCATTCCTAGAATGCAACAAAAAAAACACAGCAATATTTTTTAAAGTACTTAATCCTCTGGAGCGTCAAAAAAAATTGAACAGAGCCACAATATTATAATTTTTACTATTATTATCATCAAAAAGTGAAACAGGACTTGACTTATACCTTCAACACCTGATGGGCCAGTCAACGAGAGTCTGCAATCATAATTCTTTCCCCAAATGCTAGCTTTTTTGAATTCCATCTTGTTTTCTGTCAGTGTACCAGTCTTGTCCGAAAATACATATCTTATTTGTCCCAAATCCTCATTAATATTCAAGGATCTACACTGAAACTTGGAATTAGTACTGCTGTCGTACATATCCCTGTCACCGATCATAAAATATGATTGTCCCAACCGAACAAGCTCCATGGTGATATATAGAGATATTGGGATCATTATTTGGAAAACAATAATAGAGCTTAAGAATGAGAAAAAGGTTTCCATAGGAATTCCATAATATTTGTATTTTTTTCCAACTTTTCCCTTCTCAAAGTAACTTTTCCTGTAGTAAGGCAATGTATCAAGCTCGGGCTCATGACGCTTTAGCCATAAACCCATCCCAAAGGCTACAACGAGGCACATGATCAAGAGGAAAACAGATAACCATAAAGTCTCCCTGTTCATGTAGGTTTCCAGTCTACTTCGTTTAGAAGGAGTCATTGCGCTATTTAGCATAGCTTTTGTCTCCTGTCCAGCATAAACCACAACGCCAACAGCCCATTCTGTATTCTTGAGCTGACAACCACGCAAAATGATGTTTGATTGGCTGAGGGAAAACCTATGCCCTTTCAACTCCATGTTCGCGGTGAATTCATAAATGTTTCGGTTTGGCTGCTCACATCTGACAATCCCTGATATTGTTGACCCTTCAAGTACCAAATTGTTAGTTTCTTGCCGAGCATACCTTGTCTTCAAATTTGACTCGCCATCTAAATTCATCGTCAGTATATAAGCAATTCCACTAGGATCACTTGTGCTCAGCAACACCATATCGCAGGGAATAGACTCATCAGAATGGATCTTTATTACATCCCCAGCCTGTATTTTTTTCCACCTTTTGGGATAGTACTTATCAGATTTCAGCACTAGAGCCTCCCGGTTGTTCTCATTCCTATCTGACCTGTGTCTTCGCCAATCTTCATAACCATCTTTTACAGCTGTGACAGTGAGTACAAAAAGAAGCGGGAAAAGGGAAACCGTTCTCCCAAAGACAGCAAGAGGGGGAAGTTGGTTCAAAGCAGCAATGGCTAGAAAGTACAAATAAGCAACTCGATGGAACTGAATAAAAAGATTCTTAGGCAAAAAATTAAGGAATGTATATTTACTGGTCCGGATCTCATTCCCGGAAAAATCATCCTTTTCATTCGTCTTTATTGGATCATTGACATGGATCAACCTGGGGTTATCATGATGATTTATACTCTCAGCAAGCTGCATGCTTATCTGAAGGAATCTTTCAGACCTTCGTGACTTGTTCAAGTTGTCCTGCACCCGAGAAGAAGCACCAGAAACTTCCAGGGCACTAATATCAAGCCATGAATCCGCTACACCACCCCATGACACAAGGCCTTTCCTCTTGCGTCGGGGGCATTGCAAATGAAGCTCCGCCGACCGATATTCCTTTCTTTTAGGCCAGAAAGCAGAACCTTCACGCGAGTTCCTTGCAACAGTAGTAGTTACAGTATCTTCCACCACCTCCTTCAGATCATACAGATTGTTATCTAGTGTTTCGTCAGCAATAGAAGAAGAGATTGATGCGTTATGGCGCAGGCATCCCAATGAGCTGATAGTCAAGGAAGAGTGACGGTTATGGTGAATGGGGTGAGGCTGTGGAGCAGAAAGGGGTCCAGATTGAGACAACAGCGGCTTGCCAGAAGACATAAAGAATCCACCAATGCGAAAAACACATTGGAGAATGGCATAGCTAATCCTTAAGCAAAACAACTGCCGAACTTATCAAACACAATTGGTACCACCCCCAAGAGTATATGTAAATCTATACCTTTTCTCAACCCAAGGAGTATATGCCCCGCCCAAACCAACAGTCAGAAAACGAGGTGCCCAATTGAAGGTCTGCTCACCGAATAATTTTTTCCTCTAAATATTAGCCAACATCAGGAAGATGATAAAAATACAATAAGCCGCACTACCTAATGTTCTCCACCAAAATAATTAATCTTGAAACCCCAGCAGAAAAAAGACTGTACCTTTTGGCCTTCAAACATATAAAAAAAAATCTTTTCGCCTTCAAACAGAAAGAACACCTACAAATGCGTGATTGCTCCAGGAGAAACCAAAAACGTCCAAGAAATGCCAGAACTGCAAAAAACAGAGACACAACACAAAGCCAAATCTGAATCAAGACTTATATATTGGTCGGCCAAATAAATGCGAGCGATATGAAATGACATTGGTGATTGAAGATGGGAAATTGAAAGCAGAGAGAGAGGAGGGTCTCCCTCATTTGTTTACCGTCTCGGAAAAGGCTAATCGATGTCAGATTAGATTCAGATCTGCTGCCTGCCTTCTACCCCCGTTTTTGGGCTTTTTCTATCCATCCAACAACAACAATTCTATGAAAATACAAAACAAATTGCCGATTAATGAACAAAATTTGAACGTGTAATTGATGATGTTGACACAAAGAGAGAGAGAGACGAGTGGAAGAGCACGACTTTTGGCTTTCCTTCTTTTTTATTATTACAAGAGCTCGGTAACTAATATTATTTTTGCTGTGAAAAAATAAAAATTTATGGTAAAAAGTAAAAATCTCAAACTCTCAAAATTTATCAAACTACACATTTTATAATATTTTTCTCTCTACTCAATTGTGATTTTCTTCACAAATGAGAGATCTATTTATAGGAAATCTTTACAAATAATCCAAAAATAAAATACATCATTACCTACATCATCACACACTAATTTTCAATATTTACAACTCTTATTTTCAACATTCAAATATTCAACATTCAAATATTCAATACACACATTTTAAATATTATTTTCCAATACTCCCCCTTGTGATGATGATCATGATACGATGATGTCTTCATTACGTGTTTTTGTACTACCTCGTTAAAAACCTTACTTGGAAAAACCCATTGGGATAAAAACCATAGTAAGGAAAAAAGAGTGCAGTCACCTAAACTCTCCCTGATGTTGACATGAACAATTCTTCACAAATTTCGTAGATTGCACATCCCAATATTATATATGTGCTTTCTGAATATTGACGTAGGAAGTGCCTTCGTGAAGAGATCTGATGAGTTTTCACTTGATTGAATGTGAAGAACATCAATACATCTATTCTTCTCAAGCTCCTTGGTGAATGCGAAGAACTTAGGAGGAATATGTTTAGTTCTGTCGCTTTTTATGTATCCTTCTTTCATTTGAGCAACACATGCAGCATTATCTTCATATAGTATCACAGGCTTCTCATCAGATGATAATCCGCATGAAATTTGGATATGTTGGGTCATTGATTTTAACCACACACATTCACGACTTGCTTCATGTAGTGCAATAATCTCGGCATGATTTGATGAAGTTGTTACGAGCGTTTGTTTCTGAGAACGCCAAGATATTGCAGTGCCTCCACGAGTAAATACATATCCAGTTTGGGAACGTGCCTTGTGTGGATCAGATATGTATCCAGCATCAGCATAACCAATTATACTTGGATTAGCATCTTTTGAATACAAAAGTCCCAAGTCTGTCGTTCCTCGTAGATAACGGAATATATGTTTAATTCCGTTCCAGTGTCTCTTTGTTGGATATGTGCTAAATCTTGCCAACAGATTCACGGCAAAAGATATATCAGGTCTTGTACAATTTGTAAGGTACATAAGGGCACCGATGGCACTTAGATATGGTACTTCTGGACCAAGAATATCTTCATCATCTTCACATGGACGGAATGGATCCTTTTCTATGTTTAATGATCTAACAACCATTGGAGTACTTAAAGGATTTGCTTTATCCATATTAAAACGTTTAAGGATCTTTTCTGTATAATTTGTCTGGTGAACAAACATTCCACATTCTTTTTGTTCAATTTGTAAACCCAGACAATACTTGGTTTTTCCAAGATCCTTCATTTCAAATTCTTCCTTCAAGTATGACACAACTTCTTGAATTTCTTTATTCGTTCCAATGATGTTTAAATCATCAACATATACAGCAATAATTACGCATCCGGATGTTGTTTTCTTAATGAAAACACAAGGGCATATTGAATTATTTACATATCCCTTTTTCATCAAGTGATCACTTAGTCGATTATACCACATTCGACCTGATTGCTTTAACCCATATAATGATCTTTGTAATTTCACAGAATAACATTCCATGGGTTTTGAACTTTGTGCTTCAGGCATCTTAAATCTTTCAGGGATTTTCATATATATATTACTATCAAGTGATCCATATAAGTAAGTTGTAACAACATCCATAAGACGCATTTCTAAATTTTCAGATACCGCCAAGCTAATCAAATACCGAAACGTAATTGCATCCATCACAGGAGAATACGTTTCTTCATAATCAATTACAGGCCTTTGAGAAAAACCTTGTGCAACAAGTCGAGCTTTATATCTTACTATTTCATTTTTCTCATTTCGCTTTCGAATAAAAACTCATTTGTATCCAACAGGTTTTACACCTTCAGGTGTAAGGACTATAGGTCCAAAAACATTACGTTTATTTAGCGAATTTAATTCAACCTGGATGGCATCTTTCCATTTTATCCAATCCTGCCGATTTTTACATTCACCAAAAGATTTTGGTTCATGATCTTCGTTATCATTTATGATGTCGATTGCCACATTATAAGAAAATATATCATCAATTTCATCTATATCTTTTCGGTTCCATATTTTTCCAGTATTAATATAATTGATAGAGATTTCATGATTCTCGTCAGTTTGTTGTTCTGACAGAACATTTTCATCATCATGTGTTTCTTCAGGAACACCATTCTCTATTTTGTGATCATCATGTGTTTCTTCAGAAACGTCATTCTTTATTTTGTGATCATCGTGTTTCTCTATGAATTTTCTTTTTCGAGGATTTTTATCCTTGGAACCGACTGGCCTTCCACGCTTCAAGCGTTTAATGACATCATGAGTATCTTCCATTTGTTTCTTTGGAATTTCAATTCGAGTAGGGGCATTTGCAGCATGTATATATGATTTAGTTACCCCTTTTGTGTCAGCAAATGCATCTGGTATTTGATTTGCTATTCTTTGCAAGTGTACAATTTGTTGTACATCTTTTTCACATTGTTTTGTTCTTAGATCCAGATGTAACAATGATGATACATACCATGTAATTTCCTTTTCGGTATGTTTCTGTTCTCCCCCTAACATTGGGAAGATTTTCTCATTAAAATGACAATCAGCAAAACGTGCTGTGAACACGTCGCCTGTCTGAGGTTCAAGATATCGAATGATTGATGGACTATCATAACCGATATAAATTCCAACCTTTCTTTGAGGTCCCATTTTCTTTCGTTGCGGTGGTGCAATAGGCACATACACCATACATCCAAAAATTCTCAGATGAGAAATGTCTGGTTCTTTACCAAATGCAAGCTGCAATGGGGAGTATTTATGATATGCACTTGGTCTGATGCGAATTAATGAAGCAGCGTGTAAAATTGCATGTCCCCATATAGAAATAGGGAGCTTTGTTTTCATAATCATTGGTCTAGCAATCATTTGCAGACGTTTAATCAATGGTTCAGCCAATCCATTCTGTGTATGTACATGAGCAACATGATGCTCAACAATGATTCCCATAGACATACAATAATCATTGAAAGTTTGGGAAGTAAATTCACCAGCATTATCAAGTCTAATTTTCTTGATTGTATAATCGGGAAATTGATTCATCAATTTTATTATTTGAGCAAGTAGTCTTGCAAATGCAACATTTCGAGTTGATAATAAACATACATGTGACCATCTGCTGGAGGCATCAATCAATACCATAAAGTATCTGAATGGTCCACATGGTGGATGGATTGGTCCACAAATATCACCCTGAATACGTTCAAGAAACATTGGTGATTCAGTTTGGATTTTGCCTGGTGATGGTCTTATAATAATTTTTCCAAGAGAACATGCTTTACATTGAAACTTATTATTCTGAAAGATCTTCTGGTCTTTCAGTGGATGACCATGTGTATTTTCTATAATTCTTCGCATCATTGTTGAACCAGGTTGTCCCAATCGATCATGCCAATTGGTTAATATCGAAGAATTATCAACTACCATGTTTGATTCAATGAGACTTATATGTGTATAATGCAATCCAGTAGGGAGCATTGGTAGTTTTTCAATCACATATTTCTTTCCTGATTTATATGTGATAAGACACATATATTTCTCATTCCCTTCATTCATTGTTTGAGTATCATACCCATGGGAATATATATCATTAAAACTCAACAAATTTCTTTTCGATTGTGGTGAATATAAAGCATCATTGATCAAAAATTTTGTACCATTAGGTAACAAAAATTGTGCTTTACCACATCCTTTAATCAAGTCTACAGGACCTGATATTGTATTCACCGTTGTTTTTGTTGGTTTTAGTTCCAAGAAATATCTTTTATCTCTGAGGATAGTGTGCGTTGTACCACTATCGGGTATGCAAACTTCAGCTTTGCTCATAGTATTTTCCATATTTGAACTTCAAAAAAATATGCAATGAAATAAATTACTTGCAATATATATTTAAATATAACACAAATCATAATTATACAATAAAACATTATTCTATGAATACATGAAAAATAGATTATTGTACATTTATATTCTACCATTATATTGTTCATTTTCAGAGAAATCGTTGAGAAAATCTACAGCATCAATATTGTTCATTTCTATCCCACCAACATATTGATCATTTCCAGAGAAATCATTCATAAAATCACCAGCATCAAAATGAGTTGAATCACTCAAACGGTCACTGCGTTCAGTGAAGTTGGTCTCCTTTTCTTTCCCCTTTAATGATTCTTTATAAAGTTTATAAAGGTGCTCAGGGGCTCGACAAACTTTGGACCAATGTCCTGGAGTACCACATCTGTAACAAGAACTTTCATATCTTTTTGAGTGCTTCTCATTAACACTTGTATTCTCATGATGCATTTTCTGTGGATGGTTTGGGACGTTCTTTTGAGATGAGTTATAAAAATAACTATCTCGATTATTTTCAAAACCACGGCCTTGACCACGACCACGGCCAATTCCACGTCCACGTCCACGTCCACGACCTCGACCTCGACCTCGACCAAAACCTTGTCTTTGAATTTGATTTTGGTTTCCTAGGTTTAAATTCATTTTTACTTACAGCATTTACTTCTGGAAATGCTGTTGATCCAGTGGGTCGGGACTGATGATTTCTCATTAATAGCTCGTTGTTTTTTTCCGCCACAAGAAGACAGGCGATGAGTTCAGAATATCTCGCGAATCCACGTACTCTATATTGTTGCTGTAGAGTAATATTTGATGCATGAAACGTGGAAAATGTTTTTTCAAGCATCTCAGATTCTGTGACCTCATGTCCACAAAATTTTAATTGCGAGATTATTCTATACATCGCCGAATTGTAATCACTGACTTTTTTAAAGTCTTGGAATCTCAATGTATTCCATTCATCCCGGGCGGTCGGAAGTATAACTTCTCTTATATGTTCGAATCTTTCTTTTAATCCCTTCCACAAAGCCATGAGATTTTTTTCAGTCAGATATTCACATTTCAATCCATCGTCGAGATGTCGACGCAAAAATATCATGGCTCTTGCCTTTTCTTGTGACGTGCATATACCATTTTCTTTAATGGTCTCGCTTAGACCCAATGACTCAAGATGCATTTCTACATCTAGAGTCCATGGCATATAATTCTTTCCCGTGATGTCGAGCGCAACAAATTCGAGCTTTGTTAAATTTGACATGGTGGTACTAAAAAAAATTACGATGCATTTTATTAGTTAATAATTATTGCAATACAAAGTAACGGATAAACAACAAGTACAAGTATTTGTAAAAATAAAGAAAACGCACGAGGAGGATATTCTCCGATAAATACAAGACTCGTGAGTATGACAACCAAAATAATTAAAAATATCCTTGAGAAAGCCATCTTCTTTTTTCTTCGAAAAATTTGATGATGAATAATTTTTAGAGAAGAAGAGAAAGTTGGAGTGATGGAATGTGTTTGTGAGATCATATTTATAGGGCAAAAACTAGCCGTTTTTTACCATTTATGACCGTTGGGGTACAAAAAAATAAAGGTATGTATTTGTATAATTTTATGGTAATAATATGATATATATAATATTAGACATGTTTAAATAATTATGTATATCATATCATAATATTATAATGAGTGTCATAATTTATTTTGTTTAAAAACCTTATAGGCTTTTATACTTGTCGTATCCCTTACCGGGAGTGTGGGATGTCGTCTTAACATCCTCCCAGGATTTATAACAAGTTTATGAAAAATTTATTTTTATTATTTCTAATAATAACATTATATTGTATATTAAATAAATACACAATAAATAAATAACAGTAAAATAAATATAATTATTTTTGTTACCTTTTTCTTCTGTTTGGAGCTTGGAAAAGTATGTAGGACTTTTAGAGCTTCGTGCTGATAACGTGTTGTGAAAAAGTAAAAATTTATGGTAAAAAGTAAAAATCTCAAACTCTCAAAATTTACCAAACTACACACTTTATAATATTTTTCTCTCTACTCAATTGTGATTTTCTTCACAAATGAGAGATCTATTTATAGGAAATCTTTACAAATAATCCAAAAATAAAATACATCATTACCTACATCATCACACACTAATTTTCAATATTTACAACTCTTATTTTCAACATTCAAATATTCAACGTTCAAATATTCAATACACACATTTTAAATATTATTTTCCAATAATTTTTAATTTCTTCTTTTGTCTCTCTATCTCTAACCACCAATCAATATACAAAACTAACAGACAAATATTCATTTCTCTTTTATAATTTTATTTCTTCCTATTTAATTCAACTATATTTCTCATACCAGAATAATAAAAAATTAAATTTCCAAAAAATAATATTTATCTTTCCAAAATGACCCAATTCATAAGTTAATAAAATATTATATAGTTCTACACATATCTTCTTTTAATCTATCCCTAATTATTTTCATAATTAAATTGATTAAAGATATGATAGCTATATTTTATTCTAAATTACTATTACTAACTTAAGTTTAGTTCGATTGCGCTCGTCTACGCACATTATAAAAATATTTTTTTACATATTTTTAAGTTTTATTGGTAATACAAATACAAAGTTCACAAATAATCTTCCCAGAAAATATAATTTGTTTAAATGGTAATAGAATAATTTTTCAATTTCAAACTTATTATTGTTTAATTTGACAAAATTATTTTTATCTATTCAAGGGCATTTTGGTGAATTAAAATGATATATCTTTATGTTTTGGATTTTTCGGCAATAATTAATTATTACAACGGGTTTGTAAGGCAAAACAAAAATTACTTGGGATTTTCACCAAAAAATCAAATATAAATATGTGGAGTGTAATTGCCCGCATGCATGCATGCATAAATTTAATCATCCCGCTGCATATGTATATGATCGTGCCTTCTATGGCATCCCCATCGGCATTTCCAGGAGCACAAGGAATTGAAGGTCTTCAACCTGGTGGACTGAATAGATATGATATTCGAAGTTGAAGGGGACTTGGAAAGAACGACTGCATATCCATCGTCCATGTAATCCGTTCTCTCCGGAAACAGCTGCCACAAAAGGCTTCCTCCGCCACCGCCCCCCTTCTTGGAGGAGTTCACCAGTGTCTTGTACACGCTACTAATCAGGGTGTCCCTATAACTTGCGTTGTAGCCTGGATCTTTTGTCGACACTCCAAACTCAGAGAACAGGACCGGCATGCCTAGGAAGGTCTCAGCATCATCGATGTGAGATTGCATCCAAGATTTTGTAAATTCGATGTGTGCATCAGTTATTGATTGAGAAATCCTTGATCATGCAATAGAATTAATTAATTCAAAAATTAATGCATACTTCATTACTTTGTTTATTGCTTGGAAAAACTCTTACCAAGAATCTGGATAGATGTGAACAGAAGCAAAATCAACCCCAAGAACTTGATGATTGCGGATGAAGTCAGTGCCAACTTGTTGAGCATAGGTATTTGGGTTATTTTGAACCTTATGAGGTGTCGATGGACCGTAGAACCCTTCGAGTCCAATCTCTACCAAATGCTTTGGATCAATGCTTTTCACATACACTGTCATTTCTTCTATCCAACTCTATAATCAACTTTTAACCAAAATGTTATATACCTGGGAGGCATGCGTATAACTAAATGGAAGGATCAACAGCACACAATTTCATTATGAATTGCCAATATCATGCATGCTTCAACAGATTACTCATAACAATTAGTTCAAAACTGAAACTAGACCTGCAACTTATTTCCTGAGGGGTCTGATTCACACCGCGGTTCGTTCATCAGTTCCCAAGCAAATATAGTAGGATCATCCTTGTACGTTATGTTGGTTATGGTATTTACTCTGTTTAGAACTGCCTGTACATACATACATACATATATATATATATAAGAGCGGAGGAGCTAGAGCCAACGAAACACGGGAACAACAATACAATTCTTTCATGCAGTTTAATTACCTTAACATGGGATTTGTAATAGTTTCTGATAGTTGGATGGGAAAAGAAGTCATCGTCGGAAGTCAAATTAAGGCCAGCTGCAAGACCCCATTTCACATACTGCGGTTTTCCACCGTATGCTTCCCAGTTGTTAACTAAGGATAATATCAGTCTTATCTTATACTTCTTTGCCTCACTTATAACAAAATCCAAGCCCTGTAATAGTTAGTGAAGAATCAAATACAGAAACATCGTTATACGAATCCAGAAATTAAAAATGATGATTGGGTCACCTTGAAAACTTGCTCGTCATAAATAGACGGGGACTTCTGAAGAGCTCTCCATTGTCCGTCATTGAAAGCCCAGGTCCTGCACACCGTTAGCCCAACAGATGAGGCCTGTTGAAATACCTCACTCACCTTTCCTCTAGTTGATTCATCCGCTGAAAAAACCATTAACCAGTAAGTGTTGAATCCATTAACATAAAATGGTTTCCCATCAACCGTGAATTGGTTCCCGTTTCTCTGCACCATACTCCATGCATCTTCACGCATATCACATAACCTGATCACCATAAATTCTTTGCTAAGATTTATCCTCATATATATATGTATATAATCAAGCAGAAACTATACGAAACTTGGGCTACCAACCCGGGGTCTGTAAAGCCACAATAGGATGATAAAACATTCCCTGCAGTAGTGAATTCCTCCATAATTAGCTCGGCATGAATATGTTGAAATATTGAGTAATTAAGAAGCATTGAGATAACGAAGAGCGTCACTGGATAAATGGATTTATCGAGAGGACTATATCTAAAATCCATCGTTTTTACAAATATTTGGAGCCAGCCCATTAAACTTAATTAACTCAAGCTAGCTACAAATAAATATAATTGGGAAGAAACTTCATGATTCATAGATGCTTAAGATAGAGAATTGAGTTGAGTTACCTTCAAAGCAAAGATGACCCCACATCCTCACCAAATTTCTTCTCTTACTTCCAAACACAGATATGAATATGGATATACATGTCACGCTCTCATTATAGAACATGGTATCGGCGATACATAATCTGATAAATTTCTAATAAAACTTTCAAAGCACATTAAACTCATAATACAGAAACTTGCAAAACCAGTCTTTCACTTCATCAAAACAAAAGCATCTCCTGTTACAAATGAAATACGTTCCAAATGATTTCTTGGAAACTTCTCTCTTTTGAAAAACAAGATATATATATCATCAAAACCATAATAAAATAACACAAGCGAGACCTGAGACGAGACATAAGACGTTGTATATGGAATGGGGCTAGCCCGGTCTAGCCTACACGTACATATATAGGTACGCCCTGGAAGGGTGTTGAGTTTCATCCTCAACTTGGATAGATGTTAGCTCAGCTAGTCAAAATAAACTTATTACTATCTTAATTAACATCCCATGCATTCTCCAATATATATTTCTGGAGGTCGGGGTACTTGGTATATTTTAGTCTGTAAAATTGATTAATCTAGCTAGTAATGGTCTTGGATTACACAGAAGAGTTGGTCAATAGCTGGATTTTTTTTTCATTGTCGATTATCTATATTCGGACCTGATACAAGGCACATGATGCCATTGCCTCATGCCCAAATCCAAGCAGAGACGGTTTTAGCCTACTTTTTCTTCGAGAGTCAAATCTGATATCAAAAACCTTCTTGATCCGAAGAAAAAAATTAAGAAACGTGCAACAGCCAATCCTCTACTTAAACCCATATGTCTCCTATTTTATTGAAAATACTAGCCACACTTGAAATTTTGGTAAAAAACCATTAAGTTTTAATAAACTGTTGATTTTTTGCACTCGGAAATTTATAGTACATTAGATAGATAAATTTCAAGAAATTAAAGTGATTTGAGATGAGTATATCCACTTATCGCGTAGTTTTGTCATCCATTATTAGTCTTCATATACATGCACACACATACATAAACTAATGTAACATCTTTTTGTTAAATTTTTTGTCATTTTTAGTTTTGTGATTTCTTATAATAATTTTTTAAATAGTAAGAGTTGTATAATTATTTAAAATTTCAAAAATCAGGATAAAAGATAAAGAAATATTTTAGCAATTTTAAAACTTATGGAAAGTAGATATGATAGTTATAAAGGAATGCATGAAGCTACCGAAATATATTTTTATAAAATAAAAATATTTTTAATAGGGTATTTTTGGTATTTTAAAAAATCATCAATACACAAATTTAGTTATCATAAGCTCATCAATCTTAATAATAACTAGTACATCGATGTACGCATTGCGTGCTTGTATAATATTTTTTATAATTCATTTGATTTATATTTAAATGAGAATCAAAATTAATTATAAGAATTAACGAGGGGTTACACTACAATTACTATAGAAAACAATTTTGGTGAATTTGTCCTTGATGGAGGGCAAAAATGGATATACATATTTTGGTCTCTTTCCTTGACGGTTTCTATCATGTGCTCGACTTTTATAAAATAGAATAGGATATAATAATATATGCATGGTATAGTATAGTATATAGTAGGTCTCTTGTGAAACGATCTCACAAATCTTTATCTATGAGACGGGTCAATCCTACCGATATTCACAATAAAAACTAATATTCTTAGCATAAAAAAAAATTCATGGATGACCCAAATAAGATATCTGTCTCACAAAATACGACACGTGAGACCGCCTCACACAAGTTTTTGCCTATAATATATATATATATATATATATATATATATATATGTGTGTGTGTGTGTGTGTGTGTGTGTGTGTGTTGGAGATCACATAGTGCATGGGTGACATATATACAAGTATATTGTGACATTGTGTATATTATCAATTACTATTGGTACATAGAGAACAAGGTGTGATTGATAACTTGAGCATCTAAGGAGTCAACCATTTCCCCAGACACAGCTAAATCGATATTGAAAACTGGAATATAATCACAAAACTTCATAATATAATTTGCAACGATAGGATGCCTCGCTCATTTTCTGTATGTCGTTTTTTTTTTTTTGTTTACCTCGTGTGGCTATTTTAATACATGAATTATTCCAAGACCTGTCAGAATTCGTCAATTCTGCTTTTTTTTCTTTTTCAGGTGGCAAATTCGGGTTTCTTTTTTTTACATTTAAGAATATTTGTGCCTAAATGTGAAACCGAAAGCAAAAAAAAAAAAAAAAAAAATGGTCGTGCGGTACGTGCTAGTACTGTATCGCCTTAGTCGAAACTTGCAGTAATTACTGTCTATTGGATTATACCTAGGACTTGGATGATATGGACAAAAAAGTTTCCTGAATTAGTCCAAAAAAGCGGTCTACTTGATTCATATTTAATCTAAGAGTAATCTCTTGTAAGAAGATCTAACGAAATCTCAGAAAATATGATCTGTGAGACCGTCTCACACAAGTTTTCGTATTTATCAAAATAGAACAAACCAAAATTTGTCATGTACAATAACATAACGAACACTAATTTAATGCTACCGTAAGTTGACATTTAATCGGGGAGAGAAAATTATTGGAGATGATTATGAACATCCAAGTAATAATTATTCAAACCCTCGTATTTAATAAATGTATTCATTAATTACAAAAATATAACATTCGGATGATATTAATATCAATATAATACAAGTGTGTCATTAAATTAGTACTAATCAAATGCGCACTGATTACTCGAACAATTAAATAAAGAGGAGTGTGGGCAGCACCAAAAAATAAAAATAAAATAAATTGACATAAACTCTCTAGTACTACCTCAACAAATAATGATGGGATAACTAATCCATGTACTCAGCAAAATGATTAATTATTAATTCATTATTCTTTATTTCGAGAAAAGTCAATCCTAAGATAAATATATGAATTAAAAATAAGGTTTTCATTTCTCTTTCGTTTGTTCCAAGAAATAAATAAATAAAATGGGATTATATATAATATAATATAATAAACCCATGGACAAACTTATGAATGGTCAGCCGCAGCAGTTGTCAAAGACCTTTGGACTTGGTAATTAGTGAGTATATACTAATCATGCAGAAGTCATTGAATTTGAACGATGCTTAATATTTACGCCTCAGGAAACCTTCAACTTTTTATTTATTTTTTTGGTGATAAGACTGTTTTCATTAATTAAATCGCCAAGTTGTTGCAGAATATATTTTGGTAATTGCCGACCTGAATTGGGAGTCAATTGTCGATTCCTTGGATGGAAGCAATTGTTGATCCAGTACTTCTGTTTGTCTGTTTGTTTGTTTTTCTTCTTTATTATCTGCATAAGCACCAAATTACCTTTTCACATTCGGCACACTTTTAACAATTGTTTATTATTTATAATAATTGATTTCCTCAAATCTTTTGACTAGCTCCCCAAGTCCCACTGGCATATATATATATATATATATATATATATATATATACACACACCACTTGGACTTCAATATAATAATCTGACTAGGAAATAAAAATAACTCGTATCGTTTGTTCTTTTTTCATCAATCACAATGAAGTAGAATTCCGTTTTCAGATTGTGTGAACGTACAGTTATGCGAATGGATGAGAAAACGGTATGGGTTGTGGGGATATTTCTTACTATCTCATTATGTTGGTGGTCTTCTCCACTTGCCTATGGGCAAGTTACTGATCCAAATGAAGGTTATGATTTGTTTTGCTCTGATTGTCTTTGCCATTCTATTCTAGTTAACTTCATATAAACTAAGCCTGCCTCTGATCCGCTGCAGTGACTGCGTTACTAGGAGTTCGTCGTAAATTGAACGACCGCTTCAAGTATCTAAATTGGAGCCAGAAGCACGATCCATGTAACTCACATTGGACTGGGGTGAAATGCTTTCTTAATCAAACTGATGGTTTCATGCACGTCCAAGAACTGTACGTGGTTAATTTTATTTTCTTCTTGATTTTTTATCCCTTTAATTAGTTACTATATATCAACTTTGAAAGTGTTCTACTTTCAAGGATCTCTTGTAACAATTTTCACGTTACTGCTTAACTATATCAGGTTTAAAATGTTAAATGACTGATAACATTTTTTAGTCTAATTTTATGATTGCCTGTAATTTTAATAATCAGAAAATCGGCACATGGAAAAAGATAAAAAAGAGTTGTTAAAAAAAATTGCAACTGCGTGTTTATATTTGAGTTCTTGATTATAGGTTTCGTTACCCTCCCTCTGATCTCCCGAATATGTAACTTTCAGGCGCTTGATGAGATTGAATCTCTCTGGAACATTAGCTCCAGAGCTTGGGCTGCTACAGAATACAAAAATTTTGTTAGTCCGTTCTCCACCACTTGTATTTGTTTGTTTTATGTTCTTAATAAATTGTTTGTGCCTAGCTAGCACCGTTCACTCATCACTCATCAGTGCTAAATTCATTGACATTACAAGCGATGTTTGCATGTACCAGGGACTTCATGTGGAACAATATTAGAGGAAGCATACCAAAGGAGATTGGCAATATCAAGGCACTACAGCTCCTGTATGTTTTATTTCAAATTTCATGTATCTTTGATTGTCCATCCTTCAGTAAAAATGAACTCCCAAAACTTAAAGCTAGCAACCCGGTCTATTGTTCTCCAGTTTACAATACACAAGAATTAAAGAACCAACCACGTTCTGATTCCTGCCCCTGCCCCAGAAAGAAAATTTAAAAAAAGATGTAGATGAGACCCATGATAATTTGAAACTACGCAAGCAAGTTCCTCTTCACATCATTTAAACGTCGATCCAGCCAAAACAGTACTATTATGAATTCAATATGCGTGTTTCTGTGGCTTTTCTTAACTATGATGAATCCCTTTTTATTGCATTTTATTTTATTTTTAGCCCAAGAGACATGATACAACTAATGTCTGCATTTTAGGCTTCTAAGTGGGAATCAAATATCTGGTCCTTTACCGGATGAACTTGGTTATCTTCCCAACTTGACAAAGTTTCAGTTAGACTTGAACTTCATATCTGGACCTATCCCCAAGTCATTTGCAAAATTGGACAAAGTTCAGCATTTGTAAGTATATTTTCTTATTCAACTCAGAGGATGTGATTTTGTAACATGCCTACTCTCCACACTTACCGCTATAGGTGACTTGTTTAGCCACATGAACGACAATAATTTCAGCGGTCAGCTTCCACAAGAGCTTTCTACGCTTCCTCTACTAAAACACGTGTAAGCCCTTCACACATTTCATCCATGCTATCCATATACATCATTAGATATATGCTCACAGATTGATTTTATGGGTTATGATGTTGACAGCCTGCTAGATAATAACAATCTATCTGGGTATCTTCCGCCGCAGTTTGCACTAATGCGTAGCCTCACGATTCTGTATGTCATCTTCTGCTTCTGATATACAGAGCAGCATGACCTAATTAATTTCTTATTGACTTCAATTTTTATTTTATTGCAGTCAACTTGATAATAACAACTTTGCTGGAAGCGTGATTCCAGATTCTTACAGCAACATGACCAAGCTCAGGAAGTTGTATGTCCTTTCCTTTAAAAAAAACAAAAAAAAATCATTATCATGAAATTTTTTGATGAAGTCTTCTCCTCCATGATGATATATAACAAGTAACAAACATCATGCCCTTGTGTATGCTTGCATCACTAGCTCGTTCATCCTGAATGTAGATGTTATTTTGCTATTCTGATACATGGAAAATTTCATTATACGTCTTAGTCTCGAATCTTTCAAAATTTTTGTAGTTTTAGTCATTTTATTTGCAATTTTAGTCTTTTTTAAATGTGGAGTTCTATTATAGTGTCAAACACATCTACAATAGTCAGTTAGCACTCCCACAAAAAATGACTAAAATTGCACAAAAAAAAGAAAAAAACAAATATAGGAGACTTAAATGACAAAAATCACAATGAAGCAAACATAAAATTATAATATTTCCTTTTGATACAGGTGAGTTTGCAAATAGATCATTATACATATTTATTTCTTAATGTATAAAAACTGGCCTGTTAACCGGAATCAATGCATTCTTGAAGTGGAGCAGCAAACCAATCTCTACTTGCCAAGGTTATACAAGATTATTACCCGGCCTCACTGACAAGGGCTTGTTAATTTCATTTCATTTTAACAGGAGTCTAAGGAACTGTAGTCTGCAAGGAACAATACCTGATCTTACCGCCATGAGAAATCTTCTTTACTTGTATGTCTGTAAGTTTCCCTTAGAAATATTATTTTGAGTAGGAGTCTTTGTATTTGCTGCATGCATGGAGCTATAAAGATTTATGCATTGTTGGGTACCAATACAGTATAATAAACTAAGCTTCAAAACTATGATGAAATTGTAATATATACATGGTAAGAAAGAAACTAAATGCATATGGTACATTAAATGAGCATGTGACATTAGCCTTCGCGCCATATGAATGAAATTGCAATTGTCTTGTGTTTCTGAAAGACCAAGAAATTCGCTTTACACCAATATAATATGCATCTCGTTGTGTTTTTCCTGTTATCAATTGATCTAGCCTAGTCACTATTAATGTAGCCAATTAGGTTGTTTACATTTTCTTTAGCACATTTGATGTCATCTACTCTTGTTCCTTGCATATAACGTACGTACTATTCGCTTGGCAGGATCAAAATGACTTTGACTGTATCCATTAAAGGATTTACAACAGAATATTATGTTTTGATTCATATAATTTTCACATTTCCATTATTTCATTTTGTCAAATTGCACATATGTCAAAATTTTTAATTTAATTCAATTGATTTTTTTTATTAAATAGACGATATGCATTCGATTCATCAATATAACCAATAAAAGCACGTTTTCACTCTTAGTCATTTTTCACCTGAATGCCTATGTGGTGTCGACATATCCCTAAGATGATAACTTCTTTAGTTTGCAAGTCATACGTTACATATTTGTCCACCATGAATAAGCCGACTTAGACTACTTCATGTGGGATTTGGTCGCGGCTTAGTAGCTTTTTCAATCTCAAATATTAATTTGATTGTATAAGATTACCAGTTCTTCAAATTATCGAAAATCTTTACCATTTTAGAAGAAACTTTTTGAAAAACTCAATTTTTTTTATTTCTATTAAAATTCAAGATAATTTGACATATGATCTATAGTTCTTTTAGTCCCTCTAGTTAATGGAGTTTGTTTTACAGGGATCTTAGCATTAATAAACTTACTGGAGAGATACCCTCAAATAGGCTATCGGATGGTATCATTACCATGTGAGTAACTCCTAAATGCTCCCTCTTGATGTGAGTGACTAGCTAATTTGTGACATAACCTTTTATATTTTCAGTATTCTGTCGAAGAACGAGCTTAACGGGTCGATTTCTTCCAATTTATCTGGGTTTTCCAATCTCCAGAAATTGTAAGGAAATTATCTACTATGATTCTCCCAAAGTATGTATGTAGTATTCATTTACAAATTATGTTTATTCACATTATCTCTGATCATCTTGTTTTAATATAGGTATCTGGATCACAATTCATTGAGTGGATCTCTGCCAACCACTATTTGGAAGAATATAACCTTCAGTTCAGAAACAAAACTTGATATGTATGTCAAAAACCTTTCTGAGTCTTTAATTTCAATGTGGTTTAATCGAAAACTTTGACATGGTATATATGTATGTGTTAAATTCTATCCCCAAATGAGTTGTGCCATGTCCATTTATTCATCTAGACAGTCACTCTCTAAAGTTTCACCATCTCTAAGGTTTCCCTGCTACTACATAAAAAATGCTACATTAACCTTATCTAGTTTTAATTTGTTGTTTCTTGCAGAAATTTTGAAGATAATTTACTGTCCGATATTTCAGGCATCCTTGATGTTCCTTCAAACGTTACACTTCGGTATGTCTAATTCGTGCTCAAATATTTATGTCACATAAGGATCAGTTCCTCCTATGAACAGTAATTGCATTATATTTTATGAGCAAGGGTAAGGAGCAATATCATAACTCTTATCTCGACTAAACCAAGACAAAACATTTTACCCAACAGATATAAAATTGTTTTCCAAATATGTAATTTTTTATAACTACAATTTAACTTGGGTGGATAACCACCTACACCTACCATACTGCGAAGCTTAGTAGTTTAACTCAGTTGTTAAGCCAATTTGACTGTCTCAAGTTTCTCCTTGAACAAATTTCATTTGAAATTAGAGAATATCTCAAAATTTGGTATGTTAGTTTTTTTCCCTATTTCTTTTGACTGATGACTCCACAATCAAATTTTAGGCTTAATGGAAATCCTGTTTGTGATATTGCAAACAAACAAAACATCAGCCTGTTTTGTGGAACTGGTTATGGAACTGATGCAAGGACAGAGTACTTGAAGAAGCCAGTGTTAACTTGTAAACCCGAGGATTGTCCCAATTACTATAAATATGCACCAACTTTACCAAATAAATGCTTCTGTGCAGCACCTTTCGGTGTCGAACTACGACTCAGAAGTCCTAGCATATCCATTTTCCTTCCATATCGTGAACAATTTCATTACTTCATATCATCTAATGTGTATCCAAAACCAAATCAATCATTGCATCTGTACCAGCTTTATGTTGACTCCGTCCAGTGGGAACCAGGTCCAAGGCTAAGAATTTCCCTGCTCTTCTTTCCCGAGGACACCAATGATTCTAATATATATGCCTTTAGTTCAGATGAGATTCTAGCAATAGCAGAGACATTTGCGACCTTCACCATACCGGGAAACGACACGTTCGGCCCTTATGATTTACTTGGTTTCACTGCCGAGGGTCCTTATTCTGATGGTAAGTAGTTTTTGAAAGTTAAAGCATTTTTTATTTACCATGGTTGTGTGACTTCAGAATCAACATAACTAACTGAAAAGGCGAGGGGTGACAATTTAGATTTTCTGTAACCTGACCATATATTTTCAATATTTTGATATACTGATAACTCTTTGGAGTACAGTGTTACTTCCTTCTCTTAGCCGTGGGGGCCTACGTAAAGGAGTGTTGGCTGGAATTGTGGTGGGATCTATATTGGGTGCAAGTGTCGTGCTTGTGGGCATACTGCTTGTCTATCGAAAACTGCATCCTAGGATGCAAGTCGAAGTTGGCAAAAAGGAACCACGTGAGTCTACTTTTACCTTCGTTACAACCATATTCCCTCCAACATTTGCGGCTACTATTATGATCCTTTAAAATGAGAGCAGTATTAGTTCTGGATTTGAGGAAGTCCCAAGTTCTCAATGAAACTGCAATGCTCATTGTTCCAGTTCATCTTAAATACCTGGAAACATAATTAATATTTGTATGCAGATCCAAAACTTCCAATGAAAATGGATGGAATTAAGGCGTTTAGTTTCGAGGATTTGCAACTGGCAACAAACAGTTTTAGCGTTAGTGCTCAAATTGGTCAAGGAGGGTACGGAAAGGTCTACAAAGGGGCTTTAGCAGATAGTGCAGTTGTGGCAATAAAGCGTGCACAACAAGGTTCCTTACAAGGTGATAAAGAATTTTACACTGAAATCGAAATGCTTTCACGATTACATCATCGGAATCTGGTTTCACTGGTTGGATATTGCGATGAAAAAGAAGAGCAGGTAAGACTCAATATCACCGCTATTCGGTCCAATATATATATCTTGGTACACCCTCAGTTTACACATACCATGATACATATTCTGAGTCTGTTGTCCTTTTCAGATGTTAGTGTATGAGTTCATGCCCAATGGCTCGTTACATGACCTACTATCTGGTAACTGATTTTTGGTGCACTTAGTTGATTGTCTTTAGTGCTTCTCATCTTGAGTTTTATAGGGCTTTAATTTATGTTGATGTTTTAATCATATATGTATAAAAAAAAATCAGACGAGAATGAGTAATTATCATGTATGAAATTTCTTGAAAGTTGTTGTAGTTAATTAATTGTTTTGTTAACAGCTAAATACAGAACATCTCTCGGTTTTGGGACAAGATTGCACATTGCTTTAGGTGCTTCCAGGGGCATTCTATACCTTCATACGGAAGCTGATCCACCTATTATTCACCGTGATATCAAGGCAAACAATATACTGTTGGATTCCAAGTTGACTGCCAAAGTATCTGATTTCGGGATTTCAAGGCTTGCGCCTGCGTCATGTGATGAAGGAGATACAACTGCACATGTATCCACCAACGTTAAAGGAACACCAGTAAGACAAATAGACTAACAATTTCCGGATTCGATTTAACTTTCGAAATTCTCAAATACATAATTGTGAAACAAAAAACCATGGTAACCATGGTACATTTCAGAAATCATAAAAATTCAAGATATTGTAGCACAAATGCGTAACAATATTATTTTTTAATATCATGTGATTGGCTCTTGATTTTGAAGGTAAGTTTACACGTATTGGGTAGAACAAATTATGGAGCAATATAGTTTTACTGGAGTGATGTTTCTGTAGAATCTCATGTCTTGAGGCTTTGATAACTGTCGTACGCTTAAAAGATGCATTAGTTCACAACTCTAGATTATTCCATAGAAAAACTGAAGTTTGATGTTGCAGGGTTATGTGGATCCAGAATACTTCCTGACACACAAGTTGACGGAGAAAAGCGATGTATATAGCCTTGGAATTGTATTCCTGGAGCTCTTAACAGGGATGCAGCCTATATCTCATGGAAGAAACATTGTCAGAGAGGTACCAAAGCCTTTATTTATGCTGTTATTAGTTGTTGTCCATCCATAACACTTCCAGGAAATGAACGAGAAAAGATGGAATACTTAAACATGTATATTTTTTAAACAAGGATTTGATTAGCTTTTTAATAGGTTGCTTGCGGTTATTTATCAGGTCAATGCAGCGTGTCAAAGTGGGATGATGTTTTCCATCATCGACAGGAGTATGGGGCAATACCCTTCCGAGTGTGCGAAGAAATTCATGGCTTTAGCCCTCCGATGCTCTTTGGATGAGACCAAGGATAGGCCATTAATGCTGGAAATTGTAAGGGAGCTGGAAAACATATTTGCAATGCTTCCGGAATCTGACAGCCCGGCCTTGGAATTGAACTTAAATATGTCGAGCTCTGGAACTTCATCTACCTCAATTCCAACCTTGTCAGATCGGAGGAGCACTTATGGCACTATGGATCTGATCCCTGGAAGTGACCTTGTTAGCGGTGTCATTTCTACCATTAAGCCTCGCTGATGCCAGACTTGTGAATCTGTCTGTCCACATGTGTGTATCTATATATCTCGTGCATTGATAGACCGCATTAGGCTCATCAACTACAAAACTGCCACCGCCTCGAAATGTGTGGTCGTTGTCATCAATCATTAAAGTCATCTTTTACTGAAAATTGTCTTGGAAGATGGCATACATGTTTTGGTTTCCCTCTTGTAACTCGTTAAAGTTTGGATCTTAGTATAGTAATTTTTTTTCACTTGTAGTTTTTTCTTGTGAATGTTGACGTTGGGCAGGAAACATCAGCAATGTCAGACACCAGATCATTAATCAGCAATATCCGATTCCCTCCATTGTATTACACATATAAGAATGGCTACTGGTGTTTTTTAAATATGGTTGTGGTTTGCTACGATGAATGTGTGTAATAATTGCTAAAACATCTAATGAATTAACGTCAAATAATGCAACTTGGTAACATAAAAGCGATTCTGAGATTGAGGAATGCATTATAGCATGTGTTTCTGAATAAAACTACATATTGGAACTATGCTGAGAAATGATGGTATACAAATAAATTGCTAACTGCGTATGATGACCCAACGCTCCATAAAACGAGTCCAGTGCGCATTTTGTTTTGTCCTTTTTTTTTCCTAATTAATTCACCCACCTATACTACTCCCAAGTCTACTACTACTAATTGTAGATTTATAAAATCCTTGCATCTGCTGCAGCCTTGCTTTCAAAAAGGGAATGTCGAATGTGAATCGGGAGGTTAATGGCGTGCATGTATTCTTGTTAAAAATTATCTCATCTTTACCCCATACTGATGCACTGCTTTTCTTGTTTCTTGACTGATCAGCATCAACATTCTTTATATTTCTTGTGTGATGATTCTCTAAAGCTAATATTACTGGCCGCCGCGGTTGATCATCTTTGGCACCATCTTTGAAACTATCAGCTGAAGGACGCTTAATGGCTGAACAGGAATCACCGCTGATGATAATTTCATTTCTCGGTACCACACCACATTCTTCTTCTTTTTGTAATTTATTATTCGACTCTTTGAAATATTTGTCAGCTTTGTCTTCTCCCTTGTTATTAGTATTATTATTCGTTGTTATTATATCAATATTGTGGCAGAAGGTTGCTAATCTTGGTCGACCTTGCCCTTCTTTTTCAATTCTTTTACTCATTGTTCTGCGGAAGGGACAACCACCCAATGATGTTCCAAATGCATTGGAATCCGCATGGTTAGAAGTTACTGAAATAATTTCATCATCTCCTCCCAACGCTAGCTTCCTCTTTGCAACCATTTGCGCCACCGGCCCCAATTGTTTCGCGAATGACATCAGACTATTCTTGTAGCTATAATCACCATGCTCGTTCAACTACATAAGTAGAATTATTTACACAAGAATCAAATCAAAATTCAGCATCATGAAGTTTGTTGATGCACGCATAAAATTAAAAGAAAAACATAAGTTATTTCGAGAATCCTAACCATCATCAGTGGTTTACAGTTGGTATAACAGGCAGAATGATCACTAATCTCATTGTGCAAGGCGGATGATTTCCAAGACAAATATGTGCGACGCCTATCCGTTGCTCCTCCTTCGCGTGAATTGGATACTCTCCTACGACCTACATGCACAAAATCTTAATGATCTACAAAATTTAAATAACGTGTTGACATCTACTAAATGTACGAACTTTACCTGTCGAGAAATTTGTTGGGATCTTCCTTTTCTTCTTCCCTTTCTTCTCGGTGCTGCTACATATTACCCGGCCTTCAGAAACAGTGGACATTGTTAAAGCTCCCTTTAAAGCAGAAGACACATCACTACCCGATGTTTTGGCAATGTGACATCTTGTTGAATTCTTTGAATCGTGACTCTTCACAGCTTTTCTCATTGATCTTCTTCTCCCCCCCGAAAATTCCAAAACAAAGTTTTCAGGATTTGTTTTAAGAACATGAAAAACCTTCTTAGCTAATTCATGTATTGCGCTGGCCTGCATATCATAGATATATACACAGATTAGCCTACGCAAAATGGAGAAAATATTGACATTAATTGCTGTCAAAAGATTGTACACACTAACTTACCTGTCTGAAATATATGGTGGCTGAGGAATTGAAATGCATTGCATTTTTTGGTATCAAAAACGCATCATGCTGCAACGTTACATAGCGGGAAACCATTAATAATAAAATGCTCTAAGAACACGATTTATTATATCGAGTATCTTACTATTGATTCAATCAGGGTAATGGAAACTGGAAAATTATATACTTAGGAGGGAAGAAGCCGGCGAATTAACCTCGAATTGTTCAAGGTTTTGGTACATTCCTTCATGGAGTTTAGCCCTCATTGTGCCAAAGTCCATAGGCTCTTTAATGATTTCATAGTAATCCTCAGCCTTATTAAAAAATATATATAATAATTTGGGTTAGTTATTCAGATTATATAATTATTGAATGAAGTTCACACATCTATATCAACATATATACTCTATCACACCAGCTAGGTATTGAACATACCTCATCCGGGTCAACTGGTTCAGCAAATATTTCGTATCTGTCTCTCCTAAATTAAACAAATGAGGAAGACACTTCAAATTTAAGAGAAATATTTCCTCAATGTAGTCACTCGTATGTAAAAAAAATAGTAACCTCTGTAGCGTATCAAGAACGAGCTCGAGTATATGCTTGGCTGGCATTGTGGATGATTTACCTGTGAAATGGATACATAAGTGATTTCAATTGGTATACTAGTTCATAATCTTTTTAATCTGAGTATCACAACTTATCAAAAGTTAGGTGTACATGTACATAGAAACCAACCATTTGAAATCGCACCATCAACATCAATTGTACAGCTTCTCCATTCTGTTGATACAATCATCAAACAAAATTATACTCCACATTTCCATATATATATATAGACAAGTATGTTCGTGTGCATACGTATATTGATCAAGTGGCGACTGACCACATTCGATGGTTGAGAGATTGTGTTCATGACTCTGTGGGTTGTCTCTACCCTGCATTCACAATGTTTATACAGGTATGAATCCAGAGCAAGCACGCTGTATTGCCAATTGTAAATATATATCATGCACGAAAAAGAACCTTCCAAACTTGTTTGGCCAATTTGAAAGTGGAATGAAGAGAAGCAAGTTGGTGGTGATGATCGTCATCAAATTTTGGTCTCTTGATTCTGCTTCTCAGGGTTCTTCTCTCTTCCCCATCAACTTCAAGGGACAAGATTTGCATGCTTTCGCTCGATCTCCTCGCCGACCTGTTTTCTTTAGTTGTGCTGCATAAGCCCATATAACCACCCTACTGTTACGAATAAAGTTGGCATAATTGCATTGCAACCAAGAACAAAAATCAAGAAATTGAAAGAACCAAATATATTTTGCAGATAGAACATGGATCGATATAATATAAGCATGTGTGTGTGTCTACATGTGCATTGAACTTTATATAGGAAGAACAAGGCAAGAAACTAAATTCAGGAGGATGATTCAGAAGAGGAATTTGGATGATGGAATTGATCACCAATATACGTATTTAATACCTCCGGTTAAGAAATTTGTGATCACGTATTTACTACCTCCAATTCTTAATTAATTAGTCCGACCATTTTCTATTTAAAAGCATATTTCGATTTAGATTAATGTGCTACTTAAGAATTGTGTTTCACGTTTAAATTATGATGAATTCCATATTTTTTTTATATAAAAAAAATATTTAGCTAGCCAGAAGCTAGCATTAATACATATTTGATTTAAGATATTATTAAAACCATGTTATAATTATGTCATTCAGTACCCAAAACATTTTTCTATAATTAACTTTGGTTTTTATTTATATTGGCCAATTTATTTTTAGCATTTACTTATTGTATAATATTATCATTATATTTAAATATTTTTAACAATGACTAATTTGGTTATTAATATAATACATTAAATATGATTATTGCATTACATTCAAGTGCATTATCAGTTTCTTGTCTCCATATCACTTGCAGACAGTCTATGCAGAGAGTGATTATGACAAAAATATAAAAGAAAATATTGTCTTCAATAAAGTTTTTCTTGTTTAATTCTTAGGTTATTAATTATATCTTAAAAAGTATTATTTTATATTAGTTCATAGTTATATCATTATTTTTTAGAATTCCTATCCTAATTTATTCATCTTTTTTAATTGCTCATTTAGTCATCTTATTATTATATATAAATGATAGTTTCACTAAGTATTATTTTATGGTAATTATTATTATTATAATTCTCATTCTAAATTTTATCATATTAAATAAACATTTTTTATGTCTTTCTTTTCTTTTATCTTCATTCAATATATAATATTTTTAATTATTATTATCATTGCTAATAATAATTGTACATACTATCAATTATATGAGAGAGTAATCATCTTTCATAAAACATTTTTAAGGCTTTTAATTGGAATTAGGGTGAAAATTAAAGAGAATGTTTAAATGATCGATAGTAATGGTATATTGTAAATTGCATAATTAATTGAGGAAGAGAAAAAAGAAATTGTTATGATGGTGAAATACAAATAATCGATTGGTTGAGCATAAATATTTTTAATTATTATTGTCATTACTAATGATAATTTTACTATCATATGAGAATAGTAATAATCTTTTATAATTTTTAAAAAATTTAATTTAATTTTATAATCTAACAAGAATTAGGGTGAGAAACTAAAGATGATGTATAAATTATGGTAAACGTATAATGAAAAGTTGCATAATTATTTTAGATTATTGACCAACTCAAACAAAAAAATAGCTATTAATACAACTTTATTGGGGAAAAAAAAAAAACAATGAATGGGGGAAGTTAAAAGGTTGAGAACCATTAATGATAATTTTAAATGGCTTTAAAAAATATTATTATTAATCAAACCAGATATAAATGGGATGATTACCAGTCCACATTAATTGGTAAAGAAAACAACTATGTTAAGGTTATTTTATCTTTAACAATTGGAAAATATTTTCACTATTCATACTTTTATAGATATATAATATATAATATAATATAAATACTAGAAAAAATCAAGTTATTTTGATACGAATTAACTACCCAAATGAATTAATATAATATATATTTTATTTATTTTGTTTCAACGTTATTATAACAGATGTAGTTGTACATAAACATTAACACGTTAAATTTTTATACATAAGACATACATGACATGTTTTAAAACATATAATTGTTTTAAATCCTCTTTCATTTATAATAACTCGATCTTTTTATATGTTTCTTATTTTTATATATTATTTTTTCATTATATGAAATCGTCTTTTCATCGTCTTTATTTTAAATGTTTGTAATTTTTTTATATCAATCATTTGTATTTTTTTGAATGTTATATTTTCATCATTTTCATTTTCATTTTACATTTTTTTTTGGTTGCTCTATCATCATTTTGGATGTTGAATCATGTCCTTTTGTTTGAATATTTTTCCTTTTTTGAAAATTTGCAGTGATTTGTCAATGGCTTCATGAATGATATGAGAGATTTTGTTATGAGTTTCAATGCTTTTGGTAATTTTGAATAAAAAAATATTTCTTCTATGTTTTCTAGAGACATGTTCTTCATCTGTCTAATCTCGAAGAATTGCTGCACCTTGCTTAAGTCATCGCATGATTACCACCGAGAGTGCGCTAAAGTGGTATATGAAGGCTGGCAGAAGCACCTTGCGTCTGTGCTTCTAGCACAGAAATGCTAGAAACTCAAAAAAAATTAAGACAGTGAAGCAAGTTTGGATAGGTTTTTTATTAGAATTTAATTGCATATGCTTTGTTGATTATATAAAATATATTGTCACGATATACCTTTCAGAATTTAAGGGTGTTGATAGTTTGACTTGATACTAATCGCCTCTTGATATGCCTAATATATTTTTACATACCTGTTTTTATTAGTGTACTTGTTCAACTGATAAAAAAAATTACTGATTAGCTGATAGCTATATTGCACCATAATTCAATGGGCGTGACAGTAATTGATTTAGCTCTGCTGTTTGACGTTGAAATAATAAAATAGGAAGGAACTACAGATTTCCTTCCATGCCTTGCAATTGTAAGGCCAGTTAGATGGACTTGCCACAAGTAAGCATAATGATCACACAACCACACGTAGTGCATAAATCAGATCTATTTACATAAAGCAAGATCAAATGATGAAGATGATAGTAGTCTCCTCAACAATAAAATAATACAGTGTATTATAATTAACAGATATAGTAATGAAGTTGAAAATGTCACCAAGATGATGAAATCTTTCCAAGAGTGCTAATAAACTCATATAGAAATCAATCAAGCAAAGATGAAGATGACCTTTAACACTTTCATAAGGAAAACACTTCAGAATTGAGATTTATCCAAGCTGTCAAAGTATGGGTGATCAAGAGCAGCTTTTGCTGAAATCCTGTCAGCTGGATCATATGTAAGCATCTTCTGCATAAGCCCAAACAAGATATGAACACCCATGTCACAATTTTTATTAAAAGAATAACGGTCAAACCATGATGGATATGCTTAAAAAGAATATAAAATCAATTCAAAGGACTGAGTGTGATGAATCATGAATTGCTCCAGTTTTTCAAGCAAAGCAATCATAAAGATATATGAGAAGCTTCGAGCACTTCCATCATTTGTCTTAGACCAAAGACACCCAAGCATGCATGCACAAAATACAAGAAAAGCTGGAAGTTCAAGAAACTCAAAGATCATGTCACTATGACCTTCAATATTATTGGAAAGTTGAAAGGAATCTGTGTAATTTACTAATTTATATACTAACACAAAATTTAAGTCACCAGCACTTCAAGGATAAGGAATTTACCGATAAAAGGTCAACACCATCAGGTCCCAGTGAGGGAACGGCACGGGCCAAGTTCTGAGGTTCCCATTGTGGATACACATGCCAATCTCGCAGTGACCTAACTCCTGGCCACTGGTTCTCAGTTGGTGTCCCCAACAACCTGCACGATGCCACTATCCTAAGTCAATTAAAACTTTTATGAAACGATTTGATGGTGACCAGTTTGTGATTTTTTATTGAAAGATCTTTAGGTCTAGATTGAAGAAATGTCCATAGGCAAAATATTTTTTTAACACATGCATTTCATGTGTGTTCCTTCGGTCACCAAATAGAACAGTTATGTGATGGTTAGATTACAACATAAATACTATAATGCATTGAACTAGCTGCGACTAGTTTAATAACCAAAGGGCCATAATATAGCAAATCAGCTCCCAAAATTAACTAGAACTTTGATTTCTTTATTTCCTTACTTATAGTGGGTAGTGAAATTTTAATGGGTTTTGCCAGCTTTCCAAGGGACAGAGAGAGGATGATACTTCTTACATGAATATTCTTCTTGATTTCGAGGACATTTTGATCGAAGGAACTTGGTTATTTATCTTGTAAAAAAACATTTAAATTATATGAGATTGAAATCCTTTGAATCTGACATTTGTTATGATTTTGTTATTGTTCTTTATCTTATCAAGGAAATGTTATTTATATCAACTGACTGGACCTGCCGATCCAGTGGAGGAGAAAGAAACCAGGACAACAACAAGAAACGAGGCTAAAAAATAATCCAGAGAGGAGGCGCTGGTGAACGTGGAGAGGGATAAAAAACACATGATCAATTACATAAAATTGAAGAAACAAAAGAGACCATGCATCAATCCATCACTTACCAGCTGGGAATGAAAACATTAATGGAGTGTCCCATCTGATCAAGGAACATGGGACAAGATAACCAAAGCACAGGAAAGGAGGATTTCATTCAAATAGGAAGAGGAGGATCAAGCAACCAAAAGGTGAAGGAAGATGAGGCAGCCGAGTGAAGATCGTCGGCTGGGCAGCAACAAAGTGAGGCAATCCGTACGGAGGGTGGAGCTACCAAGCTTTGAGGGATAGTACTTTGAAATTCAGGAAATTAGGATGGACAATAGAGTCCAATTGTGATATGTATGGAAGAGGAGTTGTACACGGGTGTTGATGGGTTAAGATGAGGATACCAGATATAACATGGGATGGATTTGCTCCGAAATTCATAAGATGATACAGGTCCCAAAAACTTCCACCCTATGAACATAGGATTCACCCCAGCAAGGAGATCAAATGGTGCAGGATGTAAACAATTTGAGTTGTTGATGGCCATGCTTGGGGGATTGTGGGAGGAGAAAGTATTAGGATATTTGTTAGTGAGTTAATTATGTGTTGAGGATGAAAACTCATGGACCAAACTTACAGCCCACAACATCAATACCTGGGCAAATCCTTGCGCATCACAATTTTGGCTAAGAACGAGGATTAACCCACGTAATGATGCCAGATCGATTGAGGAAAAAGTGTCAATAATGGGATATTGGATGCAGAGTCGGATTGAAGGTTGCTCAATTCCCCTTACATTCTGCGAGGAGATGCAGCCATCCTCGAACTATGAAGATGGGGATAACTATGGGAGGAACACCTCCATTATTGATGGCAGATAGTAGCTCAAGCCACAACTTTATTTCAGAGAAGTCAGTCAGAAGCATGGGATTAAAGGTGATTGACGGAGAGGATTCTAGGTCAGATTAGGGTATGGACAATCAAATAATGCCCAGAGGGTCATCTGGGAGTTTAGGATGGATTAAGGGGACTGTGAATCAAGGTTGATGCATATTATTTTGGGTTGGGGCGTGAATCTTATTTTAGAGGTAGCATAGTTGCAAACATTAGGGGAAGTTAGGGTGAATTGAGGAAGGAAGGATGAGCATAGAACTTTTGAAGACAGGCGAGCGGAATAACAGCGAGATTCTTCATTTACTTAAGCACCCACCTCACTCTGCTCAATCTCTAAGACAAATGATGAGAAGTTTGTAAAATGGTTGGGAGATGAATTCAGAAGGCTCGGCAAGGGTAGAGGGTGAAGTATGTGCCACCGAAGCACATGCGGAATCTTGAGGAATTGCTAGGGGAATTCAAGGAAGTGTTTAAAAACACAAATGGAATATGACCCATGAAGAGAACTGGTCATGCAATTAATATTAAGGGAAAGAGCAGGTGCGTATGAGGCCATATATATATATACTTATTGATGAAAAGATGAGACTGTTTAGCTAAACGGGGAAATGTTAGCAGCATGTATAATACACCAAAGTTCCAGCCCAAACTCGATCCCTGCAATCCTATTTAAAGAAAAGATAAGAGTTGGAGGTCATGTGGAGATAACAAAGAACTGAATGATGTCACAATGCCGAAAAAATACCTTATTTCGGTCGTTAATGAACTACAGAACAAACTACACGGAGTTTTGTGTCTTTTCTAAGAGACTTATGGTTTGAATTCCATTACATAACAGCGTGACAAAAGGATGTGTCAAAAACAGCGCTTTGTACTCATGATGGCATTATGGTTTCCTATTCATGCCATTAAGACTCATCAATGCTTCCTATTCCATTGAAAGAATAAGAGTGTGAGAGAATGGCTTGTGCCATGCTCATTCAAACGAGTGTAGGGACCTTGACAAACAGGTGTAATATGAACTGCTAGCTTGCAATTGAACAAATTAGATTAAACTGAGTCCACAAGTTATACCCGTTCACTTAGAAACTACAGGTACGAGCCGATATTCATTCCATTATATGCAACTGCATTTACATACATTTTTCTTTCTTTTTTCTCTCTCGTATCTATAAAGAGGGATCATAGTTTTAGTTCTTTGTAATTAGTGGATGAGTTTTATATTCCCTAAATATGATGTAGCACAACAATCTCAACTTTAAACGACATTCTGCGCAAACTACAGTAATCATTTCCAAATTGCATCCAATATTTTCAAGCTTTGATAATTCTAAAATTAAGTAAAATGTACCTAAAGATATGCAACAGTTGTTGAAACTCGGAATCTCCAGGAAACAAAGCTTGTCGTCTGACCATCTCAGCTGCAAAAGGAAAAAAAAAAACCCAAGTGAAGAAACTTGGCTAAACACAAGCTGTTTCGTGTGCAAGTAAAGAAAGGAAGACTTTCTCACCGAAAATACACCCAACAGACCACATATCAACAGCAGTAGAGTAATTAGTTGATCCGAGGAGGACCTCAGGAGCTCTATACCATAGAGTAACGATCTCGTGAGTGTAGCTCTTGAGAGGTACAGTAAATGCCCTTCCAAGACCGAGATCGGCGATCTTAAGAACGCCTTTGTCTTTATCAAGAAGCAGATTTTGGGGCTTGAGGTCACGGTGAAGAACTCCGTGACTATGGCAGTGAGAGACGCCCTTGCATAGCTGGTAGAGGAAGCTCTGAACCAATTGTTGGGGGAGCGGCCTGGGGTTGGGGCCTTTGCGGTGGGAATCGATGAACTTCTTGAGGTCGGTGTCGAGATACTCGAAAACCAGATAGAGAAGGGGCTTTCCGTTCTTGTTATCAACGTGCTCCACGCAGAGCAAACGCACCACATAGAGGGATTGGGACAGCATCTGAAGGAGGGACACCTCTCGAAGTGCGGTCGGCGGAACCCCCTCTTCATCCATCTCCAGCCGCGTTTTCTTCAACGCCACCACCTGCCCCGTCGCCTTCTCTTTGGCCTTGTACACCTTCCCGTACGTCCCTTCCCCTACCTTCTCAAGCTTTTCGTACTTGTCCATTCGGGAAGATCTCTATCTCTATCTCTATCTCGCTTTCTTTTTCATTTTTTATCGGAGTTTTCCCGCTTCAACCTTTAAATTTTGAATTTAGTGGGACAGAGCAGAGCCTCAACTTTCTGCCCCACCCTAGCTGTGACCCCAATTCAATTATTCCACACAACACATCATCCCTCCCTCAATTTCAGATTCACCCCCTTCATTTTTCAAATATAATTTTTTTGTTATTTAAGTAATATATTAAAAAATTATACTAATTAGAAAATACAATATAATCAAAAATCAATTTCTCCCAATTCTTATATCGTTATTTATCTTATTTTTATATATCCAGTTTTCTACCGATCAGTTCTAAGCTCTTATCATTTTGCATTATTTTGTCTTTATAATCGATCAGTTTACTTCTTCGCTACAAACAAAAAATTGAACGATTTAAAATATATGAAGAAAATTTTGGGTTTTTATTTTTTAGTTTGGAGAGGTTTAAGAATATTGGTGATGATAGTTTGTTGACATATGGTGAAAATTTTGAAATATCTTTATGTCATACTGACAATGTTGATATTGTTTATTCACGGAGTTAACCATTTTAAAAGTCTTCTATACCTATTGAAACAAAATAAATAAATAAAAAAACAATTAATATGTCATCGGAAGAAAATTGATGACGATTATCCAAATTCTTATGTTGTTTACAATATATTGTCGACTATATCAATTACAGTTGCATCGGCGAAAAAAGTTTCTTTAAATTAAAATTGACCAAGATTTATCTCTGATCAACTATATCGAAATAAAGATTAAATATACTGATTATGTTATCAATTCAAGAAAATGCTCCAACATCTTGATTATGCAAAAATTGTTGATACATTTGTTGATAAAATGACAACACGAGTATTATTTAGATCATTTTAGCCTTATATTTATGATTAATCACGTTATAATTTTTTAGCATATATATAATTTGTTTTTATAATTGAGTTAATACTATGAAGTCCTCTTTAACTTACAAAATTCGATTAGTACATCGAGAATACTTTTTTCAAATTAATTTTTTTGTCTAAAAACTAAATATTAATATTGTGCTAGCTATCTTGCAACGAGTTTACCATTGTTTGAATTTATCGATTATTATTACGAAGTCTTATATGATATTTTTTGTTCTTTCGTAGAGCTATCGCTTCTATTTAATATCAATTCAATTCCTACGTTGAATGAGAATAACTTCAAGGATTGGAAGGAATTGTCCTGAGGTGCATGGACTTGGACCTTGCGCTAAAGATTGAACAACCCGCTACTCTTATAGATAAAAGTTCCATTGAGCAAAAACTTCGAGAAGTGGGAGCATTCAAATCGCACGAGTATAATGATAATGAGACGAGGAATTCCGGAAACTTTCAGGGGCACTATATCTTATATGGTTATCACTGCCAACGAGTTTCTCAAGGAAATCGATAAAGGATTGGTCAAGAATGATAAGGTTGAAAGTAGGATGCTTTTGGCGAGCATGATTTCATTAATGTATGAGGGCAAAAACATCATAAGAGAGTACATTATGAATATGTTTTATTTTGCTTCAAATCATTTATCAAAGATTTGTTCGTGAATTTGTTTTTTTTTTTCTCTTCATGTACAGCTCAGTCATTTTAAGGTTAGTTATAACTTTCAAAAAGAGGAATAGACTCTAAATGAGCTCATTCTATATTATGATATGGATTCTTGTTGGATGTGCTATATTTTGGAAAAGTGCTGAGCAGACACTCATAACCTCTTCCACATGGCAGCAATATTCATAGCACATCACCAGACATCCAAATATAGAATATGATTGCGAAATTTTGTCATGTGGCTGCAGGTTATGGATGATGTTGAAAGACTATAAGATATTTTGTGATAATAATTTAGAAGTCGTGTTCTCCAATAATAATAGGAATTTGTCAAAATTGAAAAACATCGACATTAAATTCGTTGTTGTTAAAAGAATGTTGTTGTTAAAATAATGGTATAGAGTGACTAACTGTTTATAAAACATTTTGGAACAAATTCAATTATTACGTACCTGGTTACTAAGTTTAACACTCACAGTGTTTCGTGAGCATGTTATTCGAATGGGTGTAGAGATTCCTCAAGATGTTCAGTCTCAAGGAAGTTTATACATTAAATGCTCATATTAATTATTATGTGATTTGGAACTTCGGTAAAGTAAATTTTGGTTTATTTACACTTTGTTATGATATTTGACCTCGTTAGGTATCGTTGGGTTCGTGGTATGAGACAAATAGTATGGACATAGGTAATATTTTTTAATAATAAAATATATAAAAATGATAGTTAATATAATGTTTGATTTGATCGATTAAATTTGAGATAACGTAATATTTCCGTCTTGTCATTTTGAAAAATTAATAAAATATTTATAATATTATTTATTAAGGGTGATATTGTAATTTCAATTCAATGATTTGATTGATGTGAAGTAAATGATTGATGATTCGATTGATGTAAGATAAATGATTGATAGATGGATAAATAATATGGTGCACCAAACATGATATTAGATTTGATAAAAATACGGATAAATAATATAGCGAACCAAACGGTACCAAAGTTTAAGGTATGACCAATTGAAAATAGACATGTTACATAACGTTGCATATAATTTGAATATCACACGTCCATATTTGATCTATGTCGTTCAATATATTTGTATTTGTGACGATTGAAAGGTTTAGTTGCACTTTAATTATTTTCTAAAAGAGACTGTTTTTTGAAAATAGAAAAGAACGTGGACTTGAGGCAACATATGAATGTGTTTATGAGATTCAAGGAAAAAATAATTTTAAATGTATTTTTATCGGTCCAGTGGAATGTAAGATAAATTTGATTATTTAATAAGAATTTTTTTTAATTGCAAATATTATTATGTACTGTCAGAATATTTCGGGTAATTTGAGCATCTAATATTATTGGATTATTTTAAAAATCTGTATGAATTTAAATTATAATATCATAATAAAATTATTTCTGAAAATAATATAAACATAGAATGAGTAAGTTTCTTGTTAGACGATCTCACGAATCTTTATTAGTGAGACGGATCAACACTACCGATATTCACAATAAAAAATAATACCATTAACATAAAAAATAATATTTTTAATGGATGACCCAAATAATAGATCTGTATCATAAAATACAACCCGTAAAATCATTATATACAGATTTTCGTCGACGTGCATACGTGAAGATGTGGAAGTACTAAAGGACACTCCATCAACACAATTATAGAGGCATCTACCACTGTTTCACCTATCTTCGCAATTTAAGGACACCTCCCCAAAGTCCCTAATCAATGGGATAAAGTTCCCTGAAAAGGAAATTGCCACGTGTATTTCCAATTCAATTCAATATTTAAAGTAAGAGAATTGAGATCCATACCAGCACCGAACGGTATTTTATGACATACAAAAACTTATGAGAAAAGATTTAATAAATTTATTTTGCTGAGACAAATCTTCAGTTTGATAAATATAGACCTAATTAACCTGTATAACGAATGTCAGATCGTCTCACAAGAAAATAGCGTGACATGAACCTAATCATGAAACTCGAATGACTAAAAGAAAAATATATAATTATTTGGCCTCTGACATTTGACTCGAACTGTTGACGCATGAGCCTGCATTTTTCAATTATCTAGTATCATGTAAATGAGATTTGGTTGAACAACCAATAATCCTCCTATCAATCACAGAGAGCACACCTCAAATGTTAATTATCATATTTGTTAAATAATATTGTTCATACCGAGTATGTTTTTAATCATAAATTTAAAAATTTTATTGCATGAACGGAAATCAGAAAAATAAAGTTTGATATAAAAAAGGAAAATAAACACACGGGAAAATGTATGGATAATGTTTAACAGACCAAAGTCTAAACTGTCCTTGCCTCTCTTTTCCTAGTCTTCGGCCCAAAAAAAAAAAAAAACGAAAAAGGCAAATTAATTCAACAATTAAACGCACAGTTTCCCTCTCATACTACTTCCAAAGATAGAATTTAACATGCGTCGTCATATACTAACATTTTTAATTATTGAATTTACTTGTTCTACAACTTCTAAGACTCCAAGTAAGTCAGAATAAAGATAATTTTACAACTGCAAGAACTATCTTGAACATCTGTAGAAGTTCACAGGCCACAGCAGCTGATAGCACATATTTATCAAAGTAACCGACAATCTGAAAATGGTAAAATTAGATCCACAAGTACCACAACCACCAGCAAAAATTACCGGATAGTGGCAAAAATAGATGGTTTCATGCGTTTACCTCCACTATTGTCAAGTCAA
This sequence comes from Primulina tabacum, assembly GCF_025594145.1. Classification (NCBI taxonomy): domain Eukaryota; kingdom Viridiplantae; phylum Streptophyta; class Magnoliopsida; order Lamiales; family Gesneriaceae; genus Primulina; species Primulina tabacum. The sequence goes on from NC_134554.1 coordinate 11,012,542, forward strand.
TCAGTCACCCAAAACATAAGATTTATCTTCATAATACCTTCTCTCACTTTCAGCCTTTTTCTCATTTCGTCTCTGCGCAATAACAAGCCAGCTTCTTGTCACGTGAATTTGTTAAAGAATCAGATTTCATAGAACTCTCTCATCTCTTGAAACAATATCAGAAATAAAACCTGGTATGCCTCATGATTTGATACAATCCTCTTGATTATTGTGCTAGTCGTAATGTCCAGAGGACTTTCCAAGAGCTTGAAAATACCAAGGCCGTTTGGGACAGAATAAGGATTCCTCTTCTCCTATAAATTCAGCGACCATGAATAACTTTTGGTAACTAACATTATACCGCCAGATATCAATAGACTACAACACAACTATACCTTCTGAAAATCATTATCCTCTGCTACAGTTCCATGCACAACCAACGAGATATCGAAGGTGGTTATCTACAGCAACAAGAATTTCGAATGAGATTGAAACTGAAACAAGCGTGCATGCTAGGAACATTTGTGATCAGGATTTGATTACACGGAGATATTTTTACCCTCCCCGTCTTTCCTACCCCCAACATTTTTTTGGGGAAAAAAATGAACAAATATCCCTTGTAAACACATGCACATGCACATAACTTTGACGTGAATTCATGGTAACCACAATTGGCGGAAGTGGTTAAGCCATTCATTTTCTTTCATGCAGCACACTTCATGACATGAAAACAAAAGCTTAAGCAAAACTATAACTGTTGACTAGCAAAACGGTAAGCTAGGTCAACAACATTCTTCGAGTCGAATTTTACCCAACTGTTCATAATTTCTGTAATGCCCTAACAATCCAAGCTCATAATTAGACTGTTTATCATATGCTTATGCGCAAAAACTGGCTCAGGTCAACCTGAAAAACAATCATAGGTTAAAAGTATCTCTTGGGTGTAATTACTTTGCCAAACTGAGTAATCAAACAAACTCGAAACAAAAAGCACGAAAACCTACTTTGACACTAACAGATGAGACACCAAGGAGAAAGCAAGACAGCGTACACTATGAGAAACCGGACAAGATCATGCAACACATTGTATTCAGACGCCTGAGATGTGAATTGGTTAGATGAGAAATTTACTGCAGCAGATGTCACATTCAAAGTCTTGGACAAGATCCAGCCACGACATGAAAACGTCGAGGAGACCACCCAAGTCATGTCAGCTTCAACACTAACAAACCGAGCGCCAAACAGCCGGGCAGTTGGACTCAGAATTTATTTCTATAAATAATGGCTTCAACTTTCACTAGCATATGAAAAAAAATTTCTTCTTTACCTCATATATTTCCTTTGAGGGCCTTCCGGGATGTCTTTTAGTACTTTTTGCAGGTTCTGCCGTGCTTCTGCCCGGGACCTTGTAGCGGTTATAAGGTAGGGGGTCAAAGCATCCAGGAAGTAACCTGCCTTTTCTTTGAGCTTTGTTATTTTTGGTATAAGCGTGCACTAGTCTTAGTAATACTCTTGTAGGTGCGTGTTTGGGTTTAGTAATACTCCTGTAAGTGTGCACTATGCCTAATTTGTCGTATTCGTACTTATTTGGCTTTTATCTGTCCGATTGTAGCATTTATTTGGTTCATTTTCATAGTGCGCAACGTTGACAGCATATTGGAAAAGAAATGAATAAAAAGAAAAGTCAAAAAAGAAAACGGCACGTAGAGTCACTCTCGAGATTACACCATCGAAATTGGAGGATAAAAGTGAGCAAGAATCGAAGCACAGTCCCACGTATAGGGTCGTGAATGCCATGTTTAGAGAGGAAAACTGAAGTGTAAATTAAGAAGCCAACAAAGAGGCGAGCACAACGTCGGGATACATGGTTGGTGTTGTCAAGAGATAGAACTTAGAAGCACGGAATGGTTTCGTGTGTTGTGTCATGTAATGCATGAAAGAGAAAAATGTGAAGAAAACAATGAAGCAAGAATTTGGAGAAGCACGACTTCATGCAATACTTCGTGTGAGGACCATATATCATGTAAGAATCGATGAAAGAACTATCAGTGGTATGCACGCTGCATCGTTTAGCGCTCCTTGTCCAAACTGTGTGTTGTACGCACATCGAGATATTAAACAATGAATGGAACACAAAGAAAGGAGCAAGATTAGAGATGAACAAGCTAGCATCGTGGGCCGGCTTGTCCAAACTGTGTGTGCACATTAAGATAGTAAAGAATGAATGAAACACAAAGGAGCAAGGGTGGAGATGTCAGAACGGGCTAGTGGGTCGCATAGTTTTTAATGGCAAGAGGCGCAGCCAGGCGCACCCCACGCGCCTCGGTAACCATCCAGGCGCGCTGAAGCGCTCGTATTTGGCCAGGTGAAAGGCCAGCATGAGGTGTAGAAAAGCGCCCGTCATGAAAATTGTCTGCCAGCTTGTGGTTTGGTTATCAATAAACCAAAGTCCAACCAGTTTTGAAGCCCAATTACTAAACCCGTAACTATTTATTTAATAAAAAACCTGAAATACATGTTTCTATGTGCCAGATTTTTTATCTCCCTGCCTTACTCAAACTTCGAACTCTTAAGTATACGCAGTGGAAAATCAGCAAAATTAAGCGCAAGTTTGGTTTCTCACTTTCTACCGATTCCAATCAAGCAGCAGGCCCCCGTTATTGTTCTTTTTCTTTTTTTTTCCCCAACTCCTCTAAAGCCAAATGATAAAGTTGAGGAGGATGACGAGGGGTTTTTTCCTTAGCATATTATGCACTTATGATGTACAAATGAATTTTAAATGTTTGAATATTCTTTATGATTTAAACTACATTATTTATTAATGTAAATATATTTAAATTCAGGTAATATTGTAGTAATCACTTTATATATGTGGATTCTCAAAATTTATGTCAAATACATTTACTTATATATGTGGATTCTCAAGCTCTTGGTACAAGGGAATGAGGTGGAATTAGAATGGGCATTCCTAACTCATTCCATATACACATACTCGCCCATTCCCATAGCAATGACTATTCTCTAGTTCATTGGAATCGTCATTCCACCCATGTTAGATGGGTATAGCTATTCTCCCTCTCTATTTTTCTATTTTACAAAATTGTTCTCTTTCTTCTATTTACTGTAACCTACCTAAAACCTTGGCATATTGTCGTTTTAATGATGATGAATTGATGATAATAATTATAATAATAAAAATATAATTATTACAATCAATAATAATCATTATTGTTTAATGATGTAGAAACTAATTAAATAATAATAATGATAAGAAATAAAATGATAATTTAATAATCATTGTAATAATAATAATAATAATAATAATTAATAATTAATAAATAAATATGTAACAATAAATAAACAATTATTTAATAATAATAATAATTTATTTCATAATAATTATTTTAAATAAATAAAATAGTAATAAAAATCTCATTATATAAATTTATTGGCAAAGTTTTTTTGGTTTTACAAAATAACTATTTTTTAAAGCATTTGATACAATTTTAAGGAGAAAAAAAGGTAATAACTTTAAAATTATATTTTAAATAATTCATCATCTTTTAAGTTTATTGTGATTTTATCCTATTACATACAGACAATTTTTCTCCACATTAAGTATAGTAGAAAAATATTAAAATATTATTTTGAAAAGGAGAAACATTAAAATATTAGATTAACACATATGAATTTCTATTCATTCATTGCACACAAAAGATTGCTAGTATTGATAATAATTTCTTAAATAATTATTATTTAAAATTTTTTAATTAAAAAGTGATTTAGGTATTAAAAATAATTCTATTCGATTTTTCGTTTCTTGTCACACTGATCATAAGAATGGTATAATCTTACCATTCCATCCTTGTCTCTATTCTATTCCAAAGACGATTCTATTTTTATCTTATCCCATTACAACATAATAATCATGGTGGCCTCAATGTTTTCTTTAGAAGACCCTTGCCTTCTTATTAACCTTGAATCAACATTAGACACGAAAGAGTATAATACTTTAATTTAAAATCACTATTTATCAACATTATGATAAACCATACTGACCATATCTTTAGAAACCTCCCACGGAGCACCAATTATGACCTCATCCGCATAGCGACAAGCCAAAACACTTAAGCTTCGTTCGTGTAGATTCATAATTGGACGGTGTGCTCCTCTTTTTGAACTGCAGAATGTAACAGTAGTAATATGTCAAATATACCCTCCAGTTGCATAAGAAAAATGACAGTTTTTTTTAATATGGCTTCAGTCAACGACCAAAAATGAAGACAACAAAGAAAATCGGGATTGTGTATAACAATCAATGTATCATTTGCCTCAAAACAATATTCATTAGATTAATAAGTACTAGGGAGATCAGTTAAGATTCAGAATTTAACTTTAGCAGCTCCCTGAAACCCTAAAACATTGACGAAGTCATGACCCAAGACAAATCTACGCAGACCAAAGAATGGATTTAGTTCTCAGACTTTCCACTAAATCTGAAATTTTCCATTGACGCGTTAGACAGAAAACTTCAAATAAAGCTGAAAAGGTCGATACCAATTTTCTCCAGCATTAAAAAATAAAGGTTAAAGCCAGATGACACGCTCAACCTGCATCAAAATATACACATCCACACCACATTTTGAGGCCACGAGATATAATGACGATGAGACTAATGACGCAATCAATGGTGACCAGATCCAGTCATCATAAATCACCTAGCTGGTATTAATTTTAATATGCTGAGAACGAATCCATTCTATTGTTTTGGAAAAAAAACATGCCAGGAACATGAAGAAAAACTTATAATGGAAAAAGGTCAGAAGTTTGTGGAAAACCTTTAAACAGAAAATAGAAATAGCCATGTTGATCAGTTGAAGCTAGCCATTCAAAAGATCATGTATCTAGAGCAAATTAAGTGTTCTTACTACCAGCAACCTCGTATCTCTAGAAAGAAAGATCAGGGAAATATTGATGTGAAATGGAACATTGATGTCCTGACAAAGATAAAGAAATGAACAGGTGCTTTCATTGGGAGGAAATAAAGGTAATTCAGGGAAATCTGATACAAAGGAATCTCTAAGTAAGTAGACAAAACACGATCAGCCAAGTACATTCGCCCTGGAATGTTGATTTTCATAGAATGGCATGATAACATTGTGTTGAGCTATTGCGTGATAAAATAGCCTTGAGCTATAGCGTGCCCAGTCGTAAGGCACAAAACATCATGAATATAGTGAAAATCATGGGACAGAAAATCTGTACGGGCCTAGGGCTTTAGTGATTTAATGGACCGGGTAATTACAAAATAATAATAAGTGAATCTAGAAGCCAAGGGAGAGAGTGTGTCTTGCAAGTGAGAGAGGGGGATAAAATGTGAGAAGAGGGTTGTTATGTCATTCAGTTTTCATATTTTGTGAGAAGAGGGAAATCTCTGGGTTTGTCGATCTTCCTATCAATTCATATGATTTCAGCATCAATTTCGTGTTCTTGTTTGGTTCTTGTGTATCTTTTTGTGTTAATAATAACAAAATCACATTCACTCGAGGAAAAGGAAAATTGGGAAAGGTAAAAATAAAAAGCATCTGAGAAAAGTTTCCACCTGACAGTTTGGTCAGTATGGATACCAACAAGCAGAAAGTCACCAAGCCCCCGGGCAATCCTAAGTATCTGTAAATATGAGCATACAGAGTAAACAAAGAAAAACCTTGGCAAGGAAACCATCACTTTTACCAGAATTTATACATTATGGTAGGCATGAACGGACGATATGAAATTTTCTAAAAGCATAAACAAACTCTTCAAGCACATAGAAGAAAACTCATAAGATATAACCACTAGACGGAAAATAAATAGCCACAAGTGTCAGCCATAAAAAACTAACGAGGATGCATGCTCATTTCACAATTGTTTCCCACAACAGAAAGACAACAAAACGGGTTATAACAATTACCCACCTCCACATGTCCAGCATGGAATAGATCAAATGCACCGTCTATATAAACTATACGAGCATCTTGTCCAGGCCCCTAAAAAATAAAAAATTTTAAACTTCAGATATTAAGCAACATGGTTCAACATTTCAATAAGAGTAGAACTATATATCCTGCAACAGAACAGGAAGACACGTGTTGTTAGCTTAAAATAAGGATCTCAACATTAGTCCAGGTTAAATTCAAAGGTAGAAATGAATGCAGCGGGGAAATTAAATGGATGAAGCAAATTGTGCAAAAGAATCCACAGCAGAATTATGAGCTACCTTTTTCAGTTATAATTTGGGTGAGTCTAGTATTAATATCCATATAATATCCTGATACAACAGGTAAGCCACAGCTTAGTCCAAACTGGCTAATGGATAACACCAATTAGACTGAAAGTTTTGCTTTCTTGGAGCTTATGCAAGAAAAGGCAAAGATAGTAGGATAAGGAAAATGGCACCATAAAGTTTTTTTTTGTCTTTATGGACAGAGAAAAGCTAGAATGGCTGAAGATGAAGAAAAGTTACTGCTTGCTCAAAGAAAGAATTTTTGAATGATTTTAGTACTATAGAGAACCTCGTAAATAGCTAGAGCTACGGTTCTTTGGATACTTTTCAGAATGATCCAGCAAATGTGTACAGATACAAAGCATCATTCAGTATACATGGAAGGCACTCCTTGGTGATTTATGGTACCTTTCCATTGGAAAATTGGACAATCCTGCGAGATGTAGGCAAAAAATGTGATATTCTTGTTCCACTACCAGACCCACCATCTTCAGATTTGTGGCTATGACCATGGCTGAATTGTCTTTGCAGAGAAGAGTGGTTATGACCGTCACCAGTTGACCTCTCTCTCACACAGAGAAGCATACGACCTATTATGCAAAACCACAAAAAAATACTTTAATTTGTAGACAATTACATGAATAACATCCAGGAGTCGAATGTTAAGTTTTACAATTGACCAAAAAATATAATGTTACAGGATCTGTCTCCAAACACTAGCGGTAAAAGAGCTTCTGCTGAAGAAGTGATATCATTGTGTGAAAATAATTTTTCTTGGAAAAACACTATATGAAATAAACCATCCAGCATGCTCTTAATTCCATTAATCTATCTATCTATATATACATAGAGATAGATATATATATATATATATACATAGATATATATATATATATATACATAGATATATATATATATATTCGGAAATATATTAATGAATAGTCACATCACATGCCACTAAATCAATGAGAATTTGCAAGAACGGACCAACAATATCAGTACTTGAGACCCCTTCAGTACGCTTAATCTGTTTATATCGTCCAACCTTCTTGGCAAGGGCATAAGCATCAGTCCCATCTGGAAGAATGCAGGGATCATCCCCATGGATAATATAATCTATATTGTACTCATCAAACAGTTTTCTCATGAAATCTTCAGTGATAGCATAGGGAGCATCAGGAATAACTTCGTCCACCCATTTTACAGCACTTACCATGATCATCCTATGACAAGTAAAATCACAAAAGCGCAGATGTTAGCTGGTTTGAAAAGATGCATCGCAGGAGGCTACTCGGAGAGATTGACAAACAAAAGTAATGGGACTGACTTAATGAGCTGACGAAATAAAGGAAGTAACACAGTGATCTAAGGAAGATGAAAAAAGTGTAGCAATAATGGATGTAGACAACCCATAACTAATTTCTAGTACAAAGCAATCAAGCTACCATGAAGAACAATCACATGAGTAACGATGAATAAGTCCACAGCATAGCTAACCAGCTACTCATGATTAGTCGCGTTTTAAGCTACACTTGATCCTAAGACCTAGGAACAAAGCCTTGTACACGTGAGGGTAAGATGCTTGGTGTATAGAAATTCATCCCATCATGACGCGGAGCAAAAACAGAATCGATAATCAAACAAGGCAAGAAATTCAATGTGTATGCAAATAGTGTAAATATAAGACAAATTATCGATAAAAGATAAGCAGCCAATCCAACGCCAGTATGTAATGAGAGGAAAAGGAAGAGGGTCTGAGCTCAGACCTCTCACTAAGAGGCGTGACTGGAGGGCCTTTGTTGGCAATAATTTCAGCATCGCTTACAACGCCGACGACCAACTGATCGCCGAGGGCTCGAGCCTGACGAAGGGCGTTGCAGTGGCCGTAATGCATCATGTCGAAGCACCCATCCATATACACCCTTATCGGCTTCTTCTTCCTGTTCTTCGGCAGGGCAAAGTTAAAACCTAGAAATGAGACCCCAATTACCAGCCCTCCAATTAGCCAAGATGCCAGAATCCGCGAGCTCGGCTGGCCATTCTCCCTCTCCGACACCATTTCTCCACTTGTCTAATCAAAACACAATAACCATTCACCAGCCAACAAAAACCCTAATTTTTAAGTCTTCCACGACAACCCATACGATTTCTCCTCTCTGTTATCATACCATCGGGGATGACATAAGAAATCTCGACTTTTTTGCCATAAAAATATACTAATTGCAGAGACATGGAAGAAAAAGAACAATTCTTGAGATTTGTGGCGGAAGAAAAGTACCAACTCTTGAGATCGGGGGTGGTGAGGCAATATATGAGAAAAAAGAAGAATTTCGAGGATCAAAATGATAATAATAAACAACAACTAGTAAATAAACAACAACAACAAACATGAAACACTTACCGTGTGGATCGTATATTTTCTCTTCCCAGTCAATGACTTTATTATATTATTTATATTATATTGTATAATTTAAAAGTCTGATTAAAAATATCTACAAAATTATAGACAAAATTAATGCGTTTTAAAAATTATTATTATTATATATTGTATCAAAACAATATAGAACGTCTTCAAAATCAATGACATATATGTTGCTATATATAAATTCTTCTTGTCAAAGACATAAGATAATGTATAAACAAACCGAATCAAGTCGTATAGGTTCAAAATTTGAAGTTTGAATTCAGCTCAAAATAGATTTATTTAAATTCGAGCTCGATTCGAAATTCAAAACTTTTGATTATTTTGTTCGAGCTCGGCTCGAAAGATTCAAACATATTCGCGAGTTATTCGAACTTTAGCTCGAAATATGTTTATATAATATATAATTATATATCAAGGCTCGTGACAGCTCTCGAACAATATAACGATATAATACAGGCTCGGCTTCAACTTGAAAAAAGTTTGAACATATTCGAGTTCTCGAGTACGGGAAATTCAAATACAAATCGAAAATTTTTTTCGAGTCAATTCGAAAAGTTCGTGAATCGGTTCATTTATACATCTACATAGACCTATATAAACTTCGTGTTTTCTCATTCTAAATCAATGATATATGTTACTAGTCAAGACCTATTGTATCTTGAAGCTTAATTCTCGTAAACAGAAAGGATTTTTTGACAGAGAAAGAAAATTGCGCTGAAAAAATAGTCGACATTTTATTTAAAAAGAAAAATAGTTGAAATTTTTCCCATCCCGGCATAATTCTGAAAAAAACTTCCGACGATTTTGATATAAATTTTGTACTCTAAAATCCTTTTTATTTTAATTTTTTTATTATTATGCAAAATATGATGTATTGAGGTGTATTTGTTCTGCATAAGTGAGTATGTTAAAAGTTTTATACATATATTTTTATTTTAAGATATTATTTATTTCAAATTTAGTATTTATTGACTAAGTTATAAAATTATTAGAACACATTTTATATGAATTCATTTCACCCTTAATGTCAATATAATATGCTATATACTTTTCCGTGATTATACATATGCTTCAAACAAAATTTCACCTAGCATTAGATTTTTGTAGCGACGCCCCTGGATCGAATGACCCAAGCTATCGTCCGCACCTTTGAAAGGACATGGATTAGGAATTCTAGAGCTTAAAATTGTTTTACCCCATGTAGCGATCTGTACCATGTCGCCTACAAATCAAAACTTAATGACATGAAATTAGCTTACTTAAACAAATAACAATGGAAACTTAAAATCGTAAAATTGTACCACGTACCCATCTAAGTCTAAAATATTACTTACATGTTATACAATTAAATCGGATAAAAAGCTAAAACAACATAAATTAACCTCATCTTTTTAACCATGTTGTGGCTCTCTGCCTGCTCTCGCCGGGTCTGTCCAACCTAAGACACGTCCAGTGGAATGGAGTGTCGAAAAAGTAAAAATCGAGGGCGTGAGCAATGAATGATATGTTTAGCCTGGAGATGACAAGGTGTGTGATACGATGCAACATGAGGTGGCTCCCATACCAAAATTAATCATGGAGACAAGGCAATGAGAAGTTTGTCGTCGAAATTCAAACATAAATTATATTATGAATAGACAAAATATTGGACGATTTTTTGACGAAAATATATGAAATAATGTATAAAAAAATTTTGATATACCAAAAAGTTATTTAAGTTTGACATAAAATTAAAAAGATCTTAAAATGTAAGACTAAAATTAAGATTTCTTATATTCTGTAATACCTCTTCCAGTGATTAACAACATAATTTCTATTAATATAAAGATATTATTTAAACTTTACTTATGTTATGTAGATAAATACCAAATATTAATTTATGTTTATTTTGTTTTTTTATTTTGAAAACTGCTAATACACAAAATATCAACTCCAAATTTGTAAATATTTTTTTTATTTTAAACTAATTTTTAATACTTTTTAAAGATATTATGATTAATTAATTTTTTTAATTTTTTTTAAGTTAGAACAAATAATTAAAAAGACATGGAATATTAGTAATAAGAACTGAACATAAAAATTTTCGGATATTTGAATATACAAGTAAAATTTAGTTTTTAATATTTATTTTTACATTTAATGATAATAACAAATTTAACTATAATTTTTTGAGTAATTAACATTCTAGATAGTTATTTTAGGAATTGATGATTGAAATTATTAATAAATTTACTAAAAAGAAAACCAATTTATTAAAGAGCATCATTGTCAATTTTTAGTGTAAAAGTTGAAAATGAAAGTACGTTTTCACAAAAAATGTTGTGTAAATAAAATTCCCATATAATATCATATATATATATATATATACATATATAGATAGATATGTGGATTATATATGTAGATAGATATATGGATTATGGGTACGGTTCAGAATGGGAGGGTCCTTATGGGCGGGCGAGTTCACAAAAAAGAAATAACGCCCACTTTCTTCGCCAACTGCAGTTCTAAGCAAGCATCACATCTCCCCAACTTGGGGGGATGTTACAAATCAGGTTTATGGCCGAGAATGGTAGGTATCCAATGGAGAATTGGGTAACAAAATTTAAATGGACTTGTTTTTTCGAAGTTAATGACATAACATACGAGTGGGTAAACACAAATTGTAAAAATACGCAAATGTCATTTCATTTACTGGATCAACTAATATTTTTCATTGTTGCACGTGCAATTTTCTAGTGAACATAAAATAATCACGCAACAAAATGTAAATTTTGTGTCAATTTGGTTTTCTCCTCTTGTTTGTTTTGGAACCCTTTACTTGCTTATTTCTCTTCCCCTCACTCAGCTTCTCAATCTTACTTTTACTTGATCTTACGCTAAAATGACCACCAGACAGAGCCTTTCCACCTCCATTTTGCAAGGCAGTCTCGAAATCAACTTCTTTATCTACAATTGCATACTGTTGTAGATGTTCAGGGTTCAGCATACCATCTGCCTTTGCTTTCATCTCATCCTGGATACAGTACGAGGTAAGACCGAAACAAAAACGTTAAAAAATTCGAATTGAAGAATAGTAACAAGAAGGTCCACAAACCTCAACTTGTTTCGATGCAGCATTGAGATCTTCTTCCACGGAAACTGGATGAGGTTCCATGGCAATCTGAAAACCAAACACACATCAGTAACATAAGTTCTTTCTTGCAAACAGTAGTTTAGTAGTAAACTTACATCTCTCAAGTGAGGAACACTACAATGAATCTCGTTTGATGCCAAATCACGTAAGAATTTGTAAAACTTCTTCATTACTTTCATGTACAACGACATTATTTGCTGCCTCTCTATCTCCATCTCCGCCTATAAACCAAAATGAGTAACAGAAACGGTAATTAGATCATTATCTCTATGAGATTAAGAAATTCAGAGGCCAAAATGTTGATGAACAGTTTCATGTCGACGCCATGCTTTGGAACCAGATGTTCCGCCCACATCAATACATCTTTCGGCCCTATAAAATTGCGGGAATACTAGGGCAAAATATAAATCATAAAGCTAAATATGAACAGCTCTAAAAACTCATGAATTGGATGTAATTCTGCTTCCTAGAGTGGAGATTCTGCTGAGTTCAGAAAAATTTCATTGGACACAGATGCAAGTCACCAAAACCAAATTGAAAAATGACAAGTATACCTCAATGCAGGAAATATCTTTTCCCTGCAAACCGATGCAGAGCAGAACAGAAGCCTGGGCATATGACAAAGTGATTGGCATCTTCTTCCAGAAGTATGCACGGGCAAGATCGTCTACAAATGCTGCAGTCTGCCATATGCATGATAATAGGCAAATCACACTGGTAACTCAAAAAGCAATGACATCGTAAAGGGACATAGACTCCTAATAGTCGGTTTTATATTCAGATATTCAGCCAGATAATATAGTGGTAACCAAAAATTGTGATCAACTCCGAAAATATAGAAGGTGCAAAAAGATTCTATCATGGAAAAACTAAAGAAAACAACTGATTTTAATGATTGATAGTCAGAGATTAACTCACTGATACATGATAATAAAAATTTCATAAAAGTAAACCATATCCGTAAACTTTTTCTTGAAGTGACCATGTCAAAATTGTTATAAAATTCAATGTGAAAGTCAAAACACAGGATGCTGTATATATTCTTATTAATTATTCATAATATAATTAAGAAAAGGTTCTAATCGTTCAAACGAAAAGCCATAGGAAATATACAATCAATTAATAAAATTTCCTCGAGACTACTGACTGCTATACTCCTTCAATCATTTAAATAAGATCCTACCATGCGATAGTCTACAAGATTATTAGTGTATGCTTCCAGGCGTTCCATAGCAAGGGGTGATATGATCCCACTAATTGAATTTAAAAATCCACTGGACGAGGACAAATCCACCTCTGAGAACTTTATCTTCGGGTCCAAGACACTGGCAAAAAATCCAGCAGCGTTAGAATATTGAATTACGATTTAGATGAACACCAGAACCATACCTCATGGCAAGTTTGTATTCCATTCGACGAAATGTACGAGCCAACAATTTAGTGAAGTCCTTCCTGAATTCTGAGAACTTAAAAATGATCATTATTCTCGTCCAAACAGATCAACTTCTAATTTGAAATAAAAAGGTTTGTCTTAAAAAATGCAACAGAGCAAACCTTCAGAAAATGGACTGAAAAAGCCCAAAGAATCAGATCCACTTGTTTCAAAGTCATCATTATTTAATGGTTTCAGAACCATGCAGGAGTGTTCACCAGTCACATTATTCTGTTGAATGAAGTGTCAGAAAATATGCTCGTATCTTAGAACATTTAGAAAGTAATAAAAGAATAAAACAAAAATCAAGGGTTGATTCCTTATAGAGAAGTTACCATCTTACCGGAACTGGGCTAATGTAGAACGGAGCAAAATTATGTTTCTTCCAAAAGCCAAAAAGGTCCAGAGTAAGCCCAAACGAGACACCAAGATAATGGAGCTTTTCTGGCCGTCGTTCACGGAGAGCTACAAGCAGTGGAGGAAGGTCGGTTCTTGGGTTTATATTTTCTTCCAGCAACGAGGCCTGCAGTCAATGACTTGTAGAAATTACAACAAAGACAATAAATAAATATTCCCGGCCATAAATTCAACGAGACTGAATGAACAAATGAAACATCACATCCTCAACATCACAACTTCATATTATAACAGAAGGCATTGATTTAACAGTTTCTGCCGCACTTAAGTTGCAATTCTCATGCTTCTCTCTTTTCCCCATTAGAAATTTAATTTGTGTCAACTAAAACAACTTCATTTTAGCAATGAGAGTGTGGAGACTGAAATTTATCCTCAAGTCTTTGGAATCAACTTGAAAAAACAAGAGGCCCACTATCATAGCAAAACAGCAAACCGATCACAATCCCGCAAAAACATTTGATAAGATGTACGAGATCCTCACCAGAAAAAGAAACAAAAAGAATTAAAAGTCAAATAACCAAAAAAAAAAAAGAGAGAAGGAAAGGAATGGAATTGTGAAGGAGACCTTCTCTGCAGCATCAATGATTCTGACTGGGGAATTCTCTGTGAGTTCCTCAACTTCTAATTCAGATATTGGAGTCAGCTGGCCCTCAAAATACCTATAAGCAATACATATATAATCATTACATCCAATATCCAGGTAAATGAATCATTACAGACAATTGGCAGCTCATTCTACGACGCTTGCGCGAGGGATAGAAAAGTGTATTAAACATACCTTCTAAAGACAAAATTACTTAACCGAGGAGATGAAGATATGAATTTACCTCACTACATTTCGATATAAACTTGTAAATAAAAGGCAAAACGAAAAACTAAAATCAACAAAAACCAATATCCTTATCTGTATTCTTTTAAACATATAGGTAGTTTGGCATGTTCAAAGCTACTAATAATAACCCTCAAACAGCATTGAGGAATGCAAGTCTTTATAAATATAAAGGTGCCTCATTTTCACATTTGCAGAAATAAGCAAATTATGAATTATGTACGGACATTTTAACGCAGTTATTGCTATTTAGAAAAAGGGAAAAAACACTAGAGGTAAGTTTAAAGTAGCTGCATCAGCAGTTTGGAGGTTCCTATGCAGATAAATCGACTACAGAGACCAGACCCCAGACACAGTCATCATAACATCGGTTTCAGGAAATTTTGTTGTGGAAAGTCCATAAATGCAAGAGATGGACTAGAAAACGAACAAATTTAGTTAGAATTCACAAAACCTAGAGGACTCAACAGAACATTTTAGACGATATATTTATATTGATCTTATTACGAGTTGTTGGCTGTCACAAACCGCATATTCTCCTAAATCACAGTACATGAAAACGCAAACATAACCCCCAACCCACCTACACGGACAACCTAGAACTTCCATCTTCATCAAAGAAACCAAACAAAGCAATCAACCAAATAGAAAATGAAAGAACACCAGCATGATGAATTAATATTCTTTCTTAGGGGCTCGAGAATCTTTATCATTAAAAATGAGTGGTAATAAGTGAATACTTTAAGAACACGTACGTAGAATGAGGTTTCTGTTATACAATGCATAAACAGGACAGAAACTGATGCATAAACAAGATGATCATGCCTCAGTTTTGTTTGATTCATTGGTGGACTACACAGCTTAAAAGTAATGCATCCAGTACAAAGTAATTATAAAGACCTACATGGGTAGAATAATAGTTTTGGAAGAATATGAACATACCTAACTAAAAGTTCAACAGCTGTAGAGCCATATTTAAGCTGCAGCAATTGAAATATGTTATTGATGAAGAGGGTATACAAATACTTCATATGTATCAGAGCACTCCAGTATTACCCTCATTGCACTTGGATGTGTGGCAATGCGTACAATACGAGCACCTGAAAGACTGGGAAAATCTGTGTTCCGAAACTGCTCACAAAATTTCCACGGAATTTGATCTCCGAAGGGCTGATGACCCTCACTTAAGCTTTTAACCACAGATTTACGAGAAATTTCTCCCTCAAGAGAGACCTACAGATTGTATTAACATGCAAATACTTTACCATCAGCATAAACAAGACCATCATTGTTTTGTAAAAAGTAGATCTCGTCGTGTTGTTAAAGAAGGCCCAGGTTTCTTTAATCATCTACAATATAATTTTAAAAACCGAAAACTGTATCTTAGGATTATTATTGCTCATATATTAGTGAAAGATGGCTAGTGGATAGAGAGTGCAACCGATGGAATTTTCAGAATCGAAAAAAGATTGCATTTTGATAATCAAATTGCAACAACTAGGCTAAAGACTGGATTAAGGAAAAACCAGGTTCCAAACCTGTCATTCTACTATAATTCATATAAAAGTCCATCACAAAAACTTGAAAAAGCACAGAAGTTGTCTACATTGGGAAGCACAGAAGTTGTCCAGCAGGCTAGATATAGAACATTTATTCATAAAATGAACTTCATAATTAAATAAGAGCATCTAGAACTAAAGGTCATGAACACATTTTTTAAGGTGGTAGCTTATAAAGGAATTCAGACCTGGACTACACACAGAATATCAGGAAGATGGTTTTGGGACTCATCAATGGGACCTGCAAATATGATCAGTAAATATACAGCTGGAGGCAAGTAGGTAAAAAGTACCAAAAAAATATACCAAGTAGCACAAATAAGTGATGTGCAGGAGCATCAGCCATCAATTGCAAATCATTGGGAGAATTCTTGTAGTGTGAAGCAACATACAGAGCCATCATTCGCTGCATAAATGGTCATAAATCAAACTTAACCACCAGTTAGATAAATACATAAAAAAGGAACTCATTAGCATCATCATCATCAAATAACCAATCAATGGAAAGCTTTTATCCCACTAGATGTGGCCGGGCTATATGGAAGGAGAGGTCCGTGCATAAAAAATTGCCAAGGTTTTATAATTACCTGCAAAAATAATTCACTGTCCTTATGATAGGAGAACAATGTATCTCGATTGACATAGTAGAGATCGCATTCGCCAGGTGAGGGTAGCCTGATAAAGAAAGAAGAGACCTCAGTGGAGATTAATGTTTAGCTTCTCTTTTGAATAAAATGTTGAAAATAAAATTGCAACCTGTTAATATTAGGGATGGATTTTGTAGCATCAAGACATAGTAAACCATGAAGCCATGATTCAATTGGATCACTGGAAGCATATCTGATAGATTCACTCAATTCAATCTTTTTGAAAAGCCGACCTAAAAATAATGACAAGCCAGCCTAAAGATGAAGTTACTGGTACTTGACCAAGTTGACCAAGCAAAGTTTTACAGTAAAATTCATAAGATAAACACATCACTGAGGCTTCCCCACAGAAAGGATAAAAAGCTAGAATGGATATATAACTAAAGTTGTTGCAGCATTCTAGAATCTATCCAATGAAGAAAACCAACAAAGCAGAGAACAGTGATGAAGCAGGTTTAATTGTATCTTTCTGGAAGCAATAATGTAAGATTTGTTACATACTCAAAGAAAATTGATAACACGGCCATCCTAATGCTCAGCTTTACTATTTATCCCATATTTCTATATCATACCCACTCACATATGCCTACTACTACATCAAGAATTGCTACAAGTACACATTCAGATATAAGCCTCTGCGGTGACCTTATTTTTCTAGAAGTGACACGAGTTCTTTTGTATGCAGACCGATTTGACTTAAATATGGGACTTACACACTAGGTTCTGGGATTAAAGTACGGAATGTTCTCACATGCTAGCACCATATTTGACTTAAAGCTGGGAATTGAAGCTTTATCATACAAAACATTCTCATACGCGCATATCTATGAGCGTATATCACATGCAAGATGCAAACGAGCAGCGTTTATTGTCATGCCTCCAATGTTGAGTAGAATTGAATGGATATATATACACCACTTAGGAATGTAATTACTTTGTTTGGATGACAATTGACAAACTCCTAGCAAGGAATTTGATAGATGTGAGATTTTGGGTGGGTCCCAAATATTTCTCGATCTCACAAAGGGCACATTCCCAAGGAATACTTTTTTTTACAGACAACTTACCATTATGCATTCATATCTTGGGTAACGCTGGTTTAAAGTGAGGTAATCCAATCGGCTTTGATGCATGTAAGAGTTAGCAAAAAGTAAACTATAGGGATTTAGTTATGTTTACAAAGCAAGCAACTTAGGTTAATGGGTCAAAATATGCCAGGCAGCAAAATTAGCAAAATTGCTTCACACCACACTCTTTGGCCCTACCCCTGAATTATCCACTAATAGGTCTTTCACAATCAGACCCGCCTATACAGTAACGATATTTAATTATGAAAATTAGCTGGGTAGCCGACCCTTGTAGTCCGTTAAACAAGTCATGTAAATTTGTGCATGCATGTTTACCGTCACTAATCAGTATTAAAAATAAAGATCATATGACATGAAATAAAAAACTACAACTAGTAAAACTCCAAATGCAAGTGTCTCTTTTATGCTAGGAAAGAAAATAAGAACTTAAAACACCTGAGACAACAGACTCCGTGCTCTTATTTGACATCTGACTTTGTTGCTCCAGTTGCTGCAGAAGTTTTAGAGATAATGACCGTCCTGTACCTTCATAGCTTAAAAAGAAGGAAATCAGAAGAAAACATCAAATGACAGCATTTAGTTATGAAAATAATGATTCCTTCAAGAAATCTACAATTCCAACCAATGAGGGCACTCATGTTATAGAGTATTAACAGAATCCGCAAAAGAGCGTCTTTTACCCATTGACAGTAGATGAAAGGAATACAAGATAAGGACCAAGCAAGGACTTCACAACTGGTAATGGGATAGCTGCTGCTTCATCAACCACCAACAATTCAACTTGGGAGAGCTTCTCATGTTCATGTGGTTGAATATACTGCACAAACATTGGGATGCAACTTATTTCTCCAAATTTCTTCATTCAAAAGTATACAATGGCATTCTTAACCTATCATTTCAATTATTTGGTATAAAAAATAGCTTCAAAGAACCTCTAACCAATTAATTAATGCACTTTAAAGCAACCTTCATGTTCTCTTTTGAGTAGGTAACAAAAGAAGAACAAAAAGTTTTTCTTATTCCTTCCACGTGAATACTTTAATCAATCAATGATGGAGAGATCTCTCTCTTACACAAATCATTCCTCAATAAATGAAGAGTTGGTCAATGACTAAAAAAATGATATATTACTCATCTGATAGCCCAGAAAAAAAAAAGCATAGCAAAATAAAGTTTGTGAGAAAAGTCCTTGAAGCATGGTTAAACTTAATACTGTTGTCCGTAAAGGAAAAAAAAACTACAAAATCTACTAACCTGAATTGTTTGTCTGTGTTGTTTGTAGATATTGATTCGCACAGTGGCTTTCTTGAAATCGGGATTTGCACTTTTCACCATGTCATAATTTAAGTGTTCCTACAAATCGAGAACAATATGTTTCAGCCAAATAATGAATATTGTTCCTGCAACTTTTTATAATAAGAGGAAACTCTATAAGATTTTATTTGATTAAAAATACTTTATAACACTCAATACTAAAAAACACAAACTTCTCACACAAAATCACTAAACACATTTGACAATTCAAAAACACAAAAGTCCTTACCACAATTTCATACGAACGCATGCTAAAAGTGACTAGCTTTGACACAAAAATTAAAGCATGAATCCAAAGGATGACGGGGAAATTTTCAGCACGTAAAAAATAACCTGGAAATAGTCGAGCCTAACAAGGAATTTGTGTCGAACAACCGCTTAAATAAAAAACACTGATTTGTTTTCATTCACCTCGCACAAGAAGAGGAACGGACCATACCTTGTAATCAAGTAAATCAAATCCCTTGCTTATAAACTCAAACAATGTTTTCAGGTTCTCTGGGCTTGGTGCGGTTACATAAATATTTGAATACCTATTATGGAAAATATTTAATCAGCAAGCAGAGAAGCTAAAAAAGTAGAGGAATAAGGTTAAAGCTTGCATGCAATGTCCTGCATTACCCAGTAGCAACCGCTCCAGCAATTGCCAGACCAAGAGCAGCAGACTTCCCACGGCCACGAGCAGCAAGCAAAGCTACCGTTTTCCGAAGGCTCTTGTCCAAAATTGCATCAAGGAAAGTAATTACAGCTTTTCCCTAAGTAAACAAATAGAGTTCTTCAAAATCAGAACATGAAAAAAATAATAGTTCATTCTACCAAGCAACCTTTACCTGATCCAACGTGCAGCATTTTCTAATCAGAGGACCCACAGGAAAATCATCATTGAGTTCTTCTTTCAAATTCTTCAATTCTCTTTCAGCTTCTGAAAGCCCCTCGGAATCCTTGCAAAGTCAACAGAAAATAGCCAATCATACGTAAAGCATTCCAGACATATTTTGGTTTACTAACAGCAAAAAAAATATAATCCACAAAGCAGAAGTCCCGTAGCTCAAAAAGGATTTGCAATAAGTGTGGCAAGTACTTCAAGTGTATACATTATTTACAAACAGTAGTTCTCCCTCCAGTATTTTACACACTACAAAATAATGTATATTGAAATTGGAAAACTGAGAGATGCTGCTTAGCTTCATTGTAAGCAATAAACATGGTGTAATATTGCTCCACCTGGTAGAACTTAAGACTACCCTAGAAATAAAGAAGCTCACCTCTCGAACTGCAACTGGGGCAATTGTTTTCATATGCGAAGAAATTGGTAGGATGTTGAGTTCATCATCCATGACAACACAAGCTTCGCACGAAGCAACTGAAAGCAAGAAACGTTCATTAAAACGCCCAGTAGCCTGATTATGAGATTCTGTACGAAACCTTTCGTGAACATCCTGAGACAGTAAAGCCCAATAAGCACAAAAGACAATATTAAATGGAAAAAAATCATCTTATCTTATCTTCAAAGCAAAATTTGTATCATCAGAATTCAGAATTATCCTCCATTGAAACTATCATATGATATAATTAAGAGTTGAGTTGACATTACCATAACCATAGTGTACAGACTAGTGAGTGAGGAAAGAGAGCGCAGAAGCAATACTATCAATCCACCACCTTCAACAGTTTCGATAGTCCTTGCTAGAAGGTTTGGTGTCAAAGCTTCAAAATCCTTACAGGACATAAAGAGTGCTAAGTAAATATTCCAGATGGATAATGAACGCTCATAGCAAATGCTGTAAAACTAACAAGTATTAGGCAACTAAAAAATTCATGTTTTACCTGTAATACACACATGCCAAAAGTGTTCCCCAGAATTCTCTCAGAATCTCTGTACAAGCAATAGGTTATTCCTCCCGTTTCAACAAAAAGCGTGAATGGATCAACTTTCTCAGGATCCAGCTGCCCCCTTTGCACTAGCTTCTTTCTTTGTTTGGCTCGCTTTTTTTGGTGGCTACAGTACCAAATATCGTAATATAGTGAAACAAATTTCTCTTCTCAGAAAACAAGATACTGTTACAGATTCAGATTTGTACAAAATTATAAATAACAAAAGTAAAAATCATGAAATATATGGAGAGGCATCAAGTAAAATAGAGGGGTATAATTTTTATCATTCTTTATAAATAATTTTTTCTCCTTTCCATATCCCCTAATCTACACAAAATGGACGGAAGTATGCCACTAAGTAACGGTGTGATACATCGAAAGTTGACATCATCAACAACAATGTAAACTTCATCGCCAAGTGATGTTTGGGTAAAATCATAACAGCTTGAAATCCAACGTTTAATCCTATATCATAAAGACATAAATTGAATTTCCAATGCATAACTTCTAATTTGCATATTGCTAATACTTGAAAAAGAAAAGGAACCTGCTAAGCTCCAGCTTGTCCTTGTAGCACCACAGAACACTCGGCCTCGACTTAACCACTGATTTGCTCAGCATGTAATGCAAATTCGCTATCTGTTTCAAGAAGAAAATTTGATGATAAATTTCAGGTCACCTTCTCCAAAAATGATCAGATTATGCATGAAAATGTGTTTATACGTTTTTATACCTGGTCACGAGACTTGTCACCAATTATGACAAGCATAGAGCGGTGTCGGGACTTGACTCCATTTTCTATCAAAGTTCTGATGCGTTCGTCGACTTTTTTCCTCATCTTTCCTTTATTTCTGCTTCTTCCACTTATTTGAAAACACTAGCGGTAAAGAAAGAGAATTTGAACGGATAATTCATCAAGTGCTCGAGGAAAGTGGGGAAAATATGAAACGAGTCGGCGGCGGCGGCGTCTAGCGGACGATATTCTGAGCTGAGCGGCGGGCCTCAGTTCTCTGTCCAATTTATAGTCATTTGGGCCCAATGCTAAATATTATGGAAGATCAACTCCAATAGGCCCAGAATTTCGGCCCGTTATCAAACCAATCATCTTTCTTGTCCTATTTTACAACCCTTTTTTTTCTATTTATGTATTATTAGTTTATATTTACTTTAATTGCTTTTGAATAATTTTGTATTTGCATTGATCTGGTTTTATTGGCCTTTTATTTTAACTTCCCTTAAGTAGGACATTGCACGACTTTTGCATGACTTGATTATGTGCTTGCATGCTTGATGTTTATTGGGAGTCCTATTACCAACGAGATATGTGGTTTGGCTTTTAGTACAAAAATAACTACATTATGGCAGTGTTTGATAGAGGTGATAAGGTGGGTTTATTAATTTTTAACATACCTTATCCCTCGTTTGGTACGATTTTTATTTAATCAAATCAATCACTCTTATGAATGATTAGGTTATATTAACTGGGATAAATTAATCACTCCTCACCCCTTAGAATTATCTATCATACTTTTAATACATCCTATTTTTCCAATTTTATACTTCTCCTAAATCCAAACTCATCATCATTTCCTCCACCGACCGCCGGACGACCACCCCCACTGCCGGCCGACCACCGCAGACCGCCGCCGATCGTTGCCGACCGCCGACCCCGCCAACCACCATTGCCGATAGCCGAACCACCGCCACAAAACTGGAAGAGCAATTTTGTCAATTTATCAAAAAATTATTATTTATCTCATTATTAACAATCATATCAAACATAATATTATTTTATCATTATCTACTTCAATCATTTTTTTAATCATTTCTCTCTTAATCATTTCATTATTTTATACTCCATACCAAACATAGTCTTTATAATACTAATATCTCAATTTTCCACTGCATTGTATAACATAGAAAATTAGTTTAACGGATCATATGCAGTTGTAATTGAATAATTAAAAAGTAATGTGTATATATATATATATATATATAATTTGTAATTATTATCCACTACACTATATAACTACATGATTTTAAAGTAAAATTTTAAGGTGTAAAATGAATTTATAGATAATAGTACTTCTGTTTACAGCTTAAAAAGGATAATGGTTCTTCCACCGTCGATGCTCTACCATCCATTCCATGCCCGCTTCATTTTCCCAACGCTCGAACTCTCCGTTCTACACGCAACCAATGAATACAAGCCACGACTGTACAGCCCACCGGCTTTCTTCATCGCCAAATCATTCGGTTTTCTTCCGAGTCACCGCCTTTTCTGCCATACAAATCTATTGATCCGAGGCACAAATTTTCGTTGTTGTTCCACTTCAGCTGCCATGGACGAGAGTACGAGTCCGGTGAGAATAGTGGCTCTTGTCGGCGAAGGTAGCGTAAGCCCGCTTAAATCCACACCTTGGTCGGACGTCATGCTCCACACAGTGAGTGTGTCTTTCAATACTAATTTGAACTTGGTAGAGGATCGCTTGGGTTGGATCACGTTCGATGATTTAGTTTTATTACACTTTCCTCTCGGATTGGATGACATTTTCAAAGTTGAATGCTTATTCATGAATAGTAAACCATCTCTATCTTTAAAGGCTTTGAATGATTTTACCTGTGTTAAATGAAATTTGCAATCAAGTTGATAATTCTTGGAGCAATTGATCAAATGGGCTTTCGTGCATGGTTTTTTATTCTCTGTCCTCTTGTATATCAGAGTCTTGCGAAACTGTTCGAATAAGTTCTGATTTTCTCTAATTTAACGTCTTATGTGAATGATCATCGATCATGCTTCAACAGCTTAAATGATGAATCACCAATGCCTCGAGAATCAAGTACTTAGAGAAGCGTTATTCAATTTAAGTTTTTTGAATGTCAACTTCTCCAATCTATAATTTTGCATTTCTTTGGTATTTTTTTGAAGTTTTCTTTGGTCTTATATTTACTAATGCTATAATGCATCAATTGCCCATTGATTTCAAGACTGATTATTGCATTTTATGCATCTATTAGTGATCTTATTTTGTTGGCTGGGAGTGGTGAATGTGAGACCTCTAGATTTTTCTAATTAATTCTGTATCCCCAGGCTGAAAGATTGCAATGGATTGATGAAGGGTTTGAAATGCTTGTTTTCACGGATAACTTTAATCAAGCGAGTTATGAGTTCATAGGGATGAAAATAGATCATGCAAATATTTTGATGATTGTTGCTGTAGTGGATCAAGAATCGGTTGAATGGATCCAAGCCAATTGTCAACAGGTCTCAAATGTCATATGTTTTGATTCATCTCCTGCTTTGACAAACAAGTTAGGGGGATATCTTGTCCAAACTGAGGCAAAAAGAAGTATATTCAGATTTTTATCATTGCCTCCACAACGAGAACTGAAGAAATCAGAGGAAGTTGTTCGAACTGTGTTTGAGGCCTGGGATAGGCATAATGCTGATGATATACGGTTCTGTCTGCTAGTTATAATAAATGCTTATATAAGGCCAGTTTCGACCCTGAAGAATCTCAGAGCAAAAGGCTTTTCGACATTGAATTGCATGGTGAAAAATTGTGGGCCTCAAATATTGAATTGTCTGTTGGATCCAAATTGTAGGAAAGCTCTTCAATGCTTGAATCAATGTAGTCCAGTGGACCAAGTATGCAACTATTGTTGCATTGCTTCATACGAGAGTCCTAAACTCGAAGAATTTTCCTTATGTGTACTGCAGAAGCATAACTGTCTTCAATTGGATGCCAAGATTCCAGAGAAACCTCATGTGATGCCAATGGTTCGGTTTCGAGGGGAGGATTTGAGTCATGAAATAAGTGAAGATCTTCTTGTGGGTTGGTTAGGGAGGTTGGGTTGGAGTTGGCGTGTTGTTGCTGGACAAAACCCCGCTTACGATCAGTTCCCATGCCAGTACCAGTTATTCTACCGGGGAAAGGCAAGAGGGTCATTTTGGTATGAACCAGTTTTTCAAGTGAAAACACTTGGAGGGGCTTTGGTGTGGAGACGAAGAAAATACCGTGTTAAACGAGGAAAGATACCTGGGACATTTTACTTCAGTGTATTGGATAATGGAGTGGTTTCAAATGAATTTTGGACGATAGTGGATGTGACAGATGATTTTACTTGGGGTCTGTTTCACTACCATGGAGCTGCTCGAGTTGCGGGACAGTCGTACAGTGGGGCAGTTCTTGTCAGCCCAGATGGCACATACCCAGACGAGAGTCAGAGGCATCGATTGGAGTCTGCGTTTGATAGATGTAGAATCAAGGAGTGGGAGCTATATTTTGTTGATAATTCTTGTTGTCAAAATCCACCTTTAGGCCCGCACGAGGGTTAATGTTTGCATCATAAGTTGGAAAGATTTATTCCTTGAGATTCTTGGAAAAGAAGCCAAACCTATCGTTACTCCAAATCCATAACAACATACTTGACGTTTCTTCAATGTCAAACTGTGGGATAGGATCTAAAGCTGATTACAATATGGTTGACATGAACTACTCCCAATGTCTATAAAAATATCTAAAACCACGAGAAATTGTGGGTTCGATCAACAAGACTGCGGGGTTTTTTAAGCTTGTGAAATCCAAAATATCAGAATATGAAATTCATGTACCCACGCATAAAAATAGAAATAAGATCAATCTTTTTTTTCTTATGACAACTATACGTTCTTCAGCCGATATTTTAGTACTCATATTTCCGTACTGAAATATTTCTGGTCTCTAATACATTTCAACGTGACATTTTCGGCTGTTAAATTTTCTAAAAATGTCACATTTTTAGTTCCTACCGTTATTTTTAATTACAAAATTAACGGACAAAGACTAAAACATAGTGATAAAATTCACTGTTTATAATATAAATCCATTTGTTTTGCCATTTCAACAAAATTTCGTAATCATGGAATTTTAACATAGTAAAAAACCATAGTAATTAATATTATGATATTTCAATATAACATTTATAGTCCCTAAGTTCTAAAAAATATTATGGTGGTTTTTTTTTACTAAATACAACATTAAAATATATAAAACTATCGTAATTAAATAAATAATTAAAATTTGGCATCTATACATACAAATTTTCTATTTTCTTTATAAATTTAAACAAATGATTTTTTTAGAAAATAAAATGATCAATTATTTTAAAAAAAGATGAATCAATTACTATTTCTAAAAATAAAAACTCTCTTTTTCAAGTAATGGTGAACCGGTCCATGGGGACCCAGATTTTTTAAATAACACGCAGGGGTCTCCGCCAGGCGCCAACATAAACGGAGTTTTGCGTTTGTACCTTATTTTTTTCAAAAAACCCTAAATTCTCTATCAGGAGCGAACAATGACTGGTTTCTCTGGCAGAAAATCTACCGTGAAATCCGTTAGACAACAGAAAAGAAAGATTGTTGAGGTTGGAAGAAAGCAAGACGAAGGTCCTGCAAAAAAATCTGCGAATATAACTGGTCGGCGGTATCATGAAGCCACAGGTTTGGAAGCTTACTTGCATTTTTTTTTTTAATTTGACTGTCTTCTGCAAAGATGATAGCCCTGTTCCACCCAGCAAGATACGACTCAACATGTTGCCGGTACACTGGCTTAAAGCATTGAATTAATCGAAAGCCTATCACTTGCTAGGAGGTTATGGATTCAAGCTGAATCTATCTAACGAACCAATAAAATAGGGCTTAGCGTCTTAAGGTGCATGTATGCCATTAAATTTCGGCTTATTTCCTTATTACTTATGTTGGTAATTTTGTGGTTGCAACAATGATTTAAAAAAATAGTGACTGCCTCTTCGACTTTTTCATTCTCTTTGTATTGCATCTGTGACTGCATTGTGGTCGATTACAACAAGTTTCCAATTTAAAAACAAAACTGTTGCGTTGGTTCGTGTAAATATATCAGTCCGTATCCTTTTACATTTTGAGACCCAAAGCAATTTCTACTAAAGTTTTAAAAATAATTGCTATCTGTCTTCTTGAGTTTGCAGATGTTTTCACCCTATTTCTCTTCACCCAATTTCCACAGGAAACCAAAGCATGAATCAGTTAGCTAGTTAAAGGATTTCATATGGTTATTTCTGTATTGCAGAAAGTATAGGGATTACTAAATTGCAGCCTCCGGCTCAATTGCAGATCCCATCTGCAAAGATTAAACTGCAGCTTTTCCCAATAAATGAAAGTACTCGCTTGGGATTAGAGGAGGTATGATTGTCAACTCCATAAGGGCAAGTTGTTGCTTGCCTCAAAACATTTGTTAAAATTGTGTTGTTGCATGGTGTCATTTTGTCACAGCATGGCTACAATCCATTTCTAGAACTCACTCTAAGTGCTCAGAAGAAGATATCATCAGTGGTCAGACATCTGAATGCAAAATGGAGCTGTTCAACTATTGCAAGAGGACAACTCATGCTTTTCCCCTACAGTACAAAGTCAGAAGCACTAGATACATGCCAAAAATGGACGATAAATGACAATGCCATTACTGCAGAGGAGGTGTATGTTGCTGCGGAGAGTCCATCCCTTTTCCGCCTAAGGTAAAGCCTATTTCTTCTGTCTTCTGGAAATCCATGTCCTGTAGTTCTGTCATGCTACTTGATTTTCTTTCTAGGTATGGCTGGTACTCAAATATCCAGCATAGCACGAATGAGAGAACCCCTACATTTAATGAATTTGAGGCTCATACAGATTTTGAGGGAAAGATCAGCCTCTGCAGTAGATTTATGGATATCACAAACCAGCAAGAAGCTAAAATAGTTGAGGATAGTGAGGATGTTCAAAATCTGATCAATGTGAGTGAAGTTTCAGATTCAGTAGTGAATGAAATGAAGGTTGTGGATGCCATGGAAGATCGCATGGTAAATTTGGGATTCAGATTTTGGCTAATCAGTTTTCTCATGCTACTTTGTTTAACTGTGGATGATTTCACTGATAATAGTCTTGAATATCTTTCCTCGGTAACAGCGAGTGTATTGTGACTTAAATATTTGTGGGAAAAATGGCAATCGTCAGTTGTTAGGAATGCTCAATTGAATCAATTATATGAAATGAGACTAAACCGAATATTGATTTTTAACCTGATTTGCCAGGTGGAAGGAAGATCTTGTGATTTCCAAAATGCTGTGTCTTAGAGTTTAGTGTGAACAGAATTATGTGGATGTGAAGTTTACAGTCCTTGAAATGTATGTGCATTATGTTCATGATGACATTATGGAGATAGACCCATAACGGTCTTGGACGTAAACTTCTTGGAAATCATCAAGGTTAGGCTGCATATAAAGGAACTGCTGTTGAAAGGTTTATTTGAATACCCAAATTTAATGATATTGCTGCCTTTTGAATACGTGTTCTCCTAACATCCTACGGTCTCCTTTGAGTAGAGTTTTTATGTGCTTCATATGATTTTTCTCTCTGACATATGAATACTCTTATGGCCAGGTAGATCATCTTTCCAACTGGTATTAACTTCTATGTTTTATTTAACCAATGCATCTTGTTCTTGTTAGGATGATGAGGTAACCACTGACGTCCCTGCACAACCGACAATACTTTGGGATGATACTTTCACCAACTTGAGCATTGGAGACCTGCTATCTGAAATATCTTTGCAGGGAAATATCAAAGACTCTGATCTCAACTCCATAAATAAATGTATCATGCAGCCAATTGGTTTACTTTCTGACATAAGTGTTGGGGCCCTGCTGTCTGAAGCATCTTTGCAGTCCAAGATCAGTAATTCAGGTGTGAAATTGGAGACTGAGTCAACCTTGCAACCTATTGTTTTGACTTCAGGTGAAAGAAATGGAAAGTTACTGTGTGATGTGTCTCCACACCCAGATGAGAGCAAGTTGGATGGACAAACAATAGAAAGGAAGCACACAAAATCTCAATCTCCATGGGATGATTGCTTTACTACCTTAAGCATTGGAGGCTTGTTATCTGAAGTATCCTTGATGCGTAAAGCTGGGTGTGAACCAAAAGAGAATGAATCAGGCTTGCAGCATGGTGCACCCTTGTCTGATTCATTTGATGCTTTTGTCACAGCGCAACTATGCCAAAGTTCTGAACTGCAAAATCCATCATGTGACAAGTCGACTTTATCTATATTGGATGCTGAAGAAACGTGCCATGGTTTTCCTATCCAGAAACTTCGACCATTGAACATTACGGATGTGATTTCGAGTGAAAGAGCTAGCCCTGGTGGATGCTACCTTGATACTAGTGGAAGACCATTTTGGTCCCCCAATGTCGGAAAGGTTTGTGTGGACATTCTTTTTATGTTGAATTATCTTTAAGTCTGAACAAGTCCCATTTAAGCGATTAGTATTTGGAATGTGTTGATGTTTGAATATCCGGTAGATTCACTTGCATACCCAAATAGAAAGGTTGGCTGTTTAGGTAAAGATCTGCAGAGATTTGGTGCAATGTGCATCAAAGCTATTAAGTAGGTGTATCTATACTTTATTTTATTGCTTGGAGTGCTGTTTATTAAAAAAATTCAGAGTTCTGGTTTGCTTCTGATGGGACCGTATAGTTTAGCATTCCTAGCTTGTTCACCTGGAATTGCTTATTACATTCCTTGTCAACATTCCCTCGTGAGGAAAATGAATATATTTTGTTTGTATTTGTAGGAGAAGAATGAAACAGTGTTTTTTAAGGATTCTTCGTGTCAAGAACAGAATCCTTTGACTTGCTCTGGAAACGAGTTTGATTAAGATAGCACCCTTGGTCTGTCAGGTAATCTCTTTCTGGATGTTGGCCAAACTAATTTCATTTCATCAGTAGAGTGAGTCTTTTGAACCCCTTTACTCTTGTTCCAGCGCAGCACTCGTGAATTTGTCAGGGTGCTAGGATTGATCCTCATCTTTGGTACAAAGCCATACAACATTGAACATATGAACCGTACTGCGCAGAAGAGGTCATCGAAACAAGAGACTATAGACAATGTGAGGGGAAATGTTTTGGTTGCATGTTAAATAATTAAATCATTATATACAAAGCGATACATTTGGTCGAATTTAAAGTAGAAGATAATTTTAGGTGATTTGGATGTGATATTAATGTTCGATTATGAAATAGAATAATTATTGTCCTTTTTCCCTTTGACCATTACCAAGCAGCACACATTTTGGTACATCATATATATCAATCTACGGAGCAGTAAAGGGTTGTTTTGTTTTGTAACCTTGGTAAACATTTTTTTAAAAAAATAGCCTCATGTAGTGTATTTGGGGAAATAGATCTGGTCAACATTTTTTTTAAAAAAATGACCTCCTCATCCTCATGTAACTAACAAATATATTACATGAGGCTATTTTTTTAAAAAAAATGTTGACCAAAGGTTACAAAACAAAACAACCCGATGACATAGAGATAAGTAAATAATAACCCAGCCTACTAATCCTATGTAATTTCCTAACCCACTAAGTAACATTATTTACCATTCCATAAATATTGTCCTATTATCTCATCAAGTCACCCAATCAGATTGATCATACATAAAACATCAAAATTATGGTTGTAATCATTATACGAACTTCCCGCCTGTCATCTCTCATAAGACCCCATTAGAGCCTTAAATAAGACAGGCGATCGACTACATTCACATACATTACCATTCAATCAAACATGACAGAAATTCCAATTTTGGTCGTCTTAAAAACATCGACGGTAATTTAATTAGCAGTATAAAACAAAATTACACATGCAAAAGCTCTTCTTTTAATATATAACGATAATGATGATGTTGGTGATTCGGACAAAATGTATCGGGGGACCAACCAACAGCTTTTTGGGAAACCCCTTAATCCGAAACAATGTAATGTGGCACACAATTTGATATAATAATGGTATGATATAACACAAGTCAAAAGAAAGGAGCAAATCAGCGATGGTGCCTTCCCTGAAAGCCACTTTTGTTCTTTGCAAAGAAGGCATTCTTTGGTTTCGGGATCTCATGAATATCCATCACCTGAATTGTCCTTTGCTTTTTGGCTTCACAAACCAACACAAACAGATGCCAATCAGTATAAAAAGAAACATCTCTAAAAGGTGCTGCTACATGCCTACATCTTCTATTACTAAGCCAAGGGGTAAAATCACACCATTCTCAGCTTCTTGGTAATTCTCTTGAAGCCGCCTCCTTGCTGAATTAAGTCTTTCGTCATCTATCACAGATTCCCTTTGTGCTCTCTGCAAAAATTCCATTTTGTTCATTAACACCTAGTCAAAATACCTTGGACTAAAATCTTTATTCAAAACGAGCAAGCTCCTAAATAGGAACTTGACAACATAAATAAATGGCTTCAACATTTCTGCATCAAACCGAAACTGACAAGTTCATGATTCACAGTTAAGGTGCACACAATTATGATGCCAATTTTTTAAAAAAGTTTGGGCTCAGCTTCAGATACATTAGGAGGAGCAGAAGAAGATTTTGGAACTGAGTGCGGTGGTCTTGTTGCTTCTTTCCGAGGTACAGTTTGAGGTGGCTTAGGCTTTGGCTCATATTCTGCATGATTTCTTTCCACACTAGAACTCCCATCTGTAAATTAAGAGAGGAGATTAACAACATATATCAAATAGAAACAAAAAGTGAAATCACAATCTGATTTGATGCTTACTTTGTGGATTTGGGGAGTAGCCAAAATCTGGAACCTGAAAGAACCAAAATTTCATCTCAAATAATATGTAGAATCCCATTTCAGATTCTCTTCATTTTCTTTCCAAACAATATAACCAATTAGACAAACTCGGTTACCTGGTGACGACCATTTTGCT
The DNA here is from genome assembly GCF_025594145.1 of Primulina tabacum. NCBI lineage: Eukaryota > Viridiplantae > Streptophyta > Magnoliopsida > Lamiales > Gesneriaceae > Primulina > Primulina tabacum. The sequence continues at coordinate 11,044,282 of NC_134554.1, forward strand.
GATTTTTGGGTATGTTGTGCTGAGGTGAATCCCCATCAGCTGTCACCACCATCACCCACCAAGAATTAGCAATAAATTCTCTTATCTACTTCAGATTATTCATTAACATTAAAATGAAGTAATTTTAGCTAGCCTGTTTAGTAATTATACAATAGAGATCACTTTCTAAATTTGGAACGTCTAACAACTTTACCTAAGAGGTTTGAAGATGTTTGTGGTTGGTTCACCTTGACCCATTCATCCACAGTTTCTTTCCATTTTCTGTGCACCAACGAAGCCCCCAAAAAAACATCACCAATGACCAAAGGCACAAACACCATCGTAATAAAGTAAAAACAAGAAAAAGAAGTATATCAGATAAAGAAGAAAGCAAAAACCTGACAACCATCTTGACCAATCTGCGAACTTCGCCTGATGGATGCTTCCTCAATCGATTCACATGCCTCCCGATATCAGTTTCCTACAGTAGAAACACAGATCCTTTCATCTTTTGTCCAACACTTGACGTAAAAAAGGTCTGGTAAATTATAAACAACTAGCTGGAAGATGGCTAAAACTAATTCTCACCTTGAGAGCTTGGAACGTGATATCCATATCAGCCAGGATTTGAAGCAAATCCACCACAGCATCTTCGCTCTACACTCGAGAAAATATTCATATACAGCGGCAGCTGATTTAAAAAGAAGCGAAAACTACGTAAAAGAGAAAAGTGGAAAACCTGATGTGGGTCTTCAAGCTGCTCTTTGATGGTGAGAATTTTGGTTTGCTCATCGTCAAACAAGCCCCCATAGGGATCCAAATCTTGCTCGTCTCCTCGACTGAAATCGGGGTTGTTTGACTCGGGAGTCAGCGGACTCTTGCTAAAATCCTCATTTAAAATCCTAGTACTATTATCATCATTAGATTTATTACTAATAGTGTTGGTATCAAGGTTGTCGTTAAAATACTGATGCTCCTCAACAACGTTGCTGTTGCAGCTTCGACAAAGCTGGGATGGCGGGGTATAGAGAGCCTCGACGATTTTGTCGCGGCGACGGCGCAGTTCCTCCGCAAAATCGGAATTAGCTACTCGAATGGCCGTCTCAATAAGCGCCCATATCCCTACCCTCGATCTGGATAGAATCGCCCGAAACTCTTCGGAATCCATGGCTGAATAGGTAATCGTGAGGTTACATCAGCAGATCTGAGGAAAGTCGAGGAAACGACAGAGGATTGGCCATCTGATAATCTCACGCTGATCAGGCGGAGCCAGCGGAAGAAGATGACAAATTATATTCTTATTCTTTTTTTTATATTAATTTTTAATAAAAGAAGAAATAGTGGCGAGAGGGATTGGTGAGCTGTGAAGCAGCAACACAACACTAGTTCAGTTGCTTTACTATTGGCTTCTTGTATTCATTTTTTCTTTTTTATTTATTTATTTATTATTATTATTATTAGTATCAAGGAAAAATCGTTGAGTTTTAAAATAAATTATTTTTAAAAAACATTATAATTCATCTTATTAATTATTATAAAAATGAATAATAAAACGTAAAAAACAAGAATTTCAGGTAGAATTCCCACCCTTGCTGTTTTTTTTTTCTGACTGTTGTATTTCAAATCTTAGTTGTTCTCGTACAAGTACAACTCTTTCTTTGTTAGGTTGCTTTTTCTTGCTGTTATCAAATGAAAGAACCCATTTTATCGAAGATGTTTCCCGATAATTTTAATGGGATTCACAATGATGGATTCTTTAGATTGAATTATACCTCTGGTTCAATTTCCCGATGAAATGGGTTTTTGGGTAGAATACGAAGTGAAGGTTGTGCTTTTTGTTGAGGCTTGATATTGTGTTTCTTCGTTGGACGTGAATTACCAAGGCGATTATTTTGGATTGTTTTTCCCTTTTTCTTCGTGTGAAGAAATTTTAGTTTGAGGAGCTGCTGAAATATGTTTTGGAAAGAAGGAAAAAAGAGAACATGGTCTTTGTCCAATGTTTTGACTTGTCGAACACGCTTTAACAAAGTTTCCTGGAAGACACAATAAAATTCTGCATGTTGATTCCAACAAGTTTACACAATAGACGGAAATTCTGAACTAATACTCCAAAATGGCTTGTTTATTCTAAGGAATATTAATTAGGTCTCACACATGTCCTTAAAAAGTCCCCGCCTAGGCACTAATCCGACGTCTAACTAGAATTTTAGAACCTTGAATCCATCTGAGACAAATGACCATCACTTCCTCTCATTTTTTCGGACAAAAAATAAGGAGTGCAAACGACGAAGCAAAGTCCGGGAGTGATGACGAAGTCCACGAGTAAGATTTCCATAGAATCCATTAAATCGCCATCTTTGTCATTCTCCCGAAGCAACCACCAAATCAATATGTCCAAGCCCGAAACTCTGTATATCCAGTTTCAACTCCACTTCGCCCTAAACTGGACACGACAAAACAATTATGAAAACCAATTTTAGTTAGCAAACTAGCAGCTCGAGATCCTTTTAGCTTTGTTTCAGAGACAAAAACCAAAATCCGGGAACAATCCCGGATAGCCATTCGGAGACGATTGGCAGCCCAATGGTCCACCAGTCCTCGAGCATCCAGCGTAATATCTTCATGGTACGCGGTGTGGACGCGTCGTTTTAAAAAAAAACTAAATCATATCTTTACAAATAAAAGAAATAATCCTCAAATCAATTTTCCAGAGCCGCCACTACATTCCCGTTCCATTAGGGACACAACCAACCATGAAAAAAGAAGTCGTCCGAGGGGAAATTACCCAAAAGGGGACGGAAATTGGTTACATGCATGTGCAACTCAACAATGTGCAACTCAACAAAAATCACAATCATACCGAAATAAAGTTTTCCAATGCAACAATAAAATAATCACCAAAAATACAAAATCCCTTGGTATTACCGGTGATAATTTCAGGTGACAATAGACAGTTTTTCTTTCCAATCATTTCTAAAAAAATTAACCTATATCTGTTTGTGCAGCATATATACAAATACACAATGTCAGCTTTCCAATCATTAGTTCCATCTTTTAGCATTCTTTAATCCTTTGGATTTCTGTTTAGCAGCTTGAAATGCCTGCATTTTCTGTTTCTTCCTCACTTCCTTTTCCGCCTATCACAGACAAAAGAAGCCCATTCTATTAGAACAAATTTCAAAGTACCTAAAGATACTGAGCTTCACTCTAATATCACACATTCACCTTGGACATCTTGGATTTGGCTTTGGCTTTTGGTGACTTATCCTCGATCTCCGCCTCTCTTTCAAGCTCCCTTTCTCTAGCTTCAAGATTCTTCTCTAAATAGTACTGTCATCTCAAACAATACCACGTCACCAGCATCCATAATGTGGATAAAATTGCACGTAAAAGAACCATTAAAATCTAAAATATTGAAGTGCACACTCAGATCGAACTCATATATATTTTCTTTCTACCAGTTTAAACTAATATTTGATCCATGGAAACCCAATGCAATGCCTAAATTTAGAGTATTCTGGAAACATTAGACAACCAATAAACATAATTTGAATGCCCATAAAATATATTCTGTTGTAAAGCTAGGACTTACATTGTAGTCTCCAGCATAGTCCTGTAGCATCCCATCTTTCACTTCCAAGACTCGATTAACAATTTGCTTTATGAAGTACCTGTCGTGAGATACTGTAATAACAGTTCCCTGGTACTCGTTTATCGCTTCCTGATACATGACATCAAGTGAATAAAAAGAGAATACCCTTAGTTGTATTAATGTCGCATCTGAAAAAAGTAGGGAAATAAACTATCAGATGTCAAACCTCGAGCATCTCTTTCGTAGGTATGTCTAAATGATTTGTCGGTTCATCCAAAACAAGAAGGGTTGAAGGTTGAACCATGAACTTGCAAAAGGCGAGTCGAGCCTGCACAAGGGAAAACAATAATATATATATATAACAAATCCGTATTTTTTTTAATTCTTCCTTATTTTTTATTCCATTTCTACTTTATATATATATATATATATTAAGAAATGGTATGGTTATTCGATAGAAGAAAACAATTCATTTTTAGTAGTTACTGGCAAAACATGATCATGACATCTTCAAATTGAACTCAAACATTTTGTTAGTTAATTAATATGATAATATAGATGAAGTTCAATAGTTTTGAAGGAAGTGCAAATTTGTGCAAGCATGTACCTTCTCACCACCACTTAGAAAGGAAACCTTCTGTTCAAGCATATCTGCCTTGAAGTTATAACGACCTAGGAGACCCTTTATGTCATCAAGTCTCCACTCTTGCGCAACTTCAGCAACACTTTCCAGCACTGTTTTATGCAAATTAAGAGCCTCTGCCTGAAAAAAAGGGTAACAAGTAATTTCAATCACGAAAGGAAATAAATAACACACAGAACCTTTCAGATCATTGGTAACAAATATTAGAATTAGAGCTAAGTATCACAAGGAAACCAGCAGCACTAGCAATAACCAACCTGATTCTGCTCAAAATAGTTTGGCAGTACATTGTGATCCCCAAGTAAAATTTCTCCACTTGTTGGCTTTTCCATGCCCATAATCAGTTTAAGTAACGTACTTTTCCCACACCCATTTGGACCAAGGATAGCAATTTTCTCTCCTCTTTCAATGGTCAAATTTGCATTCTTAAACAGAACCTAGAAAAAAGTGAATGTGATAATGTTGGGTGTGCTAGCCAGTAAAAAAGAAAAAGAAACTTCATGGAGGCAATCCTTTGTTAGGGAAAAAATTAGATTCTGAACTTATCTTTGTCTGCAAATCGATAAAATCTATAAAATTAATTACATGAGTACCCTAAAAAATTCCTGGTACAAGACCCTAGTATTTACGTGACGGAATAATGTAATATGAAATTTTAGATGTGGTATAGAAAGTCGATTACCATGTTCTCATAACCAAATACTAGGTTCTTTATTCTCACAACTGATCGACCACTTTGTCCACGTTCTGGAAACCTGATCTTCATTTGCTTCCGAATAAAGGGTTTCTCAACTTGTTCGTCATCCTGGAGCTTCTCCAGCTTCTGCTCCAACCAGAATTTAATAAAGATATCCAAAGGCAAGGGAAAAATCGTAAGTATAACTTTGAGAGACTCCAGCAGCACCGGCATAGAGGAAAAAATAGGCAATTTATTATTAGGAAACTAGAAAAGAAGTGAAGTAAATTTTTTAACCTAAATTGGTCCTTCTGTAGGTAGCAGGAAGATGACTCCATCGGACACAAAATTTAACAAAGAAAAGCTAAATAATGTTCAGATAACAGCCAAATCAAGTATGACAGCTGTTAAAAGTCTAAAGATAAATAGGAACAACCAAGCCTTGGGGGCCTCATGGAAGCAGCATGAGCTCATTTGGATATAGAAGTGCTAAATTTTAAAGAAAAATAACTAAGCAAAGCCTGAAGTGTTCTCACAAAAAGTAGTGGTACTATTGCATTTAGATAAACAACAATTTCCCACCAGAAAAAAACATTCAGATAACTATCGAACACATCAGAAACTATTTCTCATCCAAAAAAAGCTGAAATCACGATGAACGCAAAGACCATTAGGCAATGAATTATGTACTGCAGTGGCTCCAGGGAGAACATAGAGCAAGACAGAAGCCGAATCAAATAGTACAATTCCCAGACTGTTATTTTGACAAATAAAAAACACACATACACGATGTAATGTAACATATCCTGAGTATCAAGTGACCTATGCATGAATAGTACTAATTAACAAGATTATTCAAGTTTAACTAAAGTACAAACAAAGGCTGCATCATTTATTCAGGTAAAGCAACATAGAAGCACACTATCAATCACTACTACTCGGAATCATGAAGGATAGTTCACCCCACTGCACTTTTAAGACTTAATTTGAGTTCCTAAAAGATCTAGTTGAGGCTTGAGCCTTGTTTGTACCCTTTTTTTCCCTAGAAGAAACAGCATAAGAATGAACAAAAAAAGCTTCAAGGCAAGGTTAAGTTCTAAAATATTTCAAGCTCCTGCTGTATGCTTTTTCTTTCAGAAACCACAAAAGAAGGAAATGAAAATGTGGGAGGCAAAGACTAAAAGCAAAACCGGGTCATGATCTGAAATGAGGTCGTATCAATGTCACGTGCTTTTTTTTTTTTTGGAGTTGGGGTGAGGGGTTAGTTACAATTCACAACCCCAAAACCTCGTCCCAATTAAACAGTTTTAGAGCACACGAAGGCTAATTTTTTATCCTTCATTTCTCGAAAAAGGGAAATGCATCCATGAGGAAAGAGCGGACCCACACTTCCAAGGACAAAATGCCGTCAAATTTAGGAAATCTTTGGAGAAGTTGAAGTATTAAAAATGTTATAATAAGCCTTTGGTCTCCTAAATATTTAACGAGAGCCAAATGTTCTTAAATCTGAACAAAGAGAATTCATAAAGAGTAATGAAACACAGAACAAGGTAGAAGTAGGTTAAAAAAGAAAAAAAATACCAAACTTTCTCATCTAACACAAGATCAAATTTATTTAAAACTTGTTGTATGGATGGACAGATAGATAACAGAGAGATCGAATAATTAAATATAGACCTTTTCGGCAGAAGAAGCACGGCCAGTATTTGCTCCACCACTTAACCTGCTTATAAGGTCCCTAGTCTGTTCAATCTCTTTCTGTTGCTTTTCCCATGCTGCAAACTGAGTTTCAATCCATGCTGCCTTTGCAATGATATAATCAGAGTAATTTCCTTCATAAGTTCTCGAAACACCCATATCGGTGTCCACAATTTTTGTGCACAATTGATCGAGAAAAGCCCTGTCATGTGATATGATGACCATTGGCACATCCTGCTTATTTAAATAGCCCTCAAGCCACTCGATGGTATCAAGATCAAGATGATTTGTGGGTTCATCCAAAAGCAATAAATCAGGATCCTGCAAATAATTTCATAAATATATGATAAGTAAACAGCACAAATAACAAACACAAATCGAGTAATCATAATCTGCATCAAAATTGTCATATGTCTGCCATCATCACGTGAAGGTCATAGCTCGTACCAGCAATTCGGAAAAAAAACGTATACAAAACTTACAGAGTAAGTAGCGTCAGGTCGTTCATTCATGACTGGGAACAAAAATCACTACACTTGAAATCAGCTAAAAACCAATCCACCTGACACTTAAATCTATTTTCGTACGTGTATCAAGTCCAAAGAATCATGTAAGCGATTAAATTTTACCTGTAATAGAATCTTCCCGAGCGACATCCTCATTTGCCACCCTCCACTAAATGATGCAACAAGTCTATCCGCATCCTCGGGCACAAACCCAAGCTCAGGCATCAACTTGCTGATCTTAACATCTACCTCATCTAAGTCTACAGCTTGCGCCCTCCTCTGAAGCAAATCAAACTCATCCAACAGCCTCCCCATCAGCTCCAAATCATCAACGGATTTCTCCATCGCCTTCTGTACTTTCTCCAGCCTCCCCGCAACCTCCATTTCCTCCCTAAAAGCGCTCAAGAATTCTTCTTTCACCGTCCTAGTGGACACAACCTCGAATTCTTGGTTCAAGAACGCAATTTTCATGTTACTTTTTGCCTTGATTACATTCCCTGAATCCGGTTGTTCAAAACCGGCTATAATTCTCATCTGGGTTGTTTTTCCTGCGCCATTTACACCCACTAACCCAACCTTTTCTCCTTTCTTCACTTCCCAGTTGATGTTCTTCAGTACGGTGGCTCCCTTGTAACTCTTACTCACATTTTCCAACCTCACGCCCGAGGAAATGGCGGACGCGCCACTGGAACCCTTATTAGGTCGTTTGAAGCTAACTTGGGAAGCTTCGGAATTATAATCGGAGAAAAGGGCCTCTATATCTTCATCCTCTTCTTCAAAAACAGTGGTGGAGGCAGAAGTTTCAATGGCCACGGATTGTAGCTTGGAAAAAATTAGAGGAGGAGTCTTTAGGAGAGGACTGTGGATGGCGGAGGTGGAGACAACAGCGACGAAGCGGCAATGGATAGGGCGGCTAGTGGTTGAAAGTGGAGAGGCCGCGGGAAGAAAAGAGGATCGAAGTTTTGATGCCAAATCCATTTCTTTCTTCCTAGAGAGAGATTCTCAGAGAAGATGGTTAGAAATAGCAATGTGAGACTCTCCTCTTCTTTCCCTCGGGCTCTCAGCTCATCAAAGACACAAGGAGGATGACCAAGAGAATTGTGCTCCAGTCATATATTTATTTCTAGATAGATTATAATAAAATTAAGATTTTTTTTAATAGAAGGAACATTTTTCCGACTTCTTCCAAATAAATAAATAATTTACATGTTTTTTTATTGGACTTCGAGAAAATAAAAACAAAATCTTTAGATAGATAATATTAGTTTACTGAGAGAGAGAGCGAGAGAGAGAGATTAAGTGGTGCCAAATTCATTTTGTGTGGTGCAAACTCTGTTACCTCAATCCTCCAGTCATCTTGTGCCACGTACACAAAACAATTCAAGATGCTACATCAACCACGCATTTTGTGATTTGTATGTATTTGTTGGTCAGACTTCAGAGTTCTATTTATAAAATTTAATCTATGAAAAAATAAATAAGCCTTAAACCATCACCCATTGGGCTTCGGGCAAGCCTGTTTTGTGGCAATAATGTAATTATCGGATGCATGTGTCTTTTTCCCCAACAACACCATTTAAACTTCAGGTTTGAATTGTATTTCATTGCACTTACAAGAACAGTGCAAAACATAGACAGAGAATACGTCAGATGGATGATCGTGCAGAAGGGTTCTGTATCTTTAAAGATAGCATTCATGTAAAACGAGCGACGTTTATGTATGTATGGCACAGGCAAGGAGGAGCATCTTCACTTCTTTGCCAAGGATGATCTTGATTCCTCTTCCTCTATCAATGCCGACAGTGGCACAGCCACATGCATGTATATCCGAGCTAAACACTTTTTTTTTTAAATTGTATGTAAATTTTTTATAATTTTAGAATAATATGATATTAGTTCACTTAGATCAATTTAAAATATTAAAACATTTTAGAGTTTAAAATTCTAACTCGGACAGAGTCATATTTTTGACTCCGCCATTGAATACGAGCATACTAGTTTATGTTATATTCAATTCCAAGAGATGATAAACTCGGTTGAATCATTATTTTGAATGTCATGTTTTGTATTTTCTCGTTTTGCACAAATAATCTGTCCACATGTGATAACTGTATTCAGTGTCTTTCATAATTGCATATATTAGTAGTTATTATGAATTTCAGATGTCATCAGACGTCCAATTCATCTATTCTACATTGTACATTAAGTGATTGTGGATGATAACCTTTCAGCTATAGATGGATTGGATTTTAATTGAAGGGAAATATTGAAGAGAAAATAAACATCTCTTGAACACCGAATAAGGTTTCTGATTATTTGATTTTATACAATTTGTTTAATATCCATGACCATCAGCATCTGTCGTGAGTGTTATTTGTCAAATGCAAGGAAGAGCCGCACCTGACTACTATATATCTCTCAATAATTTCATACAAGTAGAAACCCCGTTTGTAGCTGCATCTACACTATTAACTTGAATTTTAAAATTATGGAATATTATCCATTTCCACATGTGAAATTCAAATTATCGTGCAATTATGCATTTGCTCTATCAAGTCACCGGACTTTCAGCTGGCTAATACCTAATTGGCCCGTCCAAGCTCCCCGATGCAAACTGAAAACAGATGAATGTCAACTACTCATTCGGGAAGGTTGTATTCTTGCTGAAACTAATGATTATAAAAACCAGTTGGATGAAAAGTTATAAAAAATATCTGAACTTGAATGATATTCGAGTTGAAAAGTGGCATCATGAAATAGTTTTTCCTTTAAACTGAGGTTCACCTGCTGGACAATTGGATTTGGTGATGAGCAGAACTCTTGAGTCACTCCTTGCCACACAACCTTTCCTTCGTACAGAAATATGAGCCTAGAAAATATCAAACAAAGTAGCCATGGTAAAGGGAAAAATAAAACCAAAATATTTGCTCTTTAAACAATCCAGTTCATACCTATCAACGGCTCTATTAATTGTGCTGTGTTGATGGGTGACAACCACATAGGACGCAATCTTCCCGAGATTCCCCACTGCATCCTCTCCTTTCATATGGACAGAACGGATGAGATCCTCAACTACTGTGGATGCAATTGGATCAAGTCCAGCAGTTGGCTCATCATACAAGAGCACCTGCTCGGTAATTTGAATCGCCATCAGTAAGAAAAAGTAAACTTCATCATACAAGAAGGAATACTGATATAGTAAAACAAGAGACGTACTACAATCACTAAGAAGCAAGTCCCATTTATTATTTTCCTCAAGTAACTTCCGTACATAATACTCGACTTTGAGATACCATCTTTACATTTAAAAGCAACATTTATCTTACTCCAGTAACAGGTAATTTAAAACTTTCAAAATTAGATAAATGGAGTCCCAACAAGTTCTAACTATTACATGTCCATGACTCAGTTTCATACGAGTACTGTAACGGGCCTATACCGAAATATGAATAAATAATACCAGACTACGCCTATTATAACTATCACAAAAATATCAGACTCCACCTGTTATCCAGATAGGATTATCACAGCAATGACCAAAAAAGAAATGCATTTATAATTTCTCGAGGACAACATGAACGGAAACAACTGCAGACAAATAATTTATGTCTCAAAAAGGCTGCAAGTGAACTCATCAAAATCTTTTAAAATCTAAGTTCATGAGAAATTCAAATGACTCTATTATATATAATCCAAAAAAACAGATAATGCATAACATAGAAAGACAAGAAACAACATGGAAACCCCTAATACTATACCTCAGGCTCTATTGAATCCTTTGTGGTATCAAAAATTATGGATCGAGCCAAAGCAACCCTTTTTTTCATCCCACCAGACAATTCAGATGGCAACCGGTCTTCAACTCCCTACAAACAACATGCATTTAATCCTCTTCAAATAAGAGCATATCAAGGAGAAAAATAACTGGACACGGATAACATGAAGTCATGAAAAACACTTCACAGACTATCCAGCTTCTTTTTATTTATTTGGCCTAAATAATATCTGGTATACGGGTTAGCTTGTTTCAGTATACAACAGATTGCTCCATGTGTTTTCCACCTCAGCAGGCATCTTAAAAGTAACTTTGATGCCACATAAATATCATTGCATATTAGTTTTTTTAAAACAGTCGAACTAAGAATACATAGACACTAGAACTAGTTATTCCTGCTTATCCACAAAAATAGAATCAGTATAAAACTAATTTGCTATTGCTAATTAAGTTTCCAAACAAACCGTTGCTCATTAAATTTCCAAACAAACTGTAAGTCGAACGAGACAGACGGAGATTAGATTGGCAAATTCCTACCTTCAAACCAACAGCTGCTAGGGTCTCTGCCACAAGCTCTGAAATGCGATCATCGGGCATGGTTGAATTTTCATATCTGATATTTAAAAGATACAGGGAATTATTCAGAATTATACACAAACAAATAAATTCAAATTCTAATGGCTGTAGGATAAGGAATAATTAACATTTTAAAAATGTAGCCTCCATAAAATCTTACAATAGGAAACCAACATTGTCTCGAACGGACAAAGAATCAAAAAGTGCTGCGCTCTGAAAGACCTGTCGCGATACAGAAATAGAATTAAGGAACTGCAAAGAATCACCGCTGTGCACACAAGATTGACTAAAGTTCAATCTGCTGATCTTTTGAGCTGATTATGTATATCTTACCAAGCCAATTCTAAGACCAGATATTTCGTCATCGCAGATTAATCCATGCCGCCTTCTACCTCGAATCAAAACCTCACCCTAATCATAAACCAAAATCTTTTTAAAGATTCACAATGTGTCAATAACAAAATCAGTCTTTCTGGAGCATGTTTGTGTTTAAACAAATTCAGAGATAAGATAAATGGCCAAAATGAAAGTATAAACTATAAAGTAAGAACTACCTTATCCGGAGCTAGAAGCCCAGCCATGATCTTCAAGATGGTTGACTTGCCAGTTCCAGATGGCCCAATAATTCCAACAGCCTCTCCATGCCTAATCTACAAAAGACCTTTTTATGAAATTTAACCTTGAGGAAGAATAATGTTTAATAGGTGAAATTTTTGTGATTAACGGTGAATTCAATTGTAAAAACTAATGAGTAACTTATCATTTCAACCTGTAGAAAACAGAAAAAGCACACTGAACAATTAACAATCATCTACACTTCCACTGATTTCTTAGTTGTTCTCATCCTCCAAATGAAAGAATATTGTAACTCTGTATAATTTTTCCCCTATCAAATGGTAGTGGTTCTGTCTAAGATGTTAATAAATCGTCATTTTAGCCAATACGAACAAACTCGTCATTCTGTGTAGGGTATATCACCATTTCCTTGTAAGCGGGTAAACTAAAATGAACCAGAAAAACAAATTAGATTTTGAATATATGCATGCATGCTTCTAACTTTTAAGTAAGTTATGTCATAATTAAAGAAAGTCACCTCGAAGCTCACACCTCTTAAGATGTGTTTTTCCCCAAAAGATTTATAGACATCTCTGCATTCAATAAGCACATCAGAATCATCCACCGGCTGCTTCCCCACCTTCAAAGTTTCTGCTTGATGAGAACCCTGAAGAAACAATAATTTAAAAAAAGGAACCATAAAGAAACACACAGACAGTGCCTTCTCAACATACTCTGATAATTATGAATTTTAGTGGTAGCAGAAAAGCAGAAGGGAATTCCGCTAATAGTTTCCTCGGTGAAAATAAGCTTGAAATGCCATAATTTCAGGATACCTCTATCCTTTTGTAGTCCCTTTAAAATTGTCGGCATAATTGCAGAGCATGCCAACGGCAGCAAACATATGAAAGAGAAACTTAAGAATCACTAGCAACAAAGAAGAAAAATACATAATAGCAACTCCATACAGACTGGATGATGATTTATTTCTGCAACGATAACTAAAAGGATTGGCTCCTATGTTACACCACAAATTCACGGGGAAAAAGCACAAAATTCATCAGGAGAAGATGATGCTCGGAGTATGCATAGCATGCCAAACAAAATTGACATATGACATTTGGGGGGATATGGACCAAAAACTGAGGTAAATATACTCCTCCCAAAACTGAATAACTTACACATACGACCAAACTTTTTATTGATATATGCTCTATTCAGAGCCTGAAGGAAACAGTCCGGATTTTAAATTCACACAGATAAGTTTATCCACTTAAACCCAATTGAAACCAATAAATAAAGAAAAGTAAACGGCATTGTTTTGAGTAGAAGCATACATTGAATTTGGCGGGTGTTAGGTCCTTAGGCGGAGCCACCCCACAAGCACAAATAACCGAGCTCTTCCTCGTTGCGTTATCATTAGCTTCGGAAGAGTAAGAAAAGGTTGGAAATGGGTGGAGGAAATTGGAAGACCCATTGCGTTTGAAATTGGATGTGAATGGGGTACAAGACCACGAAACCACTGAAGAAACCATATCCTCCTCCTATAATACTTTTTAACGATTTTAACCTTAACAACATCTAGAGGGAAGTTGGGTCCAGATGAAATGGAGTCATCCGATCCAAATCAATTATATAAAAGGAAACAACTTTCTTGACAAATACTTCTTCCGTAAACACCACACAAGTGATACAAACAATTAAGTAACAATCCCGCCGCAATTGAACATATACACTACGGAGTGGCCGAGTGCGTAATCCGCAAATAGCGGGCAGATTCTTTCTAGGGTTGTTCCAGAAGTAAGATTTCTTCAACTCCCATTGCCCCCGAAAACGTCGCTTCACAGTGGAAACGATCCGATAAAATTTATATTACCTTTTATAAAATAATCCGCTCAAAAAATAATAATCTTCCCATATTTTTGTATGAATGATTCAAATAAAATATATGTCTCACAAAATACGATCCGTAAGATCATCTCACACCAAATTTTTGTCAAACAACTTGGATATCCTCAATAAAACTAAATATTTTATATTAGTATCCACATATTAAAATTTTAATGTTAATAATTTTGTGTAAAGTCTAAAAATTGTATTAAAATCTAAAAAAAATTCAAAATTGGTATTATAGTTTATATCATGAATTCTCTCAATCTTATTTGATTGCTTTTTGAGTTGTTTTTACTTAAATATATTTTTAACATTTATCTATGTAAAATTAATTTAAATATTTAATTGTACAAGAATAAATTTTATTCTTGGAAACTCAAATATTTTTTTTGTCAATTTTATATAGATACAAACTTGTATAATTATTACATTTAAATTATATAGACAGTCATACTTATGAGAAAAATATCAAATACATTTAAAAAAAAACATAAACAATAATAAATTGTTGTACAACTTAATTGTTCGTTATACGTTAAATTAGTAAAATAAAAAAAATTTAAAATATGTTGGGTCAAAATTTTGATTAGTAAAAATTTGAGTTTTTATTTATCCTTTTCCTCGTATTAAAATTGAATACTTATTTAATAGAATATTAGTTCGTTTTCTTCAATTTTATTTTTGAGAAAAAATTATTAAATCGTCCGCGCCTTCTAAATATCGAAGCTATATACTAAACCGCTCTCTATTGTTTGAGTATAACACCATGAAATCAAAATAATCTCTAAATTTAGCAAATCATTAATAATTAAGTGTATCTGCTTAATTTTTTTTTAAAAAAAATTGTATTTAACCTTTTTCATAAGTGTGATAGTCCAAAGAGTTTTAATTGGGTAATTACACAAATTTGTATTCATAAAAAATTGAAAAAAAAAATTAACTCGTAATTTTAAATTTAAATTTTTAAAAGTAAAGACTTAAACTAATCTGATATAAATAGATCAAAAGAGTATTTAAGTAACCAGAAAAAGTGTCGAGGGATGAAAATGAGATTTGAAAGGTCGGAGATTTTCCCATGGGACCAAAAATACATTTATTAAAAGTACAGGGACCTAGGAAAATCAAAGCATCCACATTTCTTCATTTTTTTTCCTACGATGACATTTTACAACGTGATTTCCCATGGATGCCCCTCTCGTCCGACGCCACCATCCTAAAGCGGTAGCTGAAATACAAGGCGGCGCCGGCGAATCGACGGCAATTAACGGCTCTACCATTTCCTGTAGAAAAACGAAAAAGAAGAAAAAGCTAGCTTCTGACTCGGTATCATCAGCGTCGTCTGCTTCCTCTAACAATTGCGTCTCTGCAACGTTGTCTTCGAAAAATGGCTTCAAGATTTTTAGAAACGCGAAAAGGATCCGGGTTGGATCAACGACGACCCGGGAACGTGTCGGCCCTAGGGATGTCGATGCGCTTGGCCTTCCTCTTGGAATGTCTATCGCTGCTGTAGTTGCTCAGGTTTTTGGATTTTTTTCTTTTCTTGTTCATGTCCTGGAATTTTTTATTGCTTGATAATTTTGATTCATTATGTACATGTCTCCCTTTTCTCTTTCGTTTTTCATCCAAAAAATGGACTTTAGGGAGTTCATTTCGGATTTTGAGTAAAGGTGAGTTCTTTGGGTACACTTTATTCATTTTGGATTTTGAGTGAAGGTGAGTTCGTTGGGTACACTGGTTGAGGGAATTTTTTATTTAAGTTGATTCCTTTTTCGGTGTTTGTTTTATGTCATAAAATTTGAACTTTAGCGACGATGCTTTAGTTTATGTGAGTACACTGATTAGAGGTACGAGTATCCATTTGGATTTCGTCGTATTTTTTCAGTTTTGTGGAAAATTTTGAACTTTTTTGGAGAGGGTTTGCCTGATTTTCTGCTAGTATGCATTTTTTGTGGGTAGTTTTTTTTTAACGAGTTTTCCGATTTCTTGGAGAATTAAGCCATGGAATTATTAGTTGATGTGTGTGTGTGTCCTTTGGTGAACTTTTTATTAGATGATATCGTGAAAAGTTTTCAGCTTTTATTGTATTGAAAACTATTGATGCATAAACTTTTGTTGATGGAGTGGTTTGTTACAAATCAGGTAAGGGTTATATTTTTAGCGCCTTTCTTGTGTTCAAAGGGGTTTTGTCAGGGAAATTCTATAATTGGCTCTCATTGGGTGGTCTTTCCATAAGAATAGAAATGGAATCTATTTTCGATCAAACCGATATTCCACAATAAAAATCAATTTATTCAAAATCTATTAATGTTACACATTCAAACACTATTTTTACTGATTTTTTACCAATCATTGAAGTGATTTATCTTTTCGTATATTTGTTACTCAACACACTTAATTATATATTGCACCATATTCAAAAAGTCATATAGAAGCACCACTTCAAAAATATATGAAACTTTTTGTGTTGTAGGGGAAAATATCACAACCAAATGTTAACAAAAAGCATACACTTTTCGTGTTATAATATATTTGTTCAAGTTGAGTGTTATAGTTTCTTGAATTAATGAAATCTCATTGAACTTCATCTTGTGTTATCCATAGTTGGCTTGAATGAAGTCACTTTTATGTGATAATGTTGCGACTATTGAGAGAATGAAACAGCTCATGTAAGTTATTATTCCCGCTCCCTCCACCCCACATCATATGTTTGTGGACTTTTTTCTGTGATGTAGTGTGATAAACTCTTCAAGAAATGTACTTATTCAAATGACATTTGTCTGTTGGTAATATTAACCTTGAATTATGCTGGTCGTTTCATTTCCATTTCTGTTAAGTGATTCCTTGATATATGTTTTCTGTTGCTGAATGATTCTTTGATGTACTTTCTCTAGGCACTTAACCCTGACTTTGAAGACTGTTGTTACTTCTGAAAATTTCAGGCCATCATCTGTACTTTTGCCAAATCATTGATTGGATTGTTATGCGCTTTTCTTCATATTTTCAATTTGAAATATGAAGTGTTAGCCTTGCTTATTGTAGGTTTTGGAAAGAAAAAATGCTAGTGGAGAGAAGATTTCTGATGATTATCTGTCAGGTGTACGTTTTCTACCTTTCTCAGTATGGTTTTATTAGCTATTTGCTTCTTAAGCTTAATATAGAAGGGTATTTATATTCTAAAATCATTTTTTAAGTTTGCTCAAGGACATCTAGCCAACAGATCTGAAAAAATCTGTCTGGTTGATTTCTTCCAGCTTAAGACCAATTAAACCAGGAAACAAATTTGAGGTGTTCCTTGATATACTTAGGCAAAACAAACCTTTAATTTTTAAAGGATAATTAAAAATCATTTTGCGTACTGAAATATTCTCTTTCTGCCTTATTTCCTGTATACATTTGTTGACATTCCTCGTCTCCCTGCTCGCAGCTCTGTATTTTGGCAGTCAGAGAGTCTTTATCAAATGTAAGCCTAATCTAGATTTGTGCTGATTCTGATAGTGTGGTTTGATTTCCACTAGTCTCTTTCAATTTGACCTAGTCAAGGTTGTGTTTTTTATCCCTTTGATTGCTTGTCTGAAAGCAGGTTTTTGGAAACAAATTTGATAGTTTTGTGACGAACTTCGAAAAATCTTTCCGTAGTACATTGATGACTCTGAGATTAATCAAGGAATCGTCGCAAAATGCTGAAGAAACACGCCAAAAAGCTCGATTTAGAGAGAGTTCTTGTTCTGCAGCAAGAACACCATTATCACTTGACGGAAAAGAAGATTCTACACGCTCTTCTGATAATAATGATGGATTTGAATCATTTTCCATTAGAACCAGAATTGAGGGATCATACCTCACTAGTGAGCAGATGGAAGATAATACCCAGATGGATTTGATGAATCGGCAGCTTGTCAATTCTCTGCATGATGAACAGATAAAGCAGCTATTGCCTGGTGCTTACACAATCACTAGCCCATCTAATCCTTCAATAAATAAATTTTCCATGCTGAGCACTGTAGAAAAATCTGTAATGGAGCAAACACGTTCTAATGACCTGAAGACATTCGAGATTGGTCTTATCATGAAAAAGTTGCAACTCAAAGAAAGACAACTATCTCTCAATTCTGATTCAAATTTCCTCGAGAGATGGAAATTATCAATGGGTTTCTCTAAGGCATCTTTCAAAGCCGAAAAATTTAAAACTCAATTACGAGACACAAGAGAAACGGAGCTGCTCAGGAAATGCTTGGACTTTCTTGTTTCTGGTCTGATCATCATGTTGTTTGCCCTCGCATATGGAACTTATGTTTATTCTCACAGAAGAATAACTGAGATTACTGAATCTTGCTCTCCGCCGAAGGTAATATCATACTCTTACTCTTTGCCATATCATTTGATCCCATTACTTAAGTGTTAGTATGACATATCAATTCTGGTATTTGCAATGCCTTAATTATGTAAGCTTAAAACCATGTGAAAGGGCTTACAATAGTTAAGCTATAATTTAATTTAATTTAATTTTGGCAGATTGTTCTTTTCTAGACCAGAATTGTTGTGGGGGGATGTGGGGATTTCACATTTGTTTCAATGCTAATATAGCTAGCTATTTGAAATTTTTTTAAACATTTTTTTACACCACGCGACCACTTGACTAAAAAAAGTTTATCCATTGAGGTAGCAAGTAAAATCTATCTTTTTTATCATCACATCAATCTCTTTAATTTTCATTCTTCTACAGTTGGCTGGTGCAAGGGTTCATTTATTTTGTTTGAGAGAGCACATGTTAAATGCTATGAATAATGGTTTTCAACGACTCAACAGTATTCATGATTCTGTATTTTTTGTTTAATTTATTTCTGAGATAAATATCAACTCTTCTTTGTTCCAGGAATCCAAGTCTTGGTGGATGCCAACATCCATGTCAACTTTCACCTCTGGCCTGCAGATTTTTAGATGCCAGATTCAAGTATTAAGTCGCATGCTATTTGGCATCATATTGATTGGGGCAATCACGTTTTTACTTATCCAGCGATCATCCACTACACATCAGACAATGCCCATTACTTTCATCGTGTTACTCTTAGGCGTCGGCTGTGGTTATGCAGGAAAGTTTTGCATCGACACCTTAGGAGGTAGTGGGAACCACTGGTTAATTTATTGGGAGGCTATATGCTTATTGCATTTCTTCTCAAATGTGTTTCATTCAACTCTGTTCGTTGCTCTAAATGGGCCTGTTACTGCCGTTGAAAGTTTGGAAGAGAAAACTATGTTACCGTATTGGGCAAGGAGGCTGATTTTTTATTCAGTTCTGCTATCTTTGCCGCTGTTGTGTGGTTTGATGCCTTTTGCAAGCTTTTGGGAATGGATCGATCATTTTTCGTCTCTGGCTGTGGCTTTCAATGATGAATTTCATTGATGATTTGTTGAACTTTCCAGATTGTAATTTAAATACGTGACCACCAGATTACATTGCATCATGTGTGAGCTTTTCATGTATAAATCATCTGGTTTTCTGGACGTATATGGTTTTCTGGATGTATATATGAAACGTAATCTATCGACTTCTCTTCAAGTCGATATCTGTTTGTGCTTATGCTTTTGAAGCATGGATTGTGTCGAGGACAATGCGTTGACTCGACCCTTCAAGTTCCCAACCTGTCCCGCCTTAATGTAGCTGTTTCGGTTGATTTCATTTCGCTCACATCATTATGAAATTTGATTATTTCTACAACCAGTGTAGCAAGAAGTTCGTTTCTTGCAAAATCTACCTTCAAAAATAACCCTGATCACGGTACATATCTCAAGAATTGAATAAATCGTTTCCACAGGTTGCGCTTGGTCTCGGATGATTGAACCATATTGGGGAATGGTGCAGCTTCATAAACCTTGGAAGCGCGAGTTTTGAATAAGGTAAGTTACGTCACGTCCAGAATTTGTCCTTGGAACGTCACATGACTTTGTGAGCCTTTCCATAGTATCGATTGATGAATGGTGCCTGCAAGGAAGGTTTCAAACACATAATCCGTCAGATTCTATCCTGAACTGTTCAAACATTGTAGTTTTTCATTTCTTTGTGAAAACATAAAGCTCAGACATGAATTGAAGCTTCCCACCCAAAGCAAAAGTTCCTTGGGAACAAAACACATGGAGCAACACAAACAATAATAATAACAGTAGTTATTCACCTTGACATTGGATACATCAGGAGTATCAGGTGTAGATACAGGATAGAATTTGTAGAATTTCATATTCTCAAAAGCGGCCTTTGTTTCCTCACTCATTTCCTCCAATGCCTTTCTACGTGCCTCCCTGGCCTCACGATTAGCTTTTTTACCTTCTCGGACTTTCTCTTTCACAAAATTCTATACAAAAAACCAAGTGACTGGTCTTCCTTGTACAAGGAACTTTAATATTTGGGATATGAACCATGTTCACATATTTAAGAATATGTTTTTTTAAGGGAATTTACGAGAAATTACCTTAAAAGGTTCTTTCTGATCTGTAGATAATTCTTCTTCCTCAATAAGCTTATCAGAGAACTCCTGAACAGTTTTACCAATCAAGTCAGGAATTTTCTGGTTATATTCAAATCAACTAATGCACTTGTTTTGGAAATTGAACCAAAAACATCCAAAAGATGAACACAATTAGCAGATATACCTCTAAATCATCAAGTTCCCAGTCAAACTCACAGAAAACCTGGACACATAGTTCAAACTATGTTAGTTTGTTGCAGCCATTAAATAATCCAACCTATGTGCATCATCTGAAGATTCTGAACATTGGCTTCTTAATTGTCACCTAGATGAGCATTCATGCTGGTATTAGCATTAGAAACTTACCGGTTTTGGGTCAATAGGAAACAAGATTTGAACCACTGTGCTCTGTTCAAGTTCATCTTCCTGAAGAGGCTGGTAGAAGTCTGCCCAAAGATGAGATGTAACGTAACATAAATTTCAGTAAGTGAAACCAGAAGCAACATCGACATGGTTACTAAATCACGATGCAATCTGTATTCTAAGAACAACGGTGTTCATTAACTAAACATAAAATAATGTGTTGATTTTTTCTAGATTGCACCGGAAAGCATCCCAATAGAGAAGCAGGACAGGGAATAGAGCTTGAGTGAATGTGCTGAGTTTGTTGCAAGGGTTTAACTGTTAAATAATCAATCTTGACTACATATAAGAAAAAATAAGCAGCAACTGCTGATCTACAAGACAACTAATCATAAAGAAATCTATTGTTTCAACACTTGCAGCTTATGCGTGTCTAATTCTGACAAGGAAAAAGGCTAAGAAATAGCTCTATCTAAAAAATTTTTTGGGTATAAAAGGTATGCATGTGACTTTTCAAGGTTGTGTTTTGTAGAGCTAGTGATGAATCTGGAACCACCAGTTTCACTGCATATATTCAGAAAAGGAATATGAGGAGGTAAGTATTGCTAACAAGCAATTGGACAATGTGTGCATTGCCTTGCCGTCACATATAGCTAGATAAAATCATCAAAGGAAGAAAGGGGCCAATGATTCATATCTTGTCCTTAAACTTTAAACTCTTTCAATCAACAAAATATCGCCTCGTAAAAATATATTGAAGCAGTTCTACAATAGCCCATTGTGTTTGTCATTATAGCTCAATCAGGCTCTAGATCAGCGCATCTGAAAAGACAAAGAACTTCATCCCATCTGTAGTGTCGGTGGAACCAACCATGACATATGCAGTCCAAGCAAACCTCAGACTTTTTTTCCCCTGGAGTCTATTGTTTAACAAAATCCAATAAAGAAATCAACTAAAAATGTAAGGCACTCTTTTTACATAGTTTCTGCAGAGACTACAAAAGTAAAAAGCCCCATAACCATGAGAGTAACAGAATGCAACATATAAGCAAAGGACATTTAGTTGAAGGAAAAGGGCGCTGTGTTCACTCACAGGGCAAGCAGTACTCGAACTTCTTCAAGCGCTCAACCTTCATTTGCCGCAAACCTGCCCTGCAATAAATAACTTTCAGAATGAATGTTAAAAGTTCGATGAGGTCCTTTTATCTGATCCCTCTGCACCATGTTTTTCTTCATATTCCCAAATTGATTAGCCTACACTTAATTTAGATGAAGGAATTAGTTCAACTGGAAGAGAATGATAATCTGAGAGCAATCAAGGAAGCCGGTTTTTCAAGCTTATTCTTAGTAAAACCCCGTAGATTATTCCTCACCCAACATCAAATGTATCATCAAACAAATGAGTATGAAACCATCATCATCCTAAGGTTTGAGAGAATTGATTGCTATTATGCCTTTCTTGTATTGAAAATTGCTACAGTTTCAACAGCAAAAGAATTTCATGGCATTAGAAAACTCCTTGTAATATTCAAATAACATGAAAAACTTTTGGACTGTCCATAGATAAATGACTAAAAAAAACTAGAATTCAAAAAGAAGATAGACATTTAAGACAATAAACAATTTTTGCACCAAAAATGTAAAAAAATGCGCAAACTGAATAAGCTTAGTAGCTTACTGTGTCAATGAGATTAATTGACATTTCCTATTCACACCTGACAGAATAGATTACTAAAGGCAGGCCAAATAAAAAACGCAAACACAAAACATCTAGTTCTTCAACCAAGTACATAGAAAGAAGGGAAAACAGGTAATATAGCATACCTTCTCTGAGTGCAGCTCATAATGAAAATTTGGGATTTGAGTCTTTCAACTTGAGATTCCCTGTGACCATATGAAATTAAATAGGTTTCTACAGTTTGAAGAAGAAAAGCACCGGGTAACAGAATCAATGACGATTAAAGACCTATTTTCAAATGGAATATATGGAACCCAGTCCATTTTCATCTGCTTCATTGGCACGATTTCTTCAGTCTCCCTCTGAACTGATTTAATCCCGATTTTGTCAGAAGGAGGAAAAGGTGATACCACCTGTTCAAATTTAACATATTCATGAAAAAAACAGTAAGTGCTACGAATATCACATAGAAAAGTGTTTAACGCAACAGCCAACACTTCAATTCACATTGTTAAAACATACTATGATAACACAACTTCATCTTCTGATGGCATAACAGAACTAATACCACACACAAAATGTGCATCCTAGGTAGCATTATCAAACTTGTTTGTACACCTTCCTGCCATTCAGCAAACTGTAATACACAATACAAAAGAATTCCAAGCAAAACTCAAAATACCGAAGGTCTAAATCGTTAAGATTCATTGTTTGAAAAATAACGCCACATAACAATAAAAATTGAACCAGAAATCAAAATAAAATAAACTTGAGGCTTTCAAAAGGAGATATTAGAACTACCGTTGAAATTGATGGCAGTGTTCAAAATACATGGTAACTTAACTCATAAAGGCAAGTGCAGCGAAGCACAAACCATCCACTGAGAATGTATGGAGTGTAGAGATTGTGTGTAAAGTCAACACTTAAAAGTATCTCATCAAAGCAACACCCAATCAATTACATTAAGTATGATCAATCAGACAATTCAAAAAAAGAACAGTGAAAAACAAAGTGCCATAGGATGGTTAATTGCCAATCGTCATTATACAAAAGAAAGTTCAGGGCTTACGGCAACAACAACAGGTATCATTGTAACTTTCCCTTGACCTTGAAATGAGACCAATTGAGCTGCAAAAGTAGATAGCAAGTACCCAATCATCTGAGAGTACAAACATGGCTATAAAGAAAATACTATTAAACAGCAGTTAAAAACACAGGCTATCTTAAAAAGCCTTTGATTGCATTGAAGTAAGATGCAAGTGAAGCAAGTAACATCTACGACCAAAACAAAGTAAAGTGGTAAAAACATGTTCATGGACTGCCAAACACTGAACTCCTGCCAGAAAAGTCCTTCTGGTCACAATAAAAGCTCTCATTCGAATTATAAAAAAAACATAAAGTTTAAATGCGAGAGAGAGAGAGAGAGAGAGAGACATTAATCACATATGATATTTTCAACACAAAAAGAAGAAGGGGACTTACGCTCTGTACAGCCAAAGAGGTAGACTTTTTTATCGTACAATTCCCCACCTTCTTCAAATGCATCCTGCCACAATATCAACACTATAACTCAACTTCTCTACTTGTCTTCTAAGTCTAATTTCCACATTTTTGATGCACCAATTCCAGAGACGAACAAATGTACATTTTATACCAGGGAAAATAGCGATAGTACGGCAAAAAATAGGGTAACTCACTTCTAAATTAGAAAAGTTCCATTTGTACTGATAAACCATGTCCAACTGATCCCACTGATCATCAAAACATCAAAGTCACTATAGCTAGATTAGCATGAAAATTTATTATAACCACCAAAGTTTATAAATTATTTTCTAACCTCGGTGCCAACAGGAAAAACTTGTTGCCAGAGGTCTTCCTGCGAAAGATTAGCACAAAAACTTAACATTAACACCGCAGTTCCAAATAGTTACCCCAAAATAACAGCTTTACACACAATGATTCAAAATTCAACCCAATTTACTGAAAATTATCCAAGCAATTTAATTAGAACTTTATAACCGCAACATTACCGTCTGCCTTTGAATTTGTACGAAAATCAATCACATTACTAAAGAAATCAATAAGCTACAGACGTGTAGCGCAAAAAATAAAGGTGTAGCAAAGAGCAGATAGTAAAATCATTTAGCCAAATAAACACGAGCATAAAATTAGGTAATTGCATATTTACCAAGTTACGTTTTTCGGGGAAGTACTCTGGCACGACTTGGGGGTTGGAAGCTCGAGATCGTTTAGGGCGACCTTTGTTGGTCGGCTCGACGTGCTGATTTTTCTGCAGAGGCGGCTCGCTGGGCTTCTCCAGCAAGTCGCTTTTGTGAGATGTCTTCCTCTTCGTACCTCTCCCCATCGCAAGGAAATTTCTAACAAATGAGATAGGGTTTTCGGAGAGATCCAAATTTTTGAATTTGAGAAAGAAGAAATGGTATGGCGGAAACAACTGATGTGGTCGTGAACGCGTGTACATATACATATATATATTATTAAAAAATTGTTCGACCGGAACTCGACCAACCCAAAAACTCCGAACTCAATTCAATCCGACTCAATTTGGTTTTGATTTTAATTTTGTTTTTTTAAAATAATTAAACAAAAATTAAAAAAGTATAATATTTTCATTTATGCACATAATAACAAAGTTTCTCTATATTATTTAAATTTGAACTAATCAAAATAATTGAAATAAAAAAGTATAAAATATATATTAAATGATAAAATTTATGATATAAATATATAACAATTTTTTTTTAAGCATAATGAAGCCAATATTTAATAATTATATATTTTAAAAAAATTATAATTTTCGAGCCAACCCGGGTTGACTCGAAACCGATTACTTTTTCAGGTCAGATATCGGGTCTAACCCGATCTGACCTGAACCCGAAAACCCCAAACTCAAACCTGATTCTTTCGGGTCAAACCGGGTTGGTTTGTCGTGTTATATCAAATTTTGGCATCCCTATTCAGTGACAATCTCTGTACCAACTAATGAGATGTCATTCGTCTATTAGATGTTAATTTAGATATGTTTTATCATATCTAACATATGAGTGGCACCTCGTTAGTAGTTACGAAAGTTGACACTGTTGATGGACAACACATCGTGTATATATATATATGTGTGTGTGTGTGTGTGTTTTGGTGGATGTATAGGGATTGAGTCCTACTTTTAATGTGTATTCAGATTGGAGGATGTATTTCATTTTGGAAAACAATGTTTTGTCATATTAACTGCACACTAATTATTGTTCTACGTTTTTAATTTGTACATTTCACTTAAATAAGGTATGAGTATAGTTAGTCAATTCAAGCATAAATTGTTCTATTTCAGATACTATCATGTGATAATCAAGCATCACATTACCCTTATTTGGAATAATTAGTAACTCCAACCTTAAAAGTTTCACAAATATGTTTGGATTTTGTATCTCCAACATTAAAAGTGGATCTTGTATCTTCAACCTTAAAAGTTAATTGATGTATCAATGAACATTCATCACACAAATATATTTGGATTCTGTATCTTCAAACTTAAAAGTGGTATGAACACAATACAAATATGTATGGACCAAACAAATACCGTTAAGAAATCTTTAGTACAATGATACACATGAAAGTCTCATAAATATGACAATTGTATAATTTGATTACTGATTTAAGTTATATCCAATTAGTTTGAATCAACTCATGCGACTTAACTTGTTTTCAATCAAAATCATTACGCATCTAACACTTAAATGTCATATTGATGTGTCGATAGACATTCATCACGAAAATATGTTTGGATTTTGTATCTTCGATCTTAAAAATGGTATGAATATAGTTCGTTCTTGAACATATTACCCTATTTCATGTATTGATTTGGTATCATGTTGTCTTGTGTATAATAATCACATATTGGGTACCAAGTTGTTTTTATGTTGAATAATCATTCCTCAATGAAAAATGTGTTATTATATGTGGTTAATATGTGTGGAAAAATATATGATTAAATACAATGCAGTGGTGTATGAATCAATCAAACATTGTTGAGAAATCTTTAGCACAACGATACACTTGTAGTCTCGTATGGATGAAAATTATATAACATAAGCATTGATTCAAGCGATGTCCAATTAGTATCAACCAATCCACATGACTTAACTTGTTTTCAATCAAAATCATTATGTATCTAACACGTGAATTCCATATTGATGTGTCAATGAATATTTATTACACAAATATGTTTAGATTTTGTATCTTCAAAGTAGTATGAATATAATTAATTCCATAACTTATTACCCTATTTCATATATTAATTGTTAATAACGGGGTACCTATTTATCCTTATGCGAAATAATCACCCAATAATGACAAATGGCTGATTATAGGTGGTTATTATGTGTGAGAGAATATATGATTCAACACAATATAATGATTTATATATCAATAAAACATTGTTAAGAAATATTTACAATGATATACATGTAGTCTCATATTGACGACAATTGTATAACTTGAGTACTGATTCGAGTGATATCCAATTAGTATGAACCGACCCATACATCCTAACTTGTTTTCAATCAAAATCATTATGCATCCAACACTTGAATGACATATTGATGTGTCAACATATATTCATTACGCAAAAGTTTTACTACCTCGAATCTTTTAAAATTTATTTGATGCCCTCAAATCAATTATGCTCATCTTCAAACACAAATGAGGATTTATTATGTTACGTACGTCATTTTCGTCTTTCAAAGTCACTGCAAATTTCTCATGGGAGCAATAAATTTGATAGGATCGATTGAAAAATAATCATTGAGCTACAATAGTCAGTTCTTGAAATATTGAACACCGATGAATTAAACCGAGTTTGCTTTTCAAACCAAGCGAAAAATATTCAAAATAATCCTTCGTAGAAACCGATCCAGCATCACCCATTCTTACCATCGGGAAGAATCCACTAGAAGATTTTGACTTATACAACTCTTTGTATAAATTCATTTCAACTTAGAACTTATCTTTTGCCTAATTAAAAATCCTAGTATACTCTTGATTGTAGGTCGCAACCTCACAATCTACATAATGTTTAACGTCTCTTCTGCCAATGCTATCAACACAATCTTTAATATCTTTGTGTGAAGACTCACTCAATTAAATTTTGAAATTCAACTCTCATGTATATGTTTGAGTAATTGTATGTGAGGATTTAATCATATACAATGTATTTATCTCTAAAATATATCATCACATATTAAGTTTGCTCTTATTCCAGTTAATTTCTTTATGTAGGCTGCTCATGCTTTAAATATCCATCCAAACTCCAAAGCTTGTATTTGATATTTAAGATATTGTATGTATAGGCTCCATGAATGATATATATGTCAGAAACAAAGATTTTCGGGCAATATTTTGACTTGTAATTATAATTATTTTGGATAAGTGATTGCGAAAATATTAAATTTAAAAAACCAAAATACGAAAAAAATACTCCAAGCTCAAGTGCGGTCAAAGAACTCACCAAATCAGCCGACTTTCTTCATAAATTTAAATGCTAAAAATCTTCTTAAAGTTAGCAGCAATCGACACAAGAAGCGACGAGATGTATGCAGATGGTGAGGCAAATTAATTTCTGTAATAAGTGACCATGTGTCTTTCATGTGTCAATAAAAGGCAAACCTGTAATTTTATAGATCAAGATAGCGAAAACAATAAAAAAAAAACTGGGTCAGAGAAGTGCACGCACAAAAAATATATGTGAGAACTGAATCCAAACAGAACTTGTGTAGAAAGATTTTAAATCAATTAACCCTCCAATCTCTCCTATCGACAATATTTATTTATTTATTTTTATTATGATTAAAAACCTGTAAAATAAATAAAATATGTGAGATTTGAATAAAATGTTTAGCATAAAAAGTTAACATATACTTGATGAACACCTAGAAATATTTATATATCTATATGTCTGTACTGTCAGATAAATTTATTTAGACATTATTTTTGTTTCAAAATTGCCCCCAATATTTTAGCATATTTGCAATTTTTATCTATATATCAACTGATTTCTCATGCTCCGTTCCACTCAATCAATTATTTATCTCCATTCCATCAATCTCTCCATCAAACAAACATTGTCGTCCTCATTTACAGATTTCAATTCGAAATTATTACCATTCATGATATTTATTATTATCTGTCCGAGAATATGACCAATGTTATAAAACTATTTTATTATTATTTAATTCAGAATTCGACCAATAAATATCCATTTAATCATCTTTCTCAGTAAAAAAAAAAATACTATAAATAGAAAAGTAAAAAATAGTGATGATCATTTCTTAATTTACCATCTTCCACAGCGTACAACTAATCATAATAATCAAAGAAATAACAGTAATTTTTTTTGATAGTTTAGTGTAATTAGTTTGTTTGCTAAATCATTTACTTTTATATATACCAGTATACGTTATTTTTATATAATCAAATTATATCATACTCTGTTCTAAAAAAAAACTTATATCATACTTTATGTATATTTTTTAAAAAATATTTCGTGGAATGTCATTTTAACTTTATATTTATTCTCAAGATATCCTTCAATATATACTTAATAATATATATATATATATATAACATATTAAATGTTTTAATAAATATGTGAAGACTTGCCAACTAGAATAATTTAGCTGAATTCAAAAAAAAAAAAAAAACGTATTAGGATTTAATTGGCAATGGGAATCAACCAACCAATCAGAAGCCACCAATACTGATACTCTTGACGCCCATCTCTTTGCCCTTTCCAAGTGGCACCTTTCTTCTTCTGAACCTCAAAAAAAAATAAAAAAAATAAAGTTAAATTTTTGAAGAAAATGCACAACTGAGTTGCATTCTCCACCACTACTCTTGTTCTTCCTTACCACTTGAAGTTCTTCTCAAAGATCACAAACTTTGAAAATGAGTTATTGTGGTTGCTGAGAATCAAGAAACATGGCAACCTTTTCAGCTTCTCTCTGTGCTCCATCTTTACCGGAATTATTCTTTCTTTCTCCTAACTACCCATCAAAAAGACTGAAACTTTCTCTCTTTGGACCCACTTATCTTGAGCCTAGAACCAAATTCAGGAATATTGGAACAAGAATTAAGTCTGCTCCCAGAGAGGAAAGCGCTGTGCTTGATGAAAAAGACAGAGAGTTATTTACTAAGCTGAATGGTAGTGTCAATGGGAATGGGAATGGGCACTGTTAATGGGGATTATAGCTTTGGAAATGGTTCGGTGGAGAATTATTCGAATGATAGTGTGAAACCCGTGAGTGAAAATGGGAGTTTAGACAAGTATGTGAATAAGAATGGGAATGGGAGAGCAGCTGTAAGAAGTGAAGAGGAAAAAATTGAAGTAGTAAAACCGGAGGTAGTGATTACTCGCAAGAAGACAATAGAGGAGATTGGACAAGAGGAGGCGTGGTTTAAGCAACGATTGCAAGATCAAGTGGAGGTATTTTATCACTACTATTATGTACCCGATTTTGTACATATTGCTCGATCTAAGTTCGTAAAAATAGTGTATTTGATTTACTTTTACTAATTTTTATGATTACACGAGAAATTCCATTTCTGTGGATGCTTATAGTACAAGGAGCTAATTGAAACTGTCGAAATTTCTTCCTGCAACTTATTACATCAACCACAATATGCAACTTATTACATCAACCACAATAAGCAACTTATTTATAGCATGAAAATATCAGTTATGATGGAGAACATCATAACTATTATGATGTGATGTTTAAAGACGTAGAATCCCTTCTTTCTGGGCCATGTTATCTGAGTAATGCGCATATTTTTCCCCAATTTCTTATCCTTCATGATTTTCTTGAGTGTCAAATTCCGATTTTTGGAGAAAGTAAACATTTAAGTGTCTCTGTATTGGATGAAAATTCTTTTTAAGTCATGCTTGTATGCTGTCGGTGGTTAGCCTCTGAAGTCATATGATATTTGATTAAAATGGATACACCTAGTTGTGGTTTATTGTGTGGACCAGAGTTGATACTTTGCCTCATTGTCTGGGTTTTTGTAGGTATCTGTTGCTCCTGGTGGTCGTTGGAGCCGGTTTAAGACCTATTCTACAATTCAAAGGACTTTGGAAATATGGGGATTTGTCCTGACTTTTTTATTCAGAGTTTGGCTGAACAATCAGAAGTTCTCTTACAAAGGTTGGCCATTTACCAAACTGATTCTAAATGAACGTTTAGTGGGTGACATTACTGTATCATGTTAACATGCCATATGCATGGTATGCAACCTAAGAAAAATGACGTAGAAAGCTAATTTATCGGCAGTCCTTATATCACCATGACACCTATATTCTCTATCATACGGCTACATCAATGTGTGTATCACCATTCCGTATTAAACCTATGTAAGATTAACTAAACTGTCTTCCAGAATAGAACAATTGTGAACATTGTTTTTATTTTACTCTTTCCCCTAAGGTTTTATCTACTCTTTACCAATTTATTAGCTAATGGATTTGGAAATGCACCTTATTAAGGGGGAATGACAGAGGAAAAAAGAGTTCAGAAGCGAAAGGTTCTTGCCAAGTGGTTAAAAGAAAATATTTTGAAACTTGGCCCTACATTTATTAAAATTGGTCAGCAGTTCTCCACAAGAGTAGACATACTTGCTCAAGAATATGTTGATCAGTTATCAGAACTACAGGTAAGTTCTGTTATTTATGAAATACTATCAGTCATTTTTTATTATATTGGGCTATATTCAACAATTTATGAAGTACTACCTGTCTTTTCTTCACAACTTTGAGTTTTTGTCTTATATCTCGACTTTATTATTTTTACGCAGCATTGTTTCCTGATAACAACTTATAATCTGAAAAAAACAGTCTGAGAAAAAAACAAATAAATGTATTGATTCTACATGCAGGATCAAGTTCCTCCTTTTTCTTCAGAAACTGCCGTCTCAATAGTTGAGGAAGAACTTGGAGCCCCTGTAGATAATTTATTCCAAAGATTCGACCGTGAACCTATTGCTGCGGCAAGTTTAGGTATTCTTTATCCTCTCAATACAGTAAGTAAGATATTTTATTTATTAGCTAAGTACATATGACTTTTCAGGGTACTGATTCTTGAATGCAGGTCAGGTACATCGTGCAAAGCTGAAGGGACGTGAAGTTGTCATTAAAGTACAAAGGCCTGGTCTGAAGGATCTATTCGACATTGACCTAAAGAATTTGAGGGTGGGTTGCAAATTTTAAGTTTCTCTAGTCTCATTTGCTCCAATGCTGGAAATGTCTTGTCCTCGTTATTGAAAATAATTAAAAATTTAGCAAGCGCTTCTTATTTTGTTGTAAATTTCAAGGGAAAAAACTACATCGGTCTATTTTACTAATGATTTTGTTAATTTACATTGACATACTTAGGTATACGTTGACCATCTTTATTCACTAACGTTTTTAATTTGTGGTTTCCCTAGGTAATAGCTGAATACCTTCAGAAGATTGATCCCAAATCTGATGGTGCAAAAAGGGATTGGGTTGCTATTTACGATGAATGTGCAAGTGTCTTATATCAGGTTATGAATTGCCTCCGATGCTACATATGACATAAATTCACTATATTTATTATTTAATATTCCAACACTTTCGCTAGTTTATTATTAAACCATGGTGATGGTTTGTTGGAATAATATATTTCAATTAGGGTGCATTTGATTGATGGATTTGAAATTTGATTTGTTTAGATGATAGAAATTCAAGTAAATTTCAAATACACTCTATATCAAGTTGAGCATTTTCAATAGTAATTATGATGATGGGCGTCTTTTGAAATCCATCCATAAAAATCATTTCTCAACTCAAATCCTTCCATTCAAATCTCAAATCAAATTCATCAATCCAAATGCAACATCAAAGAATCGTTGGCTGCAACTTAGAGCCAAATGTTGTCTCGAGTGTTTGTATGTATTTGTATTGGGATGAGGAAGACCGTTACAAAAACCCATTTATTGCTAAGTGTTAGGGGATATATTATAAACCTAAATCTTTTGGCTCGATGTCAAATAACAATTCTACTTCCAGTTCTCCCTACAAGCTGTAAAGAACTGAAGAACTTGAGCGCAACTCAATGAGCTGAAGAAGAATTTTATTTCAGTTGGTGAAAATAACCGTTGTACAATGCTTATATACAATACAAGAGAGGAGCTAAGAAACGTGTTTCCAAAGGCTACACAATACAATCGTGTTGCAGTATTTAGTACAATTAACACTCTCCCTTCAAGCTTGGCGTGGATGTGAACACAAAGCTTGAACAAAACAGAAATATTAAACTATGCAACAAGCTTGAATTGGTATGACTCCCCCTTCAAGGTTGATGCAGGTCATAGACACCTAGAAGCCCGAGTAAGTAAGCATGTGGAGTCTTCCCCATACTTTTTGTAAAAATGTCGCCAGGTTGTTGATGTGTAGGAATGTATTGAGTGCGTATAAGGCCTTCTTTGATTTTCTCACGAACCAAATGACAATCAATCTCGATATGTTTGTTCCGTTCATGATATACTAGATTTTCACCAATGTGGATGGCGGCCATATTATCACAAAACAACGTTGTAGGTGCACGAATCTTAATTCCCATGTCACGCAAAAGACCAACATTCCAGATGATTTCACAAGTAGTGGTTGCCATGGCACGGTATTCTGCTTCTGCAGATGATCGTGAAACATTGTTCTGTTTCTTGGATTTCCAAGACAGGAGGGATGCCCCGAGCTTAACACAATAGCCAATAACAGAGCGACGGGTCATGGGGCAAGCAGCCCAATCTGAATCACAATATGCAGTAAGAGAAAAAGAGGTAGAGGGCCGTAACATGACACCTTGGCCTGGATTTCTTTTAAGGTACCTAACAACTCGAATGGCAGCATCCAGGTGAGACTTCTTCGGAGCAAGCATGAATTGGCTTAGAGATTGGACCGCATAACAAATGTCAGGTCGAGTTATGGTTAGGTATATCAACCGACCAACCAAGCGCTGATATTCATGCAGATCAATCAGTAAAACATCTTCAGAAGTACTTATGCGATCGGGTTGCAGACTCGAATCCAGCTCATGGCTAGTGAACTTTCTGTTTTGCTCCATAGGTGTGTCAAATGGCTTAGCCCCTGCCATGCCCGTGTCAGCAATAAGTTCCAAAGCATATTTCTGTTGATTAAGGTAAATACCTTCTTTGGAAGAGCAACTTCAATGCCCAAGAAATATTTGAGAATCCCAAGGTCTTTAAGTTGCAACTTGGAATGAAAGAACTCTTTTAGCTCTTGGATTGCTGTCACACTACTCCCTGTGATGACAATGTCATCAACATATACTACGAGCAAAGTAATTGAAGCATCATCATGTTTAAAGAACAATGAATGATCATGTTGAGATTGACAGTAACCACACTCAACCATTATATTTGAGAACTTCATATTCCATTGCCGAGAAGCCTGCTTTAAACCGTATAATGACTTATTCAACTTGCAAACCTTGCTCTCTCCCTGAACTTTGTATCCCTGTGGAAGTTTCATGTAAATATCCTCATCCAAATCCCCTTGGAGGAATGCATTGGTCACATCCATTTGGAAGAGAGGCCAATTCTGAATCACTGCCACATTGAGAAGACAACAAATAGTCACAATTTTTGCAGTGGGAGAAAAGGTGTCATGAAAGTCAATGCCTGGCTGTTGAGTGTATCCCTTCGCCACCAACCGTGCTTTAAATCTCTCCACACTTCCATCGGACTTGAGTTTGATTTTGTATACCCATCGGCACCCAATGGGTTTCACTTGTGGTGGTAAATCAACGACTTCCCATGTGTGATTTCTCTCTAGAGCAGCAAGTTCTTCATCCATAGCAGCACACCATCTAGCATCAGTGACTGCCTCATGATAGAATTGAGGTTCTTTGATAGAGGACAAGGCTGTTAAAAAGGACTGTTGTGGCTTGGAGAAGTGATCATATGTAAGGTGGTTAGCCATGGGATATAAACAAGCATTGGGACTGGGTTTGTGGATAAACGAACAAGAATAATCATGTGTCCAAATAGGAGGAACTATAGTTCTACTGGACCTGTGCAATGGAATGGCTGCAGGTGTAGAACTAGTAGTAGCTGGTTCATTCAAAGGGATAATCATTGCTGGTTCTTCAGTGGCGAGTGAGGGATCCACTGTAGCAGAGGATGGATTAAAAATAGGAGGAGATTGGCTGGTGACAGCAAATAGAAAGATGTGTTCATGAAAAACCACATCTCTAGAGATTAGTGTCTTTCCTGACTGAAGATTAAGGAGCTTATACCATTTCTAGAGATTAGAGTAGCCAATAAAAACACAAGGAACAGCTCGAGGTGAGAATTTGTGGCTTATAGGTAGGACAGATGCATAACATAAGCACCCAAAAATTCGTAGGTTAGTGAAGGAAGGGGTCTTGTGAAATAATAATTCAAAAGGAGATTTATTTTCAGTAATGGTATGGGGGCTCGATTGATTAAGTATACAAGCTGTTAACACACAATCTCCCCAATATTTGAGTGGTATAGATGATTGAAATCAGAGTGCTCTCGCAACATCAAGGATGTGCCTATGTTTTCTTTCCACTATGCCATTTTGTTGTGGAGTATATGGGCAAGAACTATGGTGAATCATGCCCAATGATGAAAAAAAGAGGTTACACTCAGTTTTAAAGAAGTCAGTGGCATTATCTGTTCTGATAGCCTGAATTTTCTTAGAGAATTGTTTGTCTACCAAAGCAAAGAACAATATAATCAGCCTAAGCATATCCATCTTAGATTGCATGAGATATACCCAAGTCCCCCTTGTGAAGTCATCAACAATGGTAAGAAAATACATTTCACCGTTGTGGGTGGGAGTATGAAATGAACCCCAAATGTCCATGTGGATCAACTGGAAAGCAGAAGAAGACCTGGACAAACTAGTTTGTGGAAAAACTAACCGGCATTGCTTTGAAACAGGGCACACGGAACAATACGACAATGAATTCATTTCTTTGTATAAAGGGTAACAATTGCATTCTGGATATGGACATATGTCCTAACCTTCTGTGCCAAGTATCAATGCTAACATCCTTACAAAGATCAGTAGCAGAACAAGAATATAGACTATCCGATCTAGGTATAAAAGAATGAAAATTTAAACTATCCTTGGGAGATGACTTTGAAACTGCCTTTGAGGTGAAATGGTAGAGTCCATGCCTTTCCTTACCAATCCCCATTACTCTCCCAGTCCTGAGGTCCTGAAACACACAAAAATGTGGGTAAAAAGTGACAAAACAACTATGATCTTTGGTGAATTTGGACACGGACAGGAGATTGAATTGAAAGTGGGGTATATATAAGACATGTTCAAGCTTAATGAAATTTGTTAACGGAGCTGAGCCAGTCTTAGTAACAGTGGCTTTACTACCATTTGGCAATCTTACTGCATTAGTGGAGTCTACCACCGATTTAGAACCTTGCAATAGAGAGACATCACCAATCATATGCTCATTAGCTCCTGTGTCAATAATCCATTCTGAACTGAAATTGTGTGAAGTAGTACCCGCCATATTCACTACTGGTGCACATTCATTTTGTATGTTATTATTGCCCAAAAGCTTTAAGATTTCAGCATACTGATCAGGGTGAAGATAGGTGGAACTCCAGCTGTTATTTTTGGTTGATCAACATTGCTTTCTTCTACAAAGTTAGCATCTCCTGACATTCTTCTTTGCTTTCCGTTGTCTCTGTACATCTTCTTGTTCAGTCCCTTATTCGGAGCTTTGTACAACTTATGCCATGGAGGGTAACCAACAAGCTTATAACAGTTTTCCTTGGTATGTCCACCCGAACTACAATGATCACAAAATAAATTCACTCTATCCTTCGCTGAATTTCCTGCCTTTGTCTGGTTAGTGTAGAATGCTGCTATGGGAGTTTCAACTGATGATAATGCCCTATGAGATTCTTCCTGAAACAGCAGTGAAAAAGCTTGTCCCACCGTAGGTAATGGATTCATCAGTAAAACTTGGCTCCTTACATTCATGTAACTGTCATTAAGCCCCATTAGGAACTGAAGAAGCCTCTGCTGCTGTTCGTGCTCCAAATATCTTTTAGCAGCATCACACTCACATGAAGGCAAGATCACAAGAGCAGAGTATTCATCCCAAAGTTGCTTGAGCTTACAGAAATATGTTGAGATAGTGTTATTACCTTGGGTTAGTCGACCAATTTCTCTACGCAATGAGAAGATTCGCGATCCATTGATCTTGTCAAATTGCTCCTTCAGATCAATCCACACTGATGAAGCATCTCATGCGTAGATGCTTCCGCCGAAAATCTCCTTTGAGATTGTATTCATTATCCATGACAATACAAGTGCATTGCATCGTTCCCATTGAAGAAAGTTGTGGCTATCTACTGGGGGTCTTCGACAGCTGCCATCTATCAACGCAACTTTGTTCTTCGCTCTTAGTGCGATCATCATAGCTCTGCTCCAAACACCATAGTTTTCCACACCAATCAGCGGATCACTGACCAAATTTATGACTGGAGTATCCGATGGGTGAATATGCAACGGAACATTGAAGTTGCAATTGTTAGCCATCAGCTCTCTGGAAGAAATCAGAGAGAAATTACTGCAGATTTGCTTGTGAATTTACGCAACTGAGCAGCAGATCTAAAAAAATTGGTGCCCTAGGATGAGTCCTATGTCTCTGATGCCATGTAAAGAACTGAAGAACTTGAGCGCAACTCAATGAGCGGAAGAAGAATTTTATTTCAGTTGGTGAAAATAACCGTTGTACAATCTTATATACAATACAAGAGAAGAGCTAAGAAACGTGTTTCCAAAGGCTACACAATACAATCGTGTTGCAGTATTTAGTACAATTAACACAAGCCATTTCAATAAATGTATAAACATATGAATGCATGGTCACTTTGATGGTTTATTTGATAGAACGAACTTAGAATCAAAAAGCTGTAATACGATTGCCAATAATTAATGCTTTTGTTGAACTCAATTCTTTTGAAAGGAGGACCTAAGTTTTCAATGAAAAAATTGAGCCTTGGTAGCTTTCTAGCTGGCCTTCTAAAGTTTACCAAATAATTTGGGCACGTGATAATTCACTCACTGAAATGCACCTAACATGTCTCCATGACTCATGAGTAGGACTTTTGCTACTAAACGTGGAATTTAAGCAGATACTAGTACTACTCTTCTATAAACAAACTTAAAAATGTCTAATATCCTTTACTTGTTATGTAGAGATTCCAATAAGGTATTAATTAGACATTCCTTGCCATGTTCAGGAGATTGATTATACTAAAGAAGCTGCTAATGCTGAGAAATTTGCAAACAACTTTAAAGATATGGATTACGTGAAAGTCCCAACAATTGATTGGGAATACACAACCCCACAGGTTCAAACGTGTGGAAAGCATAAAATTTCAGTGTTAACTGCACTATTCTTGATGAAATATTATTAATTTGCATAGCTTCTCCATGTTCCATAGATTCTAACGATGGAATATGTTCCTGGAATCAAAATAAACCGGATACAAGCTCTAGATCAGTTGGGTGTTGATCGCAAACGGTATGATTCTTGTAAATTAAACTTCAAAGCAGACTTATTCTTGCACTTCCATGTTCAATTCTCACAGTGATTTTTATGTATAATGTTCATCAGGTTGGGCCGTTATGCTGTTGAATCTTACCTGGAGCAGATTTTGTCCCATGGGTTTTTCCATGCTGATCCAGTGAGTGGTCCTCAAATCTATTCATTCTTGAATGCTTTGTAAAGAATTTCCTCTCACCTCATTAATTACACTATGCTTATGAGTACTTGCTTCGTATAATTGATTTTCTTAAAAGTTGGATTTCCTGGCATCACCTATTTCTTCTCTAGTATTTTGGGTCCATATCCCAGAGATAGATTCTCTATTGCATGCACCCATATAAATTTTCTGAAATTACTTGCTTCAGGATCAACCTTGTGAAATTACTCCCTGTTTTATCTACGATGTCAATTTTCATTCTTTTTGCAGCATCCTGGAAACATTGCTGTGGATGATGTCAATGGTGGAAGATTGATCTTTTATGACTTTGGAATGATGGGAAGGTGAATTTTCTGTCGTGCTTTCTGCATGTAGAAATATGTTTCCTGGCTTAGAATTATCAAGTCAATGTGATCTCTATGGAAATATGATACCCTGGCCCTAACTTTGTGCAGTATAAGTCCAAACATCAGAGAAGGCTTGCTGGAGGTTTTTTATGGAGTTTATGAGAAAGACGCTGAAAAGGTGATTGTTCTAAATTTTGCGACGTGTTGTCTCTAATTATGTGCCTGACTGTTAGCTAAGAGAATGCATGACAGCTGATTATGTATCTTGTTTGTTCCATTGAAGAAAATGCATGAATCTGCTGCAGGTTATTCAAGCAATGGTTCAAATGGGTGTACTAGTACCTACGGGAGATAAGACTGCTGTCAGACGAACTGCACAGTTCTTTCTGAACAGGTTTTTGTTGGCTCATACATAGATCTTTTTGTTTTTTGTTTCTCTGATTTTTTTCAAACCTAAAAGCACACATATATTTCCTTTAGACTCTCTTGTTCATGTAGCAGCACCAATGCCTCAGTAAAACATTTTACCAGAAGCTGAAATGCAAGAATTCCACCATCTTAATTTGAGTTTAAGACCATTCAAATCTTAGCCAGATAATATCAATTGCTTGGCTGGAAACTAGATTTCGTTTGATGCTTAATATGATGAATGTATTGCTCATAAGCTTGTCATATTGAAAGATATGCACGAATGACCCAACAAGAAGTTGAGGACTGTGAATTGAGCTTTGTGGTTGATTCACATGTTGGACTTGCATATTTTATGAGAGATTAAGTTTTGGGTTTACTAGTGGTGCATCTTTTTTTCAGATGTATGTTTTTTGCCATTTATGGCAAAAGATTTTATGACTGGTGTTTGCCTCCAATAGAGAAATTACATTATTGTAATACTATGCGTTGTTGCTATCGGTGTTTGCGTATGTATACCTTCCTACCATGTGATAAGCCGGTATCTTGGGCACAACTGTTTCCTGGACTTCCAATGAATTAATCAAAGAAATTTCAGTTACAAATACCTTTTGCAGCTTTGAAGAGCGCCTTGTGGCACAAAGAAAAGAAAGAGAAATTACACAAACAGAAGTTGGATTTAAGAAGCCATTGAGCAAGGAGGAACAAGTTGAGAAAAAGAAACAGCGTCTTGCTGCAATTGGTAACTCTTCTGTTAGGTTAATTGTTTTCACACCTGTAACATACTGATTTATTTATTATAATGGAATGCAGAAGTTATTTTGGTTCTAAAATGTGTTATCTTTTTTAGTATTTTCTATGCATCTATTGGGACTTCATTTGTGTTCTTTTTTTTGTATTTTTAATAGGCGAAGATTTGTTAGCCATTGCAGCAGATCAGCCCTTCCGATTTCCTGCCACATTCACTTTCGTTGTCAGAGCTTTTTCAGGTATTCAGCTCTTATTTCATATACTGTGCTGCCCTTCCCAGCTCATTAATTCTGATTTCTCAATCGCAAACCTTTCATCAGTGTTGGATGGTATTGGAAAGGGGCTCGATCCTCGATTTGACATCACTGAGATTGCTAAACCGTAAGTTTATCCTGGGATTTATGGGTCAGACATTAAAGAATATTGCATCTTTCTTTCGACTAAATGAGTTTCATGTACAATGCAGTTATGCTTTGGAATTGTTAAGATTTCGCGAAGTTGGCGTTGAAGTTATCCTAAAGGCAAAGTTCTCCAGGCCTTAGCTGACAAAAATATTTCGAATGTGGTTGATGGTAGTCAAAAAGGGAAGGCTTTTCTTCTGAAACTTTATCTTTCTTGTGTTCAGGACTTCAGGAAGAGATGGGACAGGCAATCCCGTGCATTTTCGAATTTATTTAGGCAAGCTGATAGAGTAGAAAAGCTTGCTGACATTGTCCAGCAACTGGTTGGTGATTTGGTACTCAGAAAATATACAATATTCTCTAGTAGCATGCTTTAAATATTTCATTGATGTGTCTCTTCACAGGAGCAAGGCAATTTAAAACTTCGTGTTCGAACTTTGGAGTCTGAGCGGGCTTTTCAGCGTGTTGCAGCTGTTCAAAACATGGTTGGGAGTGTAAGTTCCCATGATTCAAATCGTAGTGCCAAACTATACAACAAATATTATGCAAGCAATTTTATCAGACAAGAATATAATTTCCTTTCAACTCTATTCCCTATTTAAAAAGAAAAGTGCACAAGTTTCGGTTCTAATTTACAGGCAGTTGCTGCCGGAAGCTTGATCAACCTTGCAACGATTTTATACCTTAATTCCATAAGGGTTAGCCTTCCAGTTTATTTCAAGTGACTATCAACTGGATCAGTTGTTGTCCAACTCTCGTTACAATCCTTATTTTCTTCTGCAGATGCCTGCAACTATTGCATATATCTTCTGTGCGTTTTTCTGCCTCAAAGT
Organism: Primulina tabacum; assembly: GCF_025594145.1. Taxonomy (NCBI): domain Eukaryota; kingdom Viridiplantae; phylum Streptophyta; class Magnoliopsida; order Lamiales; family Gesneriaceae; genus Primulina; species Primulina tabacum. The sequence continues at coordinate 11,085,232 of NC_134554.1, forward strand.
TCTAATTGGCATAGTGGGAGTTAAGAAATTAGATCAAATAGAGAGGCTGATCACTGGAACTGCTTAAATATATGTATGATGCACTACTCTTCTTAAATTTTCTATGTTTCTGTCGACTTTATTATGCCATGATACAAACTCCGGTCTTGCTACAGAATCAGAACCATAAGTTATAAATGCAAGGCGAGTCGTTAACCTTGGAAATGCTTCTGTCTTCTGCATTGTGAAATTTGGAGGGATTGTCTGAATCCATGGCTTGGAACTGCATGCTTTTAAGAACCATGCTAGATCCCTATCTTAGGCCCAAACCGCAGTTTGCTCTCACATTTTGACATCTAAATGTGTTATTTTTTGCCAAATCGTTGTGTTCTGGCTGGAGTTCACCATTTAAGTTCATCAAGCAGGCCACCCGTCTATGTGCATTCATGATTTGTTGTAAAGATCGGTGTGTGCATCTTGTATACAGTTACTTTTATGAAAATTTTCCAGAAAAATAAGTGAATACACTTTGTTATGAACTTTTTGTATAAATAAGTAATTCCTTATTGTATAAATACTTTAATGAATATAAAGCAAAATGGATTTCATGTCCATGTAGACCCCGCTAGCTAGGGGTTATGAGCAATGAGCAGATCCAAGTATGGAAATTGAGATTTTTCTAATACAAAAAGAGTCTATGGTGTCTTCCTGCTTTTGCCATTTATTGGCGATACACAGGAGCATAATACGGAATCGTTTGACTGTCCTAAGACTAGCTTTGAAATTTCCAACATGACAAGGTTTGCACACACTGTAATTACTGCTCGTCAAACGATCCAAACCTTCTTGATTTTTCATCTTTTTTAGGTTCCTCGATAGTCAATAATTGTTTTTTCCGTTGGTTATAGTGTTATAGAAAATAGGTTCATTTATTTTTTAACGTTTACTTGATTTCTTGAAAGACCTTTGATAGTTCGCTATTTCCTTTAGACGTAGCATGCATGTATAATAAATTGATTTTTCACGCCATTTTTCTTTGTTTTACAAGTTTCATCAAGCCATGCATGCATGCGTGCGTGCGTGAAGTATCACTAGATAACAAACAATTTTTTTGTGTAATAACTCACAAGAAATCTATTGAAAAATTAATGTCTTCTTGCTCCAATTCGGAAATTGTAATAACAAGTCAATCGATGTAAACAAATTAAACGTTGACAGGAAACGAGATGCACCATACCATATGTGTACTTAAAAAATTGCCCTATTCCGTAAAAATCTAATTATGGCCAAGCAATGTCTCACAAGAGATCTACCGAAAAAATTATGTCTTCTTGCACCGATTCGGAAATGGTAATAACAAGTCATTTGATGCAAAAAAAAATCGAACTTTGATAGAAAACGAGATACACCACACCACATGCTTACTTAAAAAAAATTGCCCTATTTCATAAAAGTCTAAATATGGCCAAGCAATTCATCACATGGTGGTACAAACCCGAATAGTACCAAGCTATACACCTACGTTTTAATGCAATCCCAAGTCTTATTACACTATTTAATTCACACACGCGGTCGGGTTTCTGGGTACATGTATTATAGAATATAGATACACAAATTAACAAAAAAAATCACGAGCTCGTCAACGCAGAGTGTCAGACAACTGGGCAGGCAACTCAAGGAGTCCGCAGTTGGGCAAGTTGAGGGACAAATAGATTCTTGCTTGCTTTATGCATCACCCTTTCACACTAATTACCTTATATCATGGTTTGATTTTCAGACACTACAATTGATTAAATAAATTCCCATCTCCTAACACCGTACAACTCCAGCAAAATTCTGATGCGCTCCGGCGACTCTTTTTATTTTAAATTGAATATCAAACTTACCAAGTATAAGTCTATTCTTTAGAAATTTAATTTCCAAACTTTGTTACGAAAATATCAAAAGATAATTTAATGGTGACATCAAATATTTCTCTTTATGTAGCCCCGATTTAGGAAACCCGATATGGGTGATTTCAACAAAATCCCACATAAGAACAAAATTATTCGTGGATGAAAAATAGTGATTGTCTGAGAAAGCTCTAATAACAAAACGTTGCGTCAGGACTATGATAACATTTCGTTTAGCTCTCATACATACATACATACATATATACATACATACATATATATATATATTCGTTTTTCTCGTAAATAAGCGAAAAGTTTGATCTTTGTCGACATGTGCATCTTTTCGTGACTGATTAAAAATATATAGGTAATGTTGTCCAATTCGCGAATGAAAGTAATGAAAGATGCTCTTTTGAAATGAGGAGAACGTGAAAAGGACCATATTGACATACCATAATGTAATAGTAAGTAAATAACACTGAGCAATCTCCGTGTGTCAGAGAAAGTGTTGGTAAGAAAAGACAAACTCATGATCATTGACCAAACAATCACCTAGTCTATCAACTCGAACACATACCATTGTTTTGTATTTAAGTCACATGCTCTATTTAAATAAATAATATTGTTCATAAAATGAATGAAGTGAAATAGAATACTGTGATGTAGAGCTGGCTAAAAAAATAAGAAGAAAATAAATAGAAAGAAGATGTTGGTGGGATCCTCAACTCATCCTTCTTCCTCCCAGTCAGTCAGGCAGGACAATTCCTTTACAACTCATTTCCCACATATAAGAACCCTAATTTCTCCTCATCTACCTGTCTCTCACACATTTGTTCATCTTCCCCAATTACAGAAACCCTAATTTCCCCCAAAACCTGAAATGTCTAATTCCTAAAACCTCTACTTTACTTTCCCTCTCTCACTAGATGACTACCCCTCCCATTCTCACTCTATTCCTCACCTTCCACCTCCTCCTCCCCCTCGCCTACGCTGCTGAGGAAGAAGTTCGATCGCTTCTAGAATTCAGAAAAGGCATTAAATCTGATCCCTCCAATCTCGTCTTCTCCACTTGGACGCCTCCCTCCAATTACTCTGCCTGCCCTGATGCTTTCCATGGGGTTGCCTGCGATCCCTTCGCCCACTCCATCGTAGCCATTTCCCTAGACCACCTCGGCTTATCTGGAGACCTCAAATTCAATACTCTCATTCCGTTGAAGCTCCTGCAAAACCTCACTCTCTCTGGGAACTTTCTTTCCGGCCGCCTAGTTCCTACTCTAGGCCAGATGTCTTCGCTCCAAGTCATGGATCTATCAGGAAATCAGTTCTATGGCCCCATACCGGCTCGGCTTAATGATCTCTGGGCTCTGCACTATGTTAATTTCTCGAATAATAACTTTTATGGGGGGTTTCCCGCTGGAATTAGGAATTTACAGCAGTTGAAAGTGTTGGATTTGCATTCGAATAACCTTCAGGGGAGTGTGGCGGAATTGATTCCTGAACTCAGGAATGTGGAATACTTGGATTTGAGCAGGAATGCGTTTTCTGGATCCTTGGAATTGAGTGTCGACAATGTATCCAGCTTAGCTAACACTGTGAAGTATGTAAATTTAAGTGGAAATGGTTTAACGGGCGGCTTTTGGAGGAGCGATGCGATGATGTTGTTTCGGAACCTGAGAGTTTTGGATCTGGGTGACAATGGGATCGGTGGCCAGTTACCGGACTTCAGGCAATTACCTAATCTTCAGGTACTGCGGCTGGCAAATAATGGGCTTTATGGGTCGGTGCCAGAGGATCTCCTGCAGGCGGTTGTACCGTTGGTTGAGTTGGATCTCAGTCTTAACGGATTTTCGGGTAAGATTTGTCTTTTTAACTATCATTTTTACCCTTTATTTTTAACGGGTTTTCTCATTTCGCATTGATTTTAGTTACTTTAATGTCGAAAGAACCTGTACACGATTTATTTGTGTTTTTGTTTTGTTTTGTTTGTTTTTGCAGAATTCATCACTGCCTTTTATTTTGATAATTATGGTTGTAGTCAGGAAGTTTAACTTTTATGGATCTTTTAGCTACATATGGAACGTGATATTTGCTTATTTGTTGGGGTCTTCAAAATATCATTGGTTTATTTTACTTGTTTCTTTAATGATTATTCAGTATTACTTCTTTATGTCAAACTTTCATCCAAATACTGTCTCAAGGTCCTACCAACTTTTTTCACTGCATGCTACATCAATATCAGTTTGAAAATATTTCAACTTCGATAGCTCTTCAAATATACAACTCTTTTTGTCCAAATTCTTGAGTTGGAACGCGTTGAGAGCTAGCCGAAGCTCACATCTTTTTCTCTAATCTATTATTTTATTTTTACTTTACTTCCATCATCTTTGTTCTATAATATTGTGGTCTTGAGTTTATGAAACATCTCTAAAAACAATTATTAAGGACTATTATCACAGAACATGATCTCTATCGTTGAGAAATTTGAGTACTCTATAAAATTAACCGCTGATTTTCTTTTCCGTTCAAAGGAATGTGATACCAGACTACCGGTAGATATGTGGTTGTTTATGGTCATTTGGATGCATGTGGAAGACAGAGTATAGAATTTTATTTGTGTCCTGAGAAGAATACTCAGTGTTATTGCTAATTGCATCGATTATACGCAATTCATGTAGTTATGTTATAATTCCGTCTCATATCTTTTGCAAAAATATGCAATCCTTCCCTTCATAAATGGCTTGGTGTGTCTTTGATAGCTGTATATATTTCTCTTTCAAGTGTTTTCCTATCCATCACAAGTAGTTAGTTAAGGTTCTTTCATCTGAAGAAATTATGACAAGTTTCATCTGTGTTTTTAGGTTCCATTCCGAAAATCAATTCGACAACTTTGGATATCCTGAATCTTTCATCAAATTCAATCTCGGGCCTGTTGCCACCATCATTAGGGAATTGCAGAATTGTTGATCTGAGCAGAAACCTTCTATCTGATGACATAACTGTTCTGAAAACTTGGAATGCCAATTTGGAAGTTTTAGATTTGAGCTTCAATAACTTGACTGGAAGCATTCCCAACGCGACACAATTCCAAAGTTTGACAGTTCTTAGTATTAGAAACAATTCTCTATACGGTATTTTGCCTTTATTGTTGGGTTCATATCCGAAGATCACCACAGTTGATCTCAGCTCTAACAGACTTGATGGTTCTATCCCACCGAGCTTCTTTACTTCTACAACCATGAAAAATTTGAACTTATCCTGCAATCAATTGACTGGACCAATTCCTCTTGAAGGTGCTCATACGAACGAATTGTTGGTTCTGCCATCTGTTCCACCCTATGGAGTTTCTCGATCTTTCAAATAATTTGTTGATGGGTGAGTTGCCTTCCGATATAGGTAACTGGGGGAGGCTTAACTTACTGAATCTTTCATATAATAATCTATCTGGACTGTTACCAAATGAATTGAGCAAACTTAGTGGCTTGGAGGTCCTTAATTTATCCCACAACAACTTTAACGGTCATATACCTGATAGACTACCATCCAGCATGAAGTTGTTTGACGTGGCTTACAACAATTTATCAGGAAACATTCCCGACAACTTGGAAAATAAGTTTCCCATTTCATCATTTTATCCTGGGAATGGGCTTCTTGTATCTCGCAAAGGCTTCCCCAATGGCAATCATGGCCCTGATGGAATTCAAGATAAAGGAAAGCATCACAGCTCGAAATCGAGTATCAGAGTTGCCATTATTGTTGCTTCTGTTGGAGCTGCTGTTATGATTGCGTTTGTTCTTTTAGCTTATCACCGGGCACGTTTTCAAGAATTCCGCGCTCGAAGTGGATTTTGTGGCCAGACTGGTGGTAGAGACGTAAAAACCGGAAGATTTAGCCGGCCTTCACTTTTCAGTTTCCATAGCAGCATGGAGCCTCCTCCAACTTCATTAAGCTTTTCTAATGATCATTTGTTGACTTCGAACTCAAGATCACTGCCTGGGCAAATGGAATCTGGTTCTGAGATACCTGAGGGAGTGGCAGCTGGTGCAGTGTCCATAAATCCAAGTCTAGAAGCTAACCATCCAACATCATCTGGGAGGAAATCTCCACCAGGGTCTCCAATAGCATCCTCACTCCATGTGGTTGACACAATAGAACCTGTTTCGCTGGATGTTTATTCTCCTGATAGGTTAGCTGGAGAACTGTTCTTCTTGGATGCCTCACTAAAATTTACAGCGGAAGAATTATCTCGAGCTCCAGCGGAAGTACTTGGCAGAAGCAGTCATGGCACAATGTATAAAGCTACGTTAGATAATGGACATATGCTAACTGTGAAGTGGTTGAGGGTTGGCCTGGTCAAACACAAGAAAGAGTTTTCAAAGGAAGTAAAAAAGCTAGGATCATTGAGCCATCCGAATATCGTTCCTCTTCGTGCTTATTATTGGGGGCCTAGAGAACAAGAAAGGCTTATTTTAGCTGATTATGTTCTGGGGGACAGCTTGGCTTTGCATCTTTATGGTAAGGGCCCTCAACATTGCTTATTTGGTTCTTGGTACTATCCTTCCATAAAATGAGCGAATGAACTCTAGCTTTGGTGTTCTTGGTATTTGAATTCGACTGCCTATTTGGTTCATGGTACTTCCATTATTTTTAACCATCTTCTAGTTCTTGGAACTTTCCTTCCATCAGAGTGAATGGCTTCTAGTCTTGCTACATTTTTCCTTGAAGATTTCAATATCTGCCTCTTGTACGATTGCATGGGTGAATTAAATTGTACCTCATAGTTAAATGGACGTCTATGTTATTTTCCTTTTGTATAATTTTTTTACTAGTAGTCTTCGTACTCTGCAGAGACAACTCCACGAAGGTACCCTCCATTATCATTCAGCCAAAGGTTGAAAGTAGCAGTTGATGTTGCTCGGAGTCTTATGTTTCTTCATGACAGAGGCCAGCCTCATGGAAACCTAAAACCAACGAACATACTCATAGCAGGCCATGAATACATTGTTCGGCTAACTGATTATGGACTCCACCGCCTAATGACACCCGCAGGCATTGCAGAGCAGATACTGAATCTCGGAGCTCTTGGGTACCGAGCCCCAGAACTAGCCAGCACAGCCAAACCCATCCCATCATGTAAAGCTGACATTTATGCATTTGGTGTGATCATGATGGAGATGTTGACCCGCAGAAGTGCTGGTGATATCATATCAGGTCAATCTGGAGCTGTTGATCTTACCGATTGGGTTCGTTTATATAATCAAGAAGGACGTGGAATGGAATGTATGGACAGAGATATTGCAGGTGGAGAACAGTCGAAAGCCATCGATGACATGCTTGATGTATCATTGAGGTGCATTCTTCCTGTGAACGAAAGGCCTAATATCAGACAAGTTATTCAAGAACTCTCCTCGATATCAGTGTGAAATTTTGTACATGTGCTTTGGAATTCTTTGTTTTATGTGACGTGTATTGTTTTTTTTTAAAAACAATTATTTGTCCAATTCGATTGCCTTCTAATTTGGGCTAAATCTTCAAAATTGTCTAGTTTCTGTCCCTTCATTTTTTGTGTAAAGGGATACGCTTAATTTATTGATTAATTGAGAATTTCCAATTTGATCACGCGTTTTGATGAGTCCAGAATTTTTGGATTTTTTTATTTTCGGCATTATAGCTTGGGCAACTTTTACTCTTCGTTTCTGTACTTATTTAGAAGTTTGTATGTGGTTCAAGAAATTAAAGATAGTTAATTTAAGTCATTATTAAAATAAAATATCCATTTTTTGAAGTTTATAAGATGCAATATAAATATACATATATAAAATTTTGCGAAATCGTGTCACAGATCAATTTTTTGAGACGAATATATGATTCAACATAACCCATGAAAATGATTACTTTTTATGTCAAAATATTATTTTTACTACCAAAATAACTTTTTTTTTGTTAGTTATAAGATAAAAACATAGTGTAATATACTGATTTGAGTAAAAATATTACTTTTATATCAAAAGTAAATTGAACAATATACAGTGATTTGAATGAAAAATAATATTTTAATGTCAAAAATATTAATTTTCACTGTTAGCATTAACATGATCGACTCGTCTCACGAATATAAATACGTGAGACTATTTCACCAAAGACCTACTCATAAATGTAGCTCATATTGCATATGAGAAGATTTCATTCAAGAAATAATCAAAATATGATATCTGAATTATTTATGTGGGCTCCCTGAATCGAAATATCATCATTAACTTATATTTACGGTAGCAGAAACATGTACAATATTTGATTTTACAACTTATAATCAAATTATATCAGTACGATTTCGAATAAAAAGAAAAGAGTAAGTTCACGGTCTTGCTAAACCGACATTTCTATGTTCTAAATTTTCATTCTATTCGGAATCATGAAATCATGTATCTGGAATTTACCATTAAAGAAAAAAAAGTTAAGTCTTTGGGACTTAGTGAATGAATAAAATTGAGATTATATATTTATAACAAGTCAAATGATAATATATCAATGCATGCAGTAATTCAATAGAGATGATATATATCAGTAATAATGTATCGTTATAGAAATATTTTGTCAAATGAAATTCACTGACTGTTAAAGATTCTGAAGTGAACATCGTGTGCTCAAGAGGTGGCTCCCACCAGCATTTAGTGCAACATTTTCCCCCACATACTCAACCAGAATATGTGCAATCGATCATTTATGAGCCAAAGTAAATTCATATTTTCGAATCGAAGTCACGTCTCGCATTGTTCAATGAACTAGCAATCCGGTATGTAGATTGTTGTTCAGGCTCAAGTCATTCAATTAATAATAGTCGATTGGTAAACAGCAAGAACCAATAGAACCATAAATTCAATATGATGTACAATATGATCAATAAATTAAAAAGTGCATAATATGAAGCAATATATTAATATCTCAGTAGTTATGAAACTTATGGTAAATTTCAGGCTAATTGTCAAATTTTATTATTGAAAAAACTAATAAAAAAACCTCAAATCCATAGCTTACTTCTCGTCATGATTCAATTCCAAGTCATGATAATTTTCTATAAATATAATTCGAGTTATTTTAAATTGGTTAATACAAGTATTGGGTGTTGGATCCTTTAAAAATCATTTTTGTACAAAACTTGTATCGGCTATTTTTGAATAAAACTTTAAAAATTCATATTAATTAAAGTATATAACAAAAATTAACAAAATTTCCAGGAATTGCTAAGAATAGTGTAGAAATGATTGTTCATCAAAATCCCGATCATTGGAGAAGTGCGTGAAATTCACACATCGCTGTGCCCGCGCATGGTAGAATTCCAGCGAACACACATGGCCCGAATTTTTACAGTAATAGTTCTTGGTTCGATCTACAATTTTATGTTTTACACTTTTCAAGTTCTGACTGGATCAATATTAGATTTTAAAAACTAGAATGATGATCATGCTCAATTCCGAAGATCAAAATCTGTACTTCCAGTGACTGTAGAGAAGATCGGCCAACACCATTGTAAACTAAAAAAATATTTTGGACACTATTTTTTTTAAAATCAAAGTGAAAATCTTTAAAGAGAAAGGAGTATTATAGGCTGAAATGAGCAACCTTAATCACAATCGTTAATCTTAATTTTCTGGGCAAAATATTTTGACTGTTTTGTTACACCACCTATAGTTGCTTTGTGAGTGAAAGAGGAGTGTTGTATAAATTTTTTGTAATTTTCAAAGGTGGTTTGCTAATTTTTTTAATATTTATCTCTATTTTTGCTCCTCATTATTTTTCTCTAAAAATCACAAATTTTGATCAATCTAATGTGATAATATGCATTATATCAAACAAGACCATGCGTTTTTAAACAGTAATAATTATTTAATACTATTACATTAAATTTTGTGTTTATTATTCTATTTGTTCTATTTTTTATATAAAAATTATTGTAAATATTTATTTTTGTACTTCAAGAATTATAAATTTAACTATTTTAGCTTGGCTAAACGTGTATATAAATTATGAATATGCTTTCATAAAATATTTATAAATAATTTATAATAATATATGAAGTTTAAATAAGATCTGATATGAAATAACATAATGATCGGTGAGACAGGTAATTTTCGGTAGTTCGAGTTAAATCAAATGGTGCGGTAAAAATTATTAAATTTGATTCAGAATAAATTGTAATTACTTAGGTATAATGACATTTTCCATGTCAATTAATTGTTATTAGCTCATCAATGCAGTGGTATCTTTGGCTCATCAATAAATGACGAGGTATGAGCTAATAATGAGATAGTAATAAGAATGTATAATCAATTCAATTATTAATTAGTAATCGCGATGGAAGTATCATTTGCTTCAGAGTTTCGGTTTCTCCAGACAGGAATGCACTGATATGTTTAAGTCGTCAAAAGTGGAATTATGTTCTTTTTACGCAAGCCAGTTCTTGTCATTTTCTGGTCATTTTGTCTGACACAGCCTGGATAAGGGTTCGGATCGACCCTACCCCTGCGGGACACTGCCTGCAGGGATCGATCCAACGACTCAGATTTTTTCGAGCCAATTTTTTTTTTTTTTACAGGGAGGTGTGGAGTGATCCGGGCCGTTCATTGCCCGTGCAGGCACTAGGTTGAAACAAACCCTGGATAAGGTCCACTCCTGACACTGAAGAACTGCTGGCAGCTAACGAGGGTCGTGTTTTTTAATCATTAAAAAAAAAAGGTCTTGATCTTTCAAAGAGGACGAGTGCATGCCAGCATATGATCAAGTTGTTGAACTTGATCATCAAAATTTTACCGCAAAAGCAAGAAATTTAAACTCCAAAAAAAATCCCTGATAACGATTGAAAATATTTCAATTATTCAATAATTCGGTTTTAGTAGTTTGATTGACATAACAATAGTGAAAAAGAAATCTAATTTCTAAAATGCCTCGACACCACCATGATTTCCAGAACCAAGTCAATCGCAAACAGCGTCGAGACAAAAACTCACTCGGGAGACCAATATTCATTCACTCGGCCAGAAAGAGTAGTGTTTCCTGAAAGAATCCAACATCAAACAGCATATCCAAATCTATATATACAGTAGACTAAAAGGTGGATCAGCTCAAAATACGGTCATCGTAACATGCCCCAAAGCCAAGTGAAGTTGCAGTTAAATCGGAGTTTGAGTTGAAATGGCATAAAGTTTGGCACTGACACAGAACAGAACATCTAAGCACTAGATAGAACAAAACCAGATGTGAACCTGATGACTGGCCATGGAGGTAGATGCTTAGTTTAGTTCATCTTCGAGATAATTGTACTCAAAAGAGAAATCAGTCTTAATTCTCTGACACCTGATTTGAGCCCAAGAATGCAAGAGTCAACAAAATCAGAGATAGCTCAAATAACGAAAATCATGTAAAAACAGTTGTAAATTCAAAGGTAAATTTGCTTGGTCAGATATCAACTTTTATCCTCATTTGTCAAGAACTAAAGCTTAATCAAACTCAAAAAAGAGGAATAACCATACCATCCGTGCTGTTCCTCATTGGCTATATGGAAATCAAAGTACACATATGTCCCCTGTTCAAAATCATCGGTGGCGACTTTTGGCTCTTCATGTCGTTGGAACCATGTGTTATATTTTCTGTGGTATCTCCAAGATTGTTTTTTCAATTCTCTGGCCGCCAAATATTGTTGGTAAGTGTTCTGCAGAAAAGGGTCCAATAAAGAACAAGATAAGCGCACTTAATCATGACAACATGAAGGAATCCCCAAAGAGACAAGATTTTCAATTAACCTGCTGGTAGTAAAATGAAAAAAAGAGAGTATCAGTGCCATAAGTATCAGATCCAAGCCGTTCCCAGAAGGCAGGATTATTAACTATTGGTGCTTGAACTTGAGGATAGCTCGGTGGGGTAACAGCAGGATGTTTCTGTACGTAATAAAAGAAAACATGAGAAAGTGAACAGAGTATCAGGCCAAACATTAATGTCTAGTATGAGATGGTTGCATACTGGAGTATAGCTCTTCGCACGCTCAGAGTCTTTGGGTTGAGGAAGCCTATGGAAAGCACCCTCAAGCATCTGCAAATTATACAATTGATCATGCATCCCTCCAGAATTTGCAGTTGATGAAGTTATATTATCACCAATGGCACCAAGATCAGATACACTTCGTCGACCAATCACACCAAGACTTCCAGTAGATGCACTGGGTTGCAACGGCTGCCCTGGAGATAGGTCAATATCCCTCGTCACCTGGGAAGGTTCAGCAATTGAGACAGCAGCCTGCTTGTAAACAATTTGACAGGAGCATGAATTAAATGAACTATTGAGTAAATAGATTAATAGATCATCATGGCACATTAAACACCAAGAAAAACATTGCCACGATGAAACTGAGTTCAGGAAATAACTTGGAAAATCATAATTTATGTATAACTTGATCTAACTGACGTGTTTTATTTTCACAAGTGTGGGAGGGAAAAGGCATAAATATCCACATAATTAAACAGCATCATATCCAACACCACCAAATTTTAAATTTCATCACTTCCCAGTCAATGTGCTCAAATAAAAAGCGTTAAAAACAGATCTCCACAAATTTAAACATAAACAAAAGATTGCACATATACTGAGGTATCCAAGGTGTGGGAAGCCTTAATTTCATCCTCTTGCACAAGACTCTTTCCAAGTCCAGGATTGGTAGCAGAATCCACTGATGAATCTTCAGTTATGGGCTGTTGCTGCAGTAACTCCTCAGCTTTTGCAAGACCACTTTCTACACGTGCAAGATAACTTCTCCATTATTATAGTGATACAATCCATTCAGAATATTTATGGATGACATAACACACTGAAAATTATGGAAACCTTATGATTTAAATATTAAACGCATAATTTTCTACTGCGGTCCAGATTCTGTTGACAATAAATAATAGGTTGACACCAGAAATGCATCCAGTAAGTTCATATTCTGCTACCGTAGTATTTCTTTCCTCTCTACAGATTGAGATATTTTTATAGCACGTTTCTTCTACAGATTGAGATATTTTTATAGCACGAATATAGCAAAATAACAAGGTGAAAAATTGGATAGGAGTTTTTTACTTTTGGTTTATCCACAGGTAATATGCACTGAGGCTGAACAAAAGATCACACGTATCATTCACATGCACATACAACATGGACAAGCATTTTCATCGTATTGACTAGCTATTAAATGCAAATAAAACAGATAAATACAATAGTTCATTTCTGCAATAAGTTTTGGATGCAACCACAATACCACATGTAAAGGAATTCCATAACTTCAGTATTGTTAACCAAAGTTTAGTATACCAATGAGCAGCATATAATAAGATAGTAATCTTCTAGGTGAAAATAGGCATGTGCGGTATTACCAGCCTCCCTAGATGTTGTGGGTATCATGATCTGCTGATTAACTGATTGGTGGATTGCGCTCTGTGGCTGCTGTGAAGCAGATGATGCAACACCATTGAGTACGGAACCTTGGATTCCAATTCCCAATCCCAGTTGAGGCGAGAGAGATGAGCTTTGAGCATTAAACTGAGAAAATAGATTAGAAACAGGCGAAAATGTATTGATTCATGACACAAGTATATCTTAAAAGAAGTTGTAAGATACCAAAACACAAGTATATCTCAAAAAAAGTTGTAAGATACCAAAACGTATCTATTGGCACTATATAAGACTTGAACAAGATATCAAACAATTCATTCACACGCAGGTGTGCATACTGACAAATTTTCATCAATAAGAAGTAGCTATCAGACCTAAATGTAATCAAATAAAAAGAAACTACCACGAGTCTGCAATCCACATTTTAAAGATAAACAGTACAGCCTATTATCCGAATGTGGTTAATTCTATAAATGATGTTCGTGTTTCAACTGGAAAATGACAAACATGTTAAAGATTCTCAAATGTTGAATCTAAAGAAACTTATGCACAGTAAGTCAGTAACAGTGTGTGATGACTACTTGACTAGGGACTAGCAAACGTAAAAGAGAAGTTAAACAATGAAATTTGAAGGGAGTGACACCTGCGTCAAGAGCGGATTTTGCTGCTGGGCAGAGTATTGTTTCCCTCCAGTAAGAGAGGTCATACCGAGAATGTTAGTCTGGCCCTGTTGCTGCACCTGCTGAAATCTTTGTAGAAACTTCTCCCTTTGGTCAGGAGCAATCTCAGTTCGTCCACGAAACTGCCCCTGGAGATTCAGAAGAACATTATTCCGAAGTGAGGTACTTCGCCAACAAATTGAATGTGTGGATGAGAAAGAGAGAAAAAAAGCTGCTCTGTGTGTGTGTGCACGCGCGCGCGTGCAAATGTGTGTTTCACACGAGTCGCTGGTACAAAAAAGTAAGAAAAATGTGTGGGTTGCATTTAAGTTGCATTCAAAAGAGATCAATCCAAAATAACGTCATTTACAGTAAACTTTAACTTTCAATTTTCAACATATAAATAAAAATGAAGATAAATATATCAGACAAAAAGTTTTTTGAATTACCAAGATTAATGAGTCAGTTAACCACCCTCTAGATTGTTAGCTATTGGTAACAAAGGCATTTGGTGGTTTTTGACGCATTTGGTGGTTTTTGACGTCAATCTCATTTTTCTGTTTGCATTCCCAGCTTGCTTCTCATAGATGTTAAAAAACAGAGAACAAAGAGAAGATGGAAAATAGGAAAGAAAAGTGGGTTGAAGAGAAAGGTGGTAACAGCAATAATGGCTACTTTTGGCACAAGCCAACGACATGTGTGGGGAGCGGTAAAGATCAGAGGGTGGATGGTTGAAGGTATCGGGGAAGATAATAGATTAAGGAACACAGTGAATTTATATTTTCTGAATTCAGAAAATTAAACAAGTTTGAGGTCCAAACCAATCCTTGCTAAATTGATGTTAGACCAGATACAATCACCAGGAATTTGGTTCACATGGCCAATTAATGAATGAAATCGGAGATAGCAATTAGAACATGTACGTTCGAAGACAAATTTTCAAACCATGCGTAGGAACCTTAATCAAACCCACCACATTATCATTCAGTAATATCACTTCAATGTTTTCCACCCTTTTACTTTTTGCGCCACACTTCACCAAATTTATTGACTTCTTAGATTCACATTCTTCACTCTAGCGTCATATTTCTCCTTGTTCTTATCACTACTGTGGTCATTTCATGGATCTAAGGATTCATGTTAAGTTCATGATGTTTCAGACCAACAAATATTGAACTTTAAAGTCAAATGGTACAAACAAGAAAATGCGGCTAGTCTAAATTTTTTAACCCTCAAGGACGAAAACCTAATAAGAAGTTAGACAAAGTATTAAAGCTGGAGAAAAAAACGCGAGGATAGCCAGCAACATGAACAGAACATTGTTCCATACCGTTTCATTTTGGTTTTGAAAGGAACTTCCAGGCCTCCATTGCATACCAGGAACCACAGGGGCGGTGAAAACTCTGCTACCCATTATTGCGGAATCACCGGCAATTACTAAATCGCTTGCGCCAAGTCCATCACTTGCCTTGGAAGCTTGTGGCAAGATTACTCTATTACTTAGAGGAGATGCAATGGACGGTGTCATTCCAGTACTTGCTGATCGGTCATCAGATACCAAAATATTTAATTTTCCAATTTCTGAAGCCAACGGCATGGCACTAAGGGATCCGTTGTTAGAAATCGTACTGCTAGCACTAAGAGCAATTGTGGAAGATGGTTGACTAGGAAGACCGCCTCTACTGATGGGCCTTAATCCAGTTTCGGATAGAGCAGGAGATAATTTGCCACCAGAGAAGTTACTGATATCCTCTTCTTTGGTGGCACTTGACTCAGTTAATAATGATGAAGCAGTGGCAACACCTACATTGTCAAAAGCACAAAAAGAAACTCAGGGAGAAAAGAATAGGAGATGAACCGCTACTCACAAAGTTACAATCGAACAACTTGATACCTAGAGTACCATGGCTTGCCGCTGGTGGTGTTTGTGGTGCAGAAGAACTAAGATTATTACTCTTAGGAGGTGGGGTTCTTGCAACTGCATCTGAATTACTGTCTTGAGAAGCTGTTTCTTCCACTTGGTCTGGAGCGGAAGCAACCTGTGGTGTGGAAGATAATGTTGTCTGGAGATGGTGGCATCCGGTTATAAGACATATCATAGACATTGCCAACATTCATAAACAATTTAAAATGGAAAAAAACCCAAGGACTTAGAAATGAGAAGTCCAAAAAATAAAATAAAATTCAGGATTCAACATATCTCTGTCATCTCTCAAGATGTTTCAAAAACATTTCGTGCCGAAGAGAGACATTACCTATGATTTTAGGATGACAGCATGGAATTGTGCCTTTTGCTTAAAAGAAACAACTAAAAAGACCCCCCAAAATGAGAAGGAAAAGATAAATCAATATAGTTATGTGATTAAATGAATTGTGCACTCAATAAATGAAGTGAAAGCTCAAACACCATCAGCCTTGGAAATAAATTTTAAGATCAAATAAATTCATGGTAAATAATGCAGACTACTTGGAAGTTAATAATGTAATTCACAAAAGAAAAAAAATGCCGCTACTACATATCCAATTTTTATCTAATAATTGATTAATAGTACTTCCATTTGATAAGCTACCTTTGAAGGTACTCGCATTTTTAATCAAAATCATTTCCAAATGTCTGAATAGAATCAATTTTTTCCTAAAACTGCGTAACAGCCTCAAATTTAAAAAGGAATATCCTCAATGGACAGGAAACACCAAATGATATCGAGTAAAAAATATTGTTCCAGGAGTATTTTATAACCTTATTAATGCAATCAAAAGTCATGCAAAACAGAAACTGATACAAATATTGTCCTCATGTCCATGTATTTGGGGGATAATATTGGATTATTTTTATATCACAGCTATACAGATTATGAGATCTTTTTTAAGAAATGGGATTAGGAGATTAATACGTATTTTTACTAGTTATACCAAATCATATAAAATTTTGTTTGGTAAACGTTATTAAATAATATTTAAATTGATACATGTACCAACGAGTATTTGAGTGAGGAATTTTAAATTTGTTACATAAAAAAGAATGGTAGAATATTTTTGGGAGTGGTATAAATCTGGCTTAAATGTAATAATTTGTTGGAAAGTATAGGAACTGAAAAAATAGACTTCTGGGAAAATGAAAAAAGATGTGATAATAGTAGATGGTTTTATTTTGGGGAAAGGAAGCTGGTTTAAGAACTAAAACCAAACACTGCAATAAATATATTCCTAAATTCTAATATTAAAAAATTGATCATCGAATTGAAACCATTCACTCAGAAAAGATATTTGAAAGGCTAAACCTGGAATGTTTCCCTGTAAGACACTGAATTGTTCTGCACAATCAATTGTTAAATAACTATAACCAAATTGTTTTGTTGCCAGTAGTTTAACACATTAAGTTTTAAATCAAAAGCATTTCTCAATTCCACCCCATCGGATGAGAGAGGTGGGTACAGTAAGAGAAAATTCAAACTCATACATACCAGAGCTGGAGAGGGTGTTGCAGCCAAAGAAGATTTCAAACTTAAAACCGTACCAGAGGCACCGACACCCTGAAAATAATAGAAAATGCTATAACACGACATCATGATGTTTTGCATTCTTATCAAGAGAAAAGGGAAGGGAAGGGAAGGTACAGACATTAACTCCTGCTGTACAATTCTGGTATGATTTATATTTGTCATTTGTATATAATATAGAGATGGTGACTGGTGAGGACGGGGTGGGTCATCGGGGAATACTGATAGCTCATCAGACATAAAAACTTATTTGGAATTGGGCATTAACTTGCCTATTAGCAAAACAATTATTGAGAAACTAAAACACTATATCACATACAAAAAATATTATATAATCAACCGGAGAAATCATATAACCTTCACAAGATTAGAAGGACCAACTGTCACTAGATCTTCAAGAGATTCCACCTTGTCCAAAGGCAAGGAATTGTAAAGTTCATCGACATCACTAAATTCGTCAAAGTTCTCCTGCCAATCATATTCCAAAAGGAAGAAGATTAAATCAATTTTACCACCATTTAATCTACGTATTGTCCAGAATGACAACCACACAAGATGTTCAAACAGAAATCTTATTGTTTCCCATTTGAAAGATAAGAAACAAATAACACCCCATGAGAAGCCAAATATTAAGGGAAAAACATGGTCAACATTTGTTTAAACAAAAAAGGTTCAAATGAGAAGAAACAACTTGTTTTGGACTAGAATACCTGATTTCTTTCCACATAGTCATCCAGGAAATCCTTTACATCATTGACTTGTTCTGGACTCAATTCGTCATTGTCCAATAGCCTTAGAATCAATTCTAACTTCATAATATGAGCCTTATGCCGAGAAATGGATGTCTCTAGATGTGTCTACGAAATTTTTAAAATTAAACATAGTAAGGCGAACAGAGTATGCTGCATAGTCAGGAGCCTTTCCTCAATGACATACCAGTCTGGGAGGCCTTGACTTCCCTTTCTTAACAGAAAGTCCCTCTACTTCCGCTTCAAAGCTATCTATTTGACTTTCCAGTTCACCAACCTAGCAAAGTGGCACATACATCCTCAAGACGATTCATAAACTATTAATAACTTATCTAAAATGATAACAATGACATGCAAACTACTTAAAATAATGATTTATGCCACCAACTGTCAACTCCTTTGAAATTGCAGAGATATGGACACCTAAAGTTTCACTTGTCATACATAATCCCAGACTCCATCACGGCAAATTGAATTATTGTAGGTCAGATGACGTACATAAGTAGTTGAACCAAAAAATGACAGCAATACAAAGATAACTGCAAAATCATACTAAGAAGAGAGATAGAGATGATTCCATAAATTAATCGAAAGACCAAAAATTCGTATTAGCTTCCCATTCTTCAGCCTCACTTCTTTAACAAATTTGTTAGCAAAGAAATTTGATATAATAGACCTAGAATAACAGGCAGCATCAAGAGAGATAATTTTACATGCTAACCCCCTAACCCTCTGGATTATGGAATCCCGGATAAGGAAACACAAGAAAAAATTCAAGAGCATACCACATTATTCAACCAATCCCTGGTCTCTGATTTAGCCTTTTCTTTCGGATCCTACAGTGAAACAGAAATCACATATGCGTGCTGGAAGAAGTTAGAAACTAAGAAATTCCAAACACATAAGAGCAGGACTTGCATTTTATATTGATTACAACAGACAGGCCATACAATCAGAAAGCTCGTCCAACTTCACCAAAACTACACAATTAGATTATTAATTTTTCATATCATATTACATCAAAGAGGTAGATCCTCACCATCATGGCATCATCCAAGGTAGAAATGTTTCACTGATGGCATCAGATGTCTATTTGAAATCATTAGACTAATCATATCATTTCAAAAGGACCAATTTCACCTTTAGTAAACCTTAGTTATATTTTACTTCAGAATAAAGGAAATAAAAATCAGGGGACTTCCTGAGCAGAACAACCTACCGTTTTGGGTTGTTGGCCCAATCCTTCTTTGGAGAATGCTTTTGTCTTAGTTTCTTTCTCACAAATTTTAAATCGTTCCATCTCACGCTCAATAAGCTTGCGAGCGTCCACTAGAGCTTGCTCATAAGAGGCACTAACCTACGTCAACAGTTATGAAGAGAAAATCCTTCGTTAGAGTTGGAAATAGGCAATAAACAAGCTGACGATGTGGTTAACCTATCACTGAAGATAACCGAAGATAACCGAAGATAACGTGATTGAATTACTACAAGAGAAAAAAGAGAGAAGATATATGGACAAAAATTAGTGAGAAAAGAGTAAAATTAAGCATGAACATGTACATAATTAGCATGAGAAGCACATTTTTTGAATCAGGCACCAGTGGAAAAAGTTTCAGATAAAAATGGTCTCAGTACTCAGTAGTGACTGACACTTATTAAAGTTGTTAAACTCTAACTTTAAAAGCAGCAGGTTTACCTTCTTATCCTTTATTTCGCTTGATTGTATCCAAGTCTTGATCTGATCTCTGTATCGCTGCAACTTCTTTATCTCCTTCTTCAAGTCAGCCTCAAATTTTTCCTTCTGATTTGCATTATCAGTATCATAAACCTAAAAAACAAATTAAGCACAAAGTTTATACAATCCAAATCCAAACCCTCGTCACAATAAAACACGAGAAAGCAAGCGACCTTATTCCAAATGCTATCAAATACATCGACGCCCTCCTGAACTTTCTTCAGAACGCGATCTATCTCTCCCTGTAACTTCCGACTAGCTCCCATTCTCAATTTCTAGAGAACGGTTTAATATTCCCAGTCCTAGCAATCTCTAGGGTTTTGTTTTGCGTTGTGTCAGAAATAACACGGACATGATTACGCAGAGATTGTTGGCTGTGAGCGAATCAAGTTCCTCTCTTTCCTCCAACATGGGCTCGTGGTGGGCTTAAATTTAATAGTCAGCTCAAAATTTGTAAAAAAACCTGAGCTGGGCTTTATAGTGGACTTCTGTTTAATGTTTATAACTGGGCCCAAACTTGCAGTATTTTGTATAATATTTATTTTAATTGTATATATCATTCAATGTATATCTACAAGTTTGGAGTTTGGACTCAATATATGTTGATACGATGTTTATCAACTATGCTAATCGTTAAACTAACGTTCAATTATTGAATGTGATGAATCGTAAATATAAAATTTAAATATATTTCATTACAAAATATAATACGACATTTTTATGTATTTATCGTAGCATTTAGTAAAACCCAAAATATAATTAATATATATTCCATTTTATGAAGGAAAATTGACATATCATGATAGAATTATATTTTTAGAAAAAATTCATTTCTCAACTTAGTTAAAATAATTATAGATTATTATCAAATACTTGATATAAAATTTTAAAAATAACATGAGTTAATTAATATTAAAATTTTAAATATTTTTGAGTTATTCTTTTAAATTTGCTTAACATCGAAACTTATCTTAATTTTCATATTTAATTAATTGTCAAAATACAAATTTGATATAACTTATTTCAAATGACATGAGTTAAATAAGACCATACATAAAATAAAATAATTAAAATATATGAGTTTATAAGTTATTTTAAACTAAGTTTAGTCAAACGAAAATATTATATAATTTTCTAACAAAATTGAGAAATAATAATTTAGTTCAAAATATATACTTGTACATAATATATTATTTTTCGTTTTGTACGACGGAATATATAGTAATGATGATTTTTTTAACTAAATATTATATTAAAATTGATTAAACTATCACCATTTTTATAATTAATTTATATTATATATGCAACATCAATGCACGTGCTTTCTTGCGAATGTATCTAAAAACAAGTAAGAGTCAAAAGACATAATCAAACCCCTTTTTCTAAATCAGCTGCCTAAGAAAATATATAACAAGCAAAGTTATTTATGAAAGAAAAAAACAAGAAAACAAAAATGTATTGTATATATCTACATGATAGTCGATTAATCAACCAGTACTGGTACTCGGCCGTGAAGACCAAAGAGAACTTAAAGCCCGGAGGCGTTGCAAATACTCCCCTAAGGCAAGGAGGGCGAGAGCTGTTTTGCGGGTTGTAAGTATTCGACATATCTGCTGAAGGGTTTCTCCACGAAGATGATCCGCCTGCATGCAGATCGATCCATTGGATTACGTACATTTTCCACAACTAGCTTAGCTAGGTAGGAGATTTAACTTCGTACCTGGCCTACAAACCTCATCAAAGCTTCCAACTTCTCCCTGGCATCACCTATGTGTGAGAGGTAGTTCCCTTCGCCGTCTAGCAAGCCATCGGCTATGGTTTCCGACACAATCTGATGGAGTTTTAGCATTCCCTGTGACAGAGAATCTTCTGCTTGCTGACATGATTGTGTAAGATTACAAACGTCCACACGTTGTTGTTCTTCCAGTGGCTCCAGATTCGGTGCCACGACCTACACATAGATACAAGACACAGATGAAGTTCAATTTTGTTTGTTTTCTCTAAAGTGCTTTACAAAACCACCTTGAGGAATTCTGAAGGCCGAAAGCCACCAATCCAAAAGAATAAGCGCTCGGCACAAGTTTTCCACGTGCCAGACATGATGTAAAATGCATCAGCCTTGGCTGCTGATTGTTTCATTTTGAAGAGATTGAAATAGTGCCTCATCCCGCTATCAACAAATCTCCGCAATTCCACTTCTCCAATCCCACAATTAACAGCATTCTTCAATTCCGATATTTGCCTATTTTGTTCTTCCACCCACTGTCCATACTCAATTTCAAATGTAGCAATACCTAAGAAGAAATATAGGTTTCAAGAGATGCAAAATACATCTGCTCAAGAAAATATCATAAGTTTATAATATCATTAGGTACAGGCCTGGGTTTTTAGTTTCGGAGGAACGCAGCAGATTTGTATCTAAGCACACACCCTGAAAATGGAAGAAATTTCAAGTTGAAAGCTTCTTTTAGGGAATGATTCTTGGAATTCATCTGTCGTTCTTTGTCTAATAGAAAAATATTTAAAGCAAAAAATACCTGTTGCCTTGATCGTTCAATCTCTTGTTCTATCTGAATTAGTCTCAGTTTACTGTTTTCTAACTGCTGAACATAAGCCTGCAGACAAAAATTAGATCCAACCAACTTGCTGTAAACTCTATTATCATGGACTGATTTATTGTACATTGACTGCACATTTGTGAAGTAACCATAGTACCTTTTTCCGCAGACGACTTTTACGAGCCGCCTCACGATTCTGTGCAAGTCGTCTCCGTACCTATAAATCAAACTCTAGTTTTGTCAACAATAAAGATCACGTTGATAGTCCAAAACAGAATAAATGTCTATGATGATTAGAAGAGATGAAGATTATATCAGTTTTGGTTCTTTACTCGTTATCAGAAAGAAATACAAGCCATGGAAAATATATATACGCGGCCTCGAGCATTTATAGTTGCTAACTAATTAAATCCAATAAAAGCAAGTGAAAATTCCATTCTAATTTTACCTTGTCAGCTGGTTTGCTTGATTCTTCATCGTATTTATACGAAGGTTCGATGGTTTTGTGGGAAGTGTTTTCTGACTAAACACATATACACGATAATAAGTCAACTAAGCTGTGGGATATAAGTCTAGCCCACAACTTGATCCGCACACACATATATATGGTAACTAAATTCTATTATTGGTGCGTACCTCGTTGTCTTGTTTACCACTGACATCAAGAGTCATTGAAGGAGATATGTCAAAACAGTTGTTTCCTTTAAAATCTCCCCACATATCCATTTGAAGCATTTGGTCGTATAACCCCATCCGTCTAGTCGGCACAAACCGAGTCGATGCTGAATTCATTCTGTTTAAACCATTTAAAGTTTTGAATTAGTACTTCCGGTTGCTATATCAATGAGGTACAATCCGACATTTGACAGCAAAAAAAGAATCAACAAAGGCCATACAATTCATAAGCGTTGTCTTTTAGGCACCTGGTTTGATTTTAAGACCATATATATAATTGAAATTTGAGGAAATTAAAGGCTTACACAATAGATTCATCTCAATTCAAGAATTAAGCAATACCATTTCTTGTCGTATCAGGAAAAACCAGCAGAATGTAGGGAGTACTAGTAACAAAAATAGTCCACATGACTAGGTAATTTAAACATCTGTTAAATCAAACTTTGCAAAGATACTGATGGCAGAAATCAGAATCAGATTTCAAGATAGGTAACTATGAGGTTCTGGCTCGATTCATGATCTCTTTAACAATCCCACATGGCATCATATTTTACGGCCGCATTTCCATGATTCAGAAGAATGAATCAAGAACCATTCCCTTACCAGGGATATGATAGATGGTGTTTGACGGCCTTTATGCTTCATAAATACAATCCATCAAACAAGAAACGCAGAAAAGAAGCCAACATATAGACGGAGCCCAGCTTAGCTTCACACAACACGAACGAGACACGGGCTATGAAGAAAATGGATACATGTTTCAGTATATATGAGTTTTTTGTTGCCATCTTTGACATCCAAATAATACCAAAGCTGACACAAGTTTGCTCAACCAGTTCCCTTGCTTTTAAAAAGGGAAAAAAACCAGAGAGAGAGAAGTTCAAAAAATAAACCTTTAATGGAAATCAGAAACAAGCACTGCACCCACTTTGAGAATAAAATTTACGAGAAAATTTGCAAGCTAAAGAAGTGCTCTTAATCCCGTCTTTCAGTTCTGAACATGATGAAGAAGAATCGAATAACAATATCTTCATGAATCATGTATTTCTACTCTAGCTCGAATTGGAATTTCTTTCATTGCAAGTGCGTCATAACCTGTCGGTTGATTGGTCCGTGTCACTGCAATTTTATTATATATATATATATATATATATGTTCAATCCAAATATTTTAGTTATACTCGTTTATTTTTTACGCTTCAAACCAAATAGTTAATTATTTATCAAAAATCTTGTTTAGCCAACAAATATAAGCCCAAATCATGAATTGTTATACTCAGATCACAGCTTCTAATAACAAAATCGACATAAAATTAATACTTTATTCGTCTCAGTTATATAGTCTATTTTGTTTTTTTATATATTTGAAGAATGTTATTGAGAAAATAAATTATTTAGACAAACTTTATAATACACTTTTATTTAATGATATTGAGAAAAAAAATTATAATCATCAATAATGAAAGATATTAAATAATGATATATTAGGATAAATTAAGATTATTAAATATAGATTATATATTTGAGACATATAAATAAGAAATATTGACTATATAATTAAGACCGAAGGAGTACAGAATATAACGGCTAAAGTGATATGTGCTAGCTGACATTGATTTTACAGAGTATGGATGCTTAATCTAATATTCTCTAAATTTGCGTGGAAGAAATTGTACAATTTTTAGGCAGCTGTGTCGTATGATACAGTCAAACGGAAATCTGAATGCATTATTTTGTAATTAACAAATGATCAGTTTTAGTATTCGGATTTAAGGATGACAATTTTTCGAGACGATGATTCCAATATTTTCGAGTTCGGGGATTTTTAAAATTTTCGAAATAATTTGGGGTGAGTATGAAGATATAATCTCAATCTCCATATCCAAACAGAATAATTATTTTTAATACTAATAATAATATTATTATTAAAGTTATATTGATATTAATTTAATAATAATAATAATAATAGTATAATAATAAGTTCTCGAATCCTCCCACCGCCCATTCAATATTTTTGAAAAGAAGATGAGAGTCGAGACGAGGATTTGATCCCTCATGTTCGAATTTGAGAAATCTCCGAACCCGAAAAAACGAGGATCGAGACGTGGATAAAATTCAGAGATAAAAATAAAGACAGACAAACTCATTTCACACCGTTGTGATCCCTATTCGGATCGGACATTCCCACTAATATATATCTATAAACGTCAAAGCAACCAAGGAACAGTACTGTTTTTGTGCTTACTTTGAATATTGCGCACCACCTCAATTTCACTACACTCGTACACTTGACTATCACAATAATTTATTCAGGTAGTCAAGCGCGTGCACAATATATATATATATCATAACTAAATTAATTTTCATTTTCTTACATTAATTAGGAAAATAATAGTTTGATTTGTATCTTCATTATAATACTCATAATAAACATGACACGTTTTAAATGTACTTTTGAAAATATTTTTTCCAAATAAAATACAAGAATAAATTTGTAATTTCAAATATATTTTGTAACTCAAATTGAACATATAACATTTTCCTTTACATGAATTTTGTCCAATATCTTTTTCTTGGAAAGATATCTGTCTAGGAATATTCATATGTGATTAGTTAAACCTTAAACGTTTCCTGTTAATGACCCTTCAAATCCTCAAGGAGGCATAATGTAATATTTAACCCCCGTCCATATATAGAGAGACCAATTAAATACCAAGTATAGAAACTTTGGCGATCAATCTTAATTCAAGGGTTCATTCACATGCCCCACACACGCATATATTTATTATTTAATTTTAAAATACTTATTTATGGTATTTTTAAATAATAACATTTTCCACTGCCTTAAGTATGGTATGTTGATTGTGGATTGTGAAGGTGCATGGTCCACCATTTTCATATTCTAAATTCAACTTCATACAAAGTGCTCGACCTTGTTAGTGCAAGTTGGCCTTTTTGCTTCCATTTTCATTTTTGGATTCTCTCTCGCACTCAATTATTTATTTACACTATACATGTACACGCTCACATGTGTATGTATTGTCGCTAATATCATGTTTAATTAAATTGCAGGTGCTGCGAATAGACAATAACTTGTGTGAGACGGTCTCATGGATCGTATTTTGTGAGACGGATCTTTTATTTTGGTCATACATAAAAAAAATATTACTTTTTATGCTAAGAGTATTACTTTTTATTGTGAATTTTGGTAGAGTTAACCCGTCTCACAGATAAAGATTCGTGAGATCGTATCACAAAAGACATACTCATACGAATAAGAAAAATAACAGTTTATATAACTTACAATTCATTATAGAAATATTACGAAAAATACTTTGTATAAATAAATTCATCATTTTTCTTTATTCATGTCTCTTGAAATCGAGAATATTGAATGCAATGCATGTTTGGGACAAACCCAAAAGTCACAAATTTACACGGAAGAACTAACTCGTGCAAGCATCACATACATATACATATATGTCTATGAAGAATCCAATCGCCATAATCTATAATAGGATATTTACATGTACACAATATAATAGTGCAGAGGTTTATCCACTTAAAAAGTAACAGGCATAATTGGGATAAGGTTGAGAAGAATATATTAATTCTCAAGTGATTTTCCTTCTCATATTCTTTGTCGACCTATGCAAGTGATTGAATATAAAATCAAGACGTACGTCACGCAACAAACTTGTTTTGTCATATTCTCATAAAATTATACTATACAGAGAAGTGTAAATAAAATTAAAGCATGGTATTTGCCAATTCGATAACAACAACATAGGAACCCCAAAAGAATCGAATGGCCACATAAATTTATTCATTTTACAATTTGCTGTGTTCTAAAGTGCTTACCCACTAAGGGAGGCTAATGTGTCGTAACGCTGATAACTTGAACTGGAAGGAGTATTGAACAAGATCGACCATGCGCAAACGTTCCATATTTGTTTAATTGTGATTAATTCCATTCCAAAAAAACAAAAACTAGTGAAATCCTTTATCAAATTACTAAATTAAATAGAGAGCAACCATTTTAGGAATTTTTGATTTCTCCCGGGAGGTGAAGAGTAAATTTTTAATAAAGGGATCAAAACGTCTATTACAGTTGAGTTTAAGCTACCATAAAAGATAATATCTTTAACAAACTTAATCATCATATTTTGTCACGTTAACTTTATCAACATTAATATCGTGAAATGAACCATGAGACACCACCCTAAAAATAACATCACGGCATCGAAATTTGGCGCATCTGTTACAGGCGCAGAAAACCAAGTCTGAGAATCCCAGGGCAAGTATAGCATTTAAATCTACAACTGATGATCTTATAAAACCAAATAACCCTATAGATGGGACAAACGTATCCAACGTATAAAAACACATGGTTGTAAAATACCAAAGTTGTTTTATGTTTTTTCTTTAATATTTCAATACAAACAAAAGATGAAAAAAAATCCCCAAAACAAATATGAAACATTCAAAATTATAATCAAAATTTATAGTAATACATCGAACACGCTTTCAATTAAGTTGAACTATCAAGCAACATCTCCCTCCCCGGTTGGGAACTTGCCCAGAGACTTGAGTCAATATATATATAGAGAGAGAGAGCCGGTAATGGGTGGAGGCAAAATAATTGTTCTAAACAAAATCCCTTCGAGGAAAAATACGAAGGTAACATGTGAATAGAGGAAAATCAACAGGAGAGCTAAATATGAAAGAACATTCAAGAAAATAAAATTATGATCTATAGAAAAAATCATAAAACTCACATGTAAAAATAAATGTGAATAATTCGATACACACCGGGTCAGCGCCCTAAATGGAACTCAACCAATAAAAGGATAATAGGACAGGTCCTTTTCACCATTGACTACTAGATCTTTATATGATTAGAAAGGAAATTCTTAGAAAAACCCTTTCCACCAACAAATGTACTCACAGATCTAAACTAAGAAGCCTTTATTACGTGTTGATGCCATATTATCATGCATTGCAACATCAAGCCAGTCTTATGGAATCAACATCTATAATTCGGTATTCCGAAATAGTAAGCATGGATAAATAAAGCTCTCTAATGAACTTAAAAAGTGGCTCTTAACAAAGGCCCCGCCCGAGAATTCTAAGCAGTAAAAAATAGGAAGAGTTGAATAAAAATCTCAAAAAAGTCGAGCCAAGGTAGACATGCACATGGATTGAAAAATCAAATACAAAATGTTTGGGTGTGGTTTAACAGTTTAGATTCAATATGATGGAAAACACCAGAAATAGATTACAAGTAAATATTAATATGTTTTATATCTAAATTAAAATTGAAGAAAAAATATTGTCCAAATTTCATTAAGTACGATAGCTTAAAAATATTAAAATAACTCGTAATATCATCCTTCAGAAACTAAAGTGACGAGACAAAAATCCTGAAGCAAACCATCAAGAGTCCATGTGGCAAAACAAAACAAAAATGAAGACAAATTACATGGAAATAAAATCCATAACCACGGCCCAAAGTTATAACATATCAACTTCAAGCACAGTATGAGAGGAACAAAGGAATCAAAAGAAGAAGAAAAAGGAAGGAACATCAAAAAAAAAAAAAGCAACAGCAGCAACAGCAAAATGGCGATCAAACATAAAAGGAAGATACAAAAAGAAAAATGAGAGACCAAATAGAATTCTACAAGCCATGATAAAATCATAACAAATTAAAAATAAAAAGGTTTACCAGTAAGATCATAACTGGATATCAGTTTCACTAAAAGACTGGCCAAAGGTGTAAAAGCTAAGAAAAGAAGTGGAATACGATGAGAAAAATTCAAAGTTGAAAAATGAAGCCATAGTATCATATTCCACCATCAAGCCCAAAAACCAAGATTAAACCTTTAACCATTCGGCAACAACACCATGGATTTTGCTATTCCATTTCAATTGTGATTTTCTGCAGTAATTGAAAAAAGTATGTCAAAGGAATCAGCACAACAACAATGTTGCAATATTATCTACATTTATAACCTTGTGAACAAAAACTCCACCAAAAAGTTCTACTGACTAAAGATAAGTTGATTGTCCCACCACAATTTTGTCAAACATTTCCCAATTCCCATTGATCAGCAAACCCAAGTCTGTCTCATACTAATATACATTTGGGGATGATCAGTGGCAATTGATTGCACAAATCATAGTTAACAAAATTTCCATGATGGTCGTCATACTCCTGTTAGAATGACTGTCATAAAGTCCATCAGTTTCCCAATATATTACCACAAATACAATTTCCACGATCAATGAATTTATGCCTGATCGCAGCCATCCATCCTAAGTATTACTCTCCTCCCTCTAGACGCGTCACATACCATCATCAACCTTCGGCAAATTAATTTACTTCAAATCTCATTCACAACTCTTTCCTTGTACAAGTCACATTGAAATTAGTAGAGTATCTATCATAGATTCATGATCACTGAACAGATATTCTAGCTCATAGTAGTGACTGGCGAATAATGATCCAACCCTGCAGTCCTACGACAATTTATAATATACATTTGCATTCCTACCCTAAAGTGCTTCAACTGAAATTTTGAACTCCGAGAGTCAAAATTAACAAATAATAGATCTGTGATACACAATGTGTTAGAAGTAGTGAGGGTAACAACAAAGAAAACACTTGGAGTTACCAAATTCAAACCCCCTTTAAAGAAAGTACGAACAGCATAGACATAGATAATTATAAGAAAAACATGGGTGCACTGATCATACCAAAGACTGGGAAAATAGCCACTGTCATCAGTCCTCGAAGATTTAGCTAATGACGAAGAAGTTTGCCCACTCTGCTGAGTTGGATACATATGCGACAACCCTTGAAGCATAGCCCCACCGGGCACACCAGTACTTGCGCCAGCGCCGGCATAGGAGCCAACTCCAGGAACTCCGTAAGCACCCAAACCGAATCCCTGCATTTGTCCACCCATCATCCCGTAATAACCTCCCATCAACGCATTCCCAAACAGTCCAGAACCATACAAAGGATTCATTAACCCCATCTGTTGCCCAAACAAAGCCATATTCTGCGCCTGCTGAGCCGCAGCCACTTCAAGCATCTGCGGGTTAACCGGCTGCATGGCCGTAGTTATTGAAGCTGCGCCCCCAACTCCTTTCCCCTTCCCTTCATTGGCCTTCCTACAATGCAACTGACTTCCTTCGAACATCTTATCCGGCTCCTCTAAAACTTTTTTAGCTCCTTCGACGGTTTTAAACACAAAAATCGCATACCCTTTAAATTTCCCAGTATTTGGATCCAACCCCGTTGGCCCGTGTTCAACCTCTCCGAATTTCTCAAAGAAACTCCTTAACTTTTCTGGACTGGCATTCATTGGTACATTGTTGACATAAATTTTGCGCAGAGGAAAATCAGCAGAAAAATGCTGATGAGAAACAACCCCAGAAGCAGAGGTGTTGGGACCCGCGGATGCAAGATTGCAAGTCATCGTACGATTACCAATTTGAATTCTAGGGGATTTCAGTAGTTTTTGAGCAGATTTCCTCGTTTTGAAAGTCACAAAGGCGTAACCTTTGCATTTCCCCGTGGCGCGATCCATAACAACATTCAAATCCTCAACTTCACCAAAAGCCCCGAAAATGGAGTGGATTGACTGGCGCGTGGCATCCCAACCGAGTCCGTAGACGAAGACTTTCCGATGGGAGATGTCTTTGTCGGCCGTGGACTGGATAAGGTCGAAAAGTGAATCGTGCGATACACATAGGTCGGTTACGAGATTGGTGAGCTGCTCCTTGGAAAATGGTTGCAGGAGGGTTTGAAGTTTGGACCGTGGATCGGAATCCGAGTCGGATCCAGATTTGGGAATTCTAATTTTCTTCTTCTTCTTTGTCTTGTCGATTGTGTTGATGCGCTTTGGTTTCTTCTTCGGTTTGGTTCTCGCCATTCGCAGGCGGCCGATGCTGCAACCTCAAGGTAGGTAGGTGAGCTTGCGAAGAAAATAAAAGGTCTAGGAAAGGATTATTATTAATTTGGATCGGCCCATCAACCAGCCCATTAAAGCCTATGCAGGCCTAGGGGTATACATGGTATTACATTTTTATTATCATAATATTACAGGGAGTAACAGAAGAAACAAGGGGTACACTGGTCTGGCGCGGAGGAGGAAGATTTCTCCTACGCTTGCTTGGTGTGAGCCAAGCCAAGCCTAAGTCCAAAGTTATCATCAATCAATAACTGCTTCTCCTTTTGTAATCAATTCATTCCTCATTGACTTTTTATATGCATGGATGGTGATCGGTCTGACTCGTTGCCACTCACGGCGCCGGCTCCGATCACTAACTCTTCTGAGATAGATCTCGAATTGGGTCCCGAAGAGCAAATTCAGTGCCGGATTTGCCTCGAAACTGACGGTATGATATCTCCATCCTGTCCCTTAGGGTTTGATTGATGAAAGAATCATGTAATCTTTTAAGGTATCTAGGTTTGTTCCAATTATTCTGCGGGTCATACAGTTGATCGCTGTTTTTGTGATCTGCATTCTTTCATTGATGAATGGATTTATTTATTTGGTATTGGTATATACGCCTTTTGTTTCATTTCCCAAAAGTAATTTATATTAGGTTTAACAGCGGGCTAATTAGTTTGATCTAATTGCATTTGCATCATAATTCTTCATAGGCTGCACTTTTCTTTTTCTTTTTCTTCAGGATTTTATGTTGCCTCAAGGAATTTTATGATGCATTAAACACGCATTTTCGTTGATGACATTACACACTTGATTAAAGTACTGCATTCAGCATTGGAATTTTTGTTTGTTTACCAGGAAGGGACTTTATTGCTCCTTGCAAGTGCAAAGGGACATCAAAATTTGTTCACAGAGAATGCCTCGATCATTGGCGTTCTTTAAAGGTTCTCTCTTTTTTTTAGTTACTGAGAAGCTATTTTTATTCTATTTGAGTTAATAATATGGTCTAAATTTCTTAAATTATTAGCTCCTGACTCTATTCTTTCCGCAAAGCATTATTCCTCATACTGTATCAGTTTGAGTCATTTAATTTTTTTTCCCAATCCTTTTTACTTTTTGCAGGAAGGCTTTGCCTTTGCTCATTGCACAACTTGCAAGGCCCCTTATTATTTGAGAGTCCATGTCTTTGCTGATAGGAAGTGGCGAACTTTGAAGTTCCGATTCTTCGTCACTAGGGATATTTTATGCATCTTTTTCGCTGTTCAGCTGGTTGGAGTCCTTTTTGTTCTATTTTATTTTCTTATCTGCTCTTGCCTTTTATTATGTCAATAATGATGCATGAAAGTTTAAGTATCCTTCAAGTACTTGTTATATTCTAATTTCTAACACCTATATTATTTTTACAGATTATTGCTCTATTGGCATACTTGGGGTATCTTATTGATGGCTACCAAAAATATTGGCTTCGCCGTTCTTGGGGTTTCGATAGCGAACTTAGTTTCTACTACATATGTGGTAATCCTTAGCCTCACATTACCCATCTATGAATTTCTTCCATTATTGGCTGTATCTCCCAGGTTGTTCCTTATGCTGGTTCAGGACAAAATGTTATGAATTTGTAAAATACTTCCACGTGGATATTTTGATATTAACTGCATCTTTAGTTTTTTATTGGTCAAAGTATATATATTTCAGAACAAAATTAAAAAGTGAAGTATTGAAAATGGTGTCAATTTCAATGTAACAAGAAACAGACTATCCATATTCCTTGGTTCAACAGATAATCCGTATTCCTTTTTGGTTATTGGCATTATGTGATGTATATATCGATTTCTTTCAAGAAACTTGATCCGTTGAATAGCTTGGAGGGTTATCTCAGAGAGAAACCATTCACTCTGTTCGGTGGAAAATTTAATAATAGAAAAAAAGGTTAAAAATTTTAATATGCAGAAATATTTAGTTTAGATCATCTATCAGAGGTTAAAAAAGACTTGTAACCTACTTATCTAATTATTATTGTTTATATCCATATTTATCCAATAACTCCTCTGTAAAAGTTTCAAACTCAAAATCAATAGATTTCCTACTCTTTATCCGATAAAAAATATGCGAACAATCTTTTTAAAAAGTTAAAAATTAAATAAAAATAAAAAATTCAATATATTAAATTAGGTGGCCGTCTAGACGGGCGGTCGATTTTTTTAATAGCACTCAGAGACATCGCCTTTCTAAAAATATGAGAGGTTGGCGACCGCCCAGCGCTTAGGTGGTCTTACACTGCGTCTTTCAGAACACTGATATTAGCACATTAATTTTAAGAGATCAAGTATATGGCAATGAAATATATATTCTTTTCCGTCTGATGTGCCTGTTTGGAGAACATCATTATGTGTTCTTCGACATTTTTGTTGATGTCTGGACTCTGATGGATGATGTGTTAGACCCATTGAACTCTTTCCGCAGGGGCTCTGTTGTTTTTTGCTTTGCTGGGCTTATCTGGGTGCGTCATTACTTGTTATGACAGAAGAGTGCGCAATGATCTAGCGCAGCCATGTCGACAATTGTGTCTTTGTTGTTGTCATCCTGGGTATCCTCTCTCTCTCCCTGTTTTTTTTTTACATTGATAGTAGCTGAAAATTTAATTCAATGTTTTTTCTTTATTCGAGCATTTTACCTATCTATCATGTTTGTTCAAGTCTGCTTTTATGTTTCTGTAATGTTCAAGTCTGCTTTTATTCTACTTATTACCGTGTTTTGGATTTCTAAGTGCTATTAGCGAGTGTTATTAATTGCAATCATCGTTATGGCATTTACCTCTTCATTGACGTGTGTTTTAACATCTGAAATTTGATTCGTTCGACAATCTTCATATTGCAGAATGTGTGCAGATTGCCATTTACCCGGCACTCTTTGTATGTGGACTGATTGTACCACATGCTTTGAAAGTTGTGGCAGCGCAGCTGGTGAATGTGGTTGCTTGGGAAGTGCTGGTGAAGCTGGATTGCCATTATTATTAGTAATGGCTTTAGTAGTACTTGGTTTATTTACTGTGATTGGTGTATTCTATAGTGTGTTGGTGGCCACAATGGTTGGACAGAGGATTTGGCAGCGTCACTACCACATACTTGCAAAAAGAATGCTAACGAAAGTGAGTATTACATTTTGTCTTTTCTTGCATTATTTTATCATGACCATTAAATGCCACATGTTATACGATATCCTTCCTATTTCTGATGTCCTCTTAATCCAGCACATGAAAAGAAATCACTTGAAAATTTTTTATGACGTCTGGTTTCATTTTTTGCTACTTCTGTAGAAAATTTCTTCAATACTGTCCCTCTTCATTATAACCTGCCTTTTTCCTCTAATAGATGACTGATGGCCCATACCCACTGTTTGCTGCCAAGTTTTACTGTAAGAAAGATTTTAGTGTGAATCTTATACCTTGGTTTCTGGTGTGCAGATTTGCAATTCGAGCATCTTAAACATATAGTTTTTGTATTGGTTATTTTAGCAAGTTCCCCTCCAATTAAATTACTAGAATGCGGTGCTGTTCTAGAAACATCAGTTGATCTTAGAACTCTTGATTTGCTAGTCCTATCTTTCCGCTGATAGTGATTCGCGTGATTGTAGTTAGGTTTCTTGATGCAATAAATATGTAAGCAATAATTCTTGATAAAAAATAATCGAAAACGTTCATGAAGCAAGAAATGATAGAAATTTTCATGAGTTATAAATCTAAGGAAATACATTCTCCTACGTTCACGTTCTGTAGTCTTTCTGTCTTTGTGGGATAGTGATTTGCGTGTTTGCAGTTAGTTTTCTTGATGCAATAAATATGTAAGCGATAATACTGGATAAAAAACAATTGAAAATATACATGAAGCAAGAAATGGTAGACAAGTTTTAGGAGTTAGAGATATAAAGACATGCATTTCCTATGTTCACCTTCTGTAGTCTTTGTAGTGGTTATTTTAGCAAGTTCCCTCCAATTTAGAGCTGTGCCAAATTATTAGAACGTGGTTCTGTGCTGTAAACATCAGTTGATCTTAAAACTCTTGCTTCAATAGTCTGTCCTATCTTCCCATCTTCCCACTGAGGGATTTGCGTAGGGGTGACAATGGGTACGGGTAGAGCGGGTACACGACCCGAACCCAACCCGTTTGGGTAATGTTAAATGGGTATGGCTGGGTAACGGGTTTTGCAATACCTACCCATACCCTTTCTTTATAGGCTTAGTTATAATGTGGCCATGCCCATTCTATTATATGGGTTTCAGCCCAACTGCTTAAATGTCCAGTTAGTTTTTGAGATTGGTAGATCGCGTTTTCTCCCAATTGTATCTTGCGTCTGCATTTTTTTCTTTTAAAATTATATTAAATTGGAACCATAAATAATTTCTCTCGACGGTTGATTAAGTGGAATCAACGAATTCACTGTGTCCGAGTTTCGACGATTAAGTCAAATTCTAGAATCAATAAACCATATTTTGTATATTTTGCTCCGTTTTCCACTTCTCTGTGAGGTTATTGTTTCTACATAATATCAATTATGGCTTTGCTGTGTCGGAATTTGGTTTCTAAGTTGTTTTCCAAGATTTGTATGTTGATTAATTTTTCTGGACGTCTCATGAATTTGTTCGTGCCATGAAGAATATATAATTACTTGTCATATTCCTGTATTTTAGGACTTGATTCTAAGTTGCTATTATGAATATTTGTGTTCGTGATCCATCTCATCTTGCGGTTTTCAATAAATGCGTTTTATTAGTGTGGGGTTTTTCTTTCGAGTTGTTTTCAGAAATTTCCTTGGAGTCTCAATTTAAATTTCGAATTTTTTATTACTTTTCATGGCTTTGTTCATGTTGTTCTGAGTTGCTAATTAATTCATCGGTTGTATTTAATTGGATTTATTAATTCAATATATTGGAAGAAGTGAACATATCCTTAAGTGTACAAAATTCAAAAATCTGATTTAGCCCAATCTAAACCAAAATCCTGGTTCCAGCCCCTGGTTTTACGAGTTAGAAATCTCCGCATACGTTTTCAATTATGTCCACCTTCTGTTGGGGAAGAAACATTCCTCAATATACTTTATGACATGTTTTTTTAGGAATATGTGGTTGAGGATGTTGATGGTGAGACGACTGGAGCAGATTGGTCACCCCCACCTCTTCCTCCAGAGCATATTCAGCAACTAAAATCGCTTGGACTTCTGTGAAGATTCGACAAGAAGTGTCCTACGTAGAGGTTAACCGACTCTGTGGCTTTGTAGGTTTGTATTTCTGCGTCGATTAGATATCAATCTGTATTGTTAATGACGAGGAATGATAAAGGGGATATAATATCGCCGATGCTGTTTGTAATTTTGTACGATAAGGAAGTATCTCTTACTGATACAATTCACATTCGATGCAATTTATATGATGTATTAATCAAGAATGAAAGAAACATTTGATTGTATTTCTTCTCACTGTATATCTAATACTTTTGGGATGATTGAAGAAGGATAAAAACTAATTTATCGGCCTTGTGCGACTGTGCAATGAGATTAGGTAGCAACTACTTCGTATCAATTATCGTCTGCAAAAATGGTGAAGTCGAGTTTCTATACAAGTTCATTATAGACTCATTCACCATTCAATTTTTATATAGATGGTATGTGATTGATTCTACGGTCACTCCTTCAGGAGGATTTCAAAAATGTTGTAAAAAAATATTATGATGGCTATGTTGCTCTGAGTTTATAAATGGGATATGTTTGTAATTTTGATATTTTATATCTTTCTTTTATTGATTTTGATCTTATATTGTTAAATTCTGATCTTAGTTATATATATTTTAAATTTTGACAATTTATTTATTTTTTAATGGAAGTGTTAAGTAGCATGATTAAGATTATGTAATTATTAAAAACAAAGGATATTACCTACTTGTTTTTATAAATATAAAATACAAATTGAATTTTTTTATATATTAATTCAAATGATACGATAAGATATTGATGAAACACGATGATTTTTTATATAATTAAATATGTTTGTTGGAAAAAAATAATTTTAAAATAATAAGTTATTTACTTATTGATTAATTAATATTTTTTAAATTATTAAAATTTGATGGTCCTAGCATTAATAATTATAGAAGTGTCTATATATATATATATATTGTTTGACTTCATTTTAATTCCTATCTTCATTTATTACTTTGTCATCGATATTGTAAATAAGTCTTTTTACCCCACACACACACATTGAATGAAGATAGGAACTGAAATGAAGTCACACACCCTTTTGTAATCCAATTGCAAAACCCCCGCCCCCCACCCCGCCCCCCAATTGGCCCCAAGTGTTCCCCAACCACTTCAGAGATTCAGTCTAAAATTAAAATAAATTAGAATAGTAAAAGTCAGATGCTAGTTCATAAAGCTTATCAGATCTTATTTGATTAATTTTATAGTCGCTGGATTCATTCCGCCAAACAGATGTGGCTAGCTCTTCCAGAACAGATGCACAATTATTATCAGGTAATGTTTGGAAACCACCAGCATTGTATCAGTTCAAATTGGATGTTGTTGCAGAGTTTGAATAGACCAGACAAAGATTTAGTGTAGGAGCAGTGGTTCGAAACTCGCATGGAACAGTTCACGGGAGCAATGGCTTGGATGATTAGACATTCCGGTTCAATGGAAGGCGCTGAGTTAATTGCGATAAGAAGTGGGATGAAATTTTGTTTGCGGCTAGACATCACTGATATATACATTTTCTCCGATTCTGTGCAATCAATTAATTCCATAAACGAATAGGACGAGAACTTGGGATAAAATGTTATTATAACGCAGGCTATTCACAATCTTATGGAGTCTGGCAATTTCATATCTATACAACATATAAGAAAGACTGACAAACAACGTTGCTCATTAATTAGCTCGTAAAGCTTTTGATATTTCATCTTACTATTCGGAAAAATTTCGAGTTAGATCCAGTTTATTGTGATTCAGGATAATTTTATGATCTAAATTTATAATATTTTCGTCAAAAAATAAATATATATCGTCGTCAAGTTACATAAATATCACCCACTAGTAGAAAACACATTTTCAAATTCTATATTGTAATATGATATAATAGTGCTATATATACATTATATACCAACTAGGCTCCTGTCACACTATATGTATTTGATTGAATGGACATAGGAGCGATTCAAACACTTGCATGCAACTTGTGTTGACTTTAGAGTTAATGGATGCAGGTAGGGGTTGATATACACAAGAGGGCAAGACATAGATTTATTAAATTTAGGTAATATATAGCTTCTTCTTTCCCTTGGCATGTAGCATGTGTATATCAGGATATGCATGTATCTATATTTTATTTTATTAAATAATTCTTGCACATGAAAACAAAGACTATATACAAGAATTTCTAATGAAAATTTATGGTGTTTATATTGACCAGATAATTTTTGATAAAACTGAGATAATTTCATTGCACTACATTCAGTATCTCATTGTGTCATGTCATGTCCAGTCAAGTCAAGTCAAGTCAAGTCAAGTCAACCCTTTAAATTCAAAGTCTTCGGGTATTCTTACTTTTCTTTCCCATTTAATTGCTTGATTTTTAATGTCATATTGATATAATATATATACATAGACAGTAGACACACCCACTGACAAGTTGGCCGATTACATGATTTATCAACCCCATTCCATATATCTTACCTTAGCTACATGACTAAAAGCTAAAATGACCAGATATACTCTACCAATCTCTCCTTTATTCCTCTAAAGAAGCACATTATACTCTAAAATGGAAAACTTTGTTAACAACAAAACCTATTTAATTTAGAAATAATGTGTATATCACCATGCAAAGCATGCATACAACAAGTTCTCAAGTTCTTCATCACTGTCATCATTTACGCCGTGCCGATAAATCTGCCACCTGACCATCTTGGCCACAGATCTGTCCGGAAAGACGACGCTCCGGCAGAGAGGACACGTGACGAGACCTTGATGCAGCCACGTGTCAAGGCATGCCTTGTGGAATATATGCTCGCAACTCAATCTCCTTACCTCATCTCCCTCTTCATACATGGACAAGCAAACTGTGCAGCACTCGAAACTACTTTGTCCAATTTCCGATCGGGTTTCATATCGTTCTGACGGGTTTTTCTCTTCCACCAGTGAGAGAAACTTGGGAGCGGTTTTGTGGTGGTTGTCGGAAGTGATTCGGGAGGCACAGCATACGAAAACGATGAGTTGGAGGAGGAGGAAATTGTACAAGAATTGAATAGATGATGAGAAAAGATGAGCCAAGAATTTGAATAATGCCAACATGTTAAGAAGTATATTTTGAGATACAAATAAAGTCGTGAAGGGAATTTCATTCCATGGTTTCAATTTATAAAGCAATATGATCGTGTGAATACATTTGTTTGACTTACAAATTTAATTGCTTTAATTTGGTGATATGAAATCATGGAAAGAGGACCTACATGGGATTGGATTGATTTTCAGTTTTTTCTTTTTACGATTTAATATTAATTTCAAGTTACATTTTAATTATTAATTAACATTTTCAAGGGGAAAAAAAAACATTTTTGAACCTAAACAATTTTAATTGTTTATATTGTATATTTAAAAATTATAATTACAGCGTAATTAATTTGAGTCGAAAATTTCTTAATACGTCCATTCAAATTAATGTTTAATTACTTACAAAATTTAACCAGAGGAGACAGTGGTTGGTTGTCCATATCTAATATAACAGGATTCCAATTGCATAGAGTTCCACACACACAATAATGCACTAATGTGCAATCGTCGAAGGTAAAAAAGTTGGATTTGTACGTGTAGCAGCATTTCAAATTTAGGACAAAAAGGAAATTGAATATTGAAATTTTTTGATTTGTCCGTAGTTAAAATGATCAATCGATTACTTTGTGCAAAATTAACCAGTAAATGCATGTAGGAACCAGACATTTTTGTAAGTTAAAGCATATCCATCGTTAGTTAACTTTCGGATCACCTAGTCCTACCTACTTTATGTTGTGAAGACAAATGTCCAGTCATT
Organism: Primulina tabacum; assembly: GCF_025594145.1. Lineage (NCBI taxonomy): Eukaryota > Viridiplantae > Streptophyta > Magnoliopsida > Lamiales > Gesneriaceae > Primulina > Primulina tabacum. The sequence continues at coordinate 11,125,436 of NC_134554.1, forward strand.
AACATATTTTCTACCCTTATTTTTTGAGTTTTGGCTAAATAATAAAGCTTGAAATCGAGATAGTCTTTTGCATTGAATACGCAAAAAATAAAGAAAAAACCTCTTCATACATATATTAATTAAGTTAGATAGTTGTGAATGCTACGAGGGACATGGAAAAAAATCGACCATAGATTAGCTGCGAAAACATGGGATGCTCGGGAAACGTTTCCCACTGTACGATACACAATAATTTTCGTATTTTTTATAAGAAAAGTTATTCGTTTTATTTTTTCGCTACAACATCAAAAATTATCACAACAAAATTTTGTAGTAATTATAATTTACAGATGAGTTTTTTTAGATATAAAATGAATAATATATTTGACCAGATTTATATTATAAGTTGGATATTGATGTTTTATAAATATTTAAGATTTTATTTTTCAGGAAATTGTAAAAAAAAAAAAAAAAAACTCACCCAACCAAATTTGTTAAGCCAATTGCACACTTTGATCTTTTGTGTCGAATTTTTTTTTTAAATAAAATATATTATAACATGAACTAATTAAATAATTTTTATTATACAGATAAAAAAGTAAATTAAATTAAATATGCTTATAGATGTTAGATAAAAACGATCTCGGACCAGAACCCATCTCCGCCTTTTGGGGCTGAGTCCTTCTTTCAATGCTATATTTGAGTTAATAATTAAGAGTAAGTCTCTTGTGAGATGGTCTCACGAATTTTTTTATTTGACGGGTCAACCCTATCGATATTTAGAATAAAAAGTAATATTTTTTCATGGATGACCCAAATAAGAAATCTGTATCATAAAATACGATTCGTGAGATCGTTTCAGACAAGTTTTTTACAATAATTAAAACGATGATAAAACCAGGGAGGATGTTTGGTTTCCCTTTCACGTCATTCCTTGATCTGTTGTTAGGTTCCAATCATCAACCTTTCTCGATTAATTGTAGGTATTTAATAAGTGTTCTTGGTTAATACATAGGTTTCATCAAATTAATTAGTTCATCTCTCCAAATATATATATATAATTTTATTTTTTTTTCAAATAGAAAAATAGTTGAAAAATCTAATTTACAAAATATTTAGTTAATGAGAAAATTTTAGTCATAAACAAAATAATATTAAAATAAAAAATGAATTATATATTTGAGACAATCGAAAAAAAATCTATGTAAATGGGATGGAGAGTGTGACATTATTTATAAAAATAATAATTACTTATAAGATTAAGATATGATATTTACAGCTCTCCTAATTATTGCATTCCTAGTCGTTGCCACTTGAAATTAATTAGTTGAGCATATGTTAACAAATATGATAATAACTGAATTAATTAATTATTAGGTGCCTTATAATAATATATATATAATATATATATATATATATATAATTAGTTGGCCATGTTTTTGTATTGGCTTATGGTCGGTCGGGTCAGCTAACCCACATCAAGTTAACTGCATGGCTTCCCAAAATTTAGAAAATCTAATTATGAATTATATGGTTTATTAATTTCATAAATTAATTAATAAAAATATATATATTAATATTTATTTTTTTAAAAAAAATTATCCTAAAAAAGGTACTCGATTATGCTCTCAATTCAATTTGAAGCGAAACTAAAAACAATAAATAAATTAATCGAGTACAGATAAATAAAAATAAAAAAGAACCGAGCCGAGCCGACCGAGCCGACCAATGAAGCCGGTCAAAACAAAACACTGTCGGTGTTTCAGCCCGGCCCCACACCCACTCAGTCTCCAGCTAGCTAGCTATGTAACTTATGTTCTCCGCTTCTTATTATCAATTGGCATTCTTAGGGAAAGAGAGATACAGAGCTCTCTCAAGAAACCACGGCATCACCATTCTTGAACTGGATGTGCAGATTTGGTGTTCTGTAGCTCACTCCAACACAGGTTCCCCCATTTCCGCTAGATCTATCACGTTCCACTGTTTTTTCACTGGCCTCTTTATGTAACTTATAGAATGCAGGTCGGTTTATGATTGAATTTTTCGCATTCTGAAGCTGTCGACTTTTCTACCTGGGATCACTCGATCTAGGGATTTTTTTTTGAAAGATAACATTTTGGTGGGATTTTCAATGGGTTTGCTGTATCGGTGTATTGGGTTTGAATTTAATCGATATTGCATAGTTATGATCTTTCTGTTACTCCTTGAGGGGCCTATCGATCATAATTATTTGCTTCATGCTTAATGTCTATGATTGATGCTGCACTATATTTGATTTGCAAACGTGGGTCTGATCATTTTTTTCGGAGTTGGAGTTCAGATTCCCGGCATTATTCAACAAAGATTTTCGTTTTTTATTATTGACTGGGGCATTTTGTTTCAGATTTTAAAATTCTACTAGTGATTTGGTTAAATACTGTGTCCTGTGGCTGATGCAGGTTATAGCTTTGGCTTGTCTGGGTTAGATCCGAAGTGCAGACCTTGGATCACAGCAAAGCTGGCGACAACACTAGCTTTTCGCGTTGCTCCTTCAAATGGAAGCACACTTCCCACCAATGAGTTGGTAATATGCTTTTCAGGCTCTGGTCAATTGTCCATGTTTAATCCCTGAATTAATATACTCAAATATTCTGATCGAGATAACTGGGGTAGAAATTGTTCCCTCTATTTTATTCCGTGTTTGGGGTCACATGTATTGTGTACCGATATCTAGCATCTGATAATATAAATGTTTCTTGCTTGGTCTGATTTATTGCTCGATTGTTGTGATAATTTCAATGGCAATTCAAGAATCTCGAGTGAATGATCATGTAAATTACGCATTTGCTTGGCACGGTGCATTTGAGAAGGGGCACTTAGCATCTCTTTTATGCTTGAAATATGGCGTGAAGATATCTCAAAAAGAACATTTGATCATTCTAAATCAGGGCATCCTCTTTTCCGTGAATTTTCTTGAAACAATTTTATGATAGTTTGAATATGAAGAGCACTGATTTCCCGTTTTCGTTTTTCTAAAAGCATATTCTTGAAACCTAGATTGTGTATATTTCCTAGTATGCTGTGTACCTCTTATGCTTTTCTTTCTTCCAAAGAGATCATGATTCACGAGATACTGGCTGACTAGTGAACTATCTTGGCCAATAGATTTTCCCACTCCAGTCACAACTTTATTGTGTGCAATATTGTATTTTCTGTATGTTCCACAAAAAAACAACACACTGTTATTATTACAAGATTTTGTTTTATTATGTGCTTATGTTGAATTCTTTGACGCATCTCTGATAATTTTGTCTTAATTTATGTCCTTTTCTTCTGTAGGAGAGAAGTAGGGACGTTAAGTCTCTGGACTCCGAACCTCCAAGTCCACATCTCCATATGAAACTGAACTCAAGGTTGGTTAGAGTAGCAGTTGACATGCAATTAAATGTTTCAGATTATGTCTTACTTATGTTTTTGCTAAGCGATGGAACTTGATGTGGAAACCGTTGAAATATCCCATTTTCCAAACCCACCAGAGAAAGTCAATGGTCCGCGTACACTGATTGCAGATAGTAACTGAAGTTGGTTCACATATTTTCTTTCTCCTTTTACGATGATCAAGATATATATATCTCACCTTTACATGGTCTTCACCCATCAATTCAGTAACTCAACAATAGAGTAATTCTAGTACAACGAACAGCGTTGAGTTACAGAATTGATGGGTGAAGACCATGTAAAGGTGAGATATATATATCTTGATCATGGTAAAAGGAGAAAGAGAATATGTGAAGCAACTTCAGTTACTATTTGCAATCAGTCAGCAATAGAGTAATTCTAGTACAACGAACAGCGCTGATCTAGAATCCTAGATGGGGGTTTACTCAAGTTTATGAAACGATATGGAAGTTACTCAAAGCTCGACTTCTCATGAAGTTCTTTAGGGAACTCACTAGTCCCTCCTACATTTCGAGATGCCATGCAGCATTTTATATTGCAGCTACATGTTTCCTTAAATGTAACTAAATTTGGGTCACTTGATCTTTAATATTTCTTATGTTGGTAAAGTATCATTGTTAACTTTCTGTGTATGAAGACACATGCTATTAATGGGTTGCCACTACTTGCAAATGCTTTACATTCCATAGTATTTTTAATATTTCATGGCATGATTTAAATTTAGATGATGCTAATTAGATGACAGTCGTGAAATGGCTTCATGTATATTTTATGCTTGCAGAGATCGGAGTAGCATGGAGGACCCCGATGGGACATTAGCAAGTGTTGCCAAGTGCATTGAACAATTGCGGCAAAATTCCTCCTCACATGAAAAGGAAAATTCCCTGAGGCAATTACTTGAGCTAATTAGCATTCGGGAAGATGCTTTTGGTGCAGTTGGATCACATTCTCAAGCAGTACCAATTCTGGTGTCTCTTCTTCGTTCTGGATCACTCGGGATTAAGATACATGCTGCTACTGTTTTAGGTTCACTGTGCGAAGAAAATGAATTGCGGGTCAAAGTATTACTTGGAGGTTGCATTCCACCATTGCTAGGTCTTCTCAAGTCAAACTCAGCAGAAGGCCGAATAGCAGCTGCCAAGACAATTTATGCTGTTTCTCAAGGTGGCGTCAAGGATCATGTGGGGTCTAAAATTTTTTCAACGGAAGGAGTCGTCCCTACATTGTGGGAACAATTAGGGAAGGGGTTAAACAATGGAAATTTGGTTGATGATTTATTGGCTGGAGCTTTGCGAAATCTTTCTAGCTGCATTGAGGGATTTTGGCCTGCATCAATTCAAGCTGGCGGAGTTGATATCCTAATCAAATTGCTCAAAACAGGAGAATCAAGTACTCAAGCAAATGTGTGCTTTTTGTTGGCTTGCATGATGATGGAGGATGCATCTGTTTGCTCTGAAGTATTGGCTACAGAAACAACTAAAGTGCTCCTTAAGCTACTTGGAGCTGGTAATGAAGATTGTGCAAGAGCAGAAGCTGCACGGGCTCTTAAATCTCTTTCTGAACAGTGCAAAGAATCCAGGAGGGAGATTGCTAGTTCCAATGGTATACCAATACTGATAAATGCGACGATAGCTCCTTCAAAAGAATTCATGCAGGGTGAATTCGCCCAAGCTTTGCAAGAGAATTCAATGTGTGCTCTTGCAAACATCTCTGGTGGCTTGTCATATGTCATCTCAAGTCTTGGTAAAAGCCTTGAATCATGCATCTCTCCTGCACAAGTTGCCGACACATTGGGAGCTTTAGCTTCGGCTCTTATGATATATAACACTGATGCAGAATACTCTAGAGCATCAGATCCCATGGAGGTGGAAAAGACACTGGTCCAGCAGTTCAAAACTAAGATGCCATTTTTGGTGCAGGAGCGAACAATAGAAGCCCTTGCTACTTTATATGGGAATGCTGTGCTAGCAAGCAAACTTGCTGCATCTGATGCAAAAAGACTGCTTGTTGGGTTGATTACTATGACAACCAATGACATTCAGGAAGAGCTGATAAAGTCCCTTTTAATTCTTTGCTACAAGGAAGGTAGTTTGTGGCATGCTCTTCAAGGTCGTGAGGGAATTCAACTTTTGATATCTCTTCTCGGTCTTTCATCAGAGCAGCAGCAAGAGTGTGCTGTTGCTTTACTTTGCCTTCTATCCAACGAAAATGATGAAAGCAAATGGGCAATTACCGCCGCTGGTGGCATTCCTCCATTAGTTCAAATCCTTGAGACCGGCTCTGCGAAAGCCAAAGAAGACTCTGCAACAATTCTTGGAAACCTCTGTAATCATAGTGAGGATATACGAGCTTGTGTTGAAAGTGCCGATGCTGTTCCTGCTTTACTATGGCTACTAAAGAATGGAAGTTCCAATGGGAAGGAAATTGCTATTAAGACCTTAAATCATTTGATCCACAAGTCAGACACAGCAACAATCAGCCAACTCACTGCATTGTTAATCAGTGATCTACCTGAATCTAAAGCTTATGTCATAGATGCATTAAACAGTTTGCTCTCTGTGGCCCCTCTGACTGATATGATGCGAGAAGGTAGTGCGGCAAATGATGCGATCGAGACACTGATAAAAATCTTAAGCTCTACCAAGGAAGAGACTCGGGCAAAATCTGCGCTAGCTCTTTCTAGAATCTTTGACCTCAGAAAGGACTTGCGTGAAAGTTCCATTGCTGTGAAGACTCTATGCTCAATCATTGAACTTCTAAATGTCGAGTCTGAAAATATCTTAGTTGAATCTTGCCGTTGCCTTGCCGCAATTTTTCTTTCAATAAAAGTGAACCAAGATGTAGCTGCTATTGCTAGGAATGCATTGCCTTTGTTGCTGGTGCTTGCCACCTCTTCGGTGTTGCAAGTTCAAGAGCAAGCAGTGTGTGCTTTGGCAAATCTACTCTTAGATGGTGAAGCATCTGAAAAAGTTATGCTGGAAGAAATTATTGTGCCAGCGACCAAAGTTCTACACAAAGGCACGAATGTAGGCAAGATTCATGCTGCTGCAGCAATAGCCCGGTTTCTCCATTCTCGTGAAATTAATTCTGCTTTAATTGACTGTATAAATTGTGCTGGAACGGTGCTTGCTTTAGTTTCATTCCTCGAAACCTCTGACAGTGGATCTATCGTTGCATCAGAAGCACTCGATGCTCTTTCCTTCCTCTCAAGGTGTGTTGGAGGTATTGGACACGTCAAACCTCCTTGGGTAGTTCTTTATGAATACCCAAGTAGTATTACTCCAATAGTTTCATGCATTGCAGATGCCACACCGATGCTGCAGGACCAGGCTATTGAAGTATTATCCCGGCTCTGTCGGAGCCAACCTCTTGTTCTTGGTAACACAGTTGCTGGTGCCACTGGATGCATTTCATCCATTGCAAGAAGGATAATCAGCAACTCAAATGCTGTGGTCAAAATTGGAGGAGCTGCTCTTCTCGTTTGCACTGCAAAAGTGAATCATCAAAGGGTAGTTGAGGATTTAAATAGTTCAAGTTCATGGACGTCTCTCGTCCATTCTCTTGTTGGGATGCTAAGTTCTTCTGAGTTTTCTCAATTTGGAGATCAGGGCAATGAAGATACCATAAGCGTCTGCAGGATAGGTGAAGAAGAGGCTACTAGCCAAGGCTCCAAGAGAAGTACATTAGTTATTAATGGTACCAATATAGCTATATGGCTCCTTTCTGTGTTTGCAGCTTATGATGGTAAAAGTAAAGTTGAGATCCTGGAGGCTGGTGCAATTGAAGTTCTTACTGAGAAAATTTCTCAATCCTTTTTGCTGTATACACAGGTGCTAAATTTATGGTCTTGTATGTTTTTACAACGATAATATCTGAATCACTGTGCACCTATCTTAAAAAATTTCTTGGTATTGAGAAAAATGTTTTTTTTTTTTTCGCTCGCATTGTCTCTCAGAATGCTTATCTTGATCTCCTGTAATGTTCTTATCAATGTCGTGAACTTTGCTAGGCTGAATTTAAAGAGGATGGCAGCATATGGATTTGCGCCCTTTTGTTAGCAATCTTATTCCAAGACCGAGATATCATCCGTGCTAATGCAACGATGAAAGCTATTCCAGCCCTCGCAAGATTGTTGAGGTCAGAGGATTCGGCTGGCAGATATTTTGCTGCCCAAGCTGTGGCCAGTCTTGTCTGTAATGGTAGCAGGGGAACTCTTCTATCTGTTGCAAATTCAGGGGCAGCTGCAGGACTTATTTCGTTGCTTGGTTGTGCTGATGATTTTATCAATAACCTTCTGGAATTGGCTGATGAGTTTGGTTTGGTTCATTATCCGGACCAGGTGGCTCTTGAAAGATTGTTTAGGGTCAATGACATCAGGGTTGGGGCAACCTCGAGGAAATCTATACCAGCCCTTGTTGACTTGCTTAAGCCTATCCCGGATCGACCAGGGGCACCTTTTCTTGCATTGGGACTTCTAATCCAGCTTGCTAGAGACTGTCATCCTAATCAGATTGCTATGGTGGAATCGGGGGCCTTGGAAGGGTTGACGAAGTATCTATCTCTTGGCCCAAAAGATGCATACGAGGAAGCTGCTACTGATTTACTTGGTATTCTATTCAGCACAGCTGAGATAAGAAAGCACGAATCTGCACTGGCTGCTGTCAGTCAACTCATAGCAGTTTTGCGTTTAGGTGGAAGAGCGGCAAGATATAGTGCTGCAAAAGCCTTGGAAAACTTATTTTCTGCTGATCATGTAAGGAGTGCTGAATCTTCTAGACAAGCTGTTCAACCTTTGGTGGAAATTCTTAGCACCGGCTCGGAGAAAGAGCAGCATGCTGCTATTGCTGCTTTGGTTACTCTACTGAGTGAGAACCCGTCTAGAGCCCTTGTGGTAGCTGATGTTGAGATGGATGCTGTTGATGTGCTATGCAGGATTCTTTCTTCGGATACTTCGTTGGTGTTGAAAAGGGATGCGGCTGAGTTGTGTTTTGTTCTTTTTGGCAACACAAGAATCAGATCTACTGTAGCTGCTGCACGTTGCATAGAGCCTTTAGTGTCTCTCATTGTTTACGAGTATAGTCCCGCTCACCACTCAGTTGTCCGTGCGTTAGATAGGCTACTAGAAGATGAACAGCTGGCCGAACTAATTGCTGCCCATGGGGCAGTAATCCCTCTTGCTGGGCTTTTTCATGGTCAGAATTATTTGCTCCATGAGGCTACATGTAGAGCTCTAGTTAAGCTAGGAAAAGACAGGCCTGCATGTAAAATAGAAATGGTGAAAGCTGAAGTGATTGAGACGGGGCTTAGTATACTCCATGAAGCGCCAGATTTCCTATGTACTGCATTTGCCGAACTGCTCAGAATACTTACAAATAATGCTGCCATAGCAGAAGGTCCTTCTGCGGCGAAACTGGTTGAGCCTTTCTTCTTATTGCTGACTAGATCAGATTTTGGAACAGATGGACAGCGGAGTGCAATTCGTGTTCTCTTGAACATTTTAGAGCATCAACAGTGTGGCGCTAATTATACCCTGGCGTCTGAGCAAGTGATAGCGCCTCTCCTGCCTTTACTTGACTCTCCTGCTTCAGCAATTCAAGAGCTGGCCGCTGAGCTTCTGTCTCGTCTTTTTTTAGAGGAGCATCTACAGGGGGACCCACTAACACAACAAGCAATTGCTCCATTGATACACATTCTTGGTCCCGGTACACCCATTTTGCAACAGAGAGCCGTGAGGGCTCTTGTCAGGGTTGCAGGTACTTGGCCAAATGAAATTGCAAAAGAGGGTGGCGTGAGTGAACTGTCCAAAGTCATTCTTCAACCCGATTCTTCACTACCTCAGGTTTTGTGGGAGTCTGCTGCTTCTGTGTTATCCAGCATCCTGCAGTTTAGTTCTGACTATTATTTGGAAGTACCCATTGCTGTGTTGGTTAGGTTGCTTCATTCAGTCTCAGAGGGTACGGTTATTGGTGCTCTGAATGCTCTTTTAGTGTTGGACAGTGATGATTCTACAAGTGCTGAGGCGATGGCTGAAAGTGGGGCAATTGAAGCACTTCTGGTACTTCTTAGACGTCATCAATGTGAGGAAACGGCTGCCCGACTACTTGAGGTGTTATTGAACAATGTGAAGATCAGGGAATCTAAAGCTACCAAATCCGCTATTTTACCACTATCCCAGTACCTTTTGGATCCTCAAACCCAAGGTCAGCAGGCAAGGTTACTGGCGACTCTTGCCCTTGGTGACTTATTCCAAAATGAGAGCCTTGCTCGATTAGCTGATGCTGTTTCAGCCTGCCGAGCTTTAGTGAATCTGCTTGAGGATCAACCCACAGAAGAAATGAAAGTAGTAGCTATATGTGCACTGCAGAACCTTGTCATGTATAGCAGATTAAATAAAAGGGCTGTAGCAGAAGCTGGTGGTGTTCAGGTTGTGCTTGATCTGATTGGCTCAAGCATCCCCGAAACATCGATACAGGCAGCAATGTTTATCAAACTTCTTTTCTCTAACAATACCATTCAAGAGTATGCTTCTAGCGAAACTGTTAGAGGCTTAACAGGTACATAACTGATAGCACCAACCCTCCCCCACCACCCCCCCCCCCCCCCCATCTCTCTCTCTCTCTCTCAAGTGTGTTTATTCAAGGCATATTGATGAATGTACCGGTTTTCACAGCTGTGATTGAAAAGGATTTGTGGGCCACTGGCACAGTAAACGAGGAGTATCTGAAGGCTCTAAATGCACTATTTGGCAACTTTCCACGTCTAAGAGCAACAGAACCTGCAACTCTAAGCATTCCTCATCTTGTCACATCTCTTAAGACAGGATCTGAAGCCACTCAAGAAGCTGCATTGGATGCACTATTTCTTCTAAGGCAAGCTTGGTCAGCTTGTCCCGCTGAAGTTTCTCGTGCACAATCAATTGCTTCTGCGGATGCGATACCTCTTTTGCAATACTTGATCCAGTCAGGCCCACCTCGATTTCAAGAGAAGGCAGAATTTTTGCTGCAGTGTTTACCGGGAACATTAGTGGTGATAATCAAGAGAGGAAACAATATGAGGCAATCTGTTGGGGTACCAAGTGTGTACTGCAAAGTTACCCTCGGAAATAATCCCCCTCAGCTAACCAAGGTATGTATATATGATAATTTTATTTTCTAATTTGGTTCCGCGGTCATTCCCTTTCTGATTTTGGTGACATTAATCTCCTGTGCACCATCATATAATATTGAAAATGGGCTCCTGAAGGGGCCCAAGTAGGCTTGCTTTAATTGGAAATTTTGTGATTCATGTTCCTTTATCCCGTGCATGAACTGCAATGCGCACGTCTTATACTTTGGATGTTCAGATTTCCCTGATATTAATTGATGGATTACATGGTTACCTGCTCCAGTAAATGTTGATATCTGGTTGGGTTTTAAGATAACTAATGTGCATACTTTAACAAAATGGTTTTTGCTTTTTCAGGTGGTATCAACTGGTCCCAACCCTGAGTGGGAAGAGAGTTTTGCGTGGTCCTTTGAAAGTCCCCCAAAAGGTCCTGAAACTTCACATTTCTTGCAAGAACAAGAGCAAAATGGGAAAGGTAATACTCATCCTTCTTTCCATTAAACCTGCGCCAAAGCACGCATCCTCTAATTACTTCCTCATGTAATGGCAGAGCAAATTTGGGAAGGTAACTATCCAAGTAGACCGTGTAGTCATGTTAGGTGCCGTTGCCGGTGAGTACACGCTGCTTCCCGCAAGCAAAAGTGGCCCGCCAAGAAATTTGGAAATAGAATTTCAGTGGTCTAGTAAGTAGCAAAATTCGCGGAGACTTTTGATCAAAGACACAGGTCTCTGCCTGCAAAGTTTTAACACCGTGCATTCGGAGGTTGGTTTTTATAAATTGAATATCATTGGTGATAACTTTTTCACTCCGAGGCAGCCCCTTGTATATGGTTCCAAATCTATATTATATGTATTTATTGGTATGTTGATGTATATAGATTTGATAATGTGAGTCGGGAAAAGGCTCTTTTGATGTATCATTTCGTAGATTTTAAGAGGAACCATATGAGGTTGAGATTTTTTCGTCCAAACATTTGTTGTATGAATTTGAAGATTTAGAAAAACGTTTGGTTTAGGCTTTTTTTTTTCTTGGGAAATGTTTTCTTGATATGAAATGGAGTCTTATTTACGCTATATCGAACTCTTTTCTCCTCTCTTTTTTCATTGTTGCAAGATTTTTCTATTGATCGTATTTTGTTTTGTAAACACTTGATGGATGTCTTTTCAATGCTTCGAGCCTTCTAGTCTTCGACGATGATAAGAATATCTCATTGTATATTACAACATTTTGTCTAGTTTAAATTCAGAAACTGTGATCGTGATTGTTTGTTCATTAAATATCCATTTTCTATTTAAAAATTTTAATACGAAAATAATTTTGATTTGACCCGAACTGTCACACGATAGTATATGTGGGGTTTTAGTTTGATGAGTGTCTCTCTATATATTGATTGGATATGGACCTTATGATAAAAATAAATATAATCTTATAAAGTTTTTAAAATAAATGAGGAAAAATTGACAACTCCAAATTAGCACCGTTGAATTGGTATTCGAGCTCGCAATACGCGTCGCAAGGTAATCCATTCTCTCTGTCGTTGGCAACTGTCATTTGTCTGTACACATATTGTTGATGTGTTTATTTGATTCAAATTATGAAATCATTCATTTATATAATGAGAAGATAGCAAAACATGTAATAAACTTATAAATGAAGTAAGAAGAATCCACTTCTTCTCATTAACTTTTTCCTAAAGACTCACTTTTTATATGTAAAATGTCTTTAATTCTATTATTATGATCAGTTGAATTAGTTGGTACATGAAAAAAAAAAAGGGTGTTGGAGCAACTCTGGAGTACATAATGAGCAGCACCGCAGGTCACAAAAAGCAAAAGAAAAAACAGTTGCAGACTGTAAATCTAAAGGTCAGAATGGATTGTGATGGCTGCGAGCTTAAACTCAAGAAGGCTATGTCTTCTTTAAAAGGTAATAATTATTTAGTCATCTTCCTTCATTATATATGCATGCATACATACGTAATTGATATACATATGGATCGTTGGACGACAGGAGTGAAATCTGTGGAGATAAACAGGAAAGAGCAAAAGGTAACAGTAACAGGATACGCGGACCAAAGCAAAGTGTTGAAGAAAGCAAAATCAACGGGAAAGAAAGCCGAGATATGGCCGTATGTGCCCTACAATATGGTGCCTCAGCCATATGCTCCGCCGGCATACGACAAGAAAGCACCGCCAGGTTTTGTCAGAAAAGTCGATGCGGTCACAACCGAGGACCCCTACGTTACAATCTTCAGTGACGAAAATCCAAATGCATGTTCTATAATGTAGCTACTTCTTTCAACATTTGTGTATATATAGAAATGCTTTATGTTAAGTTAATTTAAGCCTGTCTTCTTTATACAACAAACATTTGGTCTGGATCGGAGAAAGGTATAATATATGGTACGCTTGTGTTGGATTGTGTATGGTTTTGAATAATAATATATTAGTATTTCGATTGGTTGCCAAGTTTTTTTTATAATTCTTGTTGGATTTCGACATTTTAAAATTTGATAGGGTTGAGGGATCTAAATAAAAAAGAGAACAAGTGAATAAACAATAAACAATCTATATATATGTATGGATTAATTCCAACTTCTTTAATGGCAATCGTTTTCTTAGCTTGGCTCAATATCGTATCCCCGCAAGACACGTACAAATTTAGACGCCATCGTTCATTCAGTTGGCTTGCAAGCTTTTACTAGATGTTAGTATCATCAATATTATACAATCAATGAATGACATCAGACAATAAAAAAAGTAAAAAAATAAAAATCAAAACTTTTTTCCCTCGAGTTACGTACGTAGCTAGCCTTTGGTTTGTCCGCAACCCATGATAGATTTAGGCAATTTCCCCAGTCTCTCCACCCCTTCTTCGAAAACAACCCCCATTCCCATGTAGAAATGTGACTCTATGTGACAATGGAAAGCCCAAGTCCCTGGATTATCAGCTCTGAATCTCAATGCTGTCCACCCATATGGATGAACTGCCACCGTATTCTTCATTATTGGATTCACATAATTATAGTTCTTCGGGTCACTCGATACATTGAACTTCCCCAAACCATACCCCATCACCCAAAAATCATGCCCATGAAGATGCCACGGGTGCGTCTCGCTGTTGTTCGGGTTCATAGTATTCGAATTCTGCAGGATCACATCCACAGTCGAGTTGAACTCCAACCGGTACGCTGCATTGCTGGTCGTGGCGTTCACGTTTTTTGCCACCGTATATATATCGTGGCTCGGGTCGTATCCGTCTGGTGGCGGTGTCTTGTCGAAAGCATGCAAGAGTTTTTCCTTAAACGCGATCAGATAAGGAGTGTGGGGCAGGCTAAACGACACGTTATTTACGGACCACCGGACGTATCCGTTGATCCTGTTCTGTGTGTTGAGCATGACTATGACCCTGTCGGATGTTTGCGGAGGAGGGTGGATGTATCCAGACCGAGCTCTGGTGGCCAAACTCTGTGAAAGTCGGGGCGAAACATCGTTCCATCGCGGTCCGACAGGAGGAGTCGAAGGAGGATTTCTTCGAGGATGGTTGGGATAGTAGTTCAAGATAGCTAATCCATCTGGGGTAGTGTTGTTCCTGCTGACAACTTGTGCGGAAGCCCAGTAATTTCTAGAGGGGTCCTGATCGGCCCGGATCAGGACGGAATAGGTTTCGCCAGAGTAAATGAAGAGATTTTTTACCTCAAATGGCTCCACATTGTGGCCATCTGCTTCGACTACGAGCATATTGTGGGCTTCGATTTGGAAGCTTAGTGCGGATAGAGCAGTGAGACTGCCGATGCGGAGACGGTAGGTTTTGCCCGGGATAACCGTGAGTGAGTATGGGTTGCACTCTGGATTGGTGGCGTTGCAGAGGCCGGATTGGATACCGGGTGTGTTGCAGTTGAATTTACCTCTTCCTTGGATCAGAATGGACTGGACAATACTCCAACAATATATAAGCATTAAACTTTGAGAAATCCTCAAACTTAACTGCATCAACAGTTTATTTTGGTTCTTCTATGATCAAATTATATATAATTAAACTCTTATGTACAGACTAACTCAAAATCCTAGATTACCATTGTTAGAAACCATCCTAATGGAAAAGTCAGCCTGACGTACCAAATCAACATCCTATTTAATTACTTACATGGGGTAACATCTAATTAGAACCAGTCCACAGATCGATTAACGGTGACTGATCCATGTGCTTCATGATCAACTAGTTTACAAAATAAAACATATACAACGGAACGAATATATAGTCCAAGAACCATAGAATCAAAATCCTATATATCATGTATTTAAGAACAACTTTAAGATTAAGGGTGATCGATCTATACATGTAAATAAATTTACTATTCTGTAGCTACAAGTCAGAAAGAAAATTTTTACCTGAGGCTCTCCAACCCAAACAAAGGGGAGAGAAGAAAGGCCAGTAGCTTGCTCGTTTGTGCTCTTGTGATACCAATCAGTGAGGATGATGCTTCTGTCGTAGTCATAGCCGTAGGGCTCCTTTTCCCCATCCGGTAACGATACCCGGATCGACCCGTACAGCCCTGCTTCTCTTTGCATACCATAGTGAGCATGATACAAGTATGTCCCTGCCTGCAATCCCTCATGTATAATTAATGCATGGTACTTAATTAGTTACTGATTGAATGAATATTATATGGATAAAATTAGCTTACTCTATCCACAACAAATTTGTACACGAAGGTGTCACCAGGCAGAATCGGACACTGAGTCACCCCTTCTGTTCCATCCGACCAAGGTGTTCCTATCTGTAAACACAATTAGTATCATACATGTATGTATGATAATTGAAGATAACGAATAATTAACGTAATGACAGATGATGATGAGTACGCAAGTACCTGTCTAATTCCATGCCAGTGGATTGCAACATTTTCGGTCAGCAAACTATTGGTAAGCTCCACCACAATGGTGTCTCCTTGCTGCGCAATGATGCTTGGTCCTGGAGTTCTCCCGTTTATCGTTATAGCCAATTTCTTGTAACAATCCGGAGACTTGAACTCGTACTTCACCTCCCATTTGTAATGTCGAACTCTTGCGCACTCCACGTTTACGCAACAAACCAACACTAATATGATTGGTGTAATGAATATTTTAACAGGTCGAAGCATGTTTAGTTAAAGCTTTAGATTTTTCGATCGTTTCAGATATATATTATATATATATATATATAAAGGTGTAAATCCCTTTATATAATCTTCTTGTTCTGAAGGAATTGGTTTTCCTGGAAATTTCTGATGCAATCCTCTAGTCAACTTCTTTGATGGATCTGATTGTTTCAACGCGCAAAATTTAAATTTAAATAAAATAGTTGAATGACGAGGAATCCAAGAAGTTTCTTTATGTTTTTTTTTTTTTTTGAAAAGTCAAGTAGCCAACATAGTATCATTCAAACCAATTATGATTATGATTATGATTATGATTATTATTATTATTATTATTATATATTATCCGCGACAAATTCAAGAGTACTAAATCGATGAAAAGTCAATATATATCTATAAATGAGCAAATCCTGGGTACTAATTATTTTGAGATTCAATAATAATTAAATGGTGTGATAAAAACTATTTAATTTGTGTTATAAATAAAAATTACTTAAATAATTTGTCTTATAAATAGTAATTAATTAATGGGATGAAGGAACACATCATCTCATAATATTATTTAAGAGTAAAATGCAATTTTCAGACAATTTCGTTTTCAGTAGCCGTCAAAGACGGGAAACCCTATGGGATGAAATGACCGGGAGTTATACTTTTAATAATATTTTTGCTAGCTATTTTTTTAAATGTGAATTTATTAATAATTTTTATACATTTTTTTTATTTTTTCATTAACTTATTTCTAATTTATTTTAAATTTAAATTAGCTAAATTAATTTTATCTAATCACTAATTATTATATCATAATAAAATAATATATATTTTTTAGACAAAAAATATCACACACAAAAAAGAACTTACCGTATGTCTCGGAACACTAAGTATATTATATATGGTAATAGTCCAAAATAAATTAATAGTATCCATGAATTTCCTCTTCAATAGGTAATGGGCATCATCTTCCCTGACCCGTCACGTGATCGTCTGCCGACCGAAATTAAAATCTCTCTTTTGTGAAAATAATTAATTAATTTTCAAATACTCGGTTGATTTTTTAAAATGATCCATGAGTAGGGTTGATTTTTTAAAATGATCCATGAGTAGTAGTAATTTGGTTTGGATTATATTCATATATATATATATATAAATATTCAAGTATATATATATATATATTTGAGGAAACATGCATAATATATACTATTCGAAGAAATGATAAGTAGCTATATATATATATATATATATATGACAAACAAAAAGGAATTAAAAAAATTAGATATTTTATGAGACGATCTCATTGATTCTGATCTTTATTTATGAGACGAATCAATAATATACATATTTGGAATAAAAAGTAATATTTTTAACATAAAAGTAACATTTGTTCACATGCATCTAAATAGAATATTTATCTCATAAATAAAATATAGGTATTTTATGAGACAATCTCACTTATATTTATTTATAAGACGAGTTAATCATTTTCAAATTTACAAAAAAAAAATTTTTTTGCATAAAAAATAATATCTTCTCGCTAATGACCTAAAAAGAAAATTTTTCTCAAACAAAATTGATAAATGATATCGTATCAAAACAAAAATTGTATGTTCAAAGTTGGCCTGATGTATGTATGTGGTTGACATTTTATTTTTAAAACTCGGTTGATATTTATATTAGCGTCCACGAGGTTAAGCCCCTGAAATAGTGGTGTGTACGTTTCCAATAAATATAATTTAATATACAAAGATAAGATTCATTATTGATTAAAGATATATCAATTCCAATCAATCCTAATTCCTACCCATTATTTAAATCTTAAATCTCATTTTAGTAATTCTGACATTAATTAAGTTTTCAAGAAGTTTAAATTATGGAACATAATATTTCTTTCTTTTTTTTCCCTCGGATTTTATTTTATATTATTTAAAAAGCTTGACAATAATATTCTTAATTATCATCCGGTCAACATATCTCACGAAATCAAATATAGTACATAAACGGTCAAACTTAGAATATCACGAAAATTAACATGAAATTATTAACATTTAATTGCACAAAGTCGTTATAAAAAATGGGAATTCAAGTATGTGGAGCCCCAACATACTTAAAAAAAAATTAAAAAAATGAGTCCACTTACTAAGAAATGTGCTTTCGTTGTCTATCTCCTGTCATTCAGCGTTTTTGCATCGGGGGCTCGTTATCAAATGCATGTCATCAACAATCTTCCGAATGGTTCCCCTTCGTTATTTGTTCATTGTGCCTCCAAAGACGATGAAATTTACAACAACACACTACCGATAGGTGGTGATGTGCCATGGAACTTTAAGGTCAATTTCTCTAGGTCCACCATGTATTTCTGTCGTTTCCGATGTGGTGAAAAAGATAAAGCCTTTGAGGTTTTTTACAAGGACTTGGCTGATTCGTGCACATTTGAAAAAGCCAGTATGCGCAAAATATGTGCGTGGTATGTTCAACAAGATGGATTTTATTTCACTGATAGGGTTCCACCCCGTGACTTGCGCTTGATATATGGTTGGAAATAATAATATATAATCATGTGTAAGGCTCATTTATTGAAAATTATTTAATTCCATGAGTATTGTTTTGTTATAATGCGACGATTTCATTTTCCTTTTATAATTTCAAATTTGCGATATGAATAAAATAACGGGGTGCGACAAATCTTAAAAACTCGATATGGGATTATATTATAACAGATTTAGACATAAAATGCTTGGTCGATCATGCTGACTAATTTCATGATATTTTTTAAAATTTAGTTTACATATAAAAAGGTTTAACGTTGAAAATGAGTTCATAGACCAAAAAAAATTTAACAATAAAATATAGAGGGATAAAATTAGGTTTTTTGCCATTTCGACGGGATAATTAGCAAGATAACTTGATCAAACTATTTTTTTTTTCCAAAATTTTCCCATTTTGGTATCGTCATGCATGTATTTTTTTTAAAAAAAAAAAAAAAAAAACTGGAAATATGCGTGTGTAAAAAAAATAGAATTATATCAGTAAATACAACATCTACAATACGAGTAAGGATGACAATGAGGAAGGACAGGAGCAGTTTGCCATCTCCATCCTTGTCTCCGAATTCCATTGCTACCCCCATTTGCATCTCATAAATTTAATATAAATATTTAGAGTAAACTCCCAATTAAATTGGTAACAAAATCTTCCAAAGTAATATTTCAAAAGATCTTGTGAAAACATTAGACCAATATATAATAATTGAAAAATAATAAATTAACGTAAAGTAGATTCATGAAATGGCAGAAAGGAATTAGTTAATATACTTTTGACTTTTTTGCATTTTGGAAATAAGAATTGGAGAATTGAATCACGTAATATACAGCTAGATTAGTTATTCTTGATCGATAGTGATAATTACAAAGAAAACAAAAGGTAATCCGAGGTCTTATGTTAAATATATGCTACGTGGTCAACTGCTTTAATTTCGAGAGATATATAAATATATTTCCATGTTCATCCAAATATATAATACACTTTATTATATGATAGTCAAAATCTTAGATTATTAAAATCATATTATAAAAACGATTATGGCTATCAATATGAGAATATCTTTACTAAAATAAAGTAGACAGTCTTGCTCTCTGCATGCTATAAACAACCTAAAATCACATGTTTTTTCAGTACCAGATATAGATCTATTATTAATTAGCAATGAAGAATACTTTGTTCATCGTATGCCTGATATTTTCATTGAGAAATTTCGTGTCATATGCAATATTTCATCAACTGTACGAGGTTCACGTGACCAATCATCTTCCTTACTGCAGCCCCCCATTGTTCGTTCATTGTGCTTCTAGAGATGATGAAGTTGTAAACGGTACTCTTGCTCAAAAAGGGGACGTGGGTTGGAAATTCGGGATGAACTTTGTGAGGAGGACTCTGTTCTTCTGTCATTTTTGGTGGGGAACGAAAGATAGAAGTTTCGAAGTTTTCAATAGAGATTACGAGGATATATGTGTGTACGATGAGCAAACAACGCATAAAAAATGTATCTGGATAGTGAGGAAAGATGGGTTTTATTTGATAGTTGAAGGGGCACCTCCTAACGACAAGAAGAAAATGTACACTTGGTAATATTAATAATCATGTAATTCATGACAGAATATGATGTGATGCCATCTTATCTTAATAAATAAAGTAATAATATCTCAAATTTAATTAGCGATGCAAAATTGCGGGGTAATACCCAACTTAGTCATCAATGTTTTGGGCCATTTCTAATTGATCAGTCTTCTTTCTTTTTAGAGGTTTGAAATAGTTTGAATTTCTTTACGATTTTATTTTTTATTTACTTTTTTTGTTTCAAATTTTTCTTTTTTTTGCACATCATGTTAACCTCGTCTGATTATATCTATAATAAGGTTTTACAAATACTTCTCACGGTTTATTAATCATGCAGTCACAACCGATGATTCATGTCGTAGATTATTTCAATAGCTCCTAACACGGCTATATTTCGTTAAATACCTCGAGGACGTAAACTAACAGATTAAATTTGTAAATAGTTTTGAAAAAAGATGGGTGAAATGTCAAGTACTTTTATGCATACATCTAAATATTAGAAGATGAGTCTACTTGTTTAGGTATCTTGAAACACAATACGCATAAAGTGAAATATTACTAATTGTATGCATGTTGAATTATAAGCTCTTTTAACTGTATTTTTATTCACGAGGTATGACTTGTTTTGTTTGAAAATTTCACTATTGCTGTATTTAAATCGTTTGACTTGTTTCGCGTAAAGGAATCTTTCGTTTCGAGGTTCTAAATTTATCTTGGAATCTTTTACTTTTTTGTGGCTCCGAGGAAAACATGTTTTGTGTAGTCTTCAACCGTTTGGACTTGTATCTGCAAGATGATTTCGGTCAGATCTTGGTCGAAAATCATTCATGATTTCTGATTCTTTCTAATTTAGGTATTCCGGACTGATCACTTCTGACCATACTTCAATGTGAGTCATATTACAGAATTTTCGGAAAGTCTACTTGCTCCCTGACAATTTTCTACTTCACATAAAATTTCTTTATAATTCTTTCTTTCAAATATATCTTATGCAAATAATATAGTTTTTCATGTCATTGTATTTAGCAGAAAATATTTGTTAACTAAATTTTGTTAAAATTTTAATGGAAACTTAACATTGTCCATCTCTGTGTGACACACTTGTAATCCCAGGCTTTTCTAGTAGAGATATCATCTTCAGTAAGTGAATCAACAAGGGAAGTTTTATTTACGGGAGAATCTTTGATGAATTTCTAGACATTTATATATGGTCTACTTAAATGTTGAAATGGAAAGCCTCACGAGCTTTTTCCAGCTAGTTCTGGTGCTGCACTAAATAATTATAGCTCCAGGAGTGCGATTATAATACTCCTTAATTTTTGTAGTTCTTTTGTAATGCTATCAAATGACATCATTTTGTCAATTTTTCTTTAAGAAAACATGTTCTCATAGCCAAAGTATCTTAATTTCCAGGGTTGTATTTCTTTATTAGCATTTCTCTCTAGGAACTTGGCATTTTGGGAAAGATAAATTGCATTGATGTACTTTGTTCTACTTCTGAATTTCATTTATATTTAGTAAATAACATAATGTATTCATCCGCTAAACAGATGTCATGCAATTTAAGGTTATACAGATCTTGAGTATATTTATTCATCTTCTATGTATATTGACTATTAAAATAGTCAACACCTATGAATTACACTTTAGATAAGGTAACATTTTTTTTGGCTATCTCGCTAAGAGATTCTCTGATTAAAATTGATTATTTGGTTTCTGACGAAGTCATGCCCCAATCAATGTTAACTGAACTCGTAAGACTTGTTTGTAAAAATTTAATGAATCATTATTTGGTGAAATCAAGTGTTCCTGCTATGGTTTTCAGAGCCGATGTCCAATCATTTACTGAGGTTTTCTTTGTTTTTTAAATTCGGTACATCAAGCTTAGTCATAACCTTCGTAAATATCGGTTTTAAAAGACTAATTTTAGAACGTTCAAAAGAAAAAATTCAAGCCAAGATTTTGTTAAACATTAAGCATCAAATTGAGTTTTTGTCCTAAACTGCTCTTAATAATTAAATACATAATTATGTATCGTCTTTTGAATTTCTCTAATATTTTTCGAGATTTTTTAAGAACCGAGACTATTTCTATGTATCTAATATTTTGAATCATTTTTTATCTTAGTAATATGATATGTTCCTAGTTTATCATTAGATTTTACTTTAGTTAGATTTCTTTATTTTAAATATTTCAATATATTGGAATAAAACATCTGAATAATAAATCTAAAGCGTGTATTGGGATTTATAATTTGATAAATATCTCATACTCAGCCAAATAAGTTAATAAAATTATATATCTAAAATAAATAAAATTAAATAAATAAAATTATGCTATAATATTATTTTCATGACATTTTTTATGGATTTTTTAAATAATAATTAAATCGGGTTATTTGGGTATTTTCTGAAAATATTTATGTTTAAAAGATCAAATCCAGAAAATTTTTAAAAGATAAAGATTAATTTAATAACGTTCAATTTAAAAAATCAAATCAATGTTTTTTAAAATACCAAGCATCAAAGTGAGTTCTTGCTCTAAATTTCTCTAAGTAATAAAATATAGAATTATGTATCATCTGTTGGATTTCATTAAGATTTTTCGGGAGATCAGAGGAATCTGAGAGTATTTATATGAATATAGCATTTTGAATCATGTTTTAGCTTAGTAATATAATATGTTTCTAGTTGTTCATGACATCTTATCTTGGTTATATTTCCTTGTTTTAAATATTTCAAAATATTGGAATAAAACATGGGAATAAATAATATCAAACGTATGTTCGGATCTATAATTTGATAAATATCTCAAATTTAGCAACATAAGTTAATAACTAATGCACCGACGCATGCGTTGCATGCTTGTACAATATTTTTTTATAATTCACTTGGTTTTTATAATTCAAAATATAATTATAAGAAATAGTGAGGGACTACAATGCAATTTTGATATATAAATTAAAAAAAGTTAAATAGAAAAAAGATAAAAATAAAAAAGACCCCACCTACAACTTGATGCATAAAAAACAAAGCCTCTATCAGCGGAACTACATATGGTTTGGATGAAAATTTTAGCAGTTTGTTAATATATTTAATTATTAAAACAGACAATGACATCAAACGTTAGTTACTCTAAGACGTAAGTGTTTCAAACTTAATAATATAATATAGATAGTATATGTAATAATTTTATATATCTGAAATAAAAATTATGTTATGATATCATTTTCATGCAATTTTCTACGGATTTTCCAATAATAATCAAACGGGAAAAAAAACCAAACATTCAAATGCAAACAGATATAATTAAGACACTTTCACTTATAACACATGATTAATAAAATTCAGAATGTACATGAATGAAATCACAATACAAAAATATACAATTAAAAAGTACATTTTCATATTAATTTATTTCCTAAAATTTGGCCCATCAATAACAACCATATTCAACTTCTCATTTTCTCGACTTGTTTCCATCTCCTTCTCATGGTAGGCGCACGCCATCCAGACCAAATATTAGCAAAAAGTGAGACTGTGAAAAAAAGCTTGTCGAAACGGATGATTGAGGCCTTTGGAAACTGTCATTTCAAGTTAAGGTGCATGATATGTTTCGAAGAACAACCAAACAAAGTAAAGAAATTAAAAGAAAGGAAATGTGAGCGTTATTATCCTCTTTTTTCAATTCATGTTCCATTGGTTTAAATTGCAATTTAATATTTGGTCATATCACATACCAAACAGTTGGTTTGGGTGCCTCAGCCTTAATAAAATAAAAATAGATATATAAATACATCTCGCTCAGTGAGATCTTTCCTTGTTATTACTAGCATAAGAAGTATTTGTTGT
Source organism: Primulina tabacum (assembly GCF_025594145.1). Classification (NCBI taxonomy): domain Eukaryota; kingdom Viridiplantae; phylum Streptophyta; class Magnoliopsida; order Lamiales; family Gesneriaceae; genus Primulina; species Primulina tabacum. Next base: position 11,149,056 of record NC_134554.1, read on the forward strand.
GTGCTTGTATTGTATTTATTTTAAAAAAAAAAAAATTGGAGTTAAATTTTTATTATTATTAATTTATTTTATATTAAAATAAAAATAATATCATAATTATAAAAACTAACATATTGTAATTTTATTTGAGGCCAAATATATATATATTTATTTAATAAAAGATCGAACGGGCTTTCTAACGTGGATAATATGATACCTTTGTCTGGAAAGATGGTAATAGATTATGGAATAAATAATTTCAGTTGGGTGTTTCAAAATTTTTTTTGAGAGAAAAAATTCACACCACGGCCGGTATGGACAGCACAACTGAATCGCCGCCGCCCGTAGACTCTTCCTTCTCCTCAGCTGCTGTGCTCGATCTGGCCGACGACCCACTGTCCGACGATCTCTCCGCCCTTCATGACCTCGCTTGCCGTGGCGCGTGGCGCACCATACTCGACAAGGTGGCCCGTGCACGCTCTCTCTCCCTCCTCTCCAAGCCCCACGAGCACCTCATTTACCTCACCTTCAACATCCTCTCCCTTCTCAAGCTCCGCCGCTTCTCCGACGCTCACCAGGAGCTCCAAACCCTGGACGACTACGATCTCGATAACTCCGCCCAGTATTTATTTGAATCTTATCCGGATCATTACCCGAATCATAAATCCGGATCCATGATCCCTTTTGCCCTCCGCTGGTTCCACTCTTACTTGCCTTTCACCCTAGGCAACCGCCAATTGTCCCTCGATCGTCTCTACGCCCTCCTTCATTCCATCCGCGACAAGAAATTATCGCGAAATCGCGATGAATTTAGTGAATTTTCGTTGAATCTTTGGAAGAGACGGGAGAGTTTGGTATCAAATACCATTATTAGTCACCACTTGAGCCAGAAGGAGTTCGGTGTTTGTTTGGCATTGTTAAAGGAACAGCTTAGGCGAGAAGAGAATCCCATAATGCTTTCAAAATTGGGCTATGTGCAAATGCAGTATGGGGATTTGGACGGGGCTAAACAGAGTTTTGAGGTAGCGGAGAAGATGGTGGCTGAGGGAAGCGAAGATGGCAATGTGGGCTTGAGGAATTTAATCGGTAGGAATAAGGCTTTGATGTATTTAGTGGCCAAGGACTATGTGTCTGCGGTGAGGGAGTACGAGGGATGTATAGAGAGAGATGGTTCGGATGTAGTGGCGATTAATAACAAAGCTATCTGTTTAATGTATCTAAGGGACTTGTCGGATTCAATCAAGGTGTTAGAGAGTGCATTGGAGAGGATTCCAACAATGGCGTTGAACGAGACGCTCGTGGTGAATTTATGCAGTATGTATGAGTTAGCTTATGTAAACCACGCGGATACAAAGAAGACTCTAGGTAGTTGGATCGCAAGAGTGGCTCCTGATGATTTCGATACTTCATGTACGAGAATATGAGGTGTGATTGTTTTGAAAACTTAATGATACGAGGGAATATACATGTTTTGATTGACCTGTATATTGATTGTTTCTCAAGTCTTTGTCCAATTCTTTTACCATTGCCCTTATTTTTGTTCCGTTGCAGGATTTTCTAAGTTGTTAGTCGAATTCTTTTTACTATGCCCTTACTTTTGTTCAGTGGCAGTATTTCTTAAGTCGTTTGTTGAATTCTTTTTGCGATGCCCTTACTTTTGTTCAGTGGCAGGATTTCTTTCACGTATTTCATTGCTATATCTTTACAAATGTCGAGTATAAATTACTAAAAAAAATGTTTATCTGGTACTTGGAATCTTCTAAAGGCATGAGTTCGTCAACTGCCTTGCTTTGGCAAATGATTGGGCAATAATATGTAACGTGTCTCAGGTCTGCCATCGATTTCTTTAATAAGTTGATCGCATGCTTATGGTACTTAATGGTTGATCCATTTCTCAGTTATGCACAATTGCATCTGCTTATTAATGTCTGAATTGTGGGTAGACGCACATCTCCATGATTTTTATTTTTTCAATCTTTCAGTGAACTGAGGATAAAGTCGACATTCTTGTCTTTTGGCGAATTTGTGATTCTTAGGATCATACCATGGACATGCAGCCCCTTGCTGGAGTTATTTTATACAACTATATGATTTTTCTTCTCAGTTAATCACATAATAATCTTGGGGTTAGTCAATGAAAAAATCCCAATATTTCTATGTGATACCTAGTTGAAGCTTTTGATGGTGGCTTTGGTGATGGGTCGGTGTTTTGATAGTATGTCATTCGACCTGCTTCGTGTAATAGATTAATTATAACCTTGGGGTTCCAACTTCCAACAAGCAAAACCCCTAACCGAATATTATAAATCTCATGCTCAATATTGTAGATATTTTGGGGTTGGGTTGAGTTGAGCTTCAAAGTAGAACCATTCAGTCTCATTTCACTTGGCTTATTGCTGGAGCATGGTAGTAAACTTGCTCGTTCAGTTCCTGTGCTTACTCTTATAAATATCTGATATTTGGATTATATTCTTGAATGGTTCTCGTGAGTATAGCTTCAAATATTTTTATCAAATCACAACCTAAAAAAATTTATGTAGTTCAAGCATATATAAGTTTGATAACCCCCTGATAATTTACACATTGTATCACGTTCCTGAGTTATTATTGAATTGATTCAATCCATGCAACTCAATATGCTTTGTTGGATTTGCGTTCGGGTTCCCGTGTAGAAGAAGCAACCGTGATCTAATCCAAACAAAGCGCGCGAGCAAGAAGACAAATACGAAGCTGACAAGTTACCTTAAGGCATAGAGTCTTGTTTGGATGAATGCGTGCCCCACTTGCGTATCTATCGTATTTCGCATGTAGTAAACCTCACCAAATCCAACCAAATACGGACCATCTTAATATCATCATCTTTGAATTTGGTATACCAAAGATATCGAGAAATCGCATGGAATAAAGCAAAATATTATATATTTTTAGGGGTGAAAAATCTGACTTTTCCAAAAAGATAAAAATGAGACAACCGTTTTACTTATTAATAACACTATATAATTATAGCTTTTACATGTAACCTTGTCAAGAAGCGAAGGACAGCTTTGTCCAATAGCCTAAACTAAATCGTAACTTGAATTACAATCCAATCCATCTCCAATTTTGACAAAGAATATTATTGTTCTTAAATGCCCTCATGCATTCATCCATTCGTTCAATCCTCATGTTCTTCCATCTATAACACGATCAGAATAGTCGCCATTATATCCACACGACAACCTTAAAATGGTTATTTCGAGTACGAACAACGGGGGTCCCTCGGAAATTGTGTTCTTCGATTTGGAGACCACTGTACCAACCAAAACCGGGCAAAGGTTTTGTGTCCTGGAATTTGGTGCCATAGTTGTTTGTCCAAGGAAGTTGGTAGAGCTCGATAGCTACAGCACACTGATTCGGCCGAGGGACTTGTCAGCTGTCGCGTCAAATTCAGGGCGTTGTGATGGAATAACACGAGATAAAGTAGGCACAGCACCCACATTTGAGGAAGTAGCTGATAAGATATTTAGTATTCTTGATGGGAGGATATGGGCAGGACACAACATTCAAAGGTTTGATTGTGTAAGGATTAAAGAGGCATTTGCTGAGATTAATAGGCCAGCACCCGTCCCATATGGGATCGTAGACTCTTTGGGGTTACTGACTCAGAAATTTGGCAGGCGGGCTGGAAATATGAAGGTATACTTGGAGTCACCAAAAATAAAACTATATTTCCCTAAGATCAATGTGCATATAACTTTATATTTTGATCATGAATGTGTAGCTCTAGTATTGAATGGTGTGGATTTGTTATCTTGTTTAGATGGCTACGTTGGCAGCTTATTTTGGTCTTGGTCAGCAGAAGCACAGGTATTTGTAAATTTATGTAAAACTCGCAACTTCTTGAATGGGGGAGCCTACGCCTCCTGCTTCTGATATCGTGAGAAATTATTTTATTGGAAGTGAGAAAATCAAAGCAAAATTACGTTTTTATATTATATAGGAGCCTAGAGGATGTGAGATTGAATCTGGAGGTCTTGAAGCATTGCGCAACTGTTCTACTTCTGGTATTCACCTTGCACATGTTTACATGCATTTATTTCACATTTTCCTAAAGTTGTAGATAGTAAATACATGGAAAATGTACGTATATCTCTAGGAATCAAGCCTCCCTTCAAGTGTTGTGAATCAGCAATGGTGCAGTGTAGCAACAAGAAGCAAAAGCTCATTGGTAAGGAAAAATATCATATATTTTTTGTCTTCATTTACCCGGCTATAGCATGTGAACTAATATATTATGGTCTCTTCCTGGTCCAGGGTTCTTCAAAAGTGGAATGCAGCGCAAATATTCGAGGGAAATTGATTAACCGGAAGTCGGCCCCATCAGCGAGGGTGAGGCCTTACGCTAGGGAGACTAGTTATGGAAAGGTTTGTAGCGAATTGCATGTAATGGAAAAATTGTATATTGAATCAGGTTCGAGTTGTTTACGTCTAAAAACAATTGTGAGGTGAAATGATTGCGAGGCTCAAACATCTAATATAGCTGAATATGACAATGTATTTAATTTCGAATGCTAAAATTATTTGAATGTGCAACAACCAACATATATATGAGTCGAGGAGAGTGAAGAATTTATTGTACAACGCCAAAGCAAATGCCAGGCCAGGCCTCTGCATTCGATAAGTGAAGACAAAACGGAATATCAATGCGAATGCTAACATTCTAAATTGCCACCATAAAAGTCTATCAAATTCATAAAAATCTATCATTTAAAAAAATCATTAAAAGTTATCAAAATTTTGAATTGAATATATCCCACTTAAGTTCAAAATGAACAATTATCATTCCATGGCACTTGGCCGGACTTAGCACATTCCATAATTGTGATTTGACGGTTTATGGAAAAACCGTGGAAAATTCACTGGGAAGCACTAAAATGGACTACAAGATACCTCAAAGAATCTACAAGCCATGGCCTACTGTTCCAGCAACAAGAAGACACTACACAACCAGGGGTGGGATTTGTGGATTCTGATGGGAATTTGGACACAAGAAAATTAATTACCGGCTTTGTCTTTACAGTATGTATGAGACATCAATATGTTGGAAACATGATTCGCCGAAACGGGAACAGAACGGCCGGAACGTCAGCAACCTTGACGAGGTTCCGGGGTGTGTGGGTTGATGGCCTGTATCGGCGTTTCATATATCAAAAACGGGTATTTAACGGTGGAAAACGGGGATATAACGGTGGAACGGAACCGGAACGCAATTCGCGACGATTTGTTTTGAACTGTCGCTACTAGCGACGGTTTTATGTATGTAGCGACGGTTTTTATTCAACCGTCGCTAATTCAAACCGTCGCCAAATTAAAATCGGCGACGGTTTTTATTTAACCGTCGCTAAATGTAGCAACGATTTTTCATAAAACCGTCGCAAATTCGAATCAGCGACGGATTTAATAATGCACGTATCTTTGCTTTCTAGTACAAATAATGCAATTGTAGGTCCTATTGCACGTCGTATCTTTGCTTTGTAGTACAAATAATGCAATTTTGAGCACATGCATATGATATTTATTTTAATTTTTATATTTTTAAATATTTTCCAAAATTTTTAATTTTTATATATTTATAATATTTTTTTTAAATACTCGTTCCGCGAAATTTCATTGTAACTGAAACGGTAGCATCCGTTCCGATCTCCACAACCGCGACAGCGAACCATGGTTGGAAAGCAATGCTACAGTCGGTGGTGGCACTTTCAACAACCGAGGAAGAATATATAACATCTACCGAGGGGATAAAAAAGGCAATTCGGTTGAAGGGGTTGATCACTAAACTTGGTATAAAACAAGAACAAGTGATACTTCGTTGTGATAGTAAAAATGTCATGCACTTGTCCAAGCACCAGTTCTTTCATGAAAGATCAAAACATATTGATGTGTATCCATTCTGTCGGAAATATAATTGCAAAAGGGGAGATCAAGCCGGAGAAGATCAGCACCGAGGACAATCCGACAGATGCAATGACCAAAGTATTACCTCAAGCTAAGTTTAAGCATTGTCTAAACTTAGTTGGGATAGAGGAAAGAAACTAGCTCGAAGAGCAAGGGGAGAGGAGACAACCAACTTTCAGACAATGTCGAGATTTGTAGAAGGCGTGTCTATCAAATTGGCTTAGATGGAAAGCTTATTGGACCATAACTGAAGTGGATTGTTTTTGTTGTCATTGGTCACGATCTCAAGTAAAGTCCAACAAACAACTATAAAAAGGCCCAACAAGAGAAAGCCCATTAACCTTTGTTTAGCCGTTGGGGAGAATAAGTAACCAATTCCCGGCATTTCGAGCGAAACACTAACGCACAATCCACAAAGCAGATTCGAGGGAACTAGAGCAGGAGCCAACAAAAGAGGCGGAGGCAAGAAGACTGATTAGAGGATAAAGAATGGTCAATCTGTAATCTTCTTTTTTTCAATTAACTCTTTTCTGGGCATTGCTTGTATTGAATACTTGAATTTGGTGAATGAGAATTGATGCTTCCCTGTGGACGTAGGCAAGTTGAATGCCGAACCACGTATATACTGTCTCTGTTTAATTTTGCATTGTTTCTTGATTGGTGAATGCGTTGATAGTTGAAAACCAGTGGGGTGCGTTTTGTGTTCTATTAGAGTTGGTGGATGAATTGTTGTTCTCTGATTTTGCTAGAGACACGTTTATCATTAAGGGCTGTGTGTGCTGTGACACATTGCCGCTGCGGTTTCGAGACTGAGGCTTCTAAATACATCACCGGTAAATAATTACTCAACTCTCCACCGGATTTCCCGAGCCTTAATGTGTCTTAGTTCTTACTCTCACTAGCTATATATGCTTTGATTGATACTTTTGCTCAAATGGGCTGCTTTGAATTTGCTATCTTTCCGAATCATGATTTGATTCATTCAAAAGATATATAGTGAAGTGCATATGTTAGTAAATAATATATTAATATACATGGCATGGTTCGCTGTTGCGGTCGCAGAGATCGGGACGGATGTTAACGTTCCAGTTACAATGAAATTTCGCGGAACGGGTACTTTTAAAAAATATTATAAATATATAAAAATTAAAAATTTTGGAAAATATTTAGAAATGTGAAAATTAAAATAAATATCATTTAAATAGATTATTTGATGTAAATAAGAAATTAAAATATTTTTAAATTTTTATTAACAATTTATTGAACACAATTTATATCGTCATTATATTTAAAATATTTCCAACCATATCAAAAAGTAAATATACTAATAAAATTGCTCAAAATTGCATTATTTGTATTAAAAATCAAAGATACGTGCATTAGGACCTACAATGCATGTGCTCAAAATTACACGCAGATTTTTTGTTCTTGTTGCAGCTGTACAAATCCCTCCCGTTCCGTACCGTTCCGCGTGTCCGGTTCCGTTCCGTCGTTAAATCCACGTTTTCGGTATATGAAACGCCGATATAAGTCATCAACCTACACACCCCGGAACCTCATCAAGGTTGCTTGCGTTTCGGTTCCGGAATGCCCATTCCGGACCGTTCCGTTCCCATTTCGTCCAACCATGATACATGATCAAGTTTCTTATACTGAGGTGTTGAAGCAGGTGTCTTAAGTATGTTGCATTGTTGATGCTTCACACTCATGATTGAAATCGCAAGTTATATATCTTTTCAGATGATTTTGTCAGAATCAAGTGCAGAAACAGGGTCACCTCCAAACTAACCAACAGAAAGAAACATGGACCAATTCCTAGGGGCATTACACCGTGCTAGTGGAGATGATTACTGTGACGGAGGTGCTTGTAAACAGCTCGGAACCTAATTGCAGCGAGCCCAATAAAGGGCGTGACCGGCCCCGCGTCATTCTCACCGGAAACCAATGGCGGAACCATATTGAGCTAAAATTTTAAACTCTAAAATCTTTTAATATTTTAAATTGATCTACCAGAACTAGTATCATATTATTCCAAAATTATACAAAATTTACATATACATTTAAAAAAAAAAAATTGGGTCACCCGGGACCATGTGGCTCCGCCTCTGCCCGAAACAATGGTATGAGTTCCAGCACTCGATATGCCAATGCCATGGGTTTCCTTGCGAGTAAACCGTTGCCTAGCTGCGGATCGATCCTGCAAAAGTACCAGAAAGCAGAGGAGGATTAAAGGTCCTACAAATGGGATCCGATATGATATACTTGATCGCTAAAATGGTTTTTGAATGTGTTCTGAACTGAATCCATGATTCTCGGTTTAACCAGTAAAACCGTCCGCTCTATTTTGAAAACATTGCCATACACAATGTCTTTTTTTAATACATATTTATAGATATTAGATTTCAGGCAAATTTTTAAAAAAGTATATTTATATACATTTTTTTAGCTTATAAATTTGAAAGATATATTTTTTTTATAATTAATTGGAATAATTATTCGACTAAATTTTTATATATAGTTTTAAAATTCATGGTGTTGTGTCGTATTTTTCGAGACCAACTTCTATTTTGGAGAGAAAAAAGATAGTCGCACGATTAGATTTTAAATTTGAAACTTCATCTCAAATTTTTGTGTTATAACTAGTTCGTAACCGCTCCATCAAGTCTAGTTTTGAACTGGAACCCACTCAGACCGTTAAGAATAATGGTTTGGGGGTCGTTCCTTGTAATAGGAACCATAAACAATCCGATTTAATTTTTTCTTTTTATTTATTTTAAAGAGAGGATAACAGTTGGAATTGAGCTGGGCCAAAAACTTGTGTAAGACGGTCTCACGAGTCGTATTTTGTGAGACTGATCTCTTATTTGGATCATCCATTAAAATTATTACTTTTATGCTAAGAGTATTATTTTTTATGAATTTGTCATATATATATAGAAATAGGAACAAGCCTAGTGACATTGACATATGAGCTACAAGCTATTGACCATCAAATTCCTACTTTGAGAATCCAAGTAGTGATATTTTGTCCGAGTGAATTTTATTCCATGTAGAATAACAAAAGCGTCAATTATGTTAGCATAGATTTTATGCACCTAATAACGTTTTTAAAAATTATTATTCTGTGTGATAATCATTTGGCTACCTCTTCTATCATTACAGTAAGCGTGTGATGTGGCCGCCCAAATTTCGGAATTCAAAAAACAAAATAGAGGCCCTTTTGAAAACCCACCCATTTCCCCACAATCGCATCTCCAATTTTCCCTCCCTCAAAACCCTACGAAAATTCTCCGAAATCTTCGTCCGATCCGGTCATTTTACTCTTCTGGCACTCGCGTAATATAGTTTTTCAGTGCAATAACTTCGTAAGTCTGTGTATCTTTGTTTGCGTAAGGGAAAAAGGTTGTGGTTCGCTGAATCGAGTGAGTTCCGATAATGTCTGAAGGGAATGATGCTGGTGGGTTTAGTAAATCGAGGTCGGTTTTAGGTGATGTTACTAATCGGCTAGGTAAAAGAGGGTTTTATGAAAGAGAGAAAAGTGGGGTCAAGAGTTATAGTTTGAACGATAAAGATAACGTCAAGCATGTCCGCGTTTCACCTCGCCAATGTACCGATCTTGATTTGCTGAAAGGGGATGTTTTATCGAGAATTTCAAAAGTTTCCGCTGAGAATAATAAAGGCCTAAATGTGAAAGATTCGGATAGTAGTTTTGCGTTTTCTGAGAGATCGATTGATGTTGAAGCTGAATTGACATGTGGTTATGGAAACAGCGAGGAAATTAATGGTGAGAATGCTGTCAAACTTATTGAAAGGAAGGCTGACTCCCCAAGTGTTAATCCCATGTTTGCGGCTGATAATGTGTCGGTAAATACTATTGGAGATACCTCGTCCTCGGTGCATGAGGAATTGACAATGAGGGATAAGATAGGTAGTCGAAATGGTAAAGGTTCTAGTTTCACTGACCTTGAGATGGGTAGGATTATTAATTTTGTTGACTCCGAAGCAGGTGGTAGCCTGCCTTTTGCTAAGTTTGATTCGTTAAAGGGTTATAAGATGTTGGAAATTCCTAATGTAGTCGCTGAAAAGAGCAATGTGGTTGAAGTTGCAAGAAAAAGTTCCGGTGATGTTGCCTCAAACATAACAAAAATATCCAAGAGTAGCTATCTTAACCTGCTGGATCTTGGAAGGGGCAATGCTTTTGAATGTGCCAACATTAAAGCTAAAAATAAATTAGGTGACGTTGCTTCTGCTAATACTTCAAGCACAGTGAGTGATACTGGTAGCGATTGCCTTCTTGACTGCATCAATCGTGATGCTGGTGAAGCCAAAGTCAGTTTAGAAAGTACTCAAAAGAACTTCGCCAACCATCTCAATGAAGTTGAAGGTCACAATGCTGATAATTTTATCACGAGTCAGTTCGACGCTATTAACTGTGCAATTTTCCCGGACTCACAGGAATCCAAAATATTTGGAGTTGAAAAATCCTCTGAATCAAAGAAGAAGAAATATCCATATATGGGTGGAGGGGTTGATGCAATAAAAACCTGCTCGTGTTCCTTTTGCACAAAAGGTATTCTGCCTTTCGATTTTTAATTCATTTAGTTGCTTGTATCTGCAAGCTCTGTTAGTTTTAGAACATTTAACTGTGTTAATTTGTTGCCCATTTTACCGACTTTTAGTTGATATAGTTTGATTAATCCATGTATGTTGTTTTGACATACAGCTGCTTATATATGGTTGGACCTCAACTACCAAGACATTAAGGGTCGAGTATCAGGTCAGTTGATAGAGTTTCCAATGGTTAATATGTACCAGTGAGTGGAATTTTATTTCAATCTTCCATCTTATCTAATTGCAATAATTTAAAGTCTTTAGCAACGAGAAAGAGCCAGAAAGAAGCCAGCATATTGGCCGAAAGAAGTCGCATGACTAAGGGAACTGAGAAACATGATTCTGAAAGGTCTGCCAGGATATCTAAGTTAGAAATTGATCTGATGCATCAGTGGAAATTCCTGTTTCAACACATGGCAGGCATATGGGGGCAAGAGGGAGACCACCTAGTAAGTTAAATATTTAGACGTCTCATTTGTGGTTAAAGGAGCAGTTTCCTGAACATCCAAGGTGAAATATTTTGGAAATGTTAGGATTCTACTACTCGAATCTTAGATGGTATAAAGTAAATGTAATCTTTCTTGCTTGTTTGATAGTTGACCATGATTTATTAAGATATTGTGGTTATTCAAATTTCCTTTTAAGTACCCTCCTCCTCATTACTTATTCACACACAAAAATTATTTTCAAAATGAAAACTTCTCAAACTTGCATTAGAAAAATTCAGTCCTTAACTTCCTTGCTCTGGTATTTTCATTAAAATGATTTTTTTGTAGTCCTTGCAGTGATACCTGGTATTGTATTTATGTATATATTATGCACATATCAAGCGCGCATCATGGCCACTAGTGTGCATGAATTAAAAGTAACAAGCTATCAGTCACGTTCTCTTATCATTGTCCTTTGTTAAGTATTTTTACCTATTGAATCGAGTGGAAATTTCTCACTTGATAACTCTATAACAATTTCAGGAGACTACTCTATCACCACTGACTGATTTGAGAGAGAAATGCAAAAGAGATCTGGGTTCCGATTGATGTTTCACTATTTAGAAGGATCAAGGCTGCTTCAAAGCCATGTAATATTGTAAGATGATTGTTTTACTCTAACGATCAGCCATTTTGTATTACCTCAAATTCCAATGCATAATCACGTTAATGTATTGCTTGTTGTTTCTAGATACTGTCCCAACAATACTTTCACTGTGGGCATTCAGTATGAATCTTTATCTTGTTGTCCAGTTATATGATGAAAGAATAGCTTACTTATCTTCTTGCGCTATATAATTAGATCAATTTTGTTGTGATAATTGCTTTTACATTTGGACTCTGATTTTGCCTCAGTGATTGTTAGATTTTAACATTCATTCCGGTTAAACTCATTTGCAGCTTGGAAGGTTTTTCTAATTACAACTTTTTTGATAAAATATTGAGCAATTTTTTCCCATGAGATTTCTCGTAGTGTAAAGTTACATCAGTCATGACACGTTTGTTCCTACAGAATTAATCATCAGTTTCTACTCCTCCATCCGAATGGTCTGGCCAAAATGATGTTGGTGGATCACAGAAAATTTTCCATCATCTTCCAAATTTACCTCAATCATGAACAGGGCAAACCCTGGACTATAAATTCTTGAATCCATCTCAACACAAGCCTACATGAAACTTTTGATTGAGCTCTAACAAATCATCTGTCCTGTGCAACTTCTCTCATTCTTGTATGTTCGAAATGTTGACAATGCAATTATGCAATTATTTCTGCTGTCTTCCGCTTCAACCTGGAAAAAATTAATCATTCATTTAATGTTAATTCTTTCTACTTGAGTGATCTTAATTCAAAATTTGCTAATTTCATGTAGATATAGACATAGCTTACGGAATTTAACTGATAGATATTTCTTGTTGAGTCGTCCCATGAGCTCTATAATCTCATTTCACTTGTCTTATTGCTGGAGTATGGTCGCAAACTTGTCCTTATAAATTTCTGATATTTGGATTATATTCTTGAAAAATCCTCGTGAGGTTTAGTCTGATATAAACGAGGTATGGATAAGTCGATTAAAAGAATGCTTTCTTCTGGACTGAAAATGCTATTTGATGTAGAATTTAAGAGGATGATAAAACTAATGGCAACATGTTATATTTAGAAACAAGATAGGAGGGTAAATGCATCGGGAATCTATGGTACTAGAAGATGGATAAAAGTTCATTAAAATAATAAATATGAACTTCCTATTATTCCAAAGCTCTCGTGGAAACAGACGCCTTTAATGTTGTTAAAGTTATTCATCGCCCTTCACATTTTGCCGATGAATCTTTTGTTCGCCGTTTCTGCTCCCCCGCATCCTCCTTGATACTTCAACACTGTTGATGAACCACAAACAAAGTTGCCCATCTTCTGGCATTTAAAGGCTCACATTATGGGGAACTTCCTGAGTACCATGACTCTTGTCCCATTTTTTTGAGCCCAGTTATACTCCACTGTTTGGAAGTTTAACGAAAATTTATTTTATCCTAAAAAAAGCTAAAATTTATTATTTAATATATCTATTAAATTTCAGAAGATAGTCGAGAATACAAATATATTTTAGTTCAGCCTTCCTTTTCTTTCGAGTTACTGGGGATAACTGGCAGTAATCACCGGGCGTTCCCTCAATTCTCTGAAAAAGAATGATGAATTCCCTTCTACTTCGATCTTCTTCTCATTTCAACAAGCTTATCATGCAAAAGAAAACCACTTCCCCTTCTTCCATCTCCGAACTCAAACTTTCAAGCTTCTTCTCCGTCTTCGATTCCCCAGGTTTTAGCTTCAACCTCGCAAGTGACATTGGATCCATGGGCTTCCATACGACATGAATTGTGTTTGCAGTTGGATAGTTTGCTCACAAGATCCGTATGAGTTCGACTTAGCATTGGATGATGCAAAAAGAGTTCAGAAGTGAGGAATATGGCTTAGCTCTTGCTTTAGGTGAAGCCAGCCCAGGCCATTTTCGCCATCAACGAAATAACGAGGATGTACAGTGTGGTACAGAACAGAATCCATCATCTGGATTGGAGAGCAAATTAAACTAAAATCAAGATTCGAGTTCCAATAATATTCTCATCTCCATACATGAAAAATTATTAATTAAATTAATGCTGCATGTGGATTCCTTGGTTTCATTTTCGTTGATAATGTGGCCAGCTTGGGACGGGAGGGTCCTATTTAGAATTTAATTAGATGTGCTCTTCTTGATGCCTCTTTTTTCCTGTCAATTCATCAAATTTAAAGAAATTAGTATGACATTTGCTTCATCATTCCAAAAAAAAAAAAAAAGTTTAAAAATGTAAATTATTAATTAAGAAGGAAAAAATTATAGGAAGAAATTAAAAGCATTTCATGAAACATGGAACATGTGACCGCAATTTAAAATGGTTTAATCATTGTTTTCATAATTGCATAATTGATCGAACCAATTCTATATTAAAATAGTGGTTCATTCGGTTAGACTGAAACACTATCGTATCATATAGAATAATAATATAGCATTCTAAATAATATATTTTAAATTATAAATATCTTGCATGTAAATAATAAAAATTGTATATTTTTTATTTTTAAAAAATCAAATGAGCTCTAATATCATTAAAATAATATTTTTAACGAACTTCAAAATCTAAATATATATATATATATGGGTATATATAATTAAAAAAATTATGAACCGATTTTAGATCGATTTTGACTTGTTAAACATATTAAATATCGGTCCAACCAATTCTTGATCTATCCGACCAATTCTTGACCTAATGTTGTTTGGCTCTCTAATTTAGACATGTTACCGATTTTTGATCGATCTTATCCGATTCTGAAAACACTGAATTCAATGGCATGTCAGTCCAGATATTTAATTATTATTAGTTTTTTTGTATATCTAATTACTCATTTTCATACGAATTCGTTAGGAAAAAAGGAAGGTAATGTTGACTTGCATTTATCAGAAGAGGACTATAGCATGTGGTCAATAATTTCAACTACGAAGATCCAAATATTCTGGATATTCATTTATTTATTAATATTAATTAATTAATAATATGCACCCGTCCTGGATTTTTAATAATACGGTGAAACATAATTTTTATTATTATGTGCAACAAAACATCGTCACATACAAATCCAATACATAGGGCAAACCATTATATGTTTCAATAAATACAGGTTTAGAAAAAAATACATACTTTCTCGGGAAAAATAAGTAGCAGGAAAAAAAAAAAAAGATGTCCATAACCTTTTTCAAATTTAATATTTCATCCACGTGTTGATTAAAATAAATTTAGTGAAAAAAATCCAACGTAAAAAAATTGGTAAGCGTAATCTAGTGAACAGTAATTTAAAATATTTTAATTGGACGTGAATTGGATTATTCAAACTTTATTAAACGATAAGTTTGACATGATTCAAAAAGTAACGACGATATGAAGTCATATAGTGGGCTCATCAAGAATAATAATACAATAATAATAACTGAAACAACCAACTTTTTGCCACAAATAAAAATTAATACTTGTCAAACTACGTTAATTGGGACGTTTTTATTATCGTGGTTACGGTGATGCGTTGCACAGATATCGGACACCGACGCGTGAAATCCGGGTTTTCCCAAAAGGGGTGGGTTATACTTTGCATGTAGTATTGTAGTTATAGGTATCAGATCCAATTTCCTTTAAAAAAACCCATAAAGCATGAATCATCGACTTACAACAGTACAAACCACCGTAAATTTAAACTCTTAAAATAGTGTAGTGTGTGACAGTGTGAGCATCTCCCTATTTCACACCACCTCTCCAGATTCAAATGGAGCTCTTGTAAAACCCCTTGTTGGATCTTCCGACTGAGAGATTTCAGTACATTTTTTTCTAAAATGGCTCCACTCCAACAAACCTGCCGCGATAACAAGGTACCTTTTCTTTGTCTACTCTTCCTCATTTTCTTCGCTTCAACTTTGGTTTCTGCATACACTCAAAACCAACCAAAAACATCCCAGAGAAGAAGGATGTTATCAGAGATAGAGGATCAAGATGAGCCTCTTGTTATCAAGAAAAAGACCAGTCTGAGCACAACCAAAAACCAAACAAAATTTGTGAAACCAGCTTCGCTTTCACCCAAGAACCAAACCAAGCTCATCAAAACCACTAACATCGGTGGTTTGTTCAAGAATCAAACCAAAGTTGCCAAGATTTTCTCTGATCCATCCAAAAACAAAACCAAGGTCGCCAAAGTTACCGATTTGGATCCCTTTACAGATTCCGGTCCCACCCTCGAATCCCTGCTCCAGAAACTCAATTCCACCTCAAAAAAATCATCCTCAAACTCAACTACTGCAAAAAGTAGCTCACTTTTGACCAAGAAATCCTCAGATCTACCCAAGAACAAAACAACCAAGGAAACCAAAGCCCTGTTGGAAAAGGGTGTCACCGAGCCCAAATCCAAAATCCCGGGTAAAGCCCTGCCTAATAAGGACCAAAAACAGGAAAACCCTATTTGGATCGATCAAGAAAATGACGACGACCCGGTTTCTGAGTTAATAGACCTCCCATCGAAATTTCAAGAAACTATAATGCCAGATTTGGAAAAGATTTCCAAAACCTCGCAGGTTTACATCACCAAATACAACAAAGAATTCACCAAAGGATTCAAGCCATACGTGGGCAACAAATATGCACCCACCATTGCTTCTTTAGTCTCGTTGGCCTTCATTCTGATCCCTTTAATCCTCGTTTCACTCATTTTTAATAGAATCAAAGCTTATTTCTCACTGCAAAAGCTCTTAATTTTCATCCAAGTCTACCTCTCGATATACTTCACGATACTCTGTTTATCTTCACTGGTGACTGGGCTTGAGCCGCTGAAGTTCTTCTACGCAACTTCCCGGTCCACGTATGTTTGTGTACAGGTGCTGCAGACTCTTGGCTATGTGTTGTACCTGCTTCTTCTGTTGATGTACCTGATTCTTGTGTTCTCGACGGAGACTGGCCTGGGCACCAAGATATTGGGCCTGGCCCAAACATTTGTGGGCTTCGCCGTCGGGCTGCATTACTACATGACGGTGTTTCACAGGGCGGTGCTGCATCAACTGCCCAAGACAAGTTGGAAGGTCCACTCTCTTTATGCCACGTGTTTCCTCGTGATTTGTCTGTTTGGTAGGGTTGATTGGAGGAAGAAGGCTTATTTACACGAGGGAGGCGAAGAAGGTAAAAAGAGTTAGTCAAATGTATTGTTTAATATATATTATATTTATTTAATGGATTGGCCAGAAAGCATAAAAGATTTGCTTCTCCTTTTTTACCATTCAAAATTTTCTAATTCATTTAAATATAGTTAATTAAAGTTTCGATTGTACGTTTAGTAATAATTTTCGATTGTACGTTTATTATAATTATAGCCAACTACACACAGTTACATACATGAATCACGAATATTAACAGATCGAATTAATTCATAAAATTTTGTTATAGTTTTTAATTATTATTTGGCTAATGATAATACAATTATATTAAATATGTAATTTGTAGATATAATATATAAATTTTTAAAATTCTAAATTGAATTAGATATTATAGTTATGAGTAAAATATATAAAAAATATTATTTATTTAAATAGATAAGTTATTTTCGTAAAAACTAATTGGTGTCACAACGATAAATCTCTTAACATTTGTATGTAGTACAAATTATTAATTAATATTAATAACATGACCAGATTTTGGGGTCAGTGTGCGCATTTTATGTTTATAAAATATTTATCTGGAAAATATAATTTTAACTTCAAAATTTGCTGAGGTCGATTTTTATTCGAATGCCCAATAACTGCAATGTTAAAAACATCATGGATAAATTTCATTTATTTGTTTTGGGCTTCAATCGGAAATTGGATTTTCGATGTCCATCTACCATATTTACAGAGAAAATTTTATTTGTAGGTTATTACTTCTTGTCAACAAATATTCCTATAATTTCCTATAATCTAAGGAAATTATACAATTCGTTTGTGGTTGGGAGTTGGGAGCCAATTAGTGGTTTGACAAGAGCCAATCAGCCAACATTTAGTTTCTAAATTTTGTCTAATATTATATGTTGGGTAAAATAATTATTCATGTTGGATAGAACAATTAAATGTAATGTTTTAGTTGTAAATTTTAAAATGTTTTGGGTTGTAATTTTATCGTCAATTGTGATTTTTAGTAAAATGACAAATACTTGGTTCTATATACGCTGTATGTACTTCTTTCTTATGAATATATATAAAAAAATAAAAAAACAACATATACCAACATCTATAAATAATGAGCACAATACGATGGTATAATATTGATTATGTCTAAATTAAAATTCGTGATAAAAATTATATTATGATAATGATCGGGTGAATTGAGTTTGAGAGCGGTGAAAATAACATTGACCGGGTTGCTTCCTGCCCTGATATATCAAATCTTGGATGAGGGATGTTTGGGCTCTGGTATGTTTGCACACTTAAGACAACGAAGATCGTTAGTAAGGCGCCATAATATTCTTTGGCCTAGCCACTCCAACGCTCAAATCAGTCAAAAAAATGTATAGAGAGTATATGTATGTATTAAAAATATCTGAATGAATTAATATTAAACAAACATGCTATTTATATGAGAGAAAGTCAATGATAACTTTGTTTTTTGTGCCCAACTACTACTCATGGCGAGATAGTCGCTCATGCTTCTGTAGACTGATATTGTATAATCTGACAATTTATACCTATTTCATCCTAGTCACATCACCCCACCTGCGCTGAAAGACCTCCCAATTATGATCAAGACAGGGCGCACTATATATGTGAGATCCTACTACCCGGGCTGATCTTTGCGTTGGTGGGCTTTGCTCGACCTTCCCTGGTTCTTGACTATCTAAAACTGCTTCTTGACTATCTAAAACCCAAACTTAAGATAACATGTGTATCTATTTGATGCTCCGTATATTTCCGAGATTTATTTTAGTGAATCTGAATTATTATACATAAAATCAACTTCAAGATGTTAACTTGGTCATTTAAATAAGTAATATCTGCGCATTGAATCAACTAGTAAAGAACGTGATAAAGTGACCAAGGTTAAGATCAAATACATCTTGATTTAGGTCATAGATACCAAAAACGATATTTTTAAAATTATGACGTATCATTCATATTATATTATTATAATATAAAAGTACTTGTTATTAAATCATATATCCATTACATTTCAAGTCAATTTTTGTTATTATTCTTATTTAATTCCTTATAATAATAATTTACTTTAGTTATTCTATATATAAACTTATAACTTTAAAAATATAATTTAAGAAATTTTTAAAAAATATTAAAAGGAGGCGCACGAAACTTTTCAAGCGGCCGGGATTTCCTGCAGGTTTACTTACTATTTAATTATTAATTATAAAAACAAAAATAAAAGCCCAAACAGAAGAGAAGACTCAAAACGCCCTACCGTCTTTCCATAAATTCGCATTAATTTCTCCCTCATTTCCCATTTTTGGGATATTTGTTTGCTTTTTACGTACAAGCATACAGTTGCTCTGATTTCAGTTGGACTTAATTGTGTTTTCGGACCGATCGATTACTCGAGAGCTGCAGTACGCTGGCTAGTGATTGATTTCCGCGTGGCGGTGATGACAAGCCCTCAGAATGATCGGGTTAGCTAATTTTAGATGAATTTACTACTGTTTTTCAATGAAAAGGCAGGCACGTCAAGTTTTGGGTTTGGTTGATCCATATGTGCTTGGTATCTGAGCTTCAGATGAATTTACGCTTCACTTTTTTTTTTTGGTTAGGCTTTTTTCATGTGGAATTTACTAGTTACTTTTTAGTTACTTTTGATTTTACCTTTTCTCTTTTAACACCGAAATCTGTTCAAAGGCCCTAGAGCGGGGAGAACGTATTATGCTTTCTGTATCAATTCTGTTTATTTTTTTATGACCGGTTTGATAAGTTGATAATGATAGGAAAAGTTTTATTTAGTTCATAAATATTGAACCGCGCGTGCTCAGACTCCTTGAAATATCGTTAGTATTCTTGCAACAAGTGTTGCCGCCAGATAAATGTTATTAACTAGATTTACAATCCGTAGCTTTTGAATAATGCATACACATGCTTCTGTGCTGCATAGTTACATATTTGATGTTGATTTGAATAAGGCCTCTATACTGGGTACCATCAATATTTATGTCTCTAATTTCAGTTTTTTTTTTAACATCACAGGGGATAAACTCGATATAACAATCTGCAACGCAAGTAGACAGTAAACTTCACCACTGGTTTATTGTCTACCGGGGGTTATCTGAAGACATGCCTTCTCTTCAGCTTTTACAGCTCACTGAGCATGGCAGAGGCCTTTTATCCTCAAGAAGGTGAACGACATTCACTGTGATTTTATTTGTTCAAGTATCTAATGAAAGTTCTTTAAAAATACATTATGGCTATTATTCTTTTTAACCATTTGAAAGTGTAAATACTTTTTATGGATACATTCTGGCATTCTATCTTTTATCCTTCTCAAAATCCGCTCACTGTTGAAAGTATTCGAGATGATACCCATCTTTCATTTGGAACACCCCTCCCTCCCACTTAAAAGAAACACACAAAAAGAAAGGAAAATTAAAGAAAGTTGCTCATATACGTACATGGATGGTTACACGTTAGTTTCTTTCTCTTATTTGGGTTCTTGATGTTTTTTCCTTCCTTTTCCCTCGAACATAGAGAGGTAGTAGTATTGACCTGATGTGAAATTTTTTTGTTATCAAGTTGTTTTTCTTTGATGGCTTTATTATTGTTGTTGTGAGTACATGCTGAGTCCAAAGTTGAAATCGCAGCCTTACAACTATCTTGTTTACAAATTTGCTTCTGCAGAAAAGCTCTCCTGCTTGCAGCTGGTATAGTTGTGGCTGGTGGAACTGCTGCTGCGTACATGCACTCAAGGAACAACCGTAGAAGACAATATATTTTTGGTCATTCTAACGGGGACAAGGACTATAAGGAACAATCAGATGAGTTAATGGGAAAAGAGAATAACGTAAAGAAGGGTAGGCAAAAACGAGGAAACTTGAGGTCCCTCCAGGTTTTGGCTGCTATTCTGTTATCTCGCATGGGAAGAGCGGGTGCAATAAATATTTTGTCCCTGGTGGCTATTGCGGTAAAGTTCTTAATTTTTTTAAAGAAGACAAGTTTAATACCTGGGAGTAGCAGTAGAAGTATTTTAATGTTCATTTATCATCTTCTCCATTGCTGCGTCTGCCTTCGGTTGTCACCATTTTCTTCTTGATAGACCAAGTCTATTATCAGTGTTGTAAATGTTGTTGTGTTGCTGATTTCACTATGTTCATTTGTAAAGAGGCTGGATGGACTGACAATTGAGCATTCCATTCACATATAATTACTATTATATTTTCTTTATGAACCAAAGTCAACAAGAAGTCAAGCTTCTTAGCTTGGCACGGGAAACAAATGGTGCTTACCCATTAATTGATCAATTGGCAACAGCCACGGAACTGCTACAGACTGAAAGTATTTCCACCTGACTATTCCTGAAAATGGAATATAGCAAGAGTGTGTCTGCTTGTGATATGATCTGTATACGACTATCCTGACTTTAATCGTAGGTTCAGCCTGAATACGTATGCTCAGTCTAGATTTGACTCCTGAAAGTCATTTAAAAAATATTATAAAGTTCATGATACATTAAATAATATGCTAAAAAAAATCATCATCGATTATGCTAGGCTACACGAGCGGCCTTTTTCTTCTTTGCTTGCCTTGCATTTTCATTCTCATATTCATTTGCTACATTTTGCATCAAATAATTACAATAAAGCAGAGCTAGAATAAAGGATTTTTTGTCAAAATAATGATGCAGATGACACCTTTCAAATATTTGAGTGTGTTCATTTTATGTTAAGCATCAGATTTTTTTGCTTGTCGTCTATACTGCAATCAGTCTGTATCTATTTTCCTCTGTGACTTTGTAGGTTTTTCGAACTGCTGTGAGCAACAGACTGGCTAAAGTCCAAGGCTTCCTTTTTCGTGCTGCTTTTCTCCGACGTGTACCTCTATTTATTCGGCTTATTATTGAAAATATATTTATGTGTTTTCTTCTGTCTACGCTGAGTTCCACCTCTAAGTACATCACAGGGACTTTAAGTTTACGATTCAGAAAAATTTTGACAAAGGTTACCCATGCTCAATATTTTCAGGTATTTATTTTTTGATTTTTTCTGTTAATTCTAACAGAATCGCCACATGATTGTTTGGATTTGTATTAATGCTTATTGCCTTATATGATATAATTTTACATTTGCTTTTGTAGTTTTATATTTTCTCGTCCACAAAATTTGGAAAGTTTCACGCCGATTATCAGTGACACGTTAGATATTGCCCGAAGGGTAAAATCCTGTGGGTAGCATCGAATATAGCAATGTTACCCATCATATTACATTTTCTCTTTACTGATCACTATACATTTTTTATGTGTACAATATCTCTTGCAACTTCAACTTGGGGATAGGCTGTTGTTTAAACTAGTGTCAGAGCTAGGGCTCTCATCTTTGAAACATTGATCTTTCAGTTGTTTGTAAAAACTATGTTTCTTATTTAATGCTTTGGACTTCTATTAGGCTTTAGGTTTTATATTCTTTAACTAAGTTTGGACACAAAAGAATCTCGTCTGTTGTTACATTTGATAAGACATCATGATCTTGCGTTTTTTCTACTAGTGATGATTCTTTAAGGATGCATGATAAACTGCTACATAATGTGTTTTAATTTTATGCATCAAGTACTGCATTGAAACACCAAAAGCCTTGAAAAATTTACTACGTGTTAGTATTTTTATAGAATCTCATGTGGATTCATTAGTTGATTTTGCTCAATTATATATCAGGCATAATTTTTTTTTGTGATCCTAACAACCGTGTTCGCATTTCGCAGTGGTGAAATAATTGTTAATTTAGTAATCCATTTTGCTGATTCTTGAGTTACTGTGACAGGTGCAATCATATGCACAGCCTTTGGATTTCAGTTACTTTTGTTTAATGTTAGCCACATCTGATTTGACCTAATAAGATTTCATCTGATGACAAGCATAATTAAAAAATGCCCCCAAACTTATTGAGTGAATATCTTTTGATCCGGATATGAAGTTAGAAATGTTAACCTGCTTTGTTGGTTGGGTTTCAGAGCATGGTATACTACAAAATGTCCCATGTTGATGGTCGGATTACCAACCCCGAACAACGAATTGCAAGTGACATACCAAGGTTCTGTTCAGAGTTGAGTGAACTTGTGCAAGAAGATCTAATTGCTGTTACTGATGGGATGCTTTACACTTGGCGTCTATGTTCATATGCAAGCCCAAAATATATTTTGTGGATCTTGGTAATCCTATGCCCTGGCACAAAATAATTTATCACTTCGCTTTTGGATCCCTTAATGATTGCATTGTTATTGTAGCAAACAGTTCGTTCCTTACCTATATCATTTACTTTTAGGCCTATGTGTTGGGGGCAGGGGCAACAATCCGAAACTTTTCTCCTGCATTTGGCAAACTCACGTCCAAGGAACAACAGCTGGGAGGGGAATATAGGCAATTGCATTCACGGATACGAACCCATGCCGAAAGCATAGCATTATATGGTGGCGAAGCTAGAGAAGACTTTCACATTCAGCAGAAATTTAAGACTCTTGTGAGGCATATGGGGGTAGTTATTCACGATCATTGGTGGTTTGGCATGATTCAAGACTTCTTACTCAAGTATCTTGGTGCCACTGTTGCTGTTATCCTGATTATTGAGCCTTTTTTTGCTGGTGATTTGAGACCTGATTCTTCAACGTTAGGCCGTGCAGAGATGTTGAGTAATTTGAGATATCATACTAGTGTTATAATTTCATTATTCCAGTCCTTAGGAACACTTTCTACTAGCTCAAGACGACTCAATCGCTTGAGGTACTCCTAGTTCAATTGTTTGTTTCACACTTTATGCCTTTCTTATGGTTATTTTCACTATTATTGCACTGACGAAGTTCAAAGGCTTTAGGTTCTACTAAATGAGGCTTATTGTGCCCTTTGGCCGATAAGTTTATTTCTTTCAAATATGCAAATAGTTTTTATTATTTTCCTGTATTTAGATAATTATTCACGTTTCACAATAGCTATATCTTCATTATGATCTATTTTTGTCAATAGTCATGTAAACTATTACTGCAGGAATTATATGTTGAATAAGTCTAATATGTCACCTTTATTCGAACGGTCTTGGCAACGGCATGTTGATGTGATCTCTGTCCATGTTTTCTTATGATACAAGTGGAAAGATTGTGCTTGTTGGTCATTATAAATTTCAATGTGTGGTGGTGGCTAAATTGATTTTTCAATTTTCAGTGGTTACGCGGATCGTATTCATGAACTCTTGGCTATATCTAGAGAGCTTGCAGCACGAGATGGATCCTCTCAGAAAACTGATGGAAGCAGGAACTATGTCAGTGAAGCAAATTACATTGAGTTTGATGATGTTGAGGTAGCAGGATACCTGGCCTTTTTGACTGTTTAGTCAACCTCCCCATGATCCTTAAACCACATTGGATTTTGCAGGTTGTTACACCAACTGGTAATGTATTGGTTCAGCATTTGACTCTAAGGGTGGAATCAGGTTCTAATCTTTTGATAACTGGTATGTCCTTTCCATCGACAATAGATACTTATTTGCTTACTCGATTATCTAAATTCTTAGACGTTCTTCAGGTATTACTATCCTGTTTTAATTGATTTTTCTACTGGAAGAAAGAGCTGCTTGTCCTTTTTTCACTTTGTTCTAGTAATTGTTTCTAGTATACCTATTTCCAGTGCTTGTCCTTCCTTTCTTGTTGGTTTAAATAAATCTTGAAATATTATAAAATTTTCACTCTTCTGACCAGCCAGACTTAGCTATATTGTCAATGTCGCTAGATCAGGGCGAGGAATAGGATTCTCCCTTGTGGCGACACGGGCATATCAAAGTTTAAAGCTTGTCAAAATCATATGCTGCATTTGATTGACTATATGCTGGACAGAGGTTCTTGGTCTAACCAAAATTTGATCTATATTCGGCATAGAATATTATTCCTGATATTTAAGTTTCAATCACTAGTTCTGACATGTTTCTACTTGGAGATAAGTTTTGTGGTTTTTGGTCCGGAATATCCTTTATCTTCTATTTTATAATATGGTCTAGCCAACCATACAATGCTTGTTATACAACTTTTATTGTGTTGTTAGTAGGTATTATTTCTTTTTTCCCCCTCATAAATCTTAATAATCAAATTCATTGTCATTGGACAGTATCAAAGTATGAAATAATTTTGTTTCCTTCGATTAGTCATTATTCCATCTTTGTTTTATTGTGGCATAAAGGTTGTGATTAATCTGAGTATAACAGATTATGCTCATCGATTTTTGGGATAGCACCATCATGTAACCTTCTGACAATATCCCTTCCAATTTAAGGTCCAAATGGAAGTGGAAAAAGCTCTCTCTTTCGAGTTTTAGGTGGCCTTTGGCCATTATTTTCTGGTCATATTGTGAAACCTGGAATTGGTTCTGATCTAAATAAGGAGATTTTTTATGTGCCACAACGGCCATATACAGCGGTTGGTACTCTGAGGGACCAGTTAATTTATCCTCTTACAGCAGATCAGGAGGTTGAGTCTCTTACACCATCTGAAATGTTGGAGCTGTTGAAAAATGTAAGAGATTCACCCAATCCAATATCTGTTGCGATATATTACGCAATGTGCAATCACGATGATGACACTTTTGACTAGGCTCACTGTTAAAATCCTCCCCCATTTTGTCAGGTTGATCTTGAGTATTTGCTGGAGCGCTACCCAACTGATAAGGAGGTGAATTGGGGTGACGAATTATCTCTAGGTGAACAGCAAAGATTGGGAATGGCTCGTCTCTTTTACCACAAACCCACATTTGCTATCCTAGATGAATGCACAAGTGCTGTGACTACTGATATGGAGGAAAGATTTTGTGCTAAAGTTCGAGCTATGGGAACATCATGTATCACAATCTCTCATCGCCCCGCATTAGTTGCATTTCATGATGTAGTCCTATCTTTGGACGGTGAAGGAGGCTGGAGTGTTCAGTGTAAAAGGTAAGGACTGTGATAGGGGCTGTTTATAGATCATCTACCAAGATGATTGAATAATTTTGTGTATTAACCATTTCATCTAATTTGTAGTCCGGATTCTCCATCTATTAGAGACTCTGACTTCAGTAAGAAGAACTCTGGGACTGAGCGTCAAAATGATGCGTTAACCGTGCAACGTGCATTTGCTAATTCAAAGAAGGTCTGGCCTTCATCTATTATTAAGTACCGATAAGTTCACTTTCTAGCCATCCTCATATTACTTGCTCTTCCCGGTGACTTCAAATATCAGGATTCAGCATTTTCAGTGTCTAGGACGCAATCATATTCTTCGGAGTTGATAGAAGCATCTCCACCCGAGAAATATGATTATCCATCTGCCGTGTTCCCACAACTTCAAAGTGTTCCAAGGATATTGCCTCTGAGAGTGGCTTCCATGTTTAAAATAATAGTAAGTATTATTCACTTCTGAATATCTCTATAGATGCCTTTGTATTGCACTGTCTATCATGTTGTAGATTATCTTTGTGATTTATTAAAATTATGGTGCATGCTCTAAGAAATTGCAAGCTTTGACAATAGCAAGATAGAAACATTTTGGGCCTTGATAGGTGTTTTTAGCTAAGTTTCTTGCATTGAAGTTATGAAGATCAAATTTTTTATGTGTCGTCGTCGTTAGTATGGAACCTGGTTTCACCATGAAGGTTCAAAAAGGAGGACTTAGAA
Source organism: Primulina tabacum (assembly GCF_025594145.1). Lineage (NCBI taxonomy): Eukaryota > Viridiplantae > Streptophyta > Magnoliopsida > Lamiales > Gesneriaceae > Primulina > Primulina tabacum. The sequence continues at coordinate 11,175,492 of NC_134554.1, forward strand.
GTTGACTTCACGTTATATTGACAGTTTCATGTTTGGTTCTTTTGTATGTTTGAGGAAGGAATGTAAGACATGATGCTGTGGTTTGTTTGACAACAATATCTGTAGGTCTACAGTATTTCTTGTTCAATTCATATCCCCTTCCCTGGGTCATAGTTTAGAGTGGAATAATTATAAAAGTGATTTGGCTTTTGTTTGTCATATAGTTCAGCAATTATTTGGGATAATATCTGGTTGCCCATTGGTTTCGTGCTTTTTGCAAGACAATGGTTACTGGAGTTTGTGTAATTACCTGTATAATCTTCTTGGTCGATGGATTGTGGTGTTTAGAAGTTCACTTTCTTTAGTTTCATATATCGGTAACTTTATTCATTGGTCATGAAGTTGTGACTGTAGAGTAAACGTTTTATTCAGAAACCAAAATACAGTTTTCTCAGGATTGTTTTCATGGTGCCCGGGACTCTTCTGTTGACCTTTTGTTGGTTTTAGGTTCCAACTGTGTTTGACAGACAGGGGGCTCAACTCCTTGCAGTTGCTGTGCTTGTGTTATCCAGAACCTGGATATCTGATCGAATTGCTTCTTTAAATGGTATTTTTTGTCATCTATTAACATTGAATTTTCGTTTGCTGCTGTAATTTGGAATTATGCTATTATTATTTGTAAACTATATTACATTTTCAGGGACAACTGTGAAGTACGTTCTTGAGCAAAATAAAGCAGCCTTTATTCGGTTGATTGGTGTGAGTGTTCTCCAAAGTGCTGCATCTTCCTTTGTTGCACCATCTTTGAGGTAATTTTATTATCTCCAGAAGATCATATGGACTTGTACGCATTATCTTACTGATAATATTCAAGCAATCAATGACTGCATTATTGACCTCTCTGTATCTCATCCCTTTTGAGCATAATTTTGACCCAACCTGATGTGTCGTCTGTGCAGTATTGGTTACGTAAATATGAATGGTCTTTTATAAAATATACCTGAAAATATTTTTTTAAGATTCTTACATTCTATTATCTGTTCCAATTGTTGTAACAAGAAAAACCAACATGGAGTTCAAAAATAAATTGCCCCATTGTGTTTTACTCTCCCTCCCTCCCTGATCACAGGGGATAGTTAGTCCATCTGCAAGGTTTTTTTATGTTTTCTTATACATGACATCTTAGAAACTGTAAAGCAGAGTGATCATGATAGTTATGGGGTATAAATTGTATAAATACATCAATTCATTATTTAACCTTGAATGTGTATAGTGAATGGAATGGCTGCTCCATGCCCTTAAACATGGTGTTAATGACTGGATAATGTCAAGACTGATTTGCACGACATATAGTAAAAGAGGAAGAATTTTATGAGTTCATGAATCTAATACTTCTTCATGAGCATGCATGCTGTAACTTTTTACTTCTTCCATGCAGTTTGTTCAATGATTCTCTCTTTTATTTTTAGGCACCTAACTGATTTGCTTGCACTTGGATGGAGGATTCGGCTAACCAAGCACTTGCTCAAAAATTACTTGAGAAGAAGTGCATATTATAAGGTTCTAAATTCAATCATATGAGTTTTATTCATACTAAGCTTATGTGCGTAACCGTATACTGAATCATACCATCATTCGACGAGGATCCATTTTTTCCTCCTAAATGGCAACAGAAATTCATGCACATAACATACTCATGTCTTGGATTAATTTATGTGTAAAGTTACATTGTGTCATGGTGCTAACCAGGTTATCATTGAGCAGAGTTCTAAAAGGTGTCGCCTTGGACTGTCTAGACGTTGTGCGGTCGCTCACTGCCTCGATTTTTAGAAGCCGCCTACAGAATTTTTTTAAATTTTATTTTAAAAAAAGATTATTTGACATATTTTTCAATCAATTTGTATCCTATAAAGAGGAAGAATGTGTTATTGATTTTGTGTTTGAATCCGATATGAAGTAATTATTAATACGGAGATAAACAAGAAATATTACATATTTAAGTGAAAAAGAAAAACCGCCTCAGCGACGCCTATGCACCTAGACTGTAGGCGGTGGGTGGTCTACCTCATTTTAGAACACTGCCACTGGGGAACACATCTTTTCAGATGAACATCCCATATTCTCAAATATTCATGAGCTCTTCAAGTTCTAGTGAAATATCCGAAGCATTAAAATTACATATGCGAACACTATAAATATTTTGTATGCTTATGAATATTATAATAATTGATTAAGTAGAGAAACCAAGTGCTTGATTTAACAAGAAGGGAATTTGGTTGTAAATAATTATAGAATAGATTGTTGGATGTGGTAACAGTTAAGCAGCTACTTTTCTTCTCAGTCTATGGTTTTTTATTTAAGAACTTGGATGCCAAATTCAGCAATACAGAAAATGACCATTCATGGATGTTCCATAGGTTTTTCATATGTCACGTGTGAATGTTGATGCGGACCAGAGGTTAACGCAAGACTTGGAAAAGTTGACCACAGATTTATCTGGACTGGTCACTGGAATGGTAAAGCCAACTGTGGATATTTTATGGTGAGCTATTTAAAAAAATTCTTTATTAACAGGATCCAATTTATTTTAGTTTTCTAAAAAGTCCTCTGTTTTCAGGTTCACCTGGAGAATGAAGTTATTAACTGGTCAAAGAGGAGTTGCTATTTTATATGCGTACATGTTGCTAGGTTTGGGTTTCCTAAGGGTTGTTACTCCCGACTTTGGTGATCTTTCAAGCCGTGAGCAACAGTTGGAAGGAACTTTCAGGTCATTTCTTATTTGGTGCTTTTCCATTGCAATTTCTTGTTTGTATATTTTCTAAAATTCAAACTTACTCTATACTTGGTGTGCATGCTAGGTACATGCATGAAAGGTTACGTACACATGCTGAGTCGGTTGCTTTCTTTGGTGGTGGTGCCAGAGAGAAAGAGGTTTTAATCTAATATCACTCTGTATCTTCTGCTGTAAACTTGTATGCATTGCCTCTCTTTAAACTATTTGCCATGGTTTTAAACCATCATCGTGAAGCCTAAAAGTTTGTTGCACAATCTAGGTTAAAGTTTGTCTTTTGTGTGTCAAAGTTCGGAATTCTACCAGCCATAGGCTTGGTTCCATCTATTTCTTTATTTCCCAATGATCAGTTTATCTGTGTTTTTGGAAGTTGGTGTAGTGAAAGTGAAATTAAAGGCAATGGATGATAAAATGATGAAATGAAAGAGCGCCAAGAACTAACAATGGGAACAACTGAAATTCACTTTGCTTTGCTTAGAAGGCATATTAGTAATTTTCTTATCCATCTCCTCTTATTTCTAGGACACCAAGTCAATTTAATATGGTCCTCTTATTTCTAGGACACCAAGTCAATTTAATATGGATTATCGTGTGAATGAATAAAGACGTCACTGATTTTAGAGGATATTCACACCTGCTTTCCTTGTAATATTTGTCATGTACTTTGAAGTCTTATAATATCTGTGGTTTGTTGTCGAGGAGTACCATGAACTCGATAGCTACGGCTTCTTACCTTACTACCCTGGTGGGTGGTAGCTTTTTGGCAATTTTAGCTTTTCTTCAGCCTCCTAGTACCTGACTTGCAGTCTTGAATTCTTGATCAAATCTCCTTGTGCCTACAGATGATTGAATCCAGATTCAAAGAGCTTTTTAATCACTCAATGCTTCTCCTTAAAAAGAAATGGCTATTTGGTATACTAGATGACTTCGTTACCAAACAACTTCCCCATAATGTTACTTGGGGATTGAGCTTGTTGTATGCAATGGAGCACAAAGGTGATCGAGCATTGTCTTCAACTCAAGGTGATAGGAGTCTGGTGACTTTTTTAGATTTTGTACCCGAACTTTTTGTTTTGTAAATGTTAATTATGCACAATTTTATCAGGTGAATTGGCACATGCACTACGATTCTTAGCATCTGTAGTATCCCAAAGTTTTCTGGCTTTTGGCGACATTCTTGAGCTACATAGAAAGTTCCTTGAGCTTTCTGGTGGTATAAATCGAATTTTTGAGCTTGATGAGCTTCTAGATGCTGCTCAACATGGTATATATTGTTTCTTTCTTGTTTTTATGTGATTTTTTACTTGTTATATGATGCCATGCAACTAATAAAGGTATTGATTTTATTTTTTCAGTAAATAGTTTTCAACTAATGGGGCATTATTTGGGAGAATGTTCAACTTCATTCAGTTGGCACATGAACTTTATTGTGGGATGTTGAATTGAAATTCCTTAATAGCTCATTTTCTGAGCAACTGCACCATCTCTTATTGGAGAATTGTATGCTAAAATTGTTTCTTCTTTCATTGTGTTCCCAGATTTTTTGGACTAAAGCACAATTTTGTCAATCTTACAATTGTTGGTCGAGAGGGATTTTTTTTCCTGTAAAGTACAGTTGTGAAAACATGATATTTTCAAGGCGAAAATTGGGAGCCATATTGCAGTTGATCTTGCAGCTTCTTGAACATACCATAGTGATTTGTTATATGACTTTTGCATCTTCTAGTCATATGTATTGGGATAAGATTTTGTTGATATATAATGTATTTGTACGCAAATATTCTGATTTTTTCTTTGTCACAAAATATGATTTTGGTGCTTCAAGACTTTGTTTCTGGCTTCAAAGGTGGTTACAATAGCTGAGTTTACATTCTTAGCTTTTTGTAAAGTTAGTTAGATGTTTATACTAATCAGGCTGACAAGGTTGCTACTTATGCAGAAGAACGTGATGATGGGTCTGCTTTACAGTCTAAACATACTGAATCTTGCTCTGATGATATTATTTCGTTTTCAAAGGTTGATATAATCACGCCAGCTCAAAAAATGTTGGCTAGACAGTTAACGTGTGACATAGTCTCAGGGAAAAGCCTTCTAGTTACTGGTTGGTGGATTGTCACCTTACGACTCTGTCTCTAAAGTTAGATCCCTGCATAAAATTGATGACATCTGGAGTTACATATTTATTTTTTTTGACAAAATTGTCTTCTGAAGGTCCTAATGGGAGTGGAAAGAGTTCCATTTTTAGAGTCCTTCGGGGCCTCTGGCCTGTAGTCAATGGAAGGCTCATCAAACCACGCCAACAGATTTCTGAATCCAGACACAGTCTCTTTTATGTGCCTCAGCGACCATATACATGCTTAGGAACCTTAAGGGATCAAATTATATATCCTCTATCATGTGAAGAAGCAGAAAAAAGGGCAGGGGACCTAATTGAAGAAGGTAATATTATTTTCTGCCCACGGTTTCCAGTTTGCTTATGTATTCATCATGTAATGAAGTATTTCATTGATGTTCTAAATTTAACCACGTGAATGGACATTGATGTTTTGAACTTAATTATGTGGAAGGAATACGTTAACGATAAACTTCACGTGGTCAGTTCTTTACCTGCATTTGAGCTTTAAAAATATACTGTCAGATATATAATTTACAAATTGATCAAATCGATTAACCGGCTGCTGATTCCATGCGATGGCTTCTGTTTTCCTTTTTAATTTTCAGCATTCACATTATTCATCTCTTTATTCAATTCTGTTGAGGTTGCACCTGTACTTCCCCCTAAACTGATTCATTTTGATGCCTTTATTTAGGCCACAAATTTGTTGATGCCAGAAACGCTTTGGATGCACAACTCAGAACTATTTTAGAGAATGTGAAATTACTCTATCTTTTAGAAAGAGAAGGTGGGTGGGATACTAACCAGAATTGGGAAGATATTTTATCCCTTGGGGAACAGCAGAGACTAGGCATGGTAATGCTAATTGCAGTTCTCTTTCCGTGACACTATTTTTGTTCACATAATTCTAGGGAGTTGTGCAAACTTATCAATATTAACTTTTGCTGTTCTACAAGGCACGATTGTTTTTTCACAAACCCCGATTCGGCATCCTTGACGAATGCACCAAGTAAGCAAACTAATAATTGTCTTTCGACTTTTTCTTTGTTAGATTTAAAACCCCATTGTGTTGTTACACTATACTCAAAATTTGCCCTTCCATTACAGTGCTACCAGTGTTGATGTTGAAGAACACCTCTATAAGCTTGCAAATAACTCAGGAATTACAGTTATAACATCTTCTCAGGTAGAGAATCACTCCGTTCTTACTTTATGCAGTGACATTACATGATCTGTAAATATTTTCTCTTGGGATGTTATTTTAGTTATAATTTAACCTAACCCCTAAAAATTTGCATTTTTTTCCAGCGCCCTGCGTTAATTCCATTCCACTCGGTGGAGTTAAGGCTGATTGATGGTGAGGGTGCATGGGAGCTTCGAACGATTGACCAGTGACTTACGTATCCTGCTACATGTTTAACTTCATCATGTCATATCCCAATCCCTTCGAATTGTTGCAGCATTTGCCATTCCTGAAACTTTGGCAACTACCTCAAATGAATTAAACCAAAATTACAGATTACATGATTGTTGTCAATTTAAGCTAAAGTAAAAAAGTAGAGCACGCAATAAATTTCCCATTAGTGGTTCGTTTGGGGGATAGGATGGAGCGCAAAGATCACTAGAATAGAAAACTCTGTACAGGCACAAGAAATTGTTGAGCAATAATGGCCTTTGGCAAAGTTGTAATACTCGGTAAGCAATTTGTTATTTAATCAGCAGTATGTATTCTATTTAATCAGCAGTATGTATTCTCTTACAATAATCTTGGGAAACTTTTCGGGTTAGGTGATATGCTAAATTGTCTCTGAATTTTCTGTGTAAGCGAACCCTTTCGCATGCACACGCATCTTGAGGCAGATCGTGATGAAACTGTTCTATTACGAGTGCACTAATGAATTTGATGAGCATCATGGATCACAAGAAGTAATGCCCTGATCCATATACATATGATCATATATATATGTATTTCTATAGTGATATACGAATTGATACTCACTTTTTGTCTTTAAATTTAAACGTCAAAACACAAATGAAAATATTATAGTTATTGTACTCTTTGTGATTGTCATGATCACTGCTCTATGCTACGTCATATACTGACCTACACGTGTGATATACATAAAAGCAAGTGTTTTTGGGGTCTTGAGGATCATTGCAGCCTTACACCGGGCCATTTGAATTTGTTGGCTTTTACTTTTGGCCTCTCTCTCTTTCATGTGTTCCTTTTAAGTGTATCTTCTCTTTAGATCTGCTTACTTTTTGGGGAGGGACCCAACATTTTTTGGCAGAGGATTATGAGTTGTAAAGCCAAATATTTACACTATTGCTTGTATAATACGGGCCCTTGATCATCAACATTACTGCACTACGTGTAAATCTGATTGTCTCCACTAAATGGGCAGTAGGCACTAGCTAGATGTGGTTTGTTACAATATACAGACGGGGTTACTCGACTGTCTTTATTTTGGAGGATACCCATTTTTAGCTTTTTGTTTGTTTTGAATTCTTTAAAAAATTAAAACATATAAAAACAGTTGATTGGATGTGGTAGCAGTTTCAAATTAAATTTAACATTTTTTTACAAAAAAATTGTTTTTGTATGTGTTTTACTGTAAAAACATTATAGAAAGAAATATATTGTAAAATTAATATTAAATTATTCTTACCGATTATTAATATCAAATCTTTCTTTTCCGAAAGATCAAGTTTACTTGCTATATAAAATAGAATAAATAAGAGAGCACCGATGAGATATGAGAAACTAAATCGTAGTGGAAAGATGAGCTTTTTTGTTAGCGTTACCATTAAGTACTTGGGAGAATCACCCATTAAATCCTCAAGTATCCGCCAAACCACTTTTCTAAGTGGAAAGTGCCATCCGGTGGGGAATATCTCTACCCATAAAATCCAATAACTTCCCACTAGTGTATGTTCTCTAGTGCCCATAAAATCCAATAACTTCCCACTAGTGTATGTTCTCCAGTGGTGGGGAATCCTTCGCTTCCTCAGTGAACCGCTGCAAGTGCTCAAGAAACATCAACCTTTAAGAATTATCCACGAAATCAATGGCTACCACAATCGACTAAATTAGTATTACATTCTCTTTGAATTCCGCTGTTATCAGCCTGGAAAATATTGATCATAAGCCCTGTGAAAACGAAAATAGAATATAACTCCTTCTGAAGAAAAATGATTATATATAACCAGGTGTTCTTCTTATTATTTTTTTTGGCATCATATCCAAATTTTAATTTAAAAAGTGAAATAAAAGTTAATAAAAATAATTTTTTATACAAATTTAAATACATTTAAAATTTTAACTGAATAAAAATTCACAAAAATTATATTTTTGATTATTTATCATTGTATTTTTGTTTAAAAAGAATAGGATTGATAAGTAACAACAACAACAACAATAATAAATCAGTATTGGTCGACTGGTGATTATTTTAATAATAGTTCACTTATTTATGACCATATTTTTATTTCGTGCATATGAAAAAAGAAAAAGAAAAAAAAATACGATTGGTTTTTTCTTAACTTTTAAGAATACACGGTTGTACGTATATGTTTATTTATTTTCACAAAGAGTTTTACGCTCTTTTCGTTTTTTATATATGTGGTAAAAGATATTTTTCCACATATATAGTAATTGTCCTTTTTCATTTAAATATTCATTTTAAAATTTTCATTTTGATTCTTAGAGGCATATTTCCAATTTATTTCATTTTATAGAATTGTTGTTTCTGTTGAAAATATGAAAAATATTTATGCTGAAAATTATAATGTTGAATGTTGAAAATTAGGTAAAATTAGGTGTTGAATATTGAAAATTAGTGTGTGATGATGTATGTAATGATGAAATTGTTTTTGGATTGTTTTCCAAAGAAATCCTATAAATAGGTCTCCATTTGTAAAGATTTGATACAAGTGAGTATAGAGAAAAATATTATAAAGTGTGTAGTTTGGTAAATTTTGAGAGTTTGAGATTTTTACTTTTTACTATAAATTTTTACTTTTTCACAACACGTTATCAGCACGAAACTCTAAAAGTCATCCATACTTTTCCAAGCTCCAAACAGAAGAAAAAGGTAACAAAAGTAATCATATTTATTTTACTGTTATTTATTTATTGTGTATATATTTAATATATAATATAATGTTATTCAGAAATAATAAAAATAAATTTTTCAAAAACTTGTTATAAATCCTGGGAGGATGTTAAGACGACATCCCATATTCCCGGTAAGGGATACGACAAGTATAAAAGCCTATAAGGTTTTTAAACAAAATAACTTGTGACACCGCATTATAATAATGCGATATGATATACATAATTATTTAAACATGACTAATATTATATACATCATATTATTACCATAAAATTATACAAATGCAGACATTTATTTTTTGTACACCAACGATCATAAACGGTTAGTTTTTGCCCTATAAATATGATCTCACAAACAAATTCAATCACTCCAACTTTCAATTATTCTCTAAAAATTATTATTCATCAAATTTTCGAAGAAAAAAGAAGATGACTTTCTCAAGGTTATTTTTAATTATTTTGGTTATCATACTCACGAGTCTTGTATTTATCGGAGAATATCCTCCTCGTGTGTTTTCTTTATTTTTACAAATGCTTGTACTTGTTGTTTATCCATTACTTTGTATTGCAATATTCATTAACTAATAAAATGCATCGTAATTTTTTTTAGTACCACCATGTCAAACTTGGCAAAGCTCGAATTCATTGCTCTTGATATCACGGGAAAAAATTATATGTCATGGACTCTCGATGTAGAAATGCATCTTGAGTCATTGGGTCTAAATGAGACCATAAAATAAAATGGCATATCGACATCCCAAGAAAAGGCAAAAGCCATGATATTTTTGCGTCGACATCTCGATGAGGGATTGAAATGTGAATATCTAATTGAAAAAGATCACATGGCTTTGTGGAAGAGATTAAAAGAAAGATTCGAACATATAAGGGAAGTTATACTTCCGACCGCCCGGGATGAATGAAATACGTTGAGATTCCAAGATTTTAAAAAAGTCAGTGATTATAACTCGGCGATGTACAGAATAATCTCGCAATTGAATTCTGTGGGCATGAGATTACTGAAATGGAAATGCTTGAAAAAATATTTTCCACTTTTCACGCAACAAATATAACTCTACAACAACAATATAGAGTGCGTAGATTTTCGAGATATTTTGAACTTATCGCCTGTCTCCTGGTGGCGGAAAAGAATAATGAGCTGCTAATGAGAAATCATCAGGCACGACCCACTGGTTCAACGGCATTTCCTAAAGTAAATGTCGTAAACAAAAATGAATTTAAATCTGGAAACCAAAATCAAAGTTATAGACAAGATTTTGGTCGAGGACGAAATCGTGGTCGTGGACGTGGACGTGGAAGTGGTCGTGGTCGTGGACGCGACCGTGGTTTTGAAAATAATCGAGATAGTTACTTTTATAACTCATCTCAAAAGAACATCCCAAACCATCCACAGAAAAGACATCATGAAAATATGAGTGTTAATGAGAATCACTCAAAAAGATTTGAAAGTTCTTGTTTTAGATGTGGTACTCCAGGACATTGGTCCCGTATTTGTCGAGCTCCTGAGCACCTTTGTAAACTTTATAAAGAATCAATAAAGGAAAAAGAAAAGGAGACCAACTTCACTGAACAAAGTGAACCTTTGAGTGATTCAACTCATTTTGATGCTGGAGATTTTCTGATTGATTTCTCAGACAATGATCAATTTGCTGGTGGAATAAATATGTAAAATATTTTATGTACCCGTATGATAATGTTTTATCGTGTGCTATATTTTTTACATATGTATTTTATTGTATTTTATTGTCAGTAATTATATTTCATTGCATATTTTTTTTGAAGTTCAAACATGGAAAATGCTATTAACAAAGTTGAAGTTTGCATATCCGATAGTGGTACAACGCACACTATCCTCCGAGATAAAAGATATTTCTTGGAACTAAAACCAACAAAAACAATGGCGAATACAATATCAGGTCCTGTAGACTTGATTAAAGGATGTGGTAAAGCACAATATTTATTACCTAATGGTACAAAATTTTTGATCAATGATACTTTATATTCACCACAATCAAAAAGAAATTTGTTGAGTTTTAATGATATATATTCCCAAGGGTATGATACTCAAACAACGAATGAAGGGAATGAGAAATATATGTGTCTTACCACATATAAATCAGGAAAGAAATATGTGATTGAAAAACTACCAATGCTCCATACTGGATTGCATTATACACATATAAGTCCCATTGAATCAAATATGATAGTTGATAATTCTTCAATATTAACAAATTGACATGACCGATTGGGACATCCTGGTTCAACAATGATGCGAAGAATCATAGAAAATACACATTGTCATCCACTGAAAGACAAGAAGATCTTTCAGAATAATAAGTTTCAATGTAAAGCACGTTCTCTTGGAAAACTTATTATAAGACCATCACCAGTCAAAATCCAAACTGAATCACCAATGTTTCTTGAACGTATTCAGGGTGATATTTGTAGACCAATTCATCCACCATGTAGACCATTCTGATACTTTATGGTATTGATTGATGCCTACAGCAGATGGTCACATGTATGTTTATTGTCAAATCGAAATGTTGCATTTGCAAGATTACTTGCTCAAATAATAAAATTGAGGAATCAATTTCCCGATTATACAATCAAGAAAATTAGACTTGATAATGCTGGTGAATTTACTTCCCAGACTTTCAATGATTATTGTATGTCTATGGGAATCATTGTTGAGCATCATGTTGCTCATGTACATACACAGAATGGATTGGCTGAATCATTGATTAAACATCTGCAAACGATTGCTAGACCAATGATTATGAAAACAAAGCTCCTATTTCTATATGGGGACATGCAATTTTACATGCTGCTGCATTAATTCGTATCAGACCAAGTGCATATCATAAATACTCCCCATTGCAGCTTGCATTTGGTAAAGAACCAGACATTTCTCATCTGAGAATTTTTTGGATGTATGGTGTATGTGCCTATTGCACCACCACAACGAAAGAAAATGGGACCTCAAAGAAAGGTTGGAATTTATATCGGTTATGATAGTCCATCAATCATTCGATATCTTGAACCTCAGATAGACAACGTGTTCACAGCACGTTTTGCTGATTGTCATTTTAATGAGGAAATCTTCCCAATGTTAGGAGGAGAACAGAAACATACCGAAAAAGAAATCACATGGTATGTATCATCATTGTTACATCTGGATCCAAGAACAAAACAATGTGAAAAAGATGTACAGCAAATTGTGCACTTGCAAAGAATAACAAATCAAATACCAGATGCATTTGCAGACACAAAAGGGGTAACTAAATCATATATACATGCTGCAAATGCCCCTGCTCGAATTGAAATTCCGAAGAAACAAATTGAAGATACTCATGATGTCATTAAACGCCTGAAGCGTGGAAGGCCAGTCGGTTCCAAGGATAAAAATCATCGAAAAAGAAAATTCATAGAAAAACACGATGATCACAAAATAAAGAATGATGTTCCTGAAGAAACACATGATGATCACAAAATAGAGAATGGTGTTCCTGAAGAAACACATGATGATGAAAGTGTTCTGTCAGAACCACAAACTGACGAGAATCATGAAACCTCTATAAATTATATTAATACTGAAAAAATATGGAACCGAAAAGATATAGAAGAAATTGATGATATATTTTCTTATAATGTGGCAATCGACATCATAAATAATAATGAAGATCATGAACCAAAATCTTTTGGTGAATGTAAAAATCAGCAGGATTGGATAAAATGGAAAGAAGCCATCCAGGTTGAATTGGATTCGCTAAATAGACGTAATGTTTTTGGACCTATAGTCCTTACACCTGAATGTGTAAAACCTTTTGGATACAAATGGGTTTTTATTCGAAACCGAAATGAGAAAAATGAAATAGTAAGATATAAAGCTCGACTTGTTGCGCAAGGTTTTTCTCAAAGGCCTGGAATTGATTATGAAGAAACGTATTCTCCCGTGATGGATGCAATTATGTTTCGGTATTTGATTAGCTTGGCGGTATCTGAAAATTTAGAAATGCGTCTTATGGATGTTGTTACAGCTTACTTATATGGATCACTTGATAGTAATATATATATGAAAATCCCTGAAGGATTTAAGATGCCTGAAGCACAAAGTTCAAAACCCAGAGAATGTTATTCTGTGAAATTACAAAGATCATTATATGAGTTAAAACAATCCGGTCGAATGTGGTATAATCGGCTAAGTGATCACTTGATGAAAAATGGATATGTAAATAATTCAATATGCCCTTGTGTTTTTATTAAGAAAACAACATCCGGATGCGTAATTATTGCTGTATATGTTGATGATTTAAACATCATTGGAACGAATAAGGAAATTCAAGAAGTTGTGTCATACTTGAAGGAAGAATTTGAAATGAAGGATATTGGAAAAACCAAGTATTGTCTGGGTTTACAAATTGAACAAAAAGAATGTGGAATATTTGTTCACCAGACAAATTATACAGAAAAGATCCTTAAACGTTTTAATATGGATAAATCAAATCCTTTAAATACTCCAATGGTTGTTAGATCATTAAACATAGAAAAGGATCCATTCCGTCCATGTGAAGATGATGAAGATATTCTTGGTCCAGAAGTACCATATCTAAGCGCTATCGGTGCCCTTATGTATCTTACAAATTGTACAAGGCCTGATATATCTTTTGCCGTAAATTTGTTGGCAATATTTAGCATATATCCAAAAAAGAGACACTGGAACGGAATTAAACATATATTCCATTATCTACGAGAAACGATAGACTTGGGACTTTTGTATTCAAAAGATGCTAATCCAAGTATAATTGGTTATGCCGATGCTGGATACTTATCTGATCCACATAAGACACGTTCCCAAACTGGATATGTATTTACTCGTGGAGGCACTGCAATTTCTTGGCGTTCACAGAAACAAACGCTTGTAACAACTTCATCAAATCATGCCGAGATTATTGCACTATATGAAGCAAGCCGTGAATGTGTGTGGTTAAAATCAATGAGCCAACATATCCAGATCTCATGTGGATTATCATTCGACGAGAAGCCTGTGATACTATATGAAGATAATGCTGCATGTGTAGCTCAAATGAAAGAAGGATACATAAAAAGCGATAGAACTAAACATATTCCTCCTAAGTTCTTCGCATTCACCAAGGAGCTTGAGAAGAATAAATGTATTGATGTTCGTCACATTCAATCAAGTGAAAACTCATCAGATCTATTCACAAAGGCACTTCCTACGACAATATTCAGAAAGCACATATATAATATTGGGATGCGCAATCTACGAAATTTGTGAAGAATTGTTCATGTCAACATGAGGGGGAGTTTACGTGACTGCACTCTTTTTTCCTAACTATGATTTTTATCCCAATGAGTTTTTCCTAGTAAGGTTTTTAACGAGACATTACAAAATCACGTAATGAAGACATCATTGTATCATGATCATCATCACAAGGGGGAGTGTTGAAAATATGAAAAATATTTGTGTTGAAAATTATAATGTTGAATGTTGAAAATTAAGTAAAATTAGGTGTTGAATATTGAAAATTAGTGTGTGATGATGTATGTAATGATGAAATTATTTTTGGATTGTTTTCCAAAGAAATCCTATAAATAGGTCTCCATTTGTAAAGATTTGATACAAGTGAGTATAGAGAAAAATATTATAAAGTGTGTAGTTTGGTAAATTTTGAGAGTTTGAGATTTTTACTTTTTACCATAAATTTTTACTTTTTCACAACAGTTTCATATATTTTATCTCTTAATTAATTTATTATTTTAATAATCCAGCTAAAGAGGTCAAAATGGATCGTGGATTAGAAATCCAAAAGCTTGATTTTTCTATCTAGAACTCAGATTTTTCATTCCTCTCACATTTAAATGGGCACATTTCACCCAATTGTAATGCAAAAAAAATGGTACACTTGTAGCTAGCACACCAACGCAAAGCTGACTGAAATTCTAACCAAAACCGATGATATATTTATCATTTAAAAATAACATTACTTAATTTACTTGTAATAAGTACTGTCTGACTCCATCCCCACGTTTTGATTTTGTGAAATCGCACTTACGGTTGAACGATGTTCTCTGGGCCATAGGGTCATTTTTGTTTTCTTATAGGGATTTTAACCCTTCCACAATCCCAAAGATCTCATATTAAATTAAAGAGAATCGTCACTAAATTTTGTTATCCACTTGAGGCGCTACTCCACTCTCCTCTAATCTACTAAAGTGGATTTGATTTTAAGATACTATTAATTAATTGCTTAACACTTATCCTCAACTAGTCAAGGATGCGTCAATTTTCCTCCAAAAAGCAATAATACCATTATACCGTCATTGTTTGTCCATAATGTATAGCAACTATAAATGCCCCATTAAGGCTAAAGCTGGGCACCATGATCACATGGATTCGCAGTATTCTTCTTCGTTAAACTTTGAACTGAGAATAATCCAAGCTAGAAATATCGATCCCAAATCGTCCGGGGACTTGTTCGTGAGATGCTATCTCCCCGCAGGAAACAAACAAAGAATGGTTAAACTAGACACCCACCAGATCTCACCAAAATCCAACTTGGTTTGGGATCAAACTTATTCTTTAAATTGCTTGTCCACCGAAGAAAACTCAGCGAATTTCCTTAAAGAAGAAGAAAGCATCATTTTTGAGCTGCGTAAGAGGAACCCAACACCATTTCTTGGCTCGAAACTTGTGGGAAGAGCTGAAGTTACATGGAAAGAGTGTGTAGAATCATCAAGAAATATGAAGATTGAGAAATGGGTTTTGATGATTCCGAAGAGTGGACGTGTTCATGAAGATTCGAAGCCAGCAGCAGTTCATATTGCTGTGAAAATTCAAGATTCTGTGATAGATCGAGGTTTGAGAAGGTGGGATGGAGGTTGTATTTGCATGGATGGTATTGGGTGTAATTCTTGTTATTTAGATTATGAGTTTTTCGCACTGGGCTCATCTTTGCAAGCAGTGTAGCACGCGCTGATTATATAACGTTCTATTTTGAATTTGACCTCCAACTCTATCGTTCAGATGCTTCTAAAAATGCTTTTAATTTTAAATTTTGGCTGCAATTGATACAAGACTAAGTTCTCATACGAAACTCACTTTTTTTTTACTTACATGAGACGAGTTTATTTGATTTATAACATGCAAATCTAGATTGTTTTATATTGATAAATATAAAAATTAATATTTTTCAATATTTTTTTTAGCAAAAACATAAAAATTAATTCGATACATAAATAAAGTGAATCTGATGGGATGCAATGTGGTATATCTATATAAAACGAGTGTACTAATAAATAAAGTGAGACAGACTCGAGATTTCAATTGATTTCAAATTCATCCCATTGTTATTGTTATATATAATTGTCCCTCTTATCAAGTTCAAAACTCAAACGGCGCAATAGCAAATGGCAATATATATATTGCCACTTTGAGTAGCCGTCGGATGGAATTAAAAAGTTGCTGTTTGGAGGTCAGATTACGGAAGAGGAAGCCGAAATTCTCAATCAATGGTAATTAAATCATATTTTCTTGATAATTTGTCTTTGCTGGATCTTCTTGTTGCAGTAATTAGAGTGTGCATACTATTTATTATCTATCTTGGTTACGAATCACTAACTGCAGCAGTGGGATTATTTGAAATCATGCTACATAATTTCAGCGTCTGATATGGCCCTTGAAAATACTGTTCAAATGGCCGATAAAAGAAAAAATCAATGTTAAGTTGCACGAATAGGAATAAAAATTGTTTGCTGCTTCCAGGAAACCTTGTTCAGGATATAGAATGAAGGAAATGACCGGAAGCAAAAAATTGGAGAAAATGGTAATTCAGAACCAGGTAAATTAGATGGTAATTTTAAGGGCCGAACTTCTGTCCGTATTGTGCAGGTATACATACATATTTTTTATGCTTTAGCCATAATCACCTCGTATATATCAGCATGCGTTGACAAAGGAGGTGCAGGGACGGAGATGATGTGAAAGTTAATTAAATAAATTGGAGGGGATGAAATCATATTTTTGTGAAACACAAGTATAAAAATTCCAAGAGGGTTTTTGGATGGCAACCACACCAGCGTCTGTCGAGCAGTCAAAAAACCAAACCTAAATGTTTTTTTATAACTTTTCCTGTTTCACTGACAGCAAAATCAGGAGGCTTCTGTCTAATGCTAAATGCAGGGAGCTTAGTGGGACTGGCATATTTGGCCCTCCTGCTGAAATTCCACCTCGATTGGCATATGCACGCAATGTGGAACCAAAAGGAAGCAAAGATATGGGCGAGCCTGCTCCACGAGCTTTACGCACTTCTGTCAAAGTTTCTAATGTGAGTCGAATTTATGAGATGTTCAATTTTTTGTTTCCTTCAAATCTCTTGCTTTCTCATCTGCATTTATATGTTCTAATCAGAACTAAATTTCATTGCTCTATTGCAGCATGCTGGAGATCAAAGCAAAATCTTGTTTGGCGAGGAAGCCGAGGTTAAGGTACCTAATAAAATTCATCACCTGAAGTTTGCTGAGTTGACAGGAATACCTAATAAAATTCATGACCTGAAGTTTGCTGAGTTGACAGGAACTGACATATTCAGAGGAGATGTTCCTCCAGGATCTGCTGAGAAGCCATTGAGTGAGTCCAAGTTGAAAGAAATGAGTGGCAGCAACATATTTGAAGATGGTAAGGTCGAGTCGAGGGATTACTTTGGTGGAGAGGAGCAGATAACTTGTTTAGATGATATATTCATAGATACTAAATATTATTACATTAATAATCTTATGTAGAGGAGAAGATAATTTGTTCAGCTATTAATCGTAGCTGAAGATACAATACATATATACTGGAAATAAAATATTACCATATTTATTTGAAAGAAAATTGAAGAGGATGATTGTTGTCTTCAACTTTCTTATGTTTTGATATATATAAAAAGTCATTGATAGATTTGAAATACGGACTTCAGATTTGATTGATAACTTAACATTATTATTGTCAGTTGTTGCGAGTTATTGCCGGTAGCAACTTGTGAAGTGGTACACTTTTCTTTTGTCTGCCGTTCTTAGTAGTGGTCCTACTGGTGGAGTGCTTGAATCACATTCATTTTTCAAATTTATTGGAAAATCTTTTAATTTTTGGTTGTCCCCCAAGGAAAACATGTTTTGTGTGGTCTTTCTCTTTCACCACTTTGATTTGTCTGTACAATATGTTTTCAGTCAGATCTTGATCGAATACTTTTCTCGAATTCTGGCTCTCTTTTTGTTTTGGGCGCTCTGTGTAAATCTCTTCTGACCATCTTCCAATATGAGTCATGCTACAGAATATTATTCAGAAAAGATTTTTTTTTCTTTTCAAATATTTATTCTATAAATCTTGTAGTTTTTTCTGTCATTGTATTTAACAGGAAAGATCTGTTAATAGAATTTTGATAAAACTTTAAATGAAAACTTGAATTTGTCCATATGTCTGAGACAGATCCATAATTATCATGCATTTCTGGTGGAGATGTCATCTTCACTAAATGAACCAACAATAGATGTTTCATTTACTGAAAGATCCTTGATGAATTGTGGACATTCATATCTGGCCTTCTAAGCTTGGTGAAATGGAAAGCCTCGTGTCAGCATTTCTCAGCTGGTTCTAGAGTTGTACTAAAGAAGTATAATTCCAAAATATTTTATTTGGACAAATAATCGTTATTTGCCAATATTTCCTAAACAACTTCCTAGATACATTTTGACAGAGGAAATATTTTTAGGAAACTGGATGTTGTGGTATAGATCAAGACGAGAGCCCTAAAATTATGCCGTGTCTTGACCTCTTTAGGATAGACATTAGGTTTCCTCTCCATCCTTGGATATTTTCCTTCTATGTCAACCCGATATGTAGTTGGGTTAATTCCTGCTTTAGTTTTCAATTTCTCCTAGTTCTATTGATATACTTGGAATGAAAAAATTATAAACTCATTAGTACCAACTTTATATTTTCCCATGTCTATTTGAGTTTTAAGGTTGATCTATCTCTCTTCAATCCACGAGGTGAAAAGTTGACTTGGTGGCTCGAGATAAGCATCCAAAACATCAATTTTTGCTTGAGCTGACTCATCTAAAGATATCTCAACATATCACTTGTGCTAGGGATACTTGTATCTCCTACTCCAGGTATAGAACAATATACTCGAAAACTCTATTTTTGAGAAGCCATTGGTTTCTCAATAGCATGAGAGATAGACTTTAGCAATACAAACCACAACTGAGTATAAACATGCACCCAGCCTATAATTCGATCAGAGATCATCTTCTTATCAAATTGTTATAGCTTACCAACAATTTTTGCATTTAAGGTAAGTTTATTGAACTCTTTTTGAAGCATCTAAAAGTGTTATCTCAAATGTCTCTGCATTTTCATAATGATATTGATATCAATGTTGTCAATCTCTTGTTAGAAAATCTGCAATATTATTTTCATTATATTTAATAATAACAATATCAAATATATAATTTTGACACAAAATTTGTCATTTTAATAGTCTAGCTTTCTCGGATTTAGATTTATTTTTTATTTTCAAAAAAAAAATTTAACATGCCTATTATCAAATTTCAAAATTAATTTCTTACAAGTAAAAATATGCTCATTTTTCAAAATTTTTTTTACTGCATAAAATTCTTTTTCATTGATATGCCATTATATGGGTTTTGCATATGAGAAAAGTTCACTGCAATATATTATTGTTATTGTTCTGGTGTGAGTTTGTAAGAATTGTTGTCAACTGATGATCAATGACATTTGTGTATAATACCATATCATCTTAATCTTGAGGAATAAGCATTTTTTGAATATATTTGTAAATCCTGTTTTAGTTGGCTAAGTCCCTTAGTATGTTATTATGTCCACGTTAATCTTGCGTCTTTCTTCAGTAATGAATTAAATATTGTTCTATATTTTGCTAGATTCTTGATGAACATTCTATCAAAGTTAATAAATACTAATAAAATTCGGGTTTTTTTTTTGGAAAATTTGTAATTTTTTCAGAATGTGTTCTTACAGAATTATTCATGACCCATCTATTTCTATTCTAATAAATTCAATTCCTTGTAGATATGATTGTCTTCTTTTCAGATGAGACAAGTTCTTCTTGTTTACAAATTTTAGAGAAAATATCTAAATGTTTAATATGTTCATTCATATTTTTAGATGTAATTAAAATATTATTAATATAGACAAATATAAATTTAATACAATCTTTAATATATTATCCATCTTTATTTGAAATATTTGATGTACATTAATCAATCTCATTGCTAATATTTTCCAAATAGAATGATCTTGTTGTATGTAAGGCTGGTTCGGTACAGTATACCGACATGACGGTATACCGAAATTTCGGTATTTTTTCCCAGCCCTAGTTGTATGGTGAAAGCTGGAATTTCTTGTTTTTTCTTTCATCTGAATATGATTTACGTTGCATGTACAACTAATTAAATGATCTATACTAAGTATAAAATATCCATCAAACTCCAGAATTTTGTTAATTTATTTATAATTATTACTAACTTCGATTTGTTTATTTTGATCTCACCGTGATTTTTCACCCAAACCTGTACTGTTATATGATGATGTTTCTGCTTTGATCAAGCCAATGTCAAAATATTCTTTGATAATACTCTGCATATCATTTTGATCAACTATGTTCATTAGGATATGTTTGTATACGACAAATTAATATTCTTTGTCTTCTTTAATTTTAAGATTGCCTTGGAGTTAGTTATTTTCTCACTATATCAAGAAATCATATTGTAGTTTTTCAAAGACTCTGTAAGGTCTTGGAGACAATTGAGACCAATTATTTTTATAATTGTCATCAAATTTTTTTCCCGATGATAATTTTGATGAGATTGATAGTTTTTTCATCGTCGGTTAAATATTTTTGTATTACTTTGACCTTCCATTTTTGATATAATAAAAGTTTGGTACCAAAAGATGATGATAATCTGTCTCCCGCGATCCTATTGCTAAAATTGAATTGTTGTTATTCTAGAGTTTGAATATTTGTTTTAATATTTTTCGATGTCATAAGAATTTCTTCTTGTTTTTAAAAGATTTATTCAATTTTTCGTGGTACATGTTATAGCTGGTTTTCATAATTTTGTACTGTCTTTTGGATTCTCTAAAATCTCATGAGAGTTTAGAAGAATCGAGGATTGTTTCTAGAAATCTTGAATAATATATTACCTTAGTAATCTGATCCGTTTTTATTTGCTCTTGATATCTAATTTTTTTTATTAGATTTGCAAATATTCCAAAATATTATACAAAAATATAAAAATAATAAATCTCGAATATATGTTCAAATTCATAATTTTTTAAAAATATATCATCTGAAACATTTAAATTACATAATAATAATAAATTAGGTCTTCACCGTTCATGGGCCTATTAAAAAATAAAATTAACAAGTTATTTTGGAAACATATTGAAAATATTTAGATCTGAAGGACATAATTGAGTAAAATTTAAAAATTGGAGGGATAATCGGTATATAAATATTGAAAGACGAAATCAGGAATTAGCATAAACAACAGGATATAATACTGAATTATCCCCCAACATGCCTTCAAAAAATTCAATAATCAGCGTCATATAATAAAGAATAGAGGCCGGGATGGGGCGGCAGCAGGAGCAAGAGCAAGAAGATACTATGAAGAAGCAGTCCAAATCTTTGAAGACTAAAGCAGCGCATTTTGTATCTGATCTTACCACCGTTTTGCTCAACCCCATTTCCGATAAACCCTCCAAACCTCGCCCACCACCTCCGCCTCCTCATGTAAATTCTTCTTCTACTTTTGTTTTCTGGGAAGTTCGGCTTTCTCATTTGGTGTTATGTTTGTAAATTTGTTTTTTTCCCTTCAATTTCTTGTAGAATTGTTACCTGTTTGATCGTAATTTGTGGGATTCGATTCTGGTTATTATTTTTGGCTTGTGAATATATCTATCTTGAAGTTGATTGTTAGGGTTTTATGGTGGCTTTGTGTCTGTGGTTGATTGTTAAGGTCTCAATATCTCCGTGCTGTTGGTATTTTGGAACATCAGTCTGTGTTGACTGGAGTTAAAAATCAGTGACTATGAACTTACAATAGGAAAGGGGGAGGGATGTTTTTAATTTAACTAACATTGTATTCTCTTAATTCATGGCGTCTGTATGTCATCCTAGTTGAATTATGTATCCGCCATGACTCTCCCTCCTTTTTTTTTCTTAATTTTCGATAGGATGATGCGGATGATAGTGAACATAGCCAGTCAGAATTGGAGGGTTATGTGGAATCTGTTGATGCTCCTGATACATCATCATTTACTGCATTTTTGTATTCTCTGTTAGCATCCTCCGAATCTCAGGATACCAGTGCCTTACGTGAAAAAAGTACTTCTCAAGATGATGAACTGAAGACACCATCCGAACCAATGAGAGAGAATTTCAAAAAGAGAAGTATTTTCTCAAGGGGTAAACAATCCCTGGGCAGAGCACTCAATCGAGCTGCTAAATTTGGCGGCCTTCAAGATCAAGCCCCCAAATCTGGTTCTGTTGTAGCTGTTGGTAACGGGAGTTGTTCTAATGCTTCTGCAGATGAAGGGATCGCCATGCAAACGTTAAAGGAATCTCTGCATCTGGAAAAGCTCCCTGAAACTTCTGAACCATCGATGCTTCTCTCCGAGAAGACACGAAGCGTCCTTTATGCCTCACTACCCGTAATTGTTCAGGGGCGGAAATGGATATTATTGTACAGGTCCGATATCTGTGAACTTGTATTTGATATGCATCTTGTTTTGGTTTCATTTATCAGTTCATTTCGCTTCAATTACTTTATGCTATTAACTTTTAGTACATGGAGGCATGGCATATCTCTTTCAACACTATACAGGAGAAGTATGCTTTGGCCGGGCATCAGTCTGCTGGTAATATTTCATACAAACGACTTTTCAAAGTTCTATGTTGCAGGAAAATTATGAAATGTAAACAAACTTTATATGGAATGAGGTGATATTTGGATATGCATGGGGCTTGTACATGTGTTTATGTTTCTCATTGATAATTTTAGGTTGTTGGGGATCGAAATGGAGCAGTATTTGGTGGCTTGGTTGAGGCGCCTTTGAGATCAATAAATAAGCGAAAGTATCAGGTAGTTCCGAATCTTTTAGCTCTCAGTTATAAACAAAACGAAGTTATTTAATCACTTTCACCAAATTGAGTGCTGAATTTGTAATAGGGAACAAATGATTCATTTGTTTTCACTGATACCTCTGGGCAACCTCTCATATTTCGTCCAACAGGTATCAATTCCTCCATAGTGTCTCTGATATTTAGTGTATGGATGATCCCTTTTTATTTAACAGACTATTTTTGAGCAGTTGGAACAAAAATGTTTTGGTTGGAGATTCTTATATGAGGTGCTGGTATGATTTGGACCATATCATTGAACGTTGGTTATGATTTGTCTTAATATGATCATTTTATATCACTTGCTCTTTGGAGAGGGGAAAAATATGTCTCACAAATCCTATAGAATTTTTATTTACTATCCTACACCGATCACGAGCTGACAGCCGATGTATTCGACTGACTTTTATTTCTATTATTATCATAGAATCCTTTGTCAATGAAGCATCAACACTGAGAACTAACCTTAACATCTAGTACTTCACTCATATGAATTTGTACTGCTTCACAGAATTCTTTGCACCCTCATTCTTGAGGTGAATCTTCTTAAATATAGTATTGTTACAGTTTATGAATACTCTCCTTTCTGGTGTTGTCGCTAATATGGCCTCAGTTTATATGGTGTCTATTATGTTTTTCTGTACTTATTTCTTTTTCTTTTTTTTTTTATTTCTCCTGTTATGAATCTGATGAGGTTGATATTGATCACTCCATGACCGGCTTTGTTATTTTATTCTAACCTGTAAGCCCATAAAACAGGAATAAATCGGTATTTTACATTGTGCAATACGGAGTATTTGGCCTTGGGCGGGGGCAGTCATTTTGCACTCTATTTGGATGGAGATCTGTAAGCTTTCACTTGCTTTATTATTAAAATATACATAACACCACCATTGCTTTGTTCTATTCCTTGCATTCAAATCATCTCCTCCTGATGGTGCCTCAGATTGAATGGATCAAGTTCGTCTTCAGAAACATATGGGAACCCATGTTTATCACGTTCTCAAGATTTCGAAGTGAAGGAGATTGAGGTATTCATTAAACTTGCAGCCCCTCCAATCTCCCCTCGTTTCTCACGCATTCACATGCAATTTGCTCTAGACCTGACTCATAAAAAATGCTCAATGAGGTGGTTGTGTTAAATTATTTTTAAATCATAGAATTATTGTTAAGTCAACTCCATAAGCTTGAGAATTTGAGAAAAATGAAGCATATAATAGAGTCATTCGCAAAATCCCTTTTTTTTATCAAGTCGTCCTTGAGCGCTTTTTGCATTTGCCATTAGCTGATTACCAACCAACATGCTCATGGCTTACATGCAAGGGAATGAGAAAATTATAACACTATAATTTTATTCATCTCTTGCAAGGTCGAGCTTTCTGAAAAAAAGTGATAACCAACTAAAATCATTTTTTGTGTTTTTTTTCCCATAAATAGTTATGGGGCTTTGTATATGCTTCCAAGTACGAAGAGTTGATAGCTTTATCACGAACGGAGTCCCAAGGAATTTGCCACTGGTAAATGATTCTTGATAGAATTCATCAGCTTGTATCTCTCTCTTGATGGTTCTCTGGATTCCACTTTCTTACCCGATGTGATGTGGTTGCCTTCTAAAGACAGCTTTGCAGTTGTACAGATATGTGCGAAGTTGTATT
The DNA here is from genome assembly GCF_025594145.1 of Primulina tabacum. NCBI lineage: Eukaryota > Viridiplantae > Streptophyta > Magnoliopsida > Lamiales > Gesneriaceae > Primulina > Primulina tabacum. Next base: position 11,200,393 of record NC_134554.1, read on the forward strand.
GTACATAAATGGGGCCACTGTTTCTCCTTTTTCCTTGGGTGACATTTATTAAAAGTTAGTTTGGTTGTATACTGTTTCCATGGTTATGCCTCTGATTTGCATCATAGCTTCTTTGTTGGTTTGACAAAGATGTGCGTTAGCCGAGTGAGAACTTACAAGCTCTTTTTGGTAAAAATAAAATTAAAAATAAAAATTTAATAAAGATTTTTATAAGATGGCAAAAGTAGTTTTACATTTTTAAGTTGTTTGATGATATTATTGAATTATTTTTTATGGAATAAAAGGACGATGAATATAATTTCATTCTATGGGAATTGTGATTCAGATACTAACGAACGTTAAAATTATTTTGAAATGTATTTATTTGTTGTTCATTATTGATATATATATATATTACCCCTTGGGATCGAATAATGGGTCAAGGGCAAGCAATTTCACGGATTTTTTTAAAAACAACGTATTCGAAAAAATACCCCTCCTCGTTATTCTATCCCTACTCTCTCCATGTGATTATGTATTTGTTTTATTTTCTGAAAATTGTAATTTTCTGTAAATTGGTAATTTGGATTTTAGTCTTATAATTTATCAATGTTATTGTTTTAATATAGTAATTTGGATTTGTTTTGAGTTAAAAACCATTAACTTCATCGAATATTATCTATATCTACTTTATTAAGTTTGAAACACTTAGAGTAACTAACTTTGGTGTCATGGTCTGTTTTAGTAATTATATATATTAATAAAATATTAAAACTTTAATGTAAGTTATATGTGGTTTAGTGGATAGAACATTGTTTTTTGGGTTTAAATTATAAGTTCAATTCTCACCGAGTTTATTTTTTTATTCTTTTATTTTTCATTTTATTTTTTAATTTATATATCAAAATTACAGTGTAATCTCTCACTATTTCTTATAATTATATTTTGATCCTCATTTAAATGTAAATCAAATGAATTATAAAAAATATTATATAAGCACGCAACGTGTACGTCGGTGCACTAGTTTATATATTGATTATCTCTTACATAGTTCCAAAAATAAACATATATTACTCGTATCAAAAGAAATTAGAAAAAAACCAAAATGACATTTAACATTTCAATATTGAAGACAAAATTATTTTTTCCATGTTATTTTTGTTTACATAATTTTAATTGTATATAATATATGTTTTATTCATATTATAACAATTATTATAAATGATTAATATTTGACGGTGAATGGTCTTAAGCATTGAAAAAAATTATTAGATAAAAATCAAATATTGATAACCTAAAACAGATGATATATAATATTGCAAAGAATGTCGTATTTTAATATTACCTTGAAATGAACATCAATGTCAATTGCGCCTATGTATTAAGAGAGAGTAATCAAAAGCTTGATCTGATTTCTGGAATTGACGTCTATTGTACGTGAAGGGAGGAAAGCGTTCCCTTCTTCTTCGTCGACCCCTCGTTAATGGCGGTCACGAAGATCGATTCTCCGAAGCCTGGGACCAAGGTCTGGCTTTTCTCTCTCTTATTGACGCTTCAGTATGGTGCTCAACCTCTTATCTCGAAAAGTTTTACCAGGTTTTTTTCTTTTTCTTTCTATTTTTCTATTTGCTCACGTTAGTGTTATTGCGGATTACGGTGCTTTTGAAACTTCTGGCTTCGCTTTGCATGAGAATATGGTGAAGTGGGGGATGAGAGGTTGTTTTATTTATTAAAATTTTGTTTTTGAGTTGAACAAACTAGCTAATATGGATAAAAGAGCTTTCACTTCAGTAGTATAATTTGAGCCATTTTGTCTTCGAAGAGAGGTACATATGGATTTTGATGTTATAAGTTGAAGAAATCAGTTTCCCCCCTTTTTAAATATCTTTTCTTGCCCTTATTTTAGTTCATTTAGTGATGGTTATGGTGAAGTTCTGAGATTTGTTGCAATGAAATGATAGCTGGAACTTAATCTTGAATTTCATGATAGCTCAGAAGTGCAATAATCTAAAAGTTTTTTAGATTGTAAGAAATTGATTTTCGAGTCAATTGAGAACTTTTTTTCAACTCACCATTCTTATCTTCATATTTTTCTTCTTCATTTTACAACTCACCATCCTGTGCTTCGCACTTACTTCTTGATGCAGCCGACAAGTTATCGTGACTTCATCTGTTTTGGCATGTGAGGTGGTTAAGGTAACTCATTCTTCCTTCTCCTTCACAATTAGTTTGTGGTTTATAGAACTGTTTTCACATGGATACTTATAAGCGTGCAGGTGATTTGTGCTTTGATTCTCTTAGCAAAAGATGGTACTTTGAGAAATTTATGCAAGGAGTGGACTTTGGTTGGCTCTCTCACGGCATCAGGACTGCCAGCAGCCATCTATGCCCTGCAAAATAGCTTGTTGCAAATGTCGTACAGAAATCTTGACTCGCTCACATTTTCAATGCTGAACCAAACCAAACTGTTTTTCACGGCATTGTTTACTTATATCATTCTTAGGTATTTCTTCATTTGAGCGAGTTGGCTTTTCATACAAGTGTGTTTTGTATACAGATTGTGCTTGATACGATAGTGTAAATCGTCTTGAAAGCTACCAATCCCCTACATGTTCAATTTTAGCTGTGATTGAAGTCTAGAGGAGCATTACCAAGCATTCTGACACTTAATTGATGTTATTGTTTTTTCAAGTTAAACTTTTGCTGATTAGAATTTCCATGATTTCTTGTATCCTCTTTTTTAGGCAAAAGCAGTCAATTCAACAGATTGGGGCCCTGTTTTTGTTGATAATTGCTGCAGTCCTTCTTAGTATTGGCGAAGGCTCGAGTAAAGCTGCTAGTTCTAGTCATCCCGATGAGATCTTATTTTATGGAATTGTTCCAGTGCTGGTGGCTTCTGTACTTTCTGGTCTGGCCTCTGCATTGTGTCAATGGGCATCGCAAGTAAGCAAAATATTTTCATGCTTCCAAGTTACTAATTAATTGTTTATGTCAGATATATCATTGTTTCCTTTCGGGTTTGCTCCATATGAACAAAGGTTAAGAAACACACCTCTTATTTGATGACGGTGGAGATGTCCATAATTGGGAGCCTTTGCTTGCTGGCCAGTGCATACAAGTCTCCAGATGGATTAGCTATCAGACAACATGGATTCTTTTATGGCTGGACTCCATTGACAATGGTACATAACTTTGATGATCATACCTCTTTAGGAAAGTACAGGTTTTCTTGAGTTACGGTTTGTCAAAAATTAATGTGAGATTTTCTTGCCATCAGCAATTGACTATTAACCTTACAGGTAAATTTATCAAACTGTTGCGCCATCATTACCAGATTCGTTAACACACAAACTGAGTGCTTTTGTTTGGAAATATAATTTGTCATCATTCGTATTAAAACTAGCATACTTACATTTTTCTTGTTTAAAACTTCATTGATCTTACATGACATCTCAATCTTCGGCACAGCATAATATGAAGTGTCATGATGGCTTTGATACAGATACCTGTTGTACTCAATGCTGTTGGTGGAATTCTAGTAGGTCTTGTGACAACTTATGCTGGCGGTGTTCGAAAGGTAATTGTAGCACTATAAGCTGTATTAACACACATGTGACAACTTATTATGCTCTCAAGTCTTTTATCAACAATTTATAGCTCTAAAAGCTTTGTGACTTCTTGTAAGAATATCAATCAACCTAGTACTGGCAACAATGACTTCCTTGATTTTCTGGGAGATAGATTTAGGTTACGACTTGAAAGTAATCTTCTTATAAACACAAGTTTCGGATATCAAGTGTACATTAGATCCCCCCGCTTGACTAAATTCTCGCTACATACTGAGTGGCTGTTTACGGGTGCAATCTGTCTGGTTTCCATAATGGTTTACTTTTTTGCAGGGATTTGTCATAGTTTCTGCGCTTCTTGTCACAGCTCTGCTACAATTCATCTTTGATGGGAAACCACCTTCTCCGTACTGCCTTGTGGCGCTACCGCTAGTAGTCACTAGTATATCAGTATACCAAAAATACCCGTATAGTGTTAAGAAGAAGACTTCGTAGGTTGGATGTAATTTGATGCTACCTTGAACAGAGAGTTTAGCATGCCTTGCATTTATGGCATTGGTCAAGTAGCTCATATTTCAAGTGAAGATGGGATTTCTTCACGAACCAATGTATCCTATATCACATTTTTAAAATGACCGAAATACCTTCTCATCATAATATATATCATTCAACAATTTTGAGTGTGGATGTTATTTTTTAAAAATAATATCATATCCACTCGTGGGAATCACGTCCCTTGATGCATGGTAAATGTAATTGTTAATTAACATATGATGATACTATACAATTAATAATTTAAAAAAGGATCCAAACCCTTGCGTATTAACTAATTAATTAACAAATAATTTATTCAATGAATTTTTGGTGGTCCGACGTATATAAGTATATACTATAAATTGTTGTTTCATTCTCTCCTTAAATTTCCTTAAATTACTCGAAAAACGTTCAGATCTCATCATCATCATTTCTTCTTCACAATCAATTATAATGGCGGTGGTGTCACCATTAGCCAAGTATAAGCTCGTGTTTCTGGGCGATCAATCCGTCGGCAAAACCAGCATCATCACCCGCTTCATGTACGACAAATTCGACACCACTTATCAGGTTTCCCAATCTTGATCACAATCTTTCCAAGGATTCCTTGTTTCTTGGTTAACAACAATTTACCCTTTTAAAGTATATCGTGTAAAAGATAATCCATGCATTCTACATGAAAAAAGATATATGAATGTCCATTTGGAATGATGATCCATCTTCTTTTCTCGTTATCTTCTAGTAGAATATTTGAATTATGCGTACATAGACACAAAACACTTGTTTATTATAATCCCTGACCATTTGAATAATTGGTGTTGATTAATGATTTCGCAGGCTACTATTGGCATCGACTTCTTGTCCAAAACCATGTACCTTGAAGATCGAACGGTTCGATTGCAGCTCTGGTACTCACACTTTCTTCTCCATAATTTTTATCAAAGTTGATGCATCAAGTTATGTCTTTCGAGTCGCTTCGAGAATATCTTTAAGGTCTCGTAGCCATCGACACTGTACCACTCGTTTCATTTCATATGCTATCCAAGAAGAGTATATATTTGAATTCTAGAAGAGATTTTCATATTTCACATATTGTCATATCGTTAATGTTCGAGTTCTGGATGCTTATTTCATTTTTACAAAATTTTACTTAATGCTGACAGGGATACTGCTGGTCAAGAGAGATTCAGGAGCCTGATTCCAAGCTACATCAGAGATTCTTCAGTAGCAGTGATTGTCTACGATGTAGCTAGTAAGTTATTTTACTTGCTAAATCGTCCTCCCGGTTCCATCCATAACCCGTGCGACTCACCAGGAACATTGGAAGTCTTCTTGGAAGAGTTTCCATGATGCAAATTGTTCAAAATTTTCTCGCTAGATGCAAGGTGTTAGTGTTACTGATTTTAATCCAGTATCAATTTTTGCAGACCGACAGTCATTTCTGAATACATCGAAGTGGATTGAGGAAGTGCGGACAGAACGTGGTAGTGATGTCATTATTGTTCTCGTAGGGAATAAAACTGATCTTGTTGACAAAAGGTGAGGAAGTAAATGTAACTTATTTGTCATGTACTATTTGTTGGTTTGATGATATTTTTTTTTTTATTATGAATCAAAAGGCAAGTGTCAATTGAAGAAGGAGATGGAAAGGCTCGTGAAGTTGGCATCATGTTTATAGAAACTAGTGCTAAAGCTGGTTTTAACATAAAGGTAAACAATTTTAGATGCTTGAGCAGCTTACTTTCATACATTGTTGTGATTCTCGAAATCCAAAACTTTTTGGGGTGACAATTTTTCATACTTAACGGCGAAGTAAATTAATAGGTTCGAAAAATTGTATCTATATGCCTAAATATTCATCCGTGTTCACTTTGCCATCTAGTTCTAAAGACATTCCTTGATCTTGTAATAATACTTGTTCTGTCAGAGCAGTTTCCTTTTTTTTTTTAAAGTCAGTTTCTTGACGCAAGTTGTGATTCTTTTGGCGTGTGCTTATTGATTCAAACTGTATTGCAGCCTCTGTTCAGGAAAATAGCCGCAGCATTGCCGGGAATGGAAACTCTTTCCTCAACAAAACAGGAAGACATGGTTGATGTGAATTTGAAGCCCACCACTAACACATCACATGCAGAACAACAGCGAGGAGGCTGTGCATGCTAGAAAATATGCTCAGTTCGAGTCACATCAAGTGCATATGCACTTGGAAATTAATAAAAGGAAAATTGGGTAGACAAGGATTGTGGCAGACTTACTTAAGAGGGAAAATCAGAACATGGGAATTTTTCAGTATGTTACTAAATCTTTTCCTAAAAGAGTATCAAGCTAACTATCATCGAGGATGTGATGCTTCACTAGTTCCATCTGTAGCCATCTCTCTTCTTTTTCTTTTTTTTTTCTTTTTATAAAAGGTTAAGACTAATTCCATAATTTCCCTCCTTCAACTTGACACCTACTCATTTGCGTTGAGGTTGCTGAATCGCATCTGTCATTATTTTTATATATCTACATTTACACACCTGAACCCGTGCCCTAAAAAACAAACTCTGTTTGGCTGGTCTTCAGGATATCTGTCGTTGCCTTCAGACAAGGGCTAGTACGTAACTCGAGTCATTTGCACCAATCATTACATATCGAAGTGCCGTCGGAAACAGTTTTTAGATTTCATATCTTGACAAGCTTGTTTGACAAATTATGGGTGGCCAATGCACAAAAATTCCAGCAAAAACAATCATTCACTTATCTGGGCTGGTCGCTACATATAAATCACATACTGTATAATTAGTTATTATTATTGATGTAACACAAACAGTTGATAACAATAGTAAGAATGTCAGAATTTAAAATGCAAAAACAAGTTAAAGTTACATCCTACCCATCGACAACCCAGTCTGAAACTAACAGAACCTTGAAATCTGAAATCAAATAGTTCACGACTATGTTAAAAGTGCTTCTCATTTTTATACAACACAAAAAAGTTCAAAATTCTCCGTCATTCATCACAAACATATTAAGTCAAAACAGGAGGGTCATCAAAAACTGTAACCACTCGTGTCAAGATTGGGAAGTTGAAGTACTTCAAATTGTGAAAAAAACATTGTATATGTATTACCGTTGCACATTCTCCAAACATTGTTCACCACTCCCCCGAACCCTATCCAATTTCAACAAGAAGATTCACAAAACATAGAGCCCGCTATACACATCTGGTCAAAAAGTTCCAAACCCATCATTACCAAAGCTGTAGCTGCATCAAATCCAAACTGCTTTGACCCTTCACCATCTCATGTGTGCCGACTACTTGCTTATTCTACTACTGCTGCCATCCGTACTGCTGGTTTCTGTTTCCCCCCATTGGATTTGAGCCTCTGCCGCCTGAAACTCCATATTGACCACTCTGCGGATAATTAGGGGGAGCTCCGTATCCACCTGAAGCTCCTTGAGGGCCGTTAGGAGGGGCACTATTTCCAGCATATGGGGGCCCTCGTCCATGCGTGGGATATTGCCCACTATTATATGCTCCGCTCTGACCTCCACGATCTTGGTAATATGAACCAGTGGCCCCACTTTGGGGGTATCTATTAGGTCCACCTGGTGGACCACGAGGTTTTGCATACTGATTATGACTAGGAACAGCAGGCAGAGGAGGCTGAGAATTGTTCGTTGGATGACCAGGACCAGCCCAGTGTTGTGCATGAGGTTGCCCCGTCTGTTGGATGGGAGGCAAGCGAGTGTGCTGTTGTGGATGCTGTAACTTCTGTCTTTTGGCAACTTCTTCGTTTTGTCGCTGCTGCTGCCTTTTTTTCTTTGTCTGGAATTCATGTGAGGAATCATATTTTGGCAAACTGTATCATAAGACTTTAGCATAAGAAAAAACATTGCACAAATTCAAGCACGTTAGGAAGCAAATTAGAGTAGCAATACTACAAGCACAACAGGGGCTATCGGACATACCTTTTTGGATCACAAGGTAAGGGGTCGGTCCAAAAATATTCAGCATCTAGGGCATCCTTTGCTGATATTCTCTTTAAAAATTCAGGTTTAGGATGGAAGATATGAAATCAGTGAAACATATAAATGTTTAAAGTAGAGACCAAGAACTTGGAGCATAGTGCGACATGATTGAAAATGGAATCCATCTATCACAAATCAGTTTTCATCATTCCAGAACAAATGGGTTTGACAACTGATTAACATAATTGTTAAATAAAATGATAAATCTCTGAATTTCACAATATGCTTGATACTCCTTTTGGGGGTCAACTAACGTAAAAAAAAACAGAAGTGAACAATTTAGATCTTTTAAAACGACCAGTAAAATACTGACATCCATATCATAAGTTCAAGAAGGTGACATAGAAAATTTATGTCATACTCTTTTAGAAGAAATAATTATCCCCGTGTCTGATTTCATTTCCTACTCGCTTATTATAATAAACAGAATTTCAGCATTTATCACTTTCTATTACATGGCAACAGTAACCTGCATCTCCATGCTCTCAGTGGGAAAAGTTTAAGATGATATTGTTCCCTAATGGTCCTGATCAGTCCCTTGGTCCAAAAAAGAAGTCAATTCTAGTTGCTTCTTCTGCCTGGTCAAAAACTGGTATTCTGTTTTATGGTGCAGGGGTTGGTAAGCAGAGGAGCCGACGTCAAATTGACATGGAGTGAAGCAATGTCACCAACAACTAATTGGCTCAGGCGATTCTTGTCGTGGGGTCAGGTTGGACTCGCCTATGCAGAGATGGAACTGGCTGATGTAGCATGGCAGGATCAACTATTCATTGCTTTTTGATGGATCAAGAAAACAATTCCCCATATAGTTAGCCTTTTATAGAAATTTTAATCCAAAGATAAAGCGCGCCAAAGGTGGCTAGCCAATACGAATCAAGGGTTCAACTGCAGGCATTTTTGGGTTTCGAAAGAAATGCGGGGGTAGGACTAGACTCAAGGGTTCACCTGCAGGCCCTTTAGGGTTTTTACCTTGTCAACAGCCATGGCTTTACGTCAAATCATTGCCCATTTAAGGATTGTCGTATATTGACTTTCTTACTTAGTTGATCATTTAAAATTATATTTTGCAATCTAAACCTCATTCATCAGTTCTTATTTCTTATATTGTTCAATTCCATGAATTTGCAGTTAAAACATTGTGATCACGTCAATAACCATATTACATCAATCAATCATCCAAATTATATCTCTATAAATTATCTCCAGCTGCAGGTAGAATCTCTCAATCAAGGTTGTCCGCTTATACAATTTTGTTGTTTCAATCCTCGGTTTTGAACAAATCAAAATTAAAGACTATTTAGTTTGTCAGGTAAATCAAGCCCACAAAATGAGACATAAATGCATGCAGTTATATTTGAGAATATTAACCAAGTTCATAGTCAAGCAAATACCTTAGCCGGATCTAAAACCAGCATATTCTCCAACAACTCCAGAGCATGACGGTCAAAACTGAAGAGGAGATAATCAACCACAACACATATAATTACGCATAAAAGAAGCTATGTCCTTAATAGGGTATTTATTCCACAACATTAGAGAATATGCTCAACTGTCTAAAAAGCTCTCGAGTTCGCCTTTTCATTTGACGCACAGGCTTGAACTTGTTATACCAGGGGATCTTGGAAACACCAGGCCAATTAACCTCATCAGGGGTCCCACAAAGTTCAAATATCTTATTCAATTGTTCAGGCTGTGACAAAATTTGAAAATAAAACCACCCTCAGGTTAATAGGGGCTAGTTTTCAAAAGTAAACGAGCAAGCAAATTTTAGGAGAATGATACACATTTTTGACAATATTTCAATTTAACAAATCAATTTCAAAGACTAGTCGAGGGAGATGATTCAGGTACAGCACAAAGATTGCCTGATAAAATTTCAAACATGAATTCTCTTTAACTCATCAAAGCAGTTATTTTCAACTTGTCGCTCACTTTATTTCATAGGTTAAATGTATATCTAACCAAGAAACTGGAACTTGGCACGCCTTGAAATGAGAGAACTGTGTAGCAAAGAGAAAGCAATTTGTCGACAGGCATCGAAGTAATGCTATGGGAATGGATCACATAATTTCTTGAAATAGGCCCCCCATGGAGAACCAGAATACAGTTCTTTTTCAGGTTCGAAACAACAATAACAAATTTCCACCAGAATACCATCTCCATGACAAGAAGCTCTGTATTCATCACCAAGGAAGTTGCAAAGACTCCATCGTTATGATCCCAACAAATATATCTTGTTCCTCCAAAATTAAGAAATTGTATTCTGCCTCAAATTATGCTTCAAGTTTGCAGAACACTTGGTTCAACATTGACAAGCAGGGATTGTAAAAAAAATCCTTAAGGGTTAAACATCCTCATATTTTCTTAACAACATCAAACTTGCAAAGTAGGGTTTGTTAAGAAGAGTATGAAAATCCCCCTTATAGATTTCTTACAGGGCTGCAAATTTTACCTTGATTATGTTTAAGAAGAAACCCACGCGAAAAATTTAAAATGGATTGAAAATATTAAATGGTAGATACAAAATACTATGTGCAATGAACAAGAGCACTACATTAGGAGAAACAAGGGAGCTAAACTCTATGTTTCATGCATAATCGCTATGAGAACGCAAAGTCTGTTCATGAAATGCTGGTATTTAACACCAACTAGTTGCAATCGGAGGAATGACAGCAGATTAATATGATGTTTATCGACTATGCTTTCACAAAGAACTTTGTTTCAACATGAATCTCCATTCAAGAATAACTTGAAGACTAAGATTTACCAGATTAATGAAGACTATGACAAGTAAATTAGAAGTGCGAGAAACTGACACTGATTTAGATCAAAACAAGCATATAATCTTCTTTTACTTATTATAATACTAAACAAAAACACAGTAAAGCCTAACCTCATTTTTGCCAGGTAGAATTGGTTTTCCATACAAAAGCTCAGCAAAGATACAACCAACAGACCACATGTCAACGGATGGACCATATTTTGTGGCTCCCAGAAGCAACTCTGGAGGTCTGCACAACGATTGAAGTAAATGACACACAGGGTATATAGGTTAATGGTAAAAATTAATTTCCAACTGATAATAAACAACTGACCTGTACCACAAAGTGATCACCCGATTTGTCAGATTAGCATTGTGGTCATTGGAAAATGAACGTGCAAGTCCAAAATCTGCAAGCTTCAAATTTCCCTCGTTGTCAATGAGAAGATTGGAGCCTGCATAGTGGCTATCCTGTGAATTTGGTGCATTTTCTACATATTAAAATTCACACACAGCATAAGTAAATGCAGGATAACCTTTGATGTCCCTGTGAAGCACTTGATTTACATGACAGTAATGAAGACCAGTAAGCAGTTGCTTCATATAACACTGCAAAACAATATTCAAGTAAACTTTCCTGTGTTTAAAGACATAATGCTAAATATTTCTTCCATAGTAGGAAAGCTTACAGTACTTTTATTTGCTCAATTGAAAATCTCAACCCAGGACGATCAGCAAGGCCAGTCAAGTCATGGTCCATGTACTCAAATACCATGTAAATGCTACCTTTATACTTATTACCATCTGCAATCCAAAAGGAGATGCATTCCCTAAGAGCAGACATCTACTGAGATGGATAAATATAAGAAAGAAAAAATTATGTTACATACCAGGGTTTCCTTGCCCAACCCCTTCACGGCCTTTATTTTGTATTTAGTGTACATAAAAGACGTGAGAGACAAGCATAAAAACTCAAAAAGAAAGGAAATTTTTACTAGATAGACAAAAAAATACCCGGAGATGTCACTATCTCTTTCAATTTAATTACATTGTCATGCTCTAGCTTCTTTAGAATTTTGATCTCTCGGATGGCAGTAATGGGAAACTGCAGAGAAAAGCAAAGCTAAATATTATAACAGAACTAAATTTGTCAATGATATGGCAACAAATAATTATTTATGAGAATAAAAATACCCCTTCTTTTTCATTATCCATGCGTATCTTTTTTAAAGCAACAATTTCTCCAGTATCCTTCTCTCTAGCCATGTATACTTGTCTGGAAAACAAAAATGAAAATTAAGAAGCAAGTTAGCGAAACAGACAAGAAAAACTGAAAACAAACTAATCATTGAAGCAAAGTACATTAATTATCTCTAGTGTGATAAGCTTGGATTGTAACAAGAGTTTTTCTTCACAACAGAAAACATGCAATCAAGGAGGTTCTCTCAACAAGCAAATGGACTCTTTCACATCTGATTATAACAGTTTAATGTTCACGTAGGACTTCGTTCTGTCCCACGGGTAAGTTGGAATTGTAGTTAGTCTTATTTCAGTGCAGTACAGAGAGCTTATAGAGTTTGAAATGCCGTTGGACAGGTCTTAAGTTTGCTCTTGAGTGCTCTATTTTCTTCTTGCCTCGGACAAAACAGAATAAAAGATCCTCATGACATTTAGAATGAGTATTGACTCTTTTCTTCTCCACGCTCAACAGTATATTGTTTTGAGATCTTGACTCTCTTTTCCGCCTATGTTATTCTTCAAATATATTTGATATGATTCTCGATTTCTCTGTAGTAGGGATTAGGGAACATAAAAAAATAATCTGTAACGGTCAATACAGAAATTCTTGTCTCGTAAATTAATTTTAGAGAGTAAACCACGGCAATTTGATGGCCACCCAGGAAGCTTTGCAATCGCTAGTTTCCAACCAACCAATGATCAGACTAAACATCAACATAAGACGAAACTGGAAACTGAATCCAAGTAAATTATTTAAAACAGAAAGAAAGAAATAAAGAAAATGGACATTAGGGAAAATACGCAGCACTAATGCCTAATACAAACAATAAAAAGCAATGGCCTACTGAAAAAAAAAATCAGCTTTTTCAAGATTAACTAATTCAAAATACAAAAAAACGAAACAAATTCTAAAGACAAAAAATTGAAGTCTTACCCGTAAGTTCCTTCCCCAATCTGCTCAAGTTTCTCGAAACATTCCACGCTTCGAGAACCCCACGACGGCGAGTCCTCCACATTTAGCTGATTATTTGTCGCGGCCGCCATTACATAACAATTTCTCGACTCTCTTTCTATCTATCAGGCTGAGAGAATGGTATCGCCTATCGGTGGCCACCAACAACGTCGGGGCTCCTTCGATTTGATTTTTGATTGATAGCGATTCGATCCCGACGGGTGGGCTTTCGGGTTCGGTACCAGCCCACCGTTAATTAAATAAACAAATTTAATAACCTAACGAGCACCACTTTGCAGCATTCTACATTCCGACGGGTGGGCTTTCGGGTTTAGTATCAGCCCACCGTCTTTTCGCTAACTCCCCAATTTGATTTATATTTAAATAAAAATAATAATATATTTTAATTATTATTTGTTCACAACAATATAATTATTTTAAATATATAATTTTTAAGAAATAATGGATATTAATTTATAGAAAATAATTTATCGCAGTTGAATATATTAATATGAGTATTTTTCGCAAAAAAATAATTAGTGTCACAAAATGATATCAAATTTTAGATTTCAGATAATCAATTTAATGAATTTTGATAATTTTTAATTTACTTATATTTATATTTTTGAGAAAATTATTATTATTATTTTGGGGAAGGGAATGGAATGTACAAAAAATGAGGGAGGCGTACGGTGGGTTGACTGTTTCCATTTGGGCGGCTCGGCTGTTTGCTCACTTTCTTAGTTACTTCCCCCGCACTGCGTATTTACCCCCTTTCATATCATTTTCTTTAACCTAATTTAATCACCTGGATATTCCTTTTTGATCTCACGACGAGTGATTGTGTTCTGTTATTAGAGCTTTTGTTGGATCATGTGATGGCAGAGACTCGGAGATATGCACTCAATGCCCAATTAGGTGATCTTTCCTCCGGACTTAATTTTTTCTGTAAATTATTTGTGATTCACCATTTGGAGTTTGAGTTCTTATGAAGCACACTAGTTTATCGATTAATTTCACGCGCCTGTCTGTTTGTATTCAAAATTCCTAACCTTTTGCCTTTTTTATTTAGTTTGTCATCATCTGCATTAAATTTTTCATGTTCAAATTTGCTAGCAAGACTAATTTTATGATGTATGAATCATGTAGGGTTTAGTAAGGGTTGTCATAGCTGTCTAAAATAATAAATTATGTTTTCGGTGGAATTCATTTTGCTGCTGCAAGCCAAATGCTTATGATGCTCTCTGTGTTATCTAGTAATCTAACACTTTAAAGCTGTTTGTTGTTTAGCTCACACCTTTTCGTAACCAGGAGACTTTCTGCATGTTAATGGCTTTATAGTGCTCACCTAGTCTCTGGGAACTGCAAGAAATTTAGAGCCTCATAACGTGCATATTGTGTTAGTTCTGTCTCAATTGCTTTATGCATTCCAATTACTACATTTTGTTTCGTTGAAAACCTGGATGACTTTAGTTTTTTCCAAAAACCTGGATGACTTTAACTGACTGCAATTTAACAATTGAGATTTAGAATGTCAGATTGAGTGCACAAGTATGGAACGTTTCTGCTGTCAGGGAGAGAAAGATATAGGCGTCCATGAATTTTTTGATCTGAGAGAGAGAACTAAGAAGAAGTATGAAAATTATCTTAATAATATGAATCCCCTTGCATATTATGGGAATGTAACTTGCCTGTTTAAAAAAAGGATAGATCATGTGTAGCCTTTGCCTTTTCATGGTGATCCATATGTGAAAGTTACATTCCTTTACCACCCCTTTACCCTCTTTTATGCATTCTTTTGCCAGTATGTCACACAGAACTTTTATTCTTTTCATTCCATAATATAAGTTGCTACATTTATGCAGATATTGATCAAATATTGTTGGAAGCACAGCATCGCTGGCTACGCCCTGCTGAGATTTGTGAAATTCTTCAAAATTACAAACGGTTTCGCATTGCCTCAGAACCTCCTAACAGACCCCCAAGTGCGATTCAATTGTGTTTTACCTTTTGGGATGATCAGTTTAAAATCAAATCTATGATTGGAAAATGAAATTTAATTACACGTGATGAACAGGAAATTTATTGTAACATTTGCGTTGTTTCATTTTACGAAAAATGTGGTGGCTTTTGATGAAAAGCGGATTCACCAGTCAATCAAGTTAAACTGCATTAGGGAATCCCCTGCATACACTCCATAGCAATATAACAACCAATAAAAACTGGAATAAGAAATTCACTTAAACATAACAATTTACCTAGTAATCAAACCATATGTCTTCATCTTCTATTGTTCTCCTTCATTCAAAAGGAAGTCCTTCCGTGTTTTTCTAATGGTTATCTCTACGCTCTTGGTTATGATGGACTCTTGGTTGTTTCAATAAAAAAAATGTCAACGTCATTTAAGAAATTGTTCTTCGGAGAGGGTATGAAATTCATTATGTATCAGGGGATGTGATCATGTAAATAAGTAGTGCCTATTACAATATTCATATAGCATGTGGAATATCCGGCACTTTACTTGGTTAACACGACAACCGTTACAAGAATCAGAGAACCATTTTTTTCTTGTGGAAAAGTTCCATGTAACCAATTTTGTGGGTGATTCTTTGATTCTTGGTGAAAGTGGTGCTAATTTCCTGGTTTAATTTTGTTCTTATTTTATAGTTTCCTAATCAGATCTTTGATGGAAACACATTGTGTTAGTTCTCTAATGATGTGATGCTTTTACTTAAATGTTCTTTTATTTTTGGATGAGGTAAAAACATATGTCATTTATCGAAACAGCTTAATGGCCTGTACAATGGAACACAGCATGCGTACTGCATGCCAGTTACCATGACCTGTATGAAAAGTTAATTACCATTTTGGGTACATACAAAAATAAGAGTTAAAATTTGACTAATCCTGTTCTTTATTCTGCCATTAAAGGATCATTATTAGCTTGAAACAGATAACTTTGCCTTGATGCTTCTCTTAATTTGTGTTCTATGACTCACCATGTTCTGATCTTTGCTTTTTTAAATTAGTGATTACAAATTATTTTGTTGAACTACAGCTTCATTTGAATGAAAATTTGCATCTCTTGGAGTAGATATGCTCAATAGCTGGTTCTCTCATTATTTTTTTCTTTAAATTCTCTTTCCATAAATCAACTTCAAATAGGCTGAAATTTTTATAGTGAGATTTGGTTGAAGCACCTATGGGTCTTTCATGATCACGTGTTGTGGAACTTCAAGTCTGAACTTGTTACAAAATATGTTAAATATAGATTTATCATTACTACTAAATAAGAAAATCAAAAGAGAGCTTGATTGGATGGTTAATCAGTCTCAATATTCCTTTATTTTTATTGTTATATTATATGTATTCATGATTGTTTCACCTTTTGGTCAGGTGGTTCTCTCTTTCTTTTTGACCGAAAGGTACTGCGGTACTTTCGCAAAGATGGACATATTTGGAGAAAGAAGAAAGATGGGAAGACTGTAAAGGAAGCTCATGAAAGGCTCAAGGTAAATTTTATTTGGTGACACTTGTTGAATGACTTTCTGTTTGTGGGCAGGATTCCAGACATTGTCATTGAAGTTTGCTGCTCATTTTATTGGCAGATTATTTAACATAGAAACTGAAGCGTAATAAGATATTTGAAGAGCCATTCTTGTTAAAAAGTTTTGTTGGATTTGACTTCTAGAAGAAAATTCATTTTCAGGCTGGAAGCGTCGATGTGTTACACTGCTACTATGCTCATGGAGAGGAGAATGAAAATTTCCAAAGGCGTAGCTACTGGATGCTTGAAGAGTAAGTTCGAATCATGTGTATCTTGACACCCAATAGAATAAACTATGGTTCAGTCAACTATTCAAAAGGTCTTAATGATTTTGTTTGTAGATCCTTAGGCTCCACGCCCTAGTTGGGATGAGCTGTGATTTCTCATATAGTGTTAAAATTGTTTTATTATGTCCTTCAGGCTTCAGCACTTCCTTAGGTGACCCATGGTTGTAGATCCTTAGGCTCCACGCCCTAGTTGGGATGAGCTGTGATTTCTCATATAGTGTTAAAATTGTTTTATTATGTCCTTCAGGCTTCAGCACTTCCTTAGGTGACCCATGGTTGAGGTGAAGTATTAAACTGTTTTACAATATCATATTGCTGTGATTCTTCTTATTATTGTTATTTTGTCTAACTTCTTCTTCTTCTTCTATGTTTTTTACATGAACTACACAAGCATTAAAGTTTTTCTTACAGAGTTTTACTTTTTTCTTATTTTCTTATCATTATGGAGCTTGCTTGTCAGAGTATGATTTCTTTTTCATATGACTGTTTTCTTTCTCAGGGAACTGTCTCACATAGTTCTTGTCCATTACCGGGAGGTAAAGGTGATGATTCTACAATACCTATCTTTTTTCATATGTTAGGTAAACTCTAGTACAATATTACAGCATCGGTCTTGTGTGTGCTCCCGAAATTTGATCATTGAAATTAGTTTTTGGGTAAAATGGGAGAGAGATTTAATATCAATAAAAGATTTTTGAATGTATTCAATGTGACTTTAACTTTGATAAATATGATTTTTCTAAGTATTTTTCTTTTCTTTATTTTCTTTAATTCCTGGCCTTTTGATTTCACAGTGTTCTGTATTGTTTCTTTTATATCAACTTTACTTTCATCCCCAATACCTAATTTTGTATGAAGAATGTATTTAATTTCCTAGCATGACTTTACTACTGCAATTTCCTAAAAGTCTGTTGTGTTTGTTTTCTCCTCTTTCCCTAGGGGAACAGAACAACTTATAATCGCATCAAGGACTCGGGGGTTATTTCTGATTCTGTCCAAACTGTAGAAAGTCTGCCCAATTCAGAGATAGACAGTTCTGTTGCTTCCGAGTATCAACCTTACGATTATCAAGGAGCATCGCCAGTCACATATACAACAAGCCTTAGCGGTTCTCAAAATACGGAGCATGCAGATGCTGAATCAGGTTTTGTTTTTGGACATTTATCATTTTGTTAACCGTACATTTCTTTAATCTGTAAACTGTGAAGTTTCTCATCATTCTCTGTATCAATAAATTTTGCTAGTGCAGAATACCGGCAGCAATCAAGCCCCGGATTCCAGTCTATTCCGGAGTTAAAGTCACCTGCAGTGCAGAAGATGGAAAGGGGTTCAGTCCCTTACTATCCGATCCTTGCATCAAGTAATGTCTTGTTGTCCTCTCCTTATCACAATCATTACACCTGTTATCTGGTCATAACCATTACTCCTTTGTCCGGAACTGCATCTGGTTTTTGGTGTCGTTTGGCTGTTTGAGTGGTTAAAATATAAATTTTTTATGAGTATTTGCTTGTATTTATCAACTTTTAAATAGTAGTGATTAATTGTAAAGTCAGAACTTTTTATTATTTTTTGTCAGTAACAGTTTTATATTTCGACAGATAATTATCAAGGACAATATTCAGGTACTCCTGGTAGGGTTGGATTAGTTACATACGGAGAAAACGATGAGAGACCTCTGGATAATGGTTTGACATATGAGCTTCATCGAGACCTTGAGCACCCGTCTTGGGAAAATATTGGGGGAAGCGATGCTGGTGGTTATAATTCTGTAAATATTCAGCCTTTACTTCCTACAACCCAACCTGGTACAACCAGCATGATGCTTGGACAAGAAAATGAATCGCTGAGGAAAGTTTTGATTGGTGCCGCTGGTGAAAGGCAGGACTTTGGAGGCTATTTTGATGGCTTGGATGCATGTCAGGTATTTAAATATGAATATTTGCACGTTCATTATGCACCATAACTCAGTTACAGCATTACATCATGTTTACAACTTTTTTTACACTATTTCCTGTTTCCGCTCCACCGCATCCACCTATGTGATGTGGCACAACATTTTGGGGAGGAGCATGTGATGTGGAACAAGTAGGTTTGGTGAGAGTTAGCAAGGAAGACCTTGTGGATGCATAAATTATGAGCGGGATTTATTTCTGTTAGATGATTGGAAGTTAATTCAAATGGCGTTAAACTGCCCTGTGGTTTGTTCCATCATATGGTAGCTTCTTGTAGAAAATTGCCCCATGATTCAGGATCTAGGAAATTTTTCCTGCATTCATAAGCTTCTGTGTGAAGCAATTCTAATTTGTCCTTTGGACATATTAACTGTAGCTGGAAAAATAATCCTCTCAACATCGAAGGGGATATCTGATGCTATAATGTGTACATATTCACTAAAGTTAAATTCTCTGTGAATGCCGTGTTTTGATGATAGCATGATTCGACATCTCTAACAGCTTTTTGAATTTTCCAACTTTAAACAGGTTTCTGATGTTGATTTTATAAACATGTCTAAGTGGTCTATGGATAAGAAGTCCTGTCAGAGTTCTGAATATGATCTTACTTCCAAACTGAATGATGTTCATCAAATGCGACTGTCTGGCAATACGTATCTACCTGAACAAAGTAGACATCCAGTGGAAAATGATCTTCAGATACCAGCTTTAAATGCTGTAGGAAGCTCTCTTACGTCCGTGTCTGATGGCAACCTGAATTTAGAAAACAAAACCATCCACTCAGCCTTAAAACCACCTCTTTTGGATGACGTTCTAAGGGGTGATCTGAAAAAGATGGATAGCTTTGACCGTTGGATGAGTAAAGAACTCGGCGATGTGACTTTGACAAGAATGCAGCCTGATTCTGGGGTGGACTGGGAGATTGTTAGAGCAGAAGATGGAGTTGATGATTCTGGTATCTCTGCTCCCGTTCCCACAGAAAACTACCTCCTTGGCCCGTCTCTCTCCCGAGACCAGCTTTTTAGCATTCTTGATTTCTCGCCAAATTGGGCACATGCTGGATTAGAAATTAAGGTTTGGATTAATGTTACTCTTTTGTCCTTTTAAATGTCTCTTACACCATTTGCTCAAGTATATATTTAAACATTTATGTCTCTGACACTATTTACTGTATATATTTAAATTTTTACTGTATACAAATGCATGAAGATTTCAGTAATTTCATATTCATGTTCAGGTGCTGATCATGGGTAGATTCTTGAGGAGGCGAGAGGAGATACAGAATTACAAATGGGCTTGCATGTTTGGTGAACTGCAAGTTCCTGCAGAGATCATTGCCGATGGTGTTCTCTGCTGCTACACTCCCCCACATGAAGTTGGAATGGTGCCTTTTTACATTACATGTTCTAACCGGTTGGCATGCAGTGAAGTGCGAGAATTTGAATTCCGGACTAGTGTTATTCAAGATATAGATCTTGCAGATATAGGAAGCATCAGCTCTGTTGAAACTCTTCTTCATATGAGATTTGAAAAATTATTATCTCTCGGGCCAGTGACCCCTCAAGCCTGTACCCAAAGCAGTGCTGCTGAAACATCCAATTTGTGTAGTAAAATCAGCGCATTGCTGAAGGATGATTTCGAGTGGGAAGAAATGCTATGCCTTACTAAACAAGATGAATATTCTGAGGATGGGATAATGGATCAACTGCGACAAAAGCTTTTAAAGGAGAAATTGCATCTTTGGCTTCTCCAGAAGGTTACTGAAGGTGAAAAGGGCCCTTGTGTACTAGATGATGGTGGTCAAGGTGTGCTGCATTTTGCAGCTGCTCTAGGTTATGACTGGTCTATACCACCCACTGTGGCTGCTGGGGTTAGTATCAATTTTCGGGATTCAAATGGATGGACTGCGCTTCACTGGGCAGCAATCTTTGGCAGGTAGGAGTGATAAAAATCTACTAAGTTAGTCTTACAATGCTTCTGCTGCTTTAACCTTTTTCATACATGCTTCCTTTACATCAACTATTACGTTGTCTGCTTTGTTGTGTGTTTGCTAAGGATCCTCTAATTTTTATAAAGCATCTGGGTTCAACTTTTCATGAGTATTATGTTTTAAAATTCTCTTTCTTAATTTTAGTAATCAGAAATCTGTGCTGATTTCAGAAGTCGACTTATTATAATTGACAAACTTGTATTCTTTCCTCTGGTAACTTCTTGCTTCAAACATTTACAACGTCAGGGAACGTACCGTGGCTTTCCTTATCTCCCTTGGTGCAGCCCCAGGATTATTGACGGATCCCACCCCCATATATCCTTCGGCAAGAACTCCAGCAGACCTAGCCTCCAGCAATGGGCACAAAGGCATTGCTGGTTATCTGGCAGAGTCTGCCTTGAGCTCCCACCTGTCTTCACTCAAGTTGGATATGAAGGAGGGTAATAGTGGAGTAAAAGATGTAGAAACAGTTTCGGAGAGGATTGCAACTCCATATCGCATTGGTGATTTACACCATGGACTGTCCTTGAAGGACTCATTAGCTGCTGTGCGTAATGCAACTCAAGCTGCAGCTCGGATTCATCAAGTCTATAGAGTACAGTCATTTCAGAGAAAGCAGCGGACAGAGAGTGATGATGGTGAATTTGGAGTGTCAAACGAACGTCTATCATTTCTATCTCGAAAGGGAAACAAGGTGGGGCAGCATGAACCTGCACATGCTGCTGCAGTACGGATACAAAACAAATTCCGCAGTTGGAAAGGCAGAAACGATTTTCTGCTAATGCGGCAGCGGATTATTAAAATTCAGGTGTTATGCATTGTCCCAAATGCTACACGCTTATGATTATTTTTAATGTATTTCAATCGATTGTTAAACAAATTCGCACACAAATTCTAACTTTTGGCTTTTCTGGCAAAAGGCCCATGTGAGAGGACACCAGGTCAGGAAGAACTATAAAAAGATAATCTGGTCTGTTGGAATTTTGGATAAGGTGATTTTGCGTTGGCGACGAAAAGGGAAAGGATTAAGTGGATTCAAACCTGAAGCACCTACTACAGGCTCAAGTATGCAAGAGACCGAATCAAAAGATGAATATGATTTCTTGAAAGAAGGTAGGAAGCAGACAGAGGAGAGGCTGCAGAAAGCCCTTAATAGGGTAAAGTCAATGGTTCAGTATCCAGAAGCACGAGATCAATACCGCAGGTTGCTCAATGTTGTTTCAGAAATGCAAGAAACAAAGGTACAACAAATCTTGGTTTGCTTACTTTTGAATGATATTGGAATCATTCATGTAGGCTTCACATGGAACTAATAAAATGCATGAACATATGTCCATCTCATGACTGATTATTGTGTCGCACTGCATTCCCACATGGTCTTGAAGTGTGATAACTGGGCAAATTATAGACATTTCTTAAGAAATACATGTAAGTTGGATATGCATTTGATCGATACTTTTGCCAAAAAAAAGTAGTTTTGGGCTCATTTTCCATTTTCTCTTGTCACCTCTTTGGCCACAATGTAGCCTGCAAATGTGATTTGTATTGCTGGCGTAATGGGTAAAGATTTGGTGCTACTTGCTATACCTTCTAGTTTCCAATCCTGCGCATTAGTATACTGCACCCTAATTGTTTTTGGCCCCCCAAAAGAGAGGAAGAAAAGAACAAATAAAGAGAAATAAATTCGAGTCAGAACATGGAGAAACATTTAATGATGATCATGAGGGAGTTTATCATTGCATTTCCTGTTTATCTAACTTGAGTTGGATCGTTTACTGATCCAATAGTGGCAATAGAGTATGAATGTGCTGCACCCACATGTCACGTGTGCGAGTGTTTTCTTCTGCCAATTGATGTTCAAAGTTCGATTAGTTGAGATTTGAAAAGAAACAGGCGTCATTTAGTGAAATGAAAATGTAGGACTTTAAATTTTGCTACAGTAATTTATCTGCAGACTCCAGACCAAGTAAATTAATATCTTGGTAAGATTGGGCTGGTGTCTCTGCAACTTTGCATTCTAGCATAACTTAGAATGACCTGATTTATCCTGCAGGCTGCGCATGATAGCATCATGACCAATCCAGAAGTTGATTTTGACGATGATCTTATTGATCTACAAGTTTTGTTGGAGGACGATACCTTGATGCCTACAATATCTTAAATTTATTAATTCAACATATTTTTCAGGTAAAATGACAGTTGATATTTACTTCTTAGTGAACTATGGGATTGGGTTGCACAGTTTATTTTTATCTTGTAAATCAGAGTTGATCAGTTCATACAACCTTTAACTGTATGTCAAGAGTGGCAAGAAGTGATGGTAAAGTTGAATACTAGTGGAGAACTGTTATTTGATACAAGTGGTAGCCCTAATGTGAAAACATAACCTATTTATATGCTATTAAAGTTAGTTTATTGTATGTAATCTTTAGTAATGTGAACTTTTATTCATAATAGCATATGTGACAAACATAAATAACTTTTGTATTCGAGGAGATTTGCAATCATGAACGAAAGTCCAATTATTGGTTGCAAATGCTGCATCGTTGATATGCTCCCTGGCCTTAATATATGCGGGCGAATAAGCATTCACCAACAGCTTTTACGAACATTGATAAAAGTAATTAAATCTCAGTCGGTGGAGACCGTTGATTTTGCTGACACTAACTAGTAAGTTGGATTCAATGATGATGATTGCTGAGAGTGAGACAATTCGGGCATCCACTTGTTTGAACTGAGCTCCTGTAATGTGTGGCATGTTCATGCTAAATTCGATACGACTTGTTAAGGCTAATGAGCATTGGACCGTGGCATATCATACTCATAACCTTGATCCTACCTGGTCGTCTTGTTCAAGTGAAGCTGATGGCCCCATGATCCATTCAAGGAGCAATTGAATAATCTATTCCAGTGTCATTATGGGCAAAATAACACAATAGCAGACCAATATCAAGTAGAGGGCGGAAATTCGTACGGGTCACACCTAAGTCTCAAGCTGCACATTATTTCTGTGAATAAAGGAGTAGTTTGATCACAAAACACAACAATATAAATTATACAAGCATCACCCACACTGCATTTTCTCACCTTATTGAGGGAAGTACATCACAAGTCACCTCAGCCTACATATTAGAAAACTCTCCCGTTGATTGCAACATGGGAGAAAAGAAGATCGAAAATTGAAATAGGAACAAGAAATTAAATAGGCTCAAAATAGGAAACAGCGTCTCGTGATGAACTTGGATCACCTCCTCTCATTTTGGGGTGCCAGCAACTAGTCTTTCATAGAATAGAATATAACCATGATCTGTGTTACTCGAATACTCGTGCACTGATCCAAAGAAAGTCTGAATGGCGGACTCCTCAATCATCTCCACATTTTCATCGTCGAAGAATAACCAATGGTTGTGGCTTTTCACAAGGCTGACATAATGCCCATGATTGGGACCACTCCCAACATGGACGACTATGGCAAATAAGGAATACTCGGCATCTGCATCTTCAACAGTATTACTGAGCTTTAGTTCAATAGGGAATACAACACGATACGAGAGCTTCTTGTACCGGCTGAGCTGTTCAATGTACTTGAATCTCTTCAAATGGATGACCAGTATGTGAGGAGGCTTTTTTATTTTCATTCTCTTTTGGGCCTCTTGCAAGCTGAATATCGATCAAAGCTTATTTCATGGATAACAAAAAAATAAATTAAAAGTTTCAAAAACAAAACATCTGCTATTCTTCTGCAACTCCAGCATCCACTCCAAACCTCAAAAACAAGTGATTGCATTTACAAGCCCATTACCACAATAATAGTCGAGGAGGTTGAAAGTTTCACTTTCAGACAATAGGTAAAATTCAGCTGGATAAAAAAGTTTGTAAGATCATTTAATCTAATTAATAAAAGACGAATAAAAAAAATAGTAAAAACTATAAGGAGCTATTGAAATAACCACTTTATTGGAGACATTATTGACTTGGCTGCTTCTCTCTATTGGGAAATGCCAAGAGTCTACAGATATAACAGTCAATCTTGTAGTCAATCTTGTGATTCCTACAAAATTTACTTCTGTGAAATGAAAATATTAAACCTATTTTTTTTTGGCTGACGTAAGGAATTCTATGGTGAACAAAGTTTTTTACCAAATGGATAGCTTGACTAAAGTCTAAAGATCAAGGTATACCAGATCTAAACCCGTCTTTAGCAATGTAATATAACATCCAACAAAAAGGTAACAGAATTAATCCCAACGCTCAGCAAAAGCCATAATCTTATAAGTAAACTATGCCTAACCTGCAGCATTTGTCACAGAAGAACTTGTCCTCTGCATTTAAAGTTTCCGTGGAGCTAAAGTTCTTCAGACAGCTAGTAATAGAACTGTTCTGTTCTATATCAAGGCTCAAGTCAAGAAATGTTTCGTCTCTTGCTGTCACTGTCTCACAGCAGAGACATCTTGTTTCATTTGTCAATATACCCTAAAAGGTTACAGAAACCTGGGAATAAGAAAAGAAGTCTCCACAGAGCCTGTAACGCATTTAAAGCTTACTTGCTGCATGATGGTGAAAAAAATGAGATCACACAGTAATGATAAAAGCAATATCAGTCAATAGTTTGTCATCACAGAAGAGCCAATCGTAAAAGTAAAAAAGTGGTGGAAATCCCCCTCTTTCAAACAATAAGGATAGGTTTTCAAGAGCAGGCTAGCATTGCATAATGTTCACCATACACAAAACAGAAGTAGTAGATTGAGGATGAATGGCAAATCAAGAGCACCTGAAAATTTTTGTGCACCCAGGTGAACAAAGGTTCCTTTTGAGCACCATTGGAAGACACATTTTTTGGTCCATTAGCAATCTTTTCAGACGGAGAAGAAGTTTCCTGATCAACCTTTGTAGCTCGGGATTCCTTCTCCAGTATGTCAACCAATTCATTCAGTAAATAGTTCAAAAATTCATGGGCATCCTACAGAAGAAAAATACGCTCAACCTACACTGATTTCAAATTGTCGAAAGACCTCTTGACTAGAGTGCAAAATGTACCAAAGTATCAACATATATGTAAATTAAGATGTCAAGGAAGATAAATGTTATGGATTGTAAGCTATGGCACAGAAGTATTTAAATGGTTAAGAGTGGTTGTGCACAACATGAAAGCTTAACATCTGAGGCATAACATGCTAAACCAAAGAAAAGGTTGGAAACTAAAAATACCATAGTTGTTTGGAAATCGCTATCTTTAACTCTCCTTGTTAAAAGATTATTTATCATGTTTAAAATAACCAAGCTTTCCCGGCATATGATAATCGAACTCCTATGAGAGTCAGCCAGTCAAGCAACCATAATTAGCCAATAATAATTTAATGCAATCATCATAGTATGTGTGTAAGGCAGCCATCTAAACCCATAACTTGCTCTTTTCATCAATTTCAACAATCACATATATCCACACATCTCGACCACAACCGCATAATACATTCTGACAATCCTATTAAAATGTAGTTTCCTAAAAAGATTCAATGCTTCTTCCACGACCTATAGTATTCATCCAAGGATAAAACTGTTATAATATGACAAATATTTCAGTTAGGGAATAAAAGAAGAGACCTAATTTTACATAATACTTGCTGTCAGTGTCAACAGCTGACTAACAATGAGAAACGTGCCAATATCAACCAGATCTATATCTCGGTTTCTAATCCTCTATGGTTAAATTAGGGAAAAAGTCAAGAATGTTTTTTAGATGCCGATGTTTTCTGCAACATGCGATCATTAATCAGCATAATTCACAAATGAGACAGTTACTTCGTACCTGGTGCATGTAGCTGCGAAAAATTTCATTCTGCTTCTTCAATCTCTGTACAAAACGCTTTGGAGCAATAACACCTGTTTTTTTCTTTTGTGAGCTTATCTACAAATAAAAACAAGAATAATCATGTAAAGGGAAGCTAAACTGCTAAAGGCCAATTATTATATAAGAAGCTAGAGTAGGAAAAAACCTGCTTTTTGTAGGTTATACGCACACAATCCTTTCATAATTTACAAAACAACGTGATGCGTCATTTTATAAACTTGTAAAATTTATGAGTGGAGAAATAAAATCCAACAGAAGCCTTGTTATGAACCTTTTGAATCATTCACTAGCAGTAAAAAATCACAAAAAATTAACAATCTAAAGTCATACTATCAGGCTAAATAGCTCATACCTGTTTTTTAGTTTCCATCTTAATCAAATAACTAAAAGATACATATTTTCTCAGCAATACTCATTATTTTACATTACTGACTCTAGCTTTAGTTTCTGTATTTTAGAGTAGGAACAATCAGATCAAGGGAATAATCTAGTTAAGAAACACAAACTAATTCTGAAAAACAGAAATTTAAAAAATTATAAAGAAGTACAATCAACAGAAGTAAAATGTTGATCCAACTAGCAAATTCATTCAGAATTTCTGCCAATTTCAATGATAATGTACCTGTACGAATAAGTCTGCCAAGCATGTCAAAAGATTTTCTTCAGCATCCAGGTTTTTGTTATTCGAATAATATTCTAGCAACTGTTCACGAAACGGGACACAGAAATAAAGAGCCTGCATAGAAATGAACGGTATTATTAAAAAAATTCTAGGAAGTTCTTGAACTGTTGAATAAATAATAGGCTCTTCTTTAGCGTTAAGAAAAGCCCAAAGAAACACAAGACGATTTTGTTTTTTCCTTTTTTCATATGGGGAAGAGCTTCTGTAAGTGGATTCAGCTAAATTTTGGTATTATTTTAATACACAGCAATAGTCGGTAATCAAGCGTTAACAAATCCACGGAAAGCATAACTTCGAAGCATTCAAACAACACAGAAACAAATCTGCAGTTGGTAGACCTGAAGCACGCTGTTGCAGTAACAAGTGTTTCCGAAATTTTCGAGGCCAAAATAGCGTTCGCCTTCAGGAAATTGCTCTCCCAATGCTTTCTCCAGCTTCGAACCCGCTGCTCCCATCCGAACCTCACTCCTTCCTCTCCACTTAGTCACTATGCATAACAAAAGTTTGGACTGAATTTTTTTTTTTTTAGGGTTCAAAATTGATAAATATTATTATTATCAATCAATCGATATAACAAAAGTCAATCTTGTGATTCCTACAAAATTTACTTCTGTGAAATGAAAATATTAAACCTATTTTTTTTTGGCTGACGTAAGGAATTCTATGGTGAACAAAGTTTTTTACCAAAAGTTTGGACTGAATTTTCCTCTCCACTTAGTCACTATGCATAACAAAAGTTTGGACTGAATTTTTTTTTTTTTAGGGTTCAAAATTGATAAATATTATTATTATCAATCAATCGATATAACAAAAGTGTTGGCGTCCAATTTGCATTTAAGAAAAAACTCATGCGAAACAATCAGTAAATTTTGTCCTTTTTCATTAAATTCATGTTGACTAATTCCTAAAAAAATAAAATCCGTGAAACAAATAAAATATAATTGTCGAGATATTTAGAAAAATGAATTGATCAATCATTTTTAAAAAAAAAAAAAAAAAATCATTCTAAATATATTTGAAATACCATGAATTAGACTAGATAAATGGGCTATTTTTTATTCCCGGCCCATAATAAACCAGATTATGAATCATTGCTAAATGGGCTTCAAGGTCGACCCACTGGAAATGAATTTACATGTCGCCAACTATTACTTTTTCATTTTAAAAGACTAATTTGGGTAGAAACATATTTAAGCATCTAATTGGCTTCGATTAGTTAAAATCCTTCAAAATTAAGGTATGATTTTGTATGTCTCGTAACTTGGTTAATTAAATACAAGAATTATGGTTCAATTAATAATCATTAAGATCTCATGATTAAACATGTGTAATTATGTATTTCATGGTTTATTTAAAACATTGATAAACTGTTCAAATTTTAATTAAGAAATTTCATATCCAAAGAGAAATTAAACTGTAGAAACGAAAATGTGACATTTTATTGGAGAGTTTGCTGCACCAACTTATCCGCCAACACTACTTTGCTTAAATATATATAAATAAAAATCATTACGAGTACTAGAATTTTAAAAGTTGATTAATTATGTATTTTATACGAATCGATATGGTTCTAGTTTTATTATTGGTTTCGGAATGTTATTTTTTACAAACTAGAAATAGTTTCGATTTGATTTTCATCCCAGATACTTTTAAGACATGCTTAATTCCAACTTTAATTGATTCAAGTTCGGGAAGAATCGTGCATGCCCTATGTGATTATCATGCAAAATATATATTTGTGATGCTGACGAAAGTCATTGCGTGCATGGGGTTGCAATATTGATTTATCTTAATGAAATGTTCATTAATTTATGCATAACTTTCTAAATTTCCCTTCTTGCTTGTTAATTATTTTATTAGCACCCATGGAGTAGTTAGTTATATGTTTGAATATATATAGTACTTGCATATTGAAGAGTTGTGGTTATGGACATACGTTCACCGAGTAGGTCTTTTATGAGACGGTCTCACGGATCTTTACCTGTGAGACGTGTCAACCCTATCGATATTCACAATAAAAAATAATACTCTTAGCATAAAAAGTAATACTTTTCATGGATGACCCAAATAAGAGATCCGTCTCACACAAGTTTTTGCAATGTTCATCAGGAGAACACCACCCATAATTAGTGATGACAATTGGACTAGATGAGGATGGGTCTGGCATCCTCATCTATGTCCCCAAATTATATCCCTATCTTCATATCCATTCTGATCCACATCTTCGCCCTCGTCATCATTTCAAAATATTAATGAGGGCAAGACGATGACGTGTTTGTGGATTTTACGAACCAAAACTTCTTAATAATCAATATTATTAATATTTAAAAATATATTATTGTTAATATTATTTTCGAGACTGAGTTCGGATATGAGAGTGATATACTCATATTCATCCCTAACTATTTCGGTCTAAAAAATTGGAGATCATCTTCTCCGTTTCAGGTAAAAAAATTGTCTTTCATATCCACAATTATTTGATATCAACAAACAGGTGTACAATACAAAGACATTTTTAAAAATACAAGAAATGATATATTATTATCAGAAATTCACTTGATTTTATCCATTTTCATGGATTAATTGTACATATAAATTTTTAATTCAAATATTCCCCATCATAGCAAGAAAGATAGTGAGATGTATATATCACGACTGCTCCAATTATTTGGTAACAGCCAAATTATAAATCACAAGGAAATCGATCGATCGAGTAGTTAATTTATGGGAAGGTCTCCTTGTGATAGTAGGTTGAAGAAAGGTCCATGGACCCCTGAAGAAGATGATTAAACTCATGCATTATATCGAAAAACACGGCCATGGAAACTGGAGAGCCCTCCCAAAGCTCGCCAGTATATATATGTATATATACATACAAATTTTGGGATCCGGGATTGATTAAAAAGCGTTGATTTTGTTTTTGAAGGATTAAATAGATGCGGAAAGAGTTGCATGCGTCGTTGGACCAACTACTTAAGACCAGATATCAAGAGAGGAAAGTTCTCTCAAGAAGAGGAACAAACGATCCTCAATCTCCATGCCATTCTTGGAAACAAGTAATTTATCATTCTTAAAGTAGTGTAGATCGTTAATTTGTGCAGTACCTGCAGATAATTAATCTCAGTATTTTTGATAAATTAAGGACTTAAGGTGTTCTGCAATTGCGACACATCTGCCCGGCAGAACAGATAATGAAATCAAGAATTTTTGGAACACGTGTCTGAAAAGAAGTTGATCCAAATGGGGTTCGTCCCCAGGACCCACCAGCCTAGATCCGACATCTTTTCGAGCCTACCTTCGCTCATAGCGTTGGCCAACCTCAAAGAATTGATAGACAACCCGCCAATGGCTCGGGTCAATCAATACTTGCTACAATTCCTCCGACCCCCCAAGACATTCCAAAACAATGCGACTATTCAAGAATTGTCAGCTTTCACTGCTTTGAATATTAATACATCTGTTTCAGGCAACTTAGAAACGGCTCTGCCACCGCCGCCGCCGTCGTCTCTAGTCACCGAAAACTTGCACGACTCGACAGTTTTCTCCCGTTTGCCAGGTGGGGAGGATTGTTTTGATTTCACGGCAGTTTTAAGTCATAGGGAGAACTCTGCTTCGTCTGCGTGGATGCAAGAAACTTGTATCGCTAGCATGGGGGAAGAATGCAGCTACGGGGGAGGAGCTCAAATTTGGTCTGAACTTCTGGATGACCCTATATTTTGTGATATTGCTTAATCAGTGCCAGTTTGATAATAAGAAATGTGTACATATATTTGTCGTACGCATTCGATTTGAACTTCATCCTTTTTCTTAATTTAATTAATTAATAGTAATGCCCAAAAAATATAATAGTATGTTAAATTTAATTTAAAAAGAAAATTAAAACAACTGTGGTTTAGAAATTTCCAAAATAATGTCTTGCAATATATATAATATTTCAGATGAAACCAAACAGAATAATTTGATCAAATTCAATTACATATCTATTTTGTTAAAAATTTAATACCTATAATCGCACATATATAAGTAAATGATGCTAAGAGCAAATTCTTAAAAAAATGGTTATTTTGTCACATTTATTGTCACGTTACGTTCATAAATTCAAATTCGTAATATACACTTGGAGATATAATCTTATAAACTATCAATTTAACTCTCACATGGCCAGCCACGACCACAAAGAACAAATATGATAAAACAATCTTTTTTAAAAAAATAAAAATAAAAATAAATCAGAAGTCTATTCTATGATAATCGTTTCTTGATTTTTAGAGTAGGGGCGAAACAAACCAGAAAGAAAAGCGCAAAACCCAGGCTTAAACTTCTCGATGCCCTTAACCACCCCTAGAAACATAAGCCTGTAGAGGATCAACATCCCCACCACGACACCCAAATCCAGCCATTTAGACTGACTTGAATCCACTTGCCAAACACTTTTCAGAACCTGTTCACCACTGATGGTACTACTAGTACTGGATGACCCCCCCAATCCGAATTGCCCACTTGGGAATCTCAATCCTAGAAACTCGTTCTTGAAGAATCCTTGATTGGCATACTTGTGGAAAGAAATGTGGTACATGGGATACTTCCAGAACGGCTTCGGAAGATCGTTTACCAATCGGAAAAAGCCTCCATTCAGTATCATCACACCCTGAATTCCAGCACCCGTTATGATTCCCATTAGGAAATCCGGGACGATGCTGGCCACAACCATCATTAGGCTCTCAACTAGCATCATGCACGTGAAGATGAGGGATGCGAAGTAGATGAAGTGATCTATGCTCTTCTGTAGGCCGGCTAAGTAGTAAGCCATTGCTACGGGGACTACGGATACCAACATTATGTAGGGAATGGAGGATAGTGTATTTCCAACCACAAATGCTGTCACACCATAGTGTCCATTTAATCTTTCTCGTGTAAATATCTAATTTGACAGATAATTCACATTAAAAAAAAAAAGAATATTAATAACACTCACATCAAGTGAATCTGTAATTTAAGGATCAAAGGATCGAGCTAAGGCGGCTTACTTTCATATCCTCCACAAAAGAAGGGAATCCTCCGATTGCCATAAATGTCATAAACGATGCGACAAAGACGAGCATTGAACCTCTAGCCTAACCAAACAAAATAAACATGGCATATTCTTCAGACCATATATATTATACTATACGATGAAAAGTCAATAACTTTGTGATATGATCAAGGGGTTTTTGTCATTTCGAACCTGGATAGAACTATAACTGGAGCCAAGATCATAAAATATGGTCCCAATAGACAAGCTTAAACCAATGTAAATAGCGAAGCGCAACCAGTAATATCCAAGATCACGATGCATATTTTTGTAAGATCTCCGAGTTAAAACAAGGCATTGAGTAATGAATCCCGCCCGTCTTTCCTTCTTCTCCAATGCTCCACCAGAATTCTTCACGAACGGCACAAGTTATTTAAAACGATTGATCATGAGTACTTCGATTTGATAACGTGATATATATAACAATATTTACATAAAAATCTTGTATATCGAAGGACAGGCTTATATATATATATATATATATATAGCACACCTGTTGGCATATCTTATCAACACTTCTCTTGACTTGTTGGAAGGTCTCCGATGAATTGTAAGAGTTTATGAGAATATTAATTGCTTCCGCAGCTGTTAACTTTGCACCAAATCCTTGTTCTACATCCTATACTTTATTCAAACGTCCAATGAGATAATAATATATATATATATATATATATATATATGTATGTGTGTGTGTGTGTGTGTGTGTGTGTGTGCAGGTGTTATTATTTATTATTATTGATAGAGAGAGAGAGAGAGAGACATTAATTAATACCACATCAAAGTCTTGATTAATTGTTCTGAGGTAGTGATCGGATGGATTCCTCATAGCCGGACAACAAAACCCATTTGACGAAAAGAACTGCATCAAGCATCAAAAAGTAGTCTCAAGTTTGATCAAATATATTATAAACCAATATTTATGGTACAATATTTGCAACAATGATAATTAAGCATATAAAACCCTTTCTTAATGAATCATGGTTTGCATGCGGGTGAGTTCAAATCAACAAGTATCTAATCTAATTTAAGTAAATACTTGATAAGTAAATAAATTTATCTAAGATGACCTGATTTGCAGCCGAAGCTGACCCAAAATACAGAGTCCTCCCACACGACAGAAGGCAAAGGTTGTGAAACAACTCGAACACCTCCGCACTGGGCTGATGCACAGACGCAACAACGGTCCTCCGATCTTGCTCTGCCAGCTTGATTATGCGACTGATGACATGAAACGAGGCGGCGCTGTCGAGGCCGCTGGTGGGCTCATCCAGAAACAGAAGCTTAGGCCGAGTCAGGAGTTCGATACAGATGCTTACTCTTCTCTTTTGGCCGCCGCTCAGTCCTTTTACCCTCCAGCCTCCGCCGATTCTTGTGTCCATTGAGTCTTGTAATCCCATCTCTTTGATGGCTGCTTCCGCCCTTTGTTTTTTCTCGGATTTGGACATAGACTCGGGGAGCTGGAGCTCCGCGGAGTAGAATACTGCTTCTTTAACTGTTAAGGTCGTGATCAAGGTGTCGTCCTGAGTAACGTAGGCCTGAATCGTGCATTGTAAAATTGTTGGAAATTAGAGAAGATTTTTATTAGGTACTGAAAGCAATAACTGATTAATGTGTTAATATATATATATATATATATATGTGTGTGTGTGTGTGTGTGTGTGTGTGTGTGTGTGTCACCATTATTTTCTTACTGAAGTGCCAAAGGCTAATGGTTGCTTGCGGCCATTGATTAGGATCTCTCCCATTTGTGATGCATTTGATTCTAATCTCCCTGCACATATATAATATTATTGTATCAATTTTTTTATTTATAATTTATCCATTCGTATTCAATAAATATTTTTAATAAAAGGTAAATTTATTGTACTGAACATGCTAATCGGTTAGACACTACTGTAAGACAACTCAAAAGTAAGTAGCTAAATACAGCTGCTATACATGGTATATATACCCACATATTGATATATTTATTAATATTAAACCCAAAATTCCCAATTGAGGCCAGGAAGTTTTTTTTGTTCATTTTAATAATTTGTAGCATATTATATAAGATATCTCTTGACACAGGAATGGATAATTGTATATCCGAATATATATGAACCTGCTAATGCATCAAGAAGAGTGGATTTGCCACATCCGGAAGGACCCATGATGGCCAAGAACTGTCCCGGCCGGACATAACCAGTTAGTCCCCGGAGAATGGGTCGTCGCCCTTCCCTCTTATCGGATACCGTCACCCACAAGTCTTTCCAAGTCAAGATAATGCCGTCATCTCCAGTTTCCATTAGCTCCATTGATTTTGGAGATTGTATGGCGCCTGCTAGCTTACAGAATGCGCAAATCTTTATAATTTTTATATGTACGTTGATGTAGAACTATATAAAACATGATGTTATGAGCGCTATTAATAGTAATATAATTTGAATACGTCGACATGTACCTAAGAAAGTTATATAGTTTTAATCGTGCACGTATTTGACACAGAATGGCGATCAACACGTGATGTGTACTAAAAAAATAAAAACAGCATTGAGTATTGGCATGTTCAGCCATGCAAATGGTCAAATTAAGAACCGTGCTGTATATATCTGAATTACATGATTCATAATTAAAACATTTTAATGGTAATAAAGGAACTACACAATAATTATTATCCGAGAAATCTATGTATACATATAATATGGTCGACGTCGACATTGTTATTGTATATATTTTATTCATGTAAGTTGGTCTTTGACTGTTATTTCAGTAACTTGTCATGGTTTGGTTTCATCCACTAACTTGGTTTTTTTCGTTAGAAGTTATTAAAACACTCATTGAATATTGCTTATTTGGTACTGATGTTATCCTATATAGGTTATGTTCTGAAAATAAACCATTATTACATGTATCAAAATAAATATAAACAAAACGAAGAGGAATAATAATAAAAAAATGACACCAAATATTTCAAAAAGAGAAGAAAAAATATTGTTGATTTTTTCTATATATAGATTTTAATATGTACAATATTGGTTTATTCTCGTCACATAAGCTATGTAGGAGAACGTCAGTACTAAATAACAAATATTTTGTGGATTTAATAACTTTAGGCCAAAAAAATACCAAAATTCAAGATATTTGATGAAAATCAAACATTGACAAAGTACATGACCAAAACTCATATCATATCAAACCATCTTTCTTATATATTATAAGCCAAACTTAATAAATATTTGCGGTGTTCAATTAAATTATGACGTTGAATGCAGTTTAGTTAGTCGGTAAATTTGACGTGACAGATTATGCTATAAATTAATGTATAATAGGAAACTTACTTGGAATTAATGTGAAATTATTAATGTCGACACCACCACACGAGGAAAATACACAAGTCTACAAGCCGAACACTGCCATAATTAAGAAGC
This sequence comes from Primulina tabacum, assembly GCF_025594145.1. NCBI lineage: Eukaryota > Viridiplantae > Streptophyta > Magnoliopsida > Lamiales > Gesneriaceae > Primulina > Primulina tabacum. Next base: position 11,236,219 of record NC_134554.1, read on the forward strand.
ATCTATTTTCTTGTTCAATTAATACATAAGTTTTGTTTGTATTGACACCTAAAAGAAAACTTTTCGGGAATGGGTTAAAGTTGATTATAAAACTTTTCTTCCCAAATCCCAACTCCAAAACTTATACGCCCAAAAGAAACTGATTACATTTGTCAAGTGTTTGCCAAAGTTTTTTGTTTTTGTTTTTTTTAAAAAAATTAGTAATAAAGATTCTGATAAAGTTTACAGTGAGCTATTTACATCTTTTAGAAAATAATAATAACAATAACTCTCACTCGGTTGATTAATTTAATTTTTCACTGTCTGTTTTTTTTTCCTTTCCAAACTTCTTTAATTAAATACTAACATATTAATTTCTTAATTTAAAAAACAAGATACGACAAAAGATTTTATTAAGATGAATTTAGTCGCTCTTCAATGGATAAGGGCCAGGAAAATAGAGTAGTCGTAATCTTATTATGAATACTTTTATAAATTCCTAATGTTTTTTTTTAAAAAAAAATTAAAAATTACTTGCATATGCTCTGTTTCGTACTAGAATAATTACCATTATGGATATATACTGATTGATTGTTGTGGCAAAATGTGGACTTATCCAACACCTCCTACTTTTATCTCTTCCTTGACTTCATGATTCGTAGATGTACGTACATTAAATACTTTTATCAAGGAGATTATATTATATTAATTAAATTAAATTAATGTAAGATTCAACACAAATGAGACTATGCTCAAAGGTAGACCCATTGGAAGAGATGAAATTAATGATTTCTTGTTCATTGAATTATCGTGTGAATTCAATTCAAATGTTTGAAATGTTGTGGTCCGCCAGAAGAAAAGAAACAGAGAGTTGTCAATTCAAAAGTCTCCTCTCTTTTTTGGAGCCTAACGAATAGTTTGGACCGACGGATAAAAGACGGCAAAATTGGACAAAGGATCCAAACGTGCGTAAAACGATGAGAATCGTTAGATCAACCACGTAACAGTTGGCATCTCAATGTTATTACAATTACAACAATGGCTCACCGTAATTGACTACCCAACTCATAAAAACATGGTTCAATTTGATGAAAACGGAGATCTTTCCAAAAATACAAACTCTATAAACAGACTGCTGCTGGTTCAATCAACTCTTATTGTTTCAATGTCTTGTTGTTTAGAATCGGAAACATTAACGTTTGCTTCTACACAAGCATTCAAAGTAGAGGAATTGACCTCCGGCTCAGCCACGGACTTGTTTGTAGAGAAGAGAATCGACATTCTTTCCAGCAATTCTTGGCAATCAAGTGCTGTCACCATTACAGTCACATTCGTTCTACCTTTCCAACAACCGATAGCCACCAAATTTTGTTTTTCCTCACAACCATTTGATGCAATGCCATCTGCAAAAACCGTGTGTCAGAGAATGGAAAGTAAAATGAAAAATGACTATATCAAGCGTCAAACAATTCGAACCTTTATTCAGAACCACCACACAACAACCCAGCAGTAGGTTTGAAGCCTTCTTTCCGAATTCCGGATCAACAAAATCTGCAAATTTGATGCTTTTGTATTGTAGTAGATGCTTTAAATCTACTGCAGATGCGTGTAATATTTGTTTGGTGATGTATGGAAATATCAAGGGCAAACCCTCGGATGATATTCGAAATAAACAGGGTGCAGCAGTTCCATCTTTTGACGTTTGCCGTTCCTGAAATTAAACACAATTCTTTTCATATCTCAAGAAGAACTTAAAACATTAGCCGATAAGTAAGCAAGATCGATGGCTCATAGACAGAGAGAGAAGATAAAAATAACTCACAAACATCTTTATTCCAACAGAAGCGATCTTAAGCAGCTGGCCAGCTAGAAAGTTCAACTCGAGAATTTCTTTGACAGAATTTGAAATGTAGTATATTCTTTTCACGTGTTTGCTGTCATTGTTTCTTGTAATAAGACGACCTTTAAATGGAAATGATTCTTGAATTCCAGTAAAATTCCATTATACTGCTCACAGTAGAATCGTCCCTGTAAAAGATAACAGGGTCGACTCCTCTCCATCTCCCTTGGATCTGTAGCTTCCTCTTACCCACAGTAGTTTTAACACCAGTTTCTGCATCGGGAGAAGGCTTGGTTTCCGCCTTTTGATTTTCCAAGTAATTTTCACTATGGTCGGCATCCAAAACGTCACAATCAAGAGTTGCTTCCAAAATTTGATCGTCTGTGCCATTAATTAAATCAGTATCCTTCCAGTTCGAATCGTGTTTCACCTCATTTATCAGATAATCAGCTTCAGCACTGCATGAATGTGTCATTCTAGGACAATTCTCAGATTGCTTCTGTGCGGCTGCAGATCAATCAACACAGCATGAGTATAATATTTTCGATCAAAATTAAATCAGAGATGTAATCATTTCAGTTGTTTGCAGTTTTTACTGATTGATCCCACTGAATTTTTGGATTTGCCCTCAGATGGAACTTACAAGGCAGGGAAGAAAGTTTATGGAAAACAGCAACAAAAAAGGCCCCTGAATTCTGATAATGAGGCACTATCCGCATGCAACGTTCTAAAGGTAGAGTCGAGACTTCTGCCTCTATATTGTTTGTTGGAGCTACAGAATCATCAATTAAGTCAACCCCGTTTTCGGAATTCTCGAGACAGTTCTTGCTCAAAAGTTTACTTGCTGTTTCATCATCATGTTCAGATGTCTCCACAACAGTGTTTCCTGAAGGAAACATGCCTGGAGTTATTACAGACCTGCGGTTCCTTGGGACATCTTTATATGATGCCAGCCATAGCCCTTTATCTCGAACCTGATTAAATTAAGCAAGTATGAGAAACTGCTTGCCGAGAATTATCGAACATCTTCTTTTAACATACTCTCCCTACTTATGCTGTAACAAACAGTCAAAACAGAAGCTTAGAGGATGACAACAACTAACCTTCCATTTCTTGAGAGCTGGTCTACGAATGAGCTCAGGCAGCTCATTGGAGACATCCATGAGTTCAATAGATCCTCCACATCTCCGTAAAACCTGAAAGAAATAAGGCATCAAGAAATGCAAGGATATCAAGCCAATAGGGGTGGGCAATTTGAATCCGGTATCGGGTCAGTTTTCCAAAAAAAAGATCAGGTTTGGGTTTGTGTGCTAGTAATTCGGGTCCGATTTTTTTAAACCACAAATTCTATCTAGGTCTACCTATTTTCCACGCAATGACTGACACTAGCTAGCTTCCTATTTAGACGGAAACACAACCAAGTGGGCAACAACCACAGATGTCGTCAATCGGAGTCAAAGGCTGAGGATTGTGAAGGAATGATGTGAACTCACCGTCCAAAAAAAATACTGGTGAGGCTTGCAATTCTTCGGTTCAGGTTTGGAATATCTAGGTCATCATTTTGGAAGAAAGTTTGAAACAGAAACTTGTGATACCTCGTCAAGTGACTGGTCCAATTCTATTTTTATTTTCTTCGTGTATTGTTTGCTTGTGTCCATGAAGCAAGTAAGAACAGGAATAAACTCACATTCTAGCAAGTACAATTCTAAGTAAATTGTGGCTTTTAAAAAAATAAAAATGGTTCCAAAAACAGTATGAGATTTTGGGTAACCACAAGTATACCAGAAAATTTTCCGGTAACCAAATTTAGAGTCGAGTTTGAGTATTCAAAATCACTACCCGCCCCCCGCCCCCAAAAGCCATGCAAGAACCGGACTTAAGGCTACAAACACATACACAAATGCCCCTATACCAATAAGATCTAAAATTTGTTAATTGTATTTCCATTCTTGATTAACATTATGCATAGATAAGATCATACTTATTTCACCATTTTTTCTCTTCCACCCAAGAAAGAAGCTTAGTTGAAAAGGTTACACACAAAAGACACATTAATCTCCGGATCATATGAACAGCTTACAAGCTTAAAAAAGGTATTAGAACAAATATAAAATGCAGAAAAATGTTCCTATAGATTTCATGATATTAAAAACTTTATAAACTACCTCTGCAACGACAGCTTCATTCTCCACAGGATTCATTGAGCAAGTGGAATACACCATTCTACAACCAACTTTAAGCAACGCTAAACCTGAAATGCATTGTGTTGAAAAACAAAGTTTTTAGGTGCTTTTCTCAAGACAAACCAAAGTAGAGGAGACATCAATAGAAAATATCCACTAGACAGGAAAAAAGCAATAGCTACAGCCTGCAATTCACACAAGTAGAATTTTTCTTTCTTACATCGACACGAGTCCACAACCACTAGCTTAGACGGCATGAAAATGTAAGAGGATGATAAATGTTAAAAACACAAACTATACAATTTTATAGCTTGATGAAACCAAAAAAACTAGAGTTCACAACTAATGTTCCATCTATTTTTTTAAGAATGCTGAAATATTGCAGACGAGAGAGTTTCAATCAATCCCAATTCATATTGAGTCTCTGGTATACTTGTAACTTGGTGATCAACTATGAACATCCCAATCGGTCATTAACTTCTTGAAATGCATGACGTGAAATAAAAAGAGTAAAACCTCCAACTCTAAGAAAAGCTAAGATCACGTCAGTTATTGAGGCTAAAACAAATTATGACAACAGGTACTGCCAAGCCTCGTGCAGAAACATCAGAAAACAGAAAAGGGGGCACCTCGCATCGCAATCTGTACTTGTAGGCCATGGAGACCATTGCCCATTCCCGCATTCCTGCGATGAGTTAAGGCACAGGATATAAAGCCGGATGATAACATAATGCCCAAAATTGAGGAAAAATGACTTAAATGAAGATTGAAAGCAAAAATATTAAAGTAATCACCATTTCCTCCATATGTCCGGAGCCTTACGTAAAGTTCCATCGCCACTACAAGGCACGTCACACAAGACACGATCAAATTGAAGCTGTGTGATACCAATTTCCTTAACAATTCCCACCTCAGAATCAACTGAATGATTCCCTTTAAAATGACAGCTTGGAAAGTGTTGCGCTTCATGGTTAGTAACTATCAAGTTGGCGGTACACATTCTTTTCGTTTGATGAATAAGAAGATTGCATCTTTGGACATCTAGATCATTCGCTATCACCTGTATCAAAGGTACATCATTAACATAGCTGTTCGGACATAGGAGCATCAGAATAAGAACACAGGAGACATGGTTTGAAGAAAATCAGAAACAAAGTCTCATCAGCATTTAATTAAAATTAACAAGTAAAGGAGAATTAGAAGAAATTATACCATTCCACTAGGCAACTTTCCTGATTCAGTCAACATGTGTATCATCTCAAGTAACTGAAATGTTTTTGAACCTGGAGCTGCACACACTGCATTATGTACAAGAAATTAACAGAGTTTGGACCTCATTCATTCTGCGGGGAACCCATAATACAACTATAATAGTAGCACCCTTGGTGAAAACATGACACAGATTTCATTTAAAGTCACAGGTGTAGCTTACTGTCAAGAACAAAATGATGTGGACGTACGTCAAGAAACAATGGAGGAATCTGAATCATAAAATGAAGTAATTAGTTCATAAAGCAAATGAGTGGTTCATACATTTTATTTTAATCACCAAAAGCTTCAATAGTTGGTCCAACTGAGCTGCATAAAGAAGTGTAAATGTGGCCTACCATGCTGACAGCTTCCTGTCTCGTAATATTTCCAATTTCATTTTCTAGCTTCAAGAACTCATGGAACCTGCAAAGTGAGGTTAAGACTATGTACAGATACAGGCATATGACAATTTTAAGATAAACCTTTCTTACGAATTGGACAACACATTGACGTGAAACCCATCATAGAAAATTTACGTGCCCCGTGATAGGAAGCGCTTGTCAGCTTAAAAACATACTCGAGTGATAAAGATATACAAGTACAATTATATAAAACGTGTTGAATGAAGAACACGTCAGATGGTTAGAACATCAAGCCACAGCAACTCATGTTATGAAGAAATAAATCACCAACCTCTCAAGGGTTTGGTTCTTCCGCAGCTGGTTCCGAGAAAAGTTTGATTGCCAAGCAAGATTATCTGGATACCATGGTATAGGCTTTAGTGCCTCAACTTCACATCCATTAGAATCCTGATTAAATTGAATTCAGAGAAGAAAAAAACATTAGCATGAAAACTACATTGAAAGAGCTGTGACACCTCACTTTCATCTGTAATAAAACAAAGTATGAACATGTAAACCACCCTACCTCTGCCTGAAGAGATTTCACGAAGTCATTCTCTAACTGCGATTTAATATCAATATAGAACTGGCTACTGCAAATTTGGACAAAAAAAAGCATATGGGTCAAACAAGTTTCAGGCTTTCAGCTTATTAAATATTAAGTTACTATTTAATGCATCAACTTTAATCAAACAGATCCCCTTCGAAAACATTTCTCTGCCAAGTCAACAACAAATATTTTCTTGTTCCGCGCCTTCCGCCTTTCAAGACTTTTTTAGAACATCAATATCGTTTTCTTACATTGTTTATTGTTTTTACCTAGCCCTTGTACGGTAGAACAGGAAAAAGTTCTTAAGAATTCTCAAATAAATTTTTATGCTGAAGTTGAATGCTAACAATACTGCAATAAACATGTTCCCACAGAAATTCAATTGCACTGTAATATTTCATGAAGCCAAAAGTATCACAGAAAAGCCAAAAGGCGTGGACAGGTAAAGGAAAAATAAAATCATGCCGCGAAATCACTTCAAAAAGGGGAAAAACCTGAACAAAATTTGGATAAGAACCTGGAATTTATTCTGAAAGCAGCAGGCAGTGGTTTCCTAAGATACTCGATGAAAACATCCCATTCTTCAGTCGGCACAATTTCTTGCTCCTACACGTATGAAGCCACAAATTCATTCTCTACAAAATAAATAAGTTACCATTCTAGCAAATTCACGTCTTTCGGCACAATTTCTTGCTCGTACACGTATAAAACCGCAAATTCATTCTCTACAAATAAAACAGTCACCATTCTAGCAAATTCATGTCTTTTATCTATTTTTTCAACTTATTTTACCATGTTCATCAGAACTAGTCATACTAAACAAGGAATTCAAGCTCTTAGAAACATGCTCATTGCACCACGCTAATATGTTTTCTCTGTATATTTACCCATGTTCATATGCTACCACAATTCACACTCCAATAAACAACCCAATAAAGCTAGACACAAGAATCGTTTTTTCAAAACGATTTCCTTTCTTACTTTGTAATACTCATCGAAACCTGGGTTTTGTGTGGTAAATGGCTCCCAAGGGTTATCTCTTTTAGCATCATCTGGTGTGGCAACAGTAGAACCATCGGACTTGGGACGCTTCCAAACGTTTTCTCTGCTCTGGTGGAAGTGTTTTCTCTGGGTACGCGACCTTCCCCTTCCTCCCATTTATGAATTTTGCTTTGATTTCTGCTTCGTCTTTGGTTGCCGCGAGGTTCTGCAACGGCAAGCCAGGGGAAAGAGAAGGACCAGCCGAGCGGACTTGGTTTTGACATTTAATTTTTAGGGTTCAAGGCCCAAATTCTATTGAACAGAGGACCATTTCCAAGTCCTTTTCCTTGACATTGGGCCCAATTGAGAAAGTCCAAACTCTCATTGCCGCATTTCCCGTTAGATTTATTTGATCTTTAAACTAACAAAATTTAAATAATTGATGTTAGATTAGAAACATGATTACAAATTCTCACAATTGTTTTATCAAACATAGAAGACGATGTATATTCATCACACAAATAGATCTTGAGATCTTTACATACAATTTTCTTTGCTCCCCAAAAGGTATCACGGTCTATTAGTGCATAATTATGTTGTAATAAAACTTGCAATCATACCGTTTAATCTCTAAGATTAGATTTGAAAATATTAGTAAAACTTGCAGATTCTAAAAATGATTTTATTAAGTTATCCCATGATATATATCCAATAATATAATGAATTATTGAACCCCCCCTACCCACAAATAATTCCCACACTCGGAGAGTGGTTATTCTCGTTTTCACACAAACCCTATGAACCGTCGACACATATGCCACTTTGCACGACTGAAATAGAACTTACTCGGGCCCATCTCGATTTATCGCGAATCCACAAAAGTTTGGTATACACATGTAATGAAAATGAAATTTGACGTTCATTGGCACTAGATATAATTTAGACCCAAGCTGATTAAAAAACAGTGTCGAAAAGAAAGCCAAAAGATGTCTCCCACCCTTTTCCTCTTCTCCGTCCTCCTCGGCTCCACCATGGCCGCCGCCCAAGCACCGCCGCTCCGTCCGGGATTTTACATGGACACTTGCCCCCAAGCGGAGCTCATTGTCCGGGATGTCATCAAGAATGCCATGGCCAGAGAAACCAGAAGCGTTGCCTCTGTTATGCGCTTACAATTCCATGATTGCTTGGTTAATGTAAATGGAGAGCTTTATTTCTCTTTTGAAAATTTTGGGACAGGCCGGCCATTAGAATTATGCGATTTTGATGTTGCAGGGGTGCGACGGATCATTGTTGCTAGATGATAGTCCAAACATGGTTGGAGAGAAAGAAGCTCTATCAAACATAGATTCTTTGAGATCATACCAGGTCATTGATGAGATTAAAGAAGCTTTAGAGAGTAGTTGCCCAGGTGTTGTTTCTTGTGCTGATATTGTCATCATGGCCGCACGAGATGCAGTTGTTCTGGTAATTTTCACTTTCAATTAATAATAATACTAAATTTCATTCGAAAAATCACATCAAAATAGTCCCTGTAAAAAATATGGTTTTGTCACATAATAATAGTTCGAAAAATTAGTGGAAGGAATACGCATAGAACTCGCCGGAACTTTAGGCTTGCATCTAATTTCACAATCCAATCTCAGAATTTTTATCTGCTATTATAATCTTTTTTTCCGAATTCGAACCAGAGTGGAGGACCAAATTGGCAGGTGAGACTAGGAAGATTGGATAGTTTAACAGCCAGCCAAGAAGCATCGAATGACATAATGCCAAGCCCAAGAGCAAATGCAACTGCCCTCATTCAACTCTTCACCAGATTCAACCTCTCCACGAAAGATTTAGTTGCCCTTTCCGGCTCCCACTCCATTGGCAAAGCTAGATGTTTCTCCATCGTCTTCCGCCTCTACAACCAATCTGGCTCAGGAAGAGCTGACCCTGCCATCGAACCAGGTTTCAGGGAAAAGCTGGATAAGCTATGTCCACTTGGAGGAGATGAAAGCGTAACAGGAGACTTGGATGCAACACCGGAGAGATTCGACAACCAATATTTCAAGGATTTGACAAATGGAAGAGGGTTCTTGAATTCAGATCAAACGTTGTTCACGTATCCAACGACGAAAGATTATGTAAAAACGTTCAGTCAGAGTCAGAAAGAGTTTTTCAAAGCATTTGTTGAAGGGATGATTAAAATGGGAGACCTACAGTCGAGTCAACCCGGAGAGATTAGGAGGAACTGCAGGGTGGTTAATAGCCAGCCCGTGGAGGTATTCCTTGATGCTTGAATCATATGGAGCTATTCAAGATAAAATATTCTGTATGAAATAGATGACATCAACGTGTAGACTACTATAATCCATAAATAGTTTTAGGTATCCAAGCATCCCAAAGCCCAACAAATTAACCCAGTTGAAATTACCATAAAGTTCTGACAGAAAGCTATAGATATATTAAGGAACTCAACATCAACAAAACACCAATTGCTATGCCCATAGGCATTTAATGAACCAAATCACCAAAATCATCTCATCGTTATAAACTCTTTAGCAGCAGAAGCCAGAGATTGCAGTCCAGTAATGGGTCGTACTTAAGCCACAATCGACGGCTTTGAAGCTACAGAAAGTCTAGACCTCTTCTTTGCCAAGCTCTCGCTGCGCCTTTCCCTCTGTTCCTTCAACCGTGTAGCAAGAAGCCTCTGGTAATCAGCAGCCTCCGACTTGGCCTTGGCAATTCTCTTCTTCTTGTCAGCGATTCTAGCCCTCTTCCTCTGCAGTGTCAAGGGAGTCACCAGCCTCTGAATCTTTGGAGCTTTGCTCACTTTCTTACCTGTGGTCAGATACAACTTCATATCAGCAGTTTTTCAGAATCAAGATTCATCAATGCAAAAATGTTCTGGTGGAGAAACTCACCAGCTTTGTTGGTGAATGTACGGCGATAAGTGTTAACATACTTCCTAACATCATCTTCCTTGGAGAGATTGAAGAGCTTGCGGATCTTTGAAGCTCTCTTCGGACCTCTCATCCTAGGCTTCTCAACATCTGTCAATCCAGGCAGTTCATTATCACCCTTTTTGACAATCACCAAGTTCAGAACGGAGAGATCAGGGCTAACAATGCACCCTCGGACAGACTTCCTTCTACGCTCTCCATTTCTCCTACCATGACCTCGGAAACATGGGGTACCTGTTCGGTCACATGTCCAACTTTTAGATATTAAAAAAATAAACCCTAATTAGAAGGCGTCAGAAGAAAATCACACACCTATATGCAGCAAGAGTCGAACACGACCTGGTGTCAACACACCCTGCTTCATTGGGAAACCTTGCTTGTCACAACCCCCCATTATCTTAAATACATATCCCTTGAACTCCTGAAACATCAAATTGTCAAAAGACATGTCATAACCAAGCATCATCACTTGAAAAATGCATAATCATGGCATAACTAGAATTTTTAACTTAAAATAAAATTTGTACCTCACCAAGGGCATCGCCACTGACCTCCTGAGAGATCCTCTTGTCCCAGAACACCCGGCTGCGAATAATATACATAGGGTAAACCCAAGCTAATTTACTCGAGAGCAGGGGCTGAATAAAAAAAACAATTGCTTCCAATATTGGCATATTTATAAGTGCCAGTTATACTTGTGCAATAACCAAGAAAAACAAAACGATTGGCACAAAGACTAAATTACACCTGAAAAAACAATATCAAACCCAAGGGAAATGTAGTGCTGGATGTGGGGGTGCAGCTCAATTTTCCAAAACTCATTCAATATTTCTCGTGGTAGAAAACCATTGTCGTTAGCTATATGACTTTTTCCATGCGTGCAACAAAACGAAAAAAGAAAATAGAACTCATGTATTGACCAAAGCTCATTCAATCAAATGTTACAACACAACTATGCAGCTCAGTTGCTACTCAAATACATCAACTTTACCGCACTGTACAACGAAATTCTTGTAGGAATAAACAATAAAAAGGTAAACAAAACAAACATGTAAATTTTTTTAATTCGCACAGGAACTTGCAGAGATCTAAACCAAAGCAACAAGTTTATCAAAGCATCAACAATAAAGGTCAAGAATATCCATAAGGAATCGAAAATGAATACATACAGCTTCATGTCATCATCAATCTCCAGCTTCTTCTGGCATCCTGTGGTCGGATTTGCGATGTTGAACTGCAAGATGCAAACCAAAGATTATACGATATAAATATCCAGCTTCAATCATATCAATATGTTGTACTAGGGAGAGACTGAAACCTTCATCTTCGACGGAACGGAGAGAAAGCGGCTAAGATGTCGACCGAGTTCAAATGCTCATCGGTCTCTAGGGTTTTGGGGTGACATCGACGCACTAAGTAGCTGCCACATGGCGCATGAATGGGCTTTCAGGGTATCTTCGGCCCAACCTTTTTTTATTGCACTCGCCAAAATCCAATTGGCCCTAATATAATATTTCTGAGAGAATTTAATAAATTTATTTTTGTCAAGTTGTTATACATGGATTAATCGTTGATCAGTGGTTTTGAGAAAATATTATTGAAAGTATTGATTATTTTTTTCCAAATTACATCAAGACATATTTATTAATTTATGTTGACATTTATTTATACTATCTATACTATTTTATTAAGATTGAGACACTTAGAGTAACTAATTTTGATGTCATAGTTTGTTTTAATAATTATATATATTAATAAAATGTTAAAATTTTAATGTAAATTATATGTAGTTCAGTGGGTAGAGATGAATTATAAAAAAATATTATACAAGTATATATATATAGTTGGGTAAATTGGAAAAACCGCACTTTGGTCTTTTTAAATTTGTTAAGACCAGGTACTAAAAATAAATGAGCTAAAAACTATTAACATTTTAAAATGTTGCTATTAAAAGACTATTTCCAAAATAATTGAGGTAAAACCCGATATTGTTAAATTTACATTAAAATTCCATTTGAAAATTTAATCAGCTAAAAACCAATGTGTTGTTATAATTGTATTCAAGATCCCTGAGTTTTCAAGAGCTATACCAAAAAAAAAAAAAAACATATCGAAAATTAAATGCTGAAAAAAAATTAAAAAAATGACATTTTGAATTTAGTGGAAAATTATGTTGTGATTTTTGGCATTTTTTTTAAGTATTTTCATTCATGGAAATATAACCGAACATTATAACATTCTCTAATATAATATTCCACTACTTTATCTTTTTTCAATTTTATATCCTCTATCATTATTTTCAGTTCAGTTTTCAATTTCAAGTATTTATCAGCAATAGTTTACCATTGTTAGACTGTAATTTTTATTGGCACTATTTTTTTTATTTATTTGGTTCAAGAAAATAAAATATATTTGTGGTTAAAGAATATTTGGAGAATTTAGAATATAGTCTATATCTATATCTATATTTTATATATAATGTCTAAGTCATAATAAAACAAAATAATGTTTTGATTTAATTTTTGGGACCTCCAAAATACTTTTTTAACTCCACGTTTCTTTTTTTTCTGCATGTAAAATTAAATTTATGAAAAATATATAGCAAAAAATTTTTAAAAATCAGAAAATTTTAAAATTTTGAATAATATTTTCATTTTTTTTAGTAAGATTACTTATTAAACAAAGATCGGCTAGATATTTACGCATCATGTGCACGTGAGAACTAGTTTTAAAATATTTGTATGAATATTTGAATATGGTTTTTAAAATTTTGATAAAGATTTTGGAATATATTATTTTGAAGAAATGGAAAGATCGGGTGTGAAATTTTAGAAAGATTTATTGCGTCTTGAAACGCAAATGCCGATCTCCAAGCTTTTCAAGCTTAAGCGAGATTAGCACATGCTTAAGCGTGAAAAAACGTTTTTTATTTTTAGTGTAATTGCGAATTATCTCAAATCAATAAATAGATAAAATAATACATAAATATGATAAATTTAAGTCTCATGCATTAATTCTCATATTTATAAAAGCATAAAAATCACAAAATTTCAATTTTTATTTGTTTTTGCAACTAAACAACATTAAAAAATGATAAATATTTGTCAAATCATTATCAGATATGCTGAATCATAAATAAAATTAAAAAAATAAACATATAAATTATAAACATAATTTATTATTTAAAAATAAATAGATGCGATTAACTGTACTTAAACACACATAATTAAATATCCTTAATTACGCTTAATTCGGTCAAACTACAGTTTAACCAGTTTTTCTCCGAAGCGAGACGTTTTTGTCGAGTTTCAAGGCTAAGCGTCGTAAGAAGACATAAATCAAAACTAAATGGTCGGTTCCTAGCATGATTCGATCGATTTTTAATCTTAATTATTACAGCTATGGAAATCAAGCGACTGTTTGTTAAGTTATAGTAACTAAGCTATAATCTATTTATCATTCTGGTTTTCTTGTATTTGTAATGGAACATCGCAAACACAAATTTATTAAGGCAGCGTGCCTATCTTTATCTTTACCCTAAAACATACAAAAACAACATTTGAATATACAGACACAATCCATTTCACAGAGCGCACACAAAATCCCCACTCGTCTCTACATCATCATCTAAATCAACATCATCAATTTCATCAAGATCCATGCTTCCTCCCAACAAAATCCCACCACCTTTGAGAACTTCTCCTGCTTCCCTAGCCTCTTGTATTATTGCCAATGCTTCTTCAATACTCTGAGTACAATAATCGTCTCCATTTCTCGTCTGCAAGCTGCTTTCATCTTCTTCCGTCAATTCTATTGGTAGGTTCTTTATAAACCATGGGTGCTTTTTTATCTCCCGGATTGTTATTCTCTGCAACAACCATTCAATCATAATAGTCAAAAATGTTGCACCTTTGGCCGATGGAAAACAGATCAACTCAAGTGAATCATTAGAAGACACAAAACTGGAATATGTTGTCAAGTTTTCTCAATGAGGAAAATTAGAACTAGACCTTTTCGGGGTCGGCCACGAAAATTCTAGATAAGAGATGCTTGCATTCCTTCGATATTCTGACATAGTCAGGGATTGAATAGTGTACACTAAGTATTCTCTGGCAAAAGGGGAAAAAAATATATTAATGTTAGTTTGATAAAATTAAATGCAAATTATGAAACCAACAAATTAATGTTTCAACTTGGTAAACCATCTCACATTGATTGTTTTCTTGAAATTTCTTGGATCATCAGCATCTTCAAATGGATAAGCACCAACTAACATCACATATAACGTTACCCCACACGACCAAACATCTGCAATCTTTCAAAACCAAGAAGAGTGTTATTGTTAACAAGTTAAGACTATTCGTGATACCCATCGAAAAGGAAAGCTTGAGCAACTATTAAAAAATTTACCTTCCCATCATACTCCTTTCTTGATAAGACTTCTGGTGCAATATAAGCAGGCGTCCCGACTGTTGATTTTGGTTGAGAATGCAACACAGCTGACTGAAATTTGAACACCGAATGAAGAACTAAGCCTTATACAAACTAGCCCTCACATGTAAGAAATGATAGATAAACAACCTTAGAGTATCCGAAGTCACATATCTTGAGACGTGGGGCTGAACTCCCATCCAACAATGTGTTTTCGAGCTTTAGATCTCTGTGGCAAATTTGCTGCATTTGAAAATCATGGATTTTCACATTTTCTCGTGTGTGAATAAAGAAGAACAATTTTGATTGGTTAATTTGGGTCCTAATTACCATGGAGTGGCAATAACTGACACCAGATATCAGCTGTTGAAAAAAGTACCTGGCCTGAAACAGACGAAAATGAATGAGGAGGATCAAATTTAAGTTTCAATATTGGACTAAACAAAAACAACGAAGACATTCATATTTTAAGCTTCAAGATTGCTGGTACGCCATGCACTCGAGATCATAATTCAAAACCAAAATAATATAGTTTATCAGGCGGGAGATCTTTCAAGTTCACCACTTCCACTGAGGGTACGTTGTAAACAAGAGCACTCGTGTTAGGCCATATGCCGGAGCATTCAAGAATCCTAGGTATTCGGTTAAAGAACCCTTAAAACTCACAACCATTCCAACTCACAACCATTCCGCAACTTGCAATCAATTTAATTTTCCATGAGATTTTCCACCCGTCCCTCCCCTGTTTGTCATTTTACCTTATAAACATAAATATGAATGTTTCTTGATCCTTAAATCAAACTGATGGTCATGTTCTTGAACAAAATGTACCTCATCTTCACTGAATCTTCCTGCATTGCATATTCGTTCGAAAAGCTCGCCTCCAGCAGCATATTCCATTACTATGGCTAGATGGGTTGGAGTAAGCAGTACCTGAAAAATGCAACAAGCCACTTCTCAGCTGGTTATTTCAAGAAAAACACAAGATACAAACTGGAAAATTTTCAATTCTGAGATAAGGCATCTTTCCAACACAGTACAGGGATGAAGAAAATCCTCTAGTTTCAAACACATGGTTCGGATGAGTTGTTATACACAAACTTCAACCCAGAAAAGAAAACATTGATGAAGGAGAATCCAATAATCTTTGATGCCCTTCACAATAGCATGTTACGGTTGAATAAGTGGTAAATAATCTTAAGATAGATTAAGTTCCCCTTTATCCAAATTCTTAAGACTCATCTCAGATCAAGTCAAAAATAAAAACCAAGAAACCGCAATTATTCTCAAAGATCAAGAAACCATAAGAATGCCCAGAAAACTTCAATATTCACATATCCTCCTTATCTCCTATGTATACAAGGCATAATATGCAAATTCTTAAAATCAATGTGTTGCCGGCTTCCAGACATTTTACCTCCTTGAATCTAATAATGTTTGGGTGCTTCAAAGACCTGTGATTCATAATTTCCCTCTGTACATGCTCATCAATCTGCAAATAGATCATCAAAGAATAAAACATATTTTCTAAAACACAATTAAAGGCTTTCAATATTAAAATCGAAAGAGGGCATAAAAATGTAACCTTTTTGCCCCTTTCGATGTACTTGACAGCATATAGCTCACCGTTCCTTTTATCTTTCACAAGCTTGGCCACACCAAAATTCCCAGATCCTATATCTTTCACTACCTCATACCTTTCCATTTTTGCACCAAGTGATGTTGCAGAAAACCCTTGAATTTATACCCCTCAGCTCCACTCTTTTACCTTGTTTTTTCACCTCTATTCATATGTGTGGTCAGTTTTGTGCTTGTGTGTGTATATATTTGTAAGTCATAATAATAATAATAATAAAATGTTTGCGTGGGAGAGGTGTCAAATAGTGATATGTCCAAGTCCTGCAAACTGGAAAATTCTTAATCTACTAAGTTACGATTTGCTGATTTACACGGACGACGACAAAAGAATTGTTCTTGTTAGACGTGTACTGATTGGGAGATTATTTTATGACGTGCACATGCCACCTGGAACAATTATTTATCAGCCCAAAAGAAAAGTATTCCCAAGCCCATTTCCAATTAGTGTGGTGTCAGCCCCCATGCTGGAACTTTTATTTTTAAATCAATGATGACGCGGCGTCCGTCGTGATCTCACGTATTGATGTAGGAGTGGTTGTTCGTGATTATGGCTCGAGCGAATAGCATTGATGGCGTTTTTATGATTTCTGTAGCGGAAATGTTAGTTGTTCGTGAGGATATTATCATTGTACTTCAACACCAACGGACATTTGTAATTTTTTGTGCTCGCAGGCCACACGATGGAATAAGGGTATTTTATTTTTTAACTTCAGTCAAATACATTTGAAGATGTCATTTTTTTAAAAAAAATTGGCCGATGTTTTTTAATAAATTTCCCCGTTTAATAATGTAAAAGTTCCACAACCAAGTAGCTAATATATATATATATTTTTTTGTGTGTTTTGCCTCAATGGACACTATTTGACTTTAGGAAGTTTTGTCATTTATTTTTGTGTGTTTTTGCAAATTTTTGACTTGGTTAGTTGATAATAAAATGTTGTTTTCACAAAATACAAATAAAAAACAGAAATTTAATCGGGCCTCATCCTAGAGTATAGGTCCACACCCCATTTCGGCCCAAGTTTGTTTGAAAGCGGTCTAGGCTAAAGCATTCCAGCTCTGATCTTTTCCGCGTAATCCTCCGCCTCTCTCTCTTTGCAGTTTCTCTCTCTAAAAGACCCCCGGATCTCGATGTCGTCCCAGCGCGAGGAATTCGTGTACAAGGCGAAGCTCGCCGAGCAAGCAGAGCGTTATGAGGAGATGGTTGAGTTCATGGAGAAGGTTGTCGGCGCCATCGACGCCGATGAGCTGTCCGTTGAGGAGCGCAACCTCCTCTCCGTTGCCTACAAGAACGTGATCGGCGCTCGACGCGCCTCGTGGAGGATAATCTCCTCCATTGAGCAGAAAGAGGAGAGTCGTGGCAACGAGAGCCACGTCTCAATCATCAAAACCTACAGATCTAAGATCGAGTCCGAGCTGTCCTCCATCTGCGACGGAATTCTGAAGCTTCTAGACTCGAAACTCATTGGATCCGCCGCTAGTGGTGACTCCAAGGTGTTTTACTTGAAGATGAAGGGAGATTACCATCGTTACTTGGCGGAGTTTAAAACTGGAACTGAGCGGAAAGAAGCCGCTGAGAACACTCTGTCTGCTTATAAATCAGCTCAGGTTAGATCATCATTATTTCTTTTCAGTTTTTGATTGATTATTTGTTTATCTTGTTGCGTTTGGGTGTAGAAGAATTGAGATGTCGATTTGACATATCACTGTATTTAGGATTTTATGAATCTAATTTTCCAGGTTTATCATCATCTATTTATCTGCCGCCCATTTCGAAGTTTAAAGTTAGTATGACAACTGTTTTTGGCAAGCCCCTGTTTCATATGGGAAGAAAATAAATTGTTTCTTCTGTTTTGTTGATGGATGGATTTTAGTGAAGTGTGCTAGTGATTCCATGGGGTTAGTTTGATCTGGCTTTTGTTTTTTTTTTTTAGTTTTTATGCGTATGATTGAGCTTTTGTATTCGATGAAATGATGCACTGAAGTTTCGCATCGCTTGGTTTGTGCTTTTGACGTTAATATATGTGGATATCTTACTTAGATTTCAGTTTTTAAGGTGATTGCACGAATGAATATTTTAGATCTGTGTCACTTTTGCATTCACTTTAGTTTGCTGCATACCAATATTTTCATCTTCTGAAGTCTTAAGTGAGTATTTTAAGTTGTCTGCAGGACATCGCTGTTGCTGAGCTGGCGCCGACTCATCCTATTCGGCTTGGGCTGGCACTCAACTTCTCGGTCTTTTATTATGAGATTTTGAATTCTCCCGATAGAGCTTGTAATCTTGCCAAACAGGTCGACCAGAAAGTGTCTATTCTTATTGCCAAGTCTCTGTTTTTTATAGTTAACTAATAAAAACAAAATCCATCATGGTTTTGGTGAAAAATATTTCGTTTGGGCTGATGTCTACTTGTTTTTTTTTAAAGGCTTTTGATGAGGCAATTGCTGAGCTAGACACTCTTGGAGAGGAGTCATACAAGGATAGCACCCTGATAATGCAGCTTCTCCGTGACAACCTTACTCTGTGGACTTCAGATATGCAGGTGTGTTTTTCTGTTTCTACACTTTGGAACATACCATCTACAAATAATATGGGCATGAATGTAGTTATTGATACATGTGACGTTCTGATGTAGGATGATACTTCTGAAGATATCAAGGAAGCATCAAAGCCCGATAACGAGTAGTGAACTTTTGTGGTTTTGTATTTGGGTATTTTTTCTATTGCCGAAGTAGTTTGCCTTTTTTTCCAAATCATTTTACTGGTGTTTGACAGTCTTTGGTCTTCTAGTCTCTTTCTTTGGCATCAATTATGTGTTTCATTTATCTTCTAAATTGACTTATGTATGTTCCAAAGTTTGCTTATATTTCATGTTTAAGAGAGCAAGCCTTTTATAGTTTCATTGGCCCGAGATCAGTACTCTTTGTTATAATTCTTAGTTTGAATGTCAATATTCATTGCATGTCGGGATTTTTTCAAATGTTGTTGTTCCCAATTTTGAAAACGTTTTCAAACATGAGGTTGTATCTTGACAAGAGGATTTGAATGAATTTTGTTGTGTCATGGAAGTCACACAGCTCAAATGGTATAATATTGTCTGTTTTGGACACAAACTCTCATGGATTTGCTTTCGGACTTTATTCAAAAAGCCTCATACACATGGAGATTCATTCCATCTTGTTGACTTGTGATCTTCATCTTGATATTCCTATTCCCAACAATTCTCCCCTCAAACGAAATCCCACCATTATTCTCATTGTGTGGGCCTTCCCTCAAGCCTTGTATGTCATCCAATCGAGGTCACTCTTCTTCACCGCGTTGGGTCATGCTCTTCCAATATTGGGCTTTGGTTGCACAACAATCCTCCCCTTAGACGAAGTTTCACTATTATTCTTATTGTCCGGGCCTCCCCTCAAGCCTTATCCGTCCTCCAATCGAAGTCATTCCTCTTCACCGTGTTGGGTGACACACCTTACACGAAATACTGAGAACAACACTCACCTCGAGAGCTAATCAAAGATTTTTACCGGGAGCCATCACCAACTTTGTTTTAAGTAATCTGAGGTTTCGACTTACATGGCTCAATCTAGACCATTGCTCTAATAATGTTTATTGTGTCATGGAATACGCATATCTCCACAATGATATGATATTGTACACTTTGGGTCAAATTTTATGAGGATTTGTTTTTGGTCTTTACCAAAAAAGTCTCGTACAAATGGAGATATCATTTGATGTTATTAACTCGTGATCTTCCTCTTGATTCGTCAATGTGGGACTTTATTTGTATCACTTATAGTCTTCCCCTCAAACGAAGTTCTTATGGTTTGGACCTCTCTTCAAGCCTCATTCATCATCAAATTGTGGTCACTCCTCTTCACCGTATTGAGGCACACGCATTATATGAAACACTGGGAGCATCACCTCTCAAGAGCTTATCGATGATTTTTCGGGGAGCCCTCATCTTGTTCACTTTTAGTATCCGATGATTTCACTCACGTGGCTCAATCTAGACCATGACTGTTTTAGCATTTGTAGTGTCATGGAAGTAACATATCTCCACAATGGTATGATGGTGTTAACTTTGGGGATAAACTCTCATATATTTGCTTTTGGACTTTACCCAACAGTTCTCATACCAATTGAGATATTATTTCATCTTATTAATATATGATCTTCCAATGTGTGACTTTAGTCGCATTTCCAACAAATTTGAAGCAACTCCATTGTAATATTTGAATGAATTTAAAATCACTCCAAGGTGAGATTATTTTTTAAATTCAACACAATGTTTCAAAAAAATAACTAATTGTGAATTTAAAATTCATTGTAAAATACATTTATTCAATGAATGAATGGATTAGTTATTATGAATTTGATCTGTGGTTTTAAATCCATCAATTCAGAAGCTTGTGGATATCCAAGACCCTTTAAATTTTACGGAGAGCATGTTATTATTTTTTCATGTTTCCATGCCTTTTATAATACAACGTGATTCAATTATGTTATTCTAACTTGTTGAGTAGAATTAGTAATTTTTTAAAACCAGGGTTTAGGGCAGAAATGGGACTAGATGCACATTCAAGCAAAAAATTTAAGGAGAAATAAAGCATGGTCAGCATAATCTTGTTTTCTGAACGCGGCTTTCCAAAATGCATAACGATGAATGCAGTGAGACATTTTTTGTGGCATTCATGAAACTATTTGGAGCACTCTAAGCTAGTGAAAAAAGTGTTAATAATACACTCCTTTTGGCTGCCCCGTCATGGTTTGACAATATTTTTTTCATTGGCACCACCTTAACGTGTAAATAATATATATATAGCAACTATTGCTGGTGGTTTAAGTTCTCAAATATAACATCAATAATCCCCATTATTCACATCCCAGTGGCCTGTGAAAACCCCATATCTGAGCATCAAAGATAAACCTCCCAGTATAAATTTCCATTTCTCGTGTTATAGCTGAACATAGACCAAACTAAAGAAACTCCATTGAAGAAAAACTACATGGATTAAACCAACACGTTAAGGGGACAAGAATCGGAATATGAAAATCTAAGCACGTTCGCCTCTAATCCTGCGAGCTAGCTGGATGCCTTTAGGCATGTTGGTTACACGCTTGGCATGGATGGCACACAAGTTAGTATCCTCAAAAAGACCCACAAGATAGGCTTCGGCAGCCTCCCGCATAGTCAAGACAGCATGGCTCTGGAAACGGAGATCAGTCTGCCACCGTAAAAAGGTATTCAAAAATTATTATTAATATAAAAAAGTTGTTATTTTAGCATCTGACAAAAACAACCACAGTTTCACTGGCAATCAATCCACCTTTAAATCTTGGGCAATTTCACGTACAAGTCTTTGGAAAGGCAACTTCCTGATCAAGGGCTCGGTGCTTTTCTGGTACATGCGTATTCACCGTAAATGGCATTAACATGACCATCAGAAAATCGGTCATCAACAAAAAGAATTACATTACAACAGCATAAATGAGTGGATAACTCACCGCAGAGGAACAGTTCCGGGGCGATATCTCGGTGAGGCTTCTTCACTCCACCCGTAGTTGGGGCAGACTTGCGAGCAGCCTAAAATAACAAAACTGCGAATAGGACACGAATTAACAAGCACAAGACTAAAAATCAAAAGGAGGGGGACCTTGGTAGCAAGTTGCTTCCTCTGAGCCTTTCCTCCTGTTTGACTTACGAGCAATTTGCTTAGTACGTGCCATCTGCAGGTATGTCGAAGAAAAGTAAAAATAAAATATAAAATCTATAAACGATTCTTACACGATAATAATAACGAGGACTAGCAATAGAAGAACAAAGAGACAACATTCTAAGAAACTAAGCACAATTCACATTATCTAGGAAATCAAATTGTAGTTTCTATGCTCACACTTTTAGCTCCATAAAGCCTCGACTCAAGAACATCCATTGATTATAAGACAAACACAAAATGGTTGCGTATCTGAACCTCCAGAAACTAAACGTAAAATCGAACCCAAAATAACAAGAAAAAAACATGTTAATAGCTTCGTAATCATCCCTACACAATTTGAAAAAGTATGAATGAAACCTAACTTCAGATTACAGATGATAACTAAACAGAACCTATCTAATTTATTTATTTTTACTTATATCAACGTAATTATTTAAAGTTGTTACATACTGTATATATCATAGTTTAATAAATAAGTTAAATATATACTATATTATTATGTGTGAGACCCTTAGAATAACCAACTTAGAGAACACCAAAAGCTACCCCAAACATTAATGCTCTCCTAAAATGTGATATACGAGCAAGGACCGCCGTCTTGTAACCTACAGGTAGAAATATTTAATTTCATAATTATCCTTCTTATTTTTCTAAAAATTTTATCAAATCACTCCATAGAAAAAAATCTAAACAAAACTTCAATTTTAAATCGAACAACTCTTCTAAATTGAAAATAATTTCGTTTTAATTGTTTAATATTATTTGATCAAATTAAAAATAATAATAACAACAATACACGCAATCAGTGTGCATCGTTACTAGTTTTTATAAAAGTAAAATCAAAAGTAGACAGTCTAATTTCTTGGTCGAAATCCGATCAAATATATATCAGTTAAGTTGTTATCTATCTTGTACGGATTTACCAAAAGTTTATATAATAAATTGTTTTTTTAATCTCAAAATAAATATTATATGAGTATAATTACTCAAATCAAATAAACATACTTTCCAAAAAAAAAGTCAAATAAAAGAAAATGTATTGAATTAGAGACGAGGCGTTCGTTTGTGATGTGCCCTGCCGACCTGACACCGCCAGCAGCCCGGGCGACGTACCGAAATCTTCCGACGCATACTTTCAATTTCTTGAACGAAACTCATCATTTCCAAATTACCGATCGATCCCTTTTCAATTCGAAGTTTTAATCTTTCTGGAAAATTGGTATCACAAAATGTGGGTGTTCTATATGATCTCGCTGCCATTAACCCTAGGAATGGTCGTTTTGACTTTAAAATACTTCGCCGGTCCAGAGGTGCGGCGATATGTTTACTTCACCGTGGGTTACACATGGTTTTGCTCGATTTCGATCATTATCCTCGTGCCTGCCGACATTTGGACGGTAATTTGTGATTTATATATTTACTTTCAATGTTTTGTAGCTGAATTTAGCTTGTTGGATTTGCTCAAGGTTCTGATTATTTTTTTGGTTTTGATTCGAATGATCTGATTTGTTTTATCGTTTTTCTCGGACTATTGAATTTAGACGTGCCAATCTCTTAAGCATGACTTAGAAGTTGTTTGTGAATTGAGATTTTATTCAATGTCTCAATCTTGTCTAGCCAAATCCTGGAATTGTTGAGTTAGATGTTAACTCGGTTTATTTGGACTCTTGACCTGCATTTGTTTTGTTCCTGGATTATATTTCGAAACATCAGTGGTCCTTGGGAAATTCCATTTTATTTTTAGCTTCGGTTGGTTACTTGATTTAGTCTGTATTTCTGCCGTTTAGTTATTTCTGCTGAGCGAAATTTAAGATGACCTAGGAAGTTGGTTGGTTGGCCTGCATAGTATTTAAGTTTGTTATCATAGTCAACATATTCACTCTAAATGCTTATTTTAAGTTGTGGCGCGGTTTGATGAGGAATTGAGGACATAATAAAATCTGGGACTGTCTTATTTCCACTTTAAATTAATCAACTTAGAGTCGAGTGAAGTGTGAGCTCAAGTCCTCGCATAATTTTTCCATGTTTCTAGGACAAAGCTATGATACATATGTGCTCCATATTTCCTCATTTGATATTTTTTTCTCATGTACATGTCACAGCCTTTTCTACTTAATATTATACCTAAGAAATTGATGGTTCCTCCGATTTATAATCTGCTCGAAATTTTTTGGCAGTATACATCTGTGAATTTGAATAAAATTAATGTTTTTCTTGTCATGCAGACAATAATTGGTCATGATAATGGCGGCATCTCTTTCTTTTGGAGTTGGTCATACTGGAGTACATTTTTGCTCACATGGTATGCTGTTTTTTCAGGACTCTGTGTTCATTAATAATTAGTTAGAATTAACGGCTTATGGTCAGAACCCCATCCTTTCTATCCTTTTTTCTACCTTGATGGTCTTGCGAGTTTTTTTATATTACTGTGTGTTTGTGTTATTTGATTTCAGCTGAGAGTCCACATTTCCGTTAGTA
The DNA here is from genome assembly GCF_025594145.1 of Primulina tabacum. NCBI lineage: Eukaryota > Viridiplantae > Streptophyta > Magnoliopsida > Lamiales > Gesneriaceae > Primulina > Primulina tabacum. The sequence goes on from NC_134554.1 coordinate 11,260,617, forward strand.
AGTTTTATGTTCTTCAAAGATAAAAGTGTTTTCAGACTTCTTGGCTCATGCTTTTTTTCCATTGTAAATGGACTTAAGTATTCCCAGTCGCTTCTTCATTTTTGTGGCATCTGGCATCGTACTTTAAATTGCATTTATTAAAGGAATCTAATATTCAAACCCTCGGTATCCAACTGGGCTATTTTAAGTTTTTGTTACTTCTTGGAATATTTCACGCACTGCCACGAACTTCGATTCCTTGGGTAATATTGGTAGGAAAAAAGAAAAATCACGGGTGATATGGTGGGAGTGGAGGAATGGTCAGTACTACTCTGTGTGCACTGACTATGTTTTGTTGGTGATTGCTAGTGAACACTAATATGACATTATAGGCGTTTTATTATTTTTAATTGCATGCAGATGCTCATTATATTTATTTGATGGAATCATCATATGCTCGAAATATTTATTTATTATGTTTTCACCTTTCTGAGCAGGCTTGCTGTGCCCCTCATACAGGGTTACGAAGATGCTGGAGACTTTACATTGATGGAAAGATTGAAGACTAGCATACGTGTAAACCTAGTCTTCTATTTGATTGTGGGGTCCTTTGGTTTTTTGGGACTTATTCTCCTCATTACCATGGATGAGAAATGGTTTGTTTTTTCTTCTCGTAAAATAGTTTATTTTCATAACTTGTCTGCTTTCTTCTGTTAGGAATAGCTATCTTGGTATTTTTAGCATGTTTTGGATCTGTTGATGCCTAGTGGAAAATACACTTTCTTCATGGGACATATATAATTTGTGAGGTGTTTAGTAGTTTTTGTCTTGAGTGTACTAGTGTGCTGCTAGTAAACATATTTTTGGCCTCCACTGAACTAGTGTTTGATATAAGTTAGTAATCGGCTGGAATTTACTACAGCCGGAAAAGCCTGCATGTTTTTTCTAATTGTAGTTATTGCTGAGCCGGAGTACTTTCTTGTTTACTGGGATGGAATTGCAATTTTTTTAATCAATATACTAGTTTGATCAAAAATGCTTTCGAAGTTGGAACAGGTTGATGAGATAACAGATAATGAATTATTTCTGTGCAAATGTTTGTTAAATAAACAGAGAACAGATTCTGAGAGTCATTAATTTTGTTCTAGATTTTTGTTAACGGCCGGTCGTCAGACATAAACAGACTAAGGTGATTATGTAGTTTATGCAACTCTGACCTAATATTATTCCTTCAGAATTTTTTTGGTGTCGGTTGATGATAGTTTACTATTATGACAGTGAAGTAGATTAACTGGTTTCTTCAAACTTGAGTTGCAAGTATCTATATCATTATTACTGGCATCTTTGACAGGCGTAAACAAGGTATATTGGGTTTTGCAATGGGATGCTCAAATACATTTGGACTTGTGACTGGTGCATTCCTTCTTGGATTTGGTTTGAGTGAGATTCCAAAAAGTCTCTGGAGAAATGCTGACTGGACCATTCGTCAAAAGATTCTATCGCACAAGATAGCTAAAATGGCTTTGAAACTTGATGATGCCCACCAAGATTTGTCAAATGCCATTGTGGTTAGTATGTCATTAAACATATGCTTCCAATTTGATATACAAGGTCTGTTGGTAAACAATGCCATGTTTCTTTGGATCTGTCCGGAACATAATTAAAGTACTTGGAATCTGTGCACGAATACTGTGTGAAATTTCCAAGTCTTCCTCAACTTTTAAGCTAGATGTGTTTTCTTCAATTAATGATCAACAAACCCACTTATCTGTTTGTTAAGATGGGGTTATGCTGGAACAATTTAGTATGATTTTTACTTTTTTATGTGTTATTTGCTTTTCTGCATTATTAGTTCCAGGTCATTGTTTATGGTAAAACATCTATCTTTAGTGTTTAGTATGTTTCTTGTTTCAAACATAAGTATGAAAATAGTGCTAGAAGACATGGACCCAATAATAATAGAAACTTCTCATGCATAGCTTGTAAAAAACCTGTTAGTCATTGCCCAATTATATGCAAGCTTGTTCGTTAAATTAAGAAAGAGAAAGGGAAAGATAAAATTTGCAAGGTTGGTTAATTCTTATGAATCATAGACAGCTAACCGAAGGATGATTAATGTTTATGAGTCACAGGGACATCTTCCATGGAATAATATCTATTTGATGTTAGCCTGTTTACTCTCCCACAGCCACGAATTACCTTCCCTGGTGGCTTAGTAGGCTTCTTTTAAGTTGCCTCATGCATGGCCTACGATAATGTGAAGGATTTAGATTTTTGTTGTGTTGGAAGTTAAAAAATTGTTTCGTGGAAGTTAAGGGTAATTTTTCTTGCGAGCAAAATAATTTAAAATTCCATTATCTAGAACTCTTATGTTTGACGCAGACAGTTCATTATTTGCTTGAATTAAGGAGCATGAGATGTTTACCCAAATATTTGCCTTGTGATCAGTTTGGTGAAATAAAATGTAGCTGATATTTTGTTCTGTCCCCCTCACGTGGCTATTATCTTCCATTTCAGTGAACTCATAATTATGATCTCTGGTCTCTTTATCTTTAAAATATGTATTCCTTGTTTTAAGTATGTGTAAAGAAAGTTTAAGACATTCACCTATGCATTAAGTTCATTTTTATTTTTTTGGCTATTTTTATTATCTTTTCAATCTTTCTTAATTTCCTATTTCTCTATTGGATTTTCATAGGTCGCTCAGGCAACGTCAAAGCAGATGTCTAAGCGTGATCCATTGAGACGTCATATGGATGTCATTGATGACTTGTTAGCGAAAATGGTACTTTGTTTCTTGCAATGTAGTTATTCCACGTGATTATAATTTATATGTTGTATGAAGTTTCAATTTTTTGTCTGTATCCCAGTTCAAAGAAGATCCTTCCTTCAAGCCACAAGGTGGTCGTTTGGGAGAAAATGATATGGATTATGACACTGATGAGAAATCAATGGCAACGCTAAGGCGTCACCTGCGGGGAGCTCGAGAGGAGTATTATCGATGCAAAAGGTGTATTTATTGTGTGAAAAGTATTTTTAGCGTCTGGAGTGAATTTGTTCCATACTATAATTCTATGTTTCTCTGGTAGTGTCATTTCATCTACCTGTCTTTGTACGCTCCAATCCCTTTTAATCGCCGTTATGATATCTTCATATCATTTCTTGTAGTAGTGTTAATATGCCATAGCTTTTTTCATGGCTTTCCTTTCTCCCACGTCAATGCTTCATGGGTCATTGTGATGCAAATTGTGGCTCTTTCATAATTATAATCTGGATTATATTCCTTGAGGCTTTTGCATTTAACTATAACTTGCTAACTTATCACTATAACTTGCTAACTTATCAAGGGTTTGTTATACTTTCTTGTTTTGTAGTGAGTACCTGACTTATGTCATGGAGGCGCTTGAGTTAGAAGATATAGTTAAGAGTTATGAACGACGCAGCATTACTAAATGGTTTGCACCTTGCCTTCCTACTCGTACATCTTACCAGAATTTAACTCATCAACCACAATTTAAACATTTGAATTACGATACGTCATATATGACGTTTCCTTTTTATACCTGGAAACTAAGGTTTCCAAGTTTGTTAGTGATATTCAAAGAAAAGTTTGTTCTAAACTATCTAATTTCACAAAAGAATCATAAACATGGAGTGCTTGATCTGATAATTGACATAATTTAATCATATTTCAAGCTTGCCAATGATTATATCTGACTTGATTGTTTTCACTCTATAACATTAGCCAGATAATTGCATTAAGACACTATGGGCGACTTAAGAGGAATATCTGAACTTTTATTTATGATGCAGGAAATTTGTGTCGAGCTTGAGACCTGAACGAAGTGGTAAATTAGGCTCTTCCTTCGATACGGCAGGTAATACATTGCTCCGATATGCCACATGTATTTTAATAATAATACTGATAATTTTAACATGTTTCATCCATTTGGACAAAAACAAAATCTATGTTTCATAGCGTGCAAGTTTTGACCTTGCACTGCCTATAAAGATTTAATCTGAATATGAGGGAAAGCACTAAACTGTACTTTATTTAAACTTATAATATTCCTGTCTAGAAGAGTTAGCCAGTCTAATCATAGGCTCCATAGTTTGATGATTGATAGTGTTTTTCTCCTCAGAGTTTGTATGGCAGTGTATCTTGCGGAAGCATCTGAAAAAGGTCTTTGCTGTTGTCCTTGGTTGCATGTCTGCTGCTATACTCCTGGCTGAGGCCACTATGTTGACTAGTGGAGTTGATTTATCTTTATTTTCGGTCCTCATAAAATCTGTAGGAAATGAAGAGGTTTTGGTGCAGGTATGGGTCATGACATCTTTAACAAAGTTATCTTGACAATTGACCTGTGATCTCAGTAAAGAGTCTCTTAACGGTTTTTTTTTTTTATTTGGACTGTTCATTTTGCAAAGTTTTGTCTTGATCGCTGCTGAATACAGATCATGAACTTCTGGATACTATTTTGGCAGTGTCTGAAATTTTATGATTTGAAAAATATTTGTAATTTTATTTTCTGCATTTACCCTTTTTATATTGTGCCAGCATCAGACAATTCATTTGATGATCAATTTTTATCTTTCTGTGGAATGAATGAGGTTGGCTCAACCCGAAGTGGAAAATAGAAATATGCGAAAAAAATTCTTCTAAAGAGCCACAGACACATGGTGGATGTGATGTGGGACTATGTGGGAAACACTTTTCCTGCAGAGCTGTCCGTAGATCAAGAATAACCAAGGATTTTGCAAGAATTAGCCAGTATGGAAAATTTGATGAAATTAGACTTCATCATAGATTGTTCCTTGGAGGAGCTTGTAACTTCTTGTGATAGTTATGGCTATCTGATTTTCCTCTCAGAGTATGATTCACCTTTGTGTAGGTCTTTAGCTTCTGTTATGCTCCCTATACATGTTTTTCACCATGTAACTATGCAACTAGAATTTTTGTGTGAAGTAACTGTCGGTGGTTCATTTTATTTCTCTTTTTTGCATGCTAAATATGTTATGTTTTGTATTATTTTCCTTTTCTCATTGCTGGTACAATTTTTTCCTTTCTGTTGACTTGCACTAAATATCAGTCTCTCAGATTTTTAGAGAGTTTTTTTTGTGTCACATGACTCACATTGATTTTTGTGTCATATGTCTTCTTTTATTGTAACAGGTCTGTGCCTTCGTCCCTCTGATGTATATGTGTGTTTGCACGTACTATTCATTGTTCAAAGTTGGAATGCTAATGTTTTATTCGTTGACGCCAAAACAAACAAGCTCTGTCAGCTTGCTGATGATATGCTCGTAAGGTTTTTATTGTTGTTTCACTGTCGTTATTTGGATAGTTGTAATATTCTATCAGCTAACAATTTTTTAATTTGACTGCCAGGATGGTTGCTCGTTATGCACCTCCAATTTCATATAATTTTCTTAATCTCATTAGTTTTGAAAAACCAAAGAAGACTATATTTGAAAAGGTGAGCTTTATATAGTAATAATATTGTTAAGCTGTTTATGCAATGGTAACATATTTTGTTACAAGGTTCAGTTTTATTATTCTTTTATTCTTGTTTTATTGCTTCATGCATATTTTTTTGCTGACGCTTATTATTTGTTTGCATGGGATCTTCAGCACCATTTCCTACTCCAACCCTTGCTATGCCCCCACTCTCTTGTTGCTATGTGTCCGATTAATTTTGATTATGGATTTTATTTAATTTAAAAATTCTGATGAACTTGACACATGGCACCAGGAGAATGGATGTTGTAAGGAAGGTAGGAAATGGCACAAGAGATTGGAATTGATTTTAGTGTCTCGTCTTTATAACATTTAACATGTTTTTTACCTCACATGGAAATATGGTGCGGTACCCAATAATTTTGGTTAAAATAGAAATTTTACTTTATGTGATTCGACATGATATATGGTTGCAGCGCATGGGGAAGATCGATGAAGCAGTGCCTTTTTTTGGGGAAGGATTTAACAGAATTTATCCCCTTATCATGGTTATTTATACAATCCTTGTGGCAAGCAACTTTTTTGATAGAATCATTAGTTTCTTTTGTAACTGGAAGATTTTTAAACTTCACACGGAAGCAGATGATATGGATGGTTTTGATCCTTCTGGGTTGCTTATTCTACAGAGAGGTAAATAAGCCATCTTACTTGTCCCGTAGCAATGTAATTTTACACAAGGTTCAAATCATATGAAGTCCTGCTCACTGCCCCCTTTCTCCTGTTTTCAGCAATCTAATGTGAATGGGCACAGTTGTAAACGAGAGTTGAAATATAAATTGCTCACAACATATTTACCTCCTCGTTCTTTTAAGTGATGGTGATCTGTTACTGATCCAACATCTCCATAATCTTAATTAGGGTATTTACGAAAGATATTTGCCCTTTAAATAAGAAGATGAAGCTTAAGTCGGGCATGGATAATAGTATTTTGTCGTATTCGTGATATCTCATCATTACTAGGTTGTGTAAATTGACAGAAAGGACCTGGCTGGGACAAGGGCGGAAAGTCGGGGAACATGTTATTCCGCTGGCTCGAAATTTCAATGGTGCAGGCGCAGATCTAGAGGCTGGCTTCGACAACACTGTATGTGATCTTTCTCTTGCAGATTTCCTTTTGGTTAACTGTAAACGTGCTCCTAAGTATCATAGCAGCTTACCCCAAATGCTTTATACCACTCACAAACCTTGTTGTGGTCGTCATACTTATATTTCGCTATGAAATATCTTTTTATAAGTCTCATCTTGAAGATTGTTTCTGTATCACACATGGTTTGTACTCTTTAATTCTTAATAATGATAAGGTAAATCGCATAGGATAACTCCCTCAAAATGAAGACGACATCCGAACTGATCGAAGGGGATACCAAGGGAAGTTCATCGAAGCCTTTAAAAGATGACAGACGGAGGTATTCGGGAAGCAAAGAAGTCATTAGCAGCAAATATGCTGCAATAAGAGAACAAAGCAAATCCACATCCAATAATACTACCCCAGTCGAGACAATTGCTTCAGCTAAAGTCTCATTGCTTAACGATACAAGCTCTCATCCTAGCAACACCTCTGGTGTTCCATTGGGTTTAGCTTCAAAATGGGCATCTATGAAACAAGGTTTCCAGACATTTAAAGCCAATATGGAAGCAAAAAAGCTTATACCATTACGACAAGTTCAAGAAACAAAACTCTTGTCACGTGCATCATCCTCTGAATCCCTCGATGAGATTTTTCAGAGACTGAAACGTCCTGCAGAAGATCATGGACGTTCAAGCGATGACGAGGAAGATGATCATGAATTCAGAGCTTCAGCTCGGAATAGATAACATTTTATAGTCGTGACTATATTAAAGACATTGAATGTATTCACTGGGATCCAAAAAGGCCACAACCCTACCCCATTTTTTGTAGCTATTTTCGATTGTAGATGGGGGCATCATACGAGCTAGGCCGAACAGGAGTAGTTGATTTTGACTATAAAGCCACTAAGAATATTCAAAAGTATGGTCTTTGAATTGTCCTTGTACTAGTAGCTCAATGGGTATAGAAAATTGTAATTTTTATAATTTATCTTGTTTCACTGAGTCCTAAACCCAAAACAAAAAGAATCATATTGTCAATAAGTACAGCATTTGCAAAATAGAGAAGCCTCTACTGTAGGCTCGAATTGTTACAATCCGATTTTCCCCTGACCATATACTCCAAGATTAGTCTGAGTTATTTGTGTCGACTCACAAATTTATTAAAAAACTCAACGTTGAGATCGATCGAATTCTAAATTCAATTATAAATTTTTTTTCCTCGATAAAAAAAAAAAAAAGAAAAAGAAGAAAACTCCCAGCCTGTCTCGTTGGCTGTGGGCGTGAATATATATATCATTCTGCGCTGACAATATATTAATAAGAGTTGGTATTGGTGCAGACTCGCAGAAATGGGGACGTTCACAGCCGCATCGGGATCTGGATTTTATTTATTTATACAAATTATATTATATTCAATTAAAAATTAATTAAGTTAAATGTAAAATCGATTATGGTAAAAATGCTTTTCACGAGTAACTTGATCGATCTCAATTGAATATGAGCCGATTTAAAAAATTCATATACTAAAATATTGCGATTAATTAAAAAAAATATAGGAGTCAAGCGTGAGAATTCACAATTTCTAGAGATTTTGTGTGTTATATTGTTTTAGTTACTTATTTTTTATAATTAAAACAATATATAATTAGGCATCGGAGGAATTTAACTGTTGATAGTGAATTTAATAGGAATGCTAAACTTATTTAATTTAGGCCGTATCTTTCGATGTTATCATATCCTTGATTTTTCATTTTTTTTTAAGTTATAAATAAATTGAACAAGCATATAATAGTTTTAATTATTTTTTTAATAAACCTACTGTCACGTAAAGTAGTAATTCATTGATGAGGGCCACTATTAATTAATGCATATTAAAATATTCAAAGTGTAGACAATTATGTCATGAAATGATTCTTCTTTTTATGTATGACGTTAATGTCGATAAATAACGTATATTTATTAAATATTTTCAAAACTTTTATTTAAAATATCACCTGTCGATTTATCAGAGGTTCACCAATAAATTGAAATAGAGCGATGGATGGTCATCTGTTCTGATAATGATAGTATTCAGAAAAAACAAGAAAAAAGAAAAAGGGGAAAAAAAATCAACTGTAATAACTTGTTATGATTTAAAATAAATATTCTGGCAAAACTAGGAACTTCTATTTTTTTAGTACAACTTGTGATAAGGTCAGGGTGAGGTTTCTATTTTGCAAAAAAAATTATTATGTTATGAATCGATATATTGTTTGGGAATTGTATATATGGAATTGGACAATCCTCAATTCTTGAGCTAGTTTTTGGAGTTGAGTTAAGTTCAAATCTCAATATTAACATGATATCAGATCTCGGACCCATCGTTAGGTGTTGGATTGCCGCCACCCATTAATGTCTTCACGTTTCAACTGTTTATTACTAGACGCAAGGGGGTGTGTTAAGATGTACCTACATCGGTAGGATAGAGTTCATGTGAGTTACATATATGGACTTGAACAATTCGACATTTGTGAGCTAGTTTTTAGGGTTGAGTATATTCAAATCTCAATCTTAATAAATACGAATATCTAAAATAAATTATGTCTTTTCATCTATGCTTTTAATATTGAATACTTACATCATTTCGCCTCCATTACGACCATATATATAAGTTGAAGAAGCGTTTCTCATATTCTGATCACAGCTCTAAAACTGTTGATTTTGCTGCGAGAGGATGGTGAAATCGAAATCATACTGTTTGAAAATAATATTATTTATTGTTTCGATGAAATTTATTATTTTAAATTTATATAGTCATCATCAAAAAATAATGATTTGAAAGAAGCATAGAAATCAAATAGTAAATGATCATTGTCGTTGCAGACTTTAGCACGAAAATCAAAAGAGAGAAAAGGTGATGGGATGTAATTTGTGCATGCACCTAAGAAATGTAACATAAAATGCTTGGCAAAGGCCATGGACACGAGGAAAAGCGAAGCCAAAAAGCAACAACAATTTTTCAAGTCTATTGGCCTACATTAAAGTAGCCAATAAAATAGTGGGGAAAATTTATACTAATTTTAATTTTAATAAAGATCAATTGTTTGTTCCCATAAATTAGAATACAATCATATCAAATTCATAATACCTCGACATATTAACGTGGTAATTATATAGCTTAACAAAAATCAAATTATCCCAATCTAAAAATTTGCTTTTTTGCGAATCATATGAGAAACGTGACATTTAATTTGTGACTACCTGCAATACTTAAAGACAATTCGTGACAAAGACAAAAATTCACCGCAGAAAAGGTTGACCAAATTTTTAATTCGGAAAATTTTATTATTGATATACATATATAGTTATATGTATGTATGTATGCATTTTGTTATCTTGATTGTAATTAAGAAATGATCTGTATAAAATTATAATATTTTTATTGAAATATGTCTTCTCTATATATGCTCAATAAAATTAATTAAATTGAGTATCTAAAAATATTTTTCAAAACCTGACAATTTTTTGATTTAAATAGTCGATGTGACTCCTGGTGACGAGTGTAAGGACATTTTTGTTGGTCCCACATCACATGCCCCAACCAACACCTAAATAAGAAAGACAAAAACTTGGGTGAGACCGTCTCACGGATTGTATTTTGTGAGACAAATCTCTTATTTGGGTTATTCATGAAAAAGTATTATTTTTTATGATAAGTGTATTATTTTTTATTGTGAATATCGATAGGGTTGATCCATCTCATAGATAAAGATTCGTGAAACCGTCTCACAAGAGACCTATTCAAATAAGAAATCCGTCTCACAAATTGACCAGTGAAAATCTTGGTTTTTTTAAAAGATACGATATGTACATGTATTTTTTTCTCTTTCAAAATATTGTTAAATCATTTCTTCCTTAAAAGCATTATCAATTTCAATATATTAAAATTTTAACTCCATCTATATTTGCCCGGCTAAAACTTTAATTTATTACAACGGCTACATTAATCGATGTTTTAATTCATTAAAAAAAACATATATATACATGATAAAAACAAATAATCGGTTATCTAATTTGAAACTATTGAGATACTGTTTGATATTATTTTTTAAAACTCAGACATCATATAAGCTTTAAATTGATCGGCTTGTTATCTATAATGTCGAATTTCACGTTGTTTGTAAGTGGAGCGTCTTCAAAACTTTGAGTAGGTCTCTTGTCAGCAGTTTCACGAATCTTTATATGTGAGACGGATCAACCATACCGATATTAACAATAAAAAGTAATACTCTTATCATAAAAAATAATATTTTTTCATTGATGACCTAAATAGAGACCCGTTTAAAAAAATACGATCCGTGAGACCGTCTCACACAAGTTTTTGCTCAAAACTTTTAGGTTATGCATAGATGGAAAAGTTTTTGTAGATTTGATTTCAAATCCCACGGCTTAAATCTATTGTTTTTATTTGGCTAGAAAATTATAGTAATTTGAAATCTATATATTTGAAGATAATATAAGTTTATATTCTCTAATCCAAAGATATATATGTTTATTTTTCAAAATTTCAAATAAACACGCTAATAAAATTTTCATAATTTTTTTCGAATTTTTATTTCGCATTCCCTATATACCCATATTTTTATATTTAATATTTCGTCACTTTACGTATCTTTAATATGCTTTGGAAAGTAATTTTTGAAAGATATTTTGAACAAAATTAGTTTGATTAACAAAAAAACATAAATCCTTTATTTTAAAATATCTGAAGGGAAATGAACCCCGTGGGTGGATAAATATCAAGGCCAATAATATCTCAAATAATTAACAAACTTTAGATAGTTTGTAATTATTCTTTTAGTCTTAAATTCAATCATTTTCAGCAATCAAATAAACGAGCTAATGATGTTTGTAATCATGATTGAGAAATAAAATCTATGGATAAATTTATAATTTTACTCAAATTTTCACTTGTAGTTTGGAGGTAATATGACATCTAATATCATTCGATCATGTATTATTTATTTATGTAAATTGACAGTTTTTATATGCTGAGATGATACTTATTTAGTTAACGTATAATTTTGACATGTTTCGTCATATTTAATAGATAAGCGTCATATCAGCGATAGCTCAATTGGTATCAAGTCTTTTTGAACTACAAGGTCATCTGTTTGAGACTTGAAGAGGTACCACTCCACCAACCCGTGAGGGAAAAGATCTCAGTGGGAACTCAAGACGGAAAAAAGCCCCCGATAGAGCTCAAGATCGAGATCGTCCATGATTGTTACAATAAAATACAGAAGTGAACTGAGTTTGTTAACAACGTATCAAGACTGTGTGAAATGATATTATTTAATTATGCATAATATTATAATAACTAAAATGAACACATTTTTAGCAAACATAAAATAGCTAGAAAAGTTGAATAAAGATTCGAATTGATTTTATAAAATTACCATGTCTTAACTATTTAACAAATAATTCTTCTTCACTTCTTTAAATTGAATTTTCTGGAACAAAAAATTTTAATTCGTTCAAGTCAAGTCCAATCATAAATGTTTTTTTTATTTTTTCATATTAAAAAATGAAAATAATATATATTTTCAAAAGTTTATTATGAAAAAAAATTTAGACAAAATGATGTAAACTTGGTTCGATCTCTTTTAAAATTTAATGCACAAATTATGCTCCACAAAGTGGTCATTTGATAAGAGGCGGACAATCCCACGATCGGTCCCAAACTTTTTGTGGGAAAGAAACAACACTATGATTGTTGGCATATAGGTGTATCGCGGAAGTGAAAATTTAATTTTGAAAAAAATATTTGGTAATATAAATATAAGTATCTTACATTTGGATTGAAAAATACGTAATATATATCAACAAAAAATTAAATTCTCAAATAATTATTTTTTCAATCATATCAAATTCATCCAATATGAAATTATTTTATATTTCGATCAAATTTAACCTTATCTAAGCGACCACTGCATGTGCTTAATTATGTGGCTTCTATTAAATTTAGTCATTATTTATGAAAATAATTAATTACGAATTCTAAACTTTAATCTTTTTAACTTGTATTTTTTTTATATATATAAAAGATCTTTAATTATTGGTATTAAATTATATATAAAGTTTAATATTTCCCCCACCCGCATTAATTGTCGCCTTGTACATTTCCCCACGCCACCACGTGAAATCTGAAGTCTGAGCGCCATCTGCTGGGCCCCCATGTCTCTGTCTATGTCAACACTCCCACACACATTTGATTTATACATTCAACAGTGTGAGACAGGCACCATCATTTTAGACAATGTACTATACAAAATTGTTGGTTAACAAATTCTTTGGCATAATTTTTTCATTCTTTTTTTTTTTTTGGGATTTTTTTAGCCTTATTTTTCACAGAATCTTATTAAGATTTGAAATATTTGATCTTCAATTCCACTGATCATAGCAGTACCAATGGAGGGTAGGAGCTTGTTCATCAGAAAACAAACTGCTGCAAGACTGATCATGATCCTCACCGAAGAAATTGTACTCCTCCACTTTCACAAACTGCGGCTGGAATTTCTTGTGGGAGTCTCCAATAAAGCTTGCGTTAGTTGCTGCTGCCTTAGATTCATCTCCCACGCTGGAGGATCCGTTCTGAATTTCCAAATACTGATGCGGGCTGTTGTTTTCTTCATTCAAGATTGCACTTGAATCGGTACTGTCTGAAGATCCATCTTTGAAATCAAGAAAAGATGACACGTTCTCTTGAAAATCATGTTCAGTAGCAGATTTTTCACATTTGGCGAGAGAATTCGATGGGGTTTCAAGGCTCTTCTTTTGTTCAGTATCAGACAGTACAATTGCCTCTTCCTTGACACAAACTATTCTCTCATTTTTAACATCTCCATTTTGCTTAGATCTCAACTCCTGAATCTACAAACATATTGCACGAAAGTATATTTTAGATCCAAACATCCATCAAAGACTCCATCTTTTCATAAATATCACCCATGTAGCTAGGAGTTGAATTCGAATAAAAAACGTTTGATCAATATAGCTAAGCAGCCACTCAAAATCAAGCTTGTACGTACATGACATTAGCTAACAACAGACACCAGATTTCATTAATTTCCGGAGTTAAAACCAGCATAGATTATACGTTAATTCTACCTCAAAACATCGTCAAAAGGCTGTTTCCCTCGAGAAATATTCGAAATCTTAATTCAAAACAAGCAAGTAATTAACAACATTGGCTACATGTATACGTATGATTATTACCTGTTTAAGTAAGGCTTGATTATCACTCCGAAGAGTGTCGTAGTTTTGCTCGAGATTATCAAAATTGGCTTTAAGAATCCCGTAATCTCTTTCCAACTGCTTGGTTTTATACCTCGCGCGCCGATTCTGGAACCAAACAGCAACCTGCCGAGGCTGCAGTCCAATTTCTTTAGCCAACTTAACTTTCCTCTCAGGCTCAAGCTTATTTTCAATCTCGAAACTCTTCTCCAAAGCCTTCACTTGATCCACTGTTAATCTCCTCTTCTTCTCCGAAACATGGCCAGATTCTTCAACGCAACCTTCCTCATCTAAACCCTCCAACATGGTCCGAAACTCCCTACTGTAAACGGGATCACTTTCTTGATTCAGTTCATCTACAAAACCCAAAAGCAGCGGCTAAAGAATCAGTTCTAATAAAGGGTGAACGAGGTAGGTAGATGAAAAGTTACCAAAATAAGTAAAAAAAAAAAAGTATGAATCTTGATTTATAAACCGTTGCATCAGGTGGTGAATATCATGGAAATAGGGCTAGGGACAGGAAAACATTACAAGGGCATGTTTGAATCTGTGTAAATAATGTAACATAATCATAATCAATTTAAAACGAACTAATCAAGATATCGGGAATAAAAGGTTTTTATAAATTCTCGAAGTCAGTTCTTCAATCACCTGTAGACATCAAAGCACTCAAAGAATCAGAGCTGCCAAGTCTCTTCATTCTCGGTGACAAAACTTGTAACAAATTATGTGCGGGGAACCCTTCAGATCTCTTCAAACTAGACTTTTAGCGATATTTTGTGTTAAGACACTGTGCCGCAGCCTGTAGGGAAGAGCGTTTATGCCGTGTTTTTTCAGGTGGGTGAGTGCGTGTTCTTCGAGGGCAAGTTTCTTCACTCCCATGAAGAATTGGTGGCCGAATTCCCCATTAAACAAACAATCCAGGCACAGTTTTGTATGCATGTGATATCATTGTGCAGCCTTTTTTCTCTTCTTGGGTGAGCCATAATTAAAGAGAAAAGCAAAAAAAACCCAAAGCCAAATTACAAGTCTTTTTTTGCTTACATGATGATTGCTCAATCAATTCATGAACAGATATTTATGCACAAATTCTGTTCATCGACACAAGAAATCGAGTGGGAGAAAGGGGTGGGGGGGATTAGCGTAGTAGAGTGACTACCCAGCTGGCCGATCACAATTTCAGTGTCATTAAATAATACAGAATGGGTCACCCACATGGTTAAAATCTGACTAAGGTTTGCATTTTGGGTTTGAAACAAATGAAATGAACCCCAAATTCATATCAAATGCAGATTTCTATTTTCCATGGCTATTTTGGTCATTTCGGACTTCATTATTTGTCTTATTCTCTCACTATAAATTGACTACCTTTTATTCGTAAATTATTATCTTTATTTAATGTATGTTAAAGAAAAAATATATATTATGTAATTTAGGTTAAGGTTACTGTTTCATGGGAACAGGCCTCTGGAGATTGTCGGTGATGGGCAAAATGGATCCAATGGAATGGATTGTGAATATGAAATTAATTTACAAAATGTATCAACATTTCATATTATATATATTTTATTTAGCATTTTCAAGCTCGAATTCAACTTTTTTTTTTTGGGGTTTTTCATTGGATATTAATTTATTTTATTAAGCATATCATGGAGCTGTACTTAATAATAATCTCCGACCTCTAACTGCTTATTAGCTTGAATTAAATGATATTTATAAAGGTCATCCTCGGCCTCCATCAAGAGGACAATTTTTTTTAAAAAAGAAATTAGTGTAATTAATCCAATATGATTGCTACTACACAACACACACCATTACCATTAAATAATTAAAAAAAAAAGAAATCTTATTATATAAATAATTATTTAATAATATAAGTTTTGTCATTTTCAATGGCCTCACTCGTCACTCCATCAGAATCACATATATTTAATTTTAAAAAAGTGATATATTAAAATATCTTATTTTTTTACTTAAGCAACTAATTAACTGGATGCCACCGTTACTATCCATCCGAATCAATGTAAGCATTCGTGGAACTGATAATTAATTTAGGTCCCCCTCGATTTATATATATAATATAAAATATTAAATATCCCTTAATTTTGAAAAGCTTGTACAATTTCATGGCAGATTTTTTAAAAATAAATTATATATCTCCAATAATTTGGGTTCAAGAAATTTTAATTTATATATATTGATGGAGGGAAAGGGTTTGGAAGAAGTCTTAAAAAGATATAATATGGAAGAAATTATTGATTCGTTTCACACCCATACATGCAATTCACATTGACATTTCCCTTTTCACGTTTCATTTCACCTGACCCACATTAATTAATTGTCCAAGGGCCTTTTTTTCCCACACACATTGGTGAGGTAGAATGCATTTACTCGTATAAAATGCACCATGGAGAAAAATAAATAATTCCCATAGAAACAAACAAACAGTGGTTGAATTTTTTAAATTTCGATAAAAAAAAAAACATCTCTACTTGAATTATGTGAAATTTTGGTCGTGTTTTAGTTATTTTGGCTATTTATATTGTCAATAATTTTCACTTTAGTATGTTTTGTTTTTTTCTTTTTACAATTTTGGTCATTTTGTGATGCGATTTTCACACAACATCCATGTGTCACTCAGAAGTGTCAACTTAGAACCTTCAATTAAAAAATGACTAAAATTACATAAAAATGTAAAAATCAATTTCGACAATACGACAAAAACAAAATTGCAAAAAAGTTATTAAACGAAACAAGAATTTCAATTTTTTGTTTAGACTTCACATTTATTTCATATTAATTTCCAAACATTTAATGCAATGAATGGATATATTAATATTAATAAATATTTTTTATAACAATTTTTCGGTGGAAACTTTCCAAATATTACAAAAACTATATTTTTATATATAATAATATTGTACTCATGCGATTCAAAGAGTGTTATTTTATTTAATAAATTATTAAAAGTAGTAATTATTAACATTTTAAAATTTATTAAAATTAGTGATATAATTTAATGAATATATTTAAATTTTAAATATTATTATATAAAAATATTTATATCATTTGAAATAACTAGCTTATGTTGTTAAATTGACATCTTTATCTTGGCTGAATGAAACTATTATTAACAAAAAAATAGATATATATAATATATCTAAAAAACCATATATGATTTTGTTTATCAAAATTTTAAACAATAAATAATTTTTTTCAAAAATTCAAAATTTATTATCATTTATTAGATGAATAAAATTTGATTAAAATTTTTAATTATTTTTTAAAACATGTAAAAAATATTTATATTCAAATTATAATTAAGATACATAATAATAACAGCTATCATGGACAGTAAATATATAAAATTTCACGACGATACTCTTGTAAAAATTTGAAAAACATAATATTAATATATAAAAAATACATTTTATTTAATATGTTATAGAAAATTGATAACTAAATATATAAAAGTAACACAAAACTCAAAACCATAGTCGAGATTAAATGAAATAATTTAATCAATGTAAACAATAACTATAATTTATAACTCAAGGATATCATATTCAAATATATTTTTTTTAAAAAAAAGCACTAATACCTACTAATTTTAATAATTAATCACATAAAATAACATTATATGCATCACTCGTGTAAAATACTAGTTAAATAAAAAAATTCCAGTTTTATCAGAGTAATTTTTCGAGGAAAATTAGAATAAAGAGATTTGTTTGAGTTATAATGAAGAGCAAAATAACACATGCATGCATACACACTACTAGGAAGATCAGAAATTAATCATTAATAAAAGTTTTGAATTTTTAATTTATCATCACCGTTAAAAATTTGAATTTTAGATTTAGAATCTAGAATTGGAGCCGGAATTTATTCTTCCAAAAAAATGTAGAGTGGTGAAAATATAATTCAAATATTTTAAATTGTACATCAATTCAAACATCACATTTCGATTGTTTTCCTGGCCGGAGCAGTTATTGTATCCCATTATTTCATTTTTTGCCATCAAACCTCTGACATTGGCTATGATACTAATTTTTAGATCAAAGATTTGCCGTTTTATTAAAAACTATAGTTTATGATAATAGCATAACTCAAATCTTTTAGATTGTACAACAACTCAAGCATCACATTTCAGTTGCTCTCCTAACAGAAATAATTATTGCTTCCAATATATATATAGACATATATATTGGATGGAATTATATTAAAATATTATGTTTCTAGTTATAAATTATGATATAACAATGAAATTTCTGAAAACAGATTTATATATAAATGAATAAGATAATAATATTGCTACTTTAGTAAGTGAAGTGGGCTATTTACGAGTGGTAGGTATTTGCTTTAATTTTCTAAGCGGGTCACTTGGGATGAGTCCAACGTCTAATGGGCTTTCAGTTTTGTCAGTCTATTTTCTGTGACAGTCCTCCAGATTATGCGATCGGTCGTAACGAAATATTGTTTGTTTTTATCCTATGAAAAAAAAGACATTGTTTTGTTTAACTAAAATGCTATTTATAGTAAAATCGGTAAGTGCACGCCTGACAAACACGTGCGAATGTTCACGTGTTACATGCATGCACGTACATTCGATTTTTAATAGATATACATGCATCACTAAAACACTAGTCATGGTAAAAATAAAAAATGTGTGTGAAACGGTTTCACGAGTCGTATCTTGTAAGACAAATCTCTCTTATTTATGTCATCCATGAAAAAATATAACTTTTTATGCTAAGAGTATTAATCGGTACGGTTGACCCGTCTTGCAGATAAAGATTCGTGAGACTGTCTCACAAATGACCTACTCATGATAAAATTGTTAGTTCACAAGTCATATGCACTAGCATCGCTATGTATGTGTTGTGTGCTTTTATAATTAATTTTTAAGAAGAACTAGTGTTACCGTGCATGTGAATAAAATGGTAGTTATAAGAAAATATGCAACACACACTTGGGCACTAGTGTCATGTACATGTATTATGTGCTTATACAATTGATTTCTAATAAGTATTGTTATTGTGCATGTGTTATTAGTATGTACAAATCATTTTTTGTAGATATTTGATAAAATATGTTTTTATAATATTTTTTAATAATAAAAATGATTACAATTCTAAGTTGGTATGGATATTTTTGTAAATTTCAATTTATGCCACATAGTTGAATCGCTAAGATCTCACGTTTTAAATATTAGAAAATTTCTGTAAGAATTTATCGCGAATCAACTTTATCAGACGTATATATCTTATTCTATATATGAAAACTATTACTTTTATGTATAAAATATAATTTTTCATTGAAAATTTTATGTTATGACAAAATATTATGTACTTTATGCTGGTTTGAGTGAAAAAATGTTACTTTTGTATCAAAAATATAATATTTTTTCACAACAGATGCGATGAATCAAATTGACTAGTCTCACGGATATAGATTCGTGAGGCTGTTACATACGAGACCTATTCTTTATATATGAAATATAGATACTAATTGCAGATGCAACATAAAATCTACAAAAAAAAAAATAATAATAATCAGAACATATAAAATATTTGTGTTTCGAATAATTGATTTACAATTTTATTTCAATCCATATCCGTATACCATGGATATCATTTTATAGCCCCTTATTTTAATGTTGAAAGAACAAAAGAACAACCACCACAATAAAAGCCACCAACCTAGCTATTAATTAAATAATACAGCTTCCTAACACAAAAATTAATATCTACACTTGTCTATTAATATCATCCGTGATAGCATATACTTAGCTAAGATTAGATTAGCTAATTTATTTTTTTTATTGTGGAATTGCATAGCTTAATTATTATAAATAAAAATCATATATTGGACGAATACTCCTATGTATATATTTTAATTATAATCCTTTCGAACCCTATCGCCTCCAATATCAACTTGGATGGAAGGAAGAAAACAATCGTATTGAATTATGTTAGGCAAACCGTCGATTTTGCTACCCCATAACAAATAGTTTGGTCCACTTAATTAATTATTGTTTTATTATTATTATTATTATTATTATTATGTGTGTGTGTGTGTGTGTGTGTGTGACAAATTAATTAAGATAACTAAATTAGAATTATAATTTTTTATGTTTATCAATTAAGTTTTTTAGAAAAAATTAATTGTTTTTTAAATAATTGTTATATATATATATATATATATATAATATTATTGCTCAAATCCTAGCTAGAGAGTTTGGCTATGTATAACGAGAAGGATGATGATGAGTAATTAATTATAGCGAGTCCAATCCTGAGGTTGATTAAGCGATACAAAAACTACAACCATACCTGTACTTGTCCAAGACTTGCTTGCACAGGATTGGGGATCCACTGGATTATCAGACTCAGACCCACACATTTTGTGAGATCCATTTGTATATCGTCTGTTGCATAGAATTCTCCATGGTTTTAATACTTTTTAAAATGTATTTTAATTATTATCATTTATAAAATATATAAGCTTGTCTCTCATTAATTAAAATATTGACTCATAACGTATACGACTTTTTTTTCCTTCCCAGAATACGTATGGCTTGTATCTATCTGGTACGGATATTGCAGCATAGCTAATAAATCTCTATCTCCACTTCTCAACCCACTATATTTATATCTTCTGATGAAAAGTCCAGTCAAGATTTCAAAAGGTATATAGACAGACACACACACACATGTGTACGTGTGTGTGTCTGTCTATATATATGTACACACACACACAGATCATTCACTCAAAAGTTTTCAAGATTTAGTATCGATCCTCTTTGCATGAATTTTTATTTTGGATGGCTTCTTATCCAAGGAAATATTTGTTAACATCAACCAACAGTGCTACTACAGATGGAAATACTGAAGCTTGTTACATGTGTTTCGTTTGCCCTGATTACTGCACCAAATCTATTTTGTCGCCTTCACCACAATTTTCACCTCCCCAAAAGTTTCAAATGTCACCAATCTTGATCATCATGCTCTGTATTCTCGGTGCAACGTTTCTCCTTTTCTCCTATGTCATCGCACGGTGGCGATATTCGATCTCGAGAAGTTCCACGGAAAGGAATTCACCCAACCTGGGCGACCACAATTTCATGCGTGGAAACGATCAAGGGTCGTCTTTAGTGAGTCACCACCCCTCTTGGTTTATTCAAGTAACGGGGCTTCCACAGCTGACCATTGAGTCGATTGGAGAGGTTAGATATAAAAGGGGAGAGGCGTTACGCGATTGTTGCATCTGTTTAAGTGAATTTGAAGAAGAAGAGAGGCTTCGGGTTTTAACCAAGTGTGGCCATGCCTTTCATGTTGCTTGCATTGATACTTGGTTGATGTCACATATGAATTGCCCCGTTTGCCGTGCACCAATTCTATCGGCAGATGATGTTTCAAGAAGTAATTCTCGGCAGGAGATCAGCGAGCTATTACAAGTAGGAAACATGGTGAATGAAGAAGATACTATTGATCATGATTCTGCCGATAAAATGGGGCATTAGAAGGTCCGTTTCCGTTGATTTTTTGCAAGGAAGTTCCATTCAGATGTTCAAATAGATGACCGGCGAGCCAAAAGCTTTTGGCTCGGGCTTTATTGACTCTAATGTAAAACAATATTTATTTAAATAATATTTTACGATTTTATTCGATTATGACATTATACTTTATCTGTATACCCATGCAAGCTGCATAGATAAAGTCCTTGAATATAGGTATAATGAGGTCTACTTCGCAACATAAGATCATAGAACTCATTAGAAAGTGTACCGTATATTCCAAACAGGTTCGTAGTCGAATCAGCCGCCTAAAACAAGGATAAAGGTCGCTCGAGTTTGAGACAAGCATCTGTGATGTTAACGCAATGTTTCATTTGCAAGGGCACGGAGATACCCATTCACATGGATGGATGATCATATGATGATGCACTGAACAACCCTCCCTCGGACTGTGCAAGTGGTTCTCGCTTATCGAGTGGAATAGTATGCAGTTATGGTTGTATATCATTAGTTTTTTGATCTGGGACAATGTAGGGGCTATACGTACTAACATGCACTTTGATCCGTTTACCGACTCCATCGATGATCATCATGTTGCGAGATTGGGTGTAGTTTCGAAATACGTAGGAACAAATGCATTGTAGTCGGGGATTCGCTGTTTGCTTACGGGTAAAGATATCATATGTGGTCTTATAAGTTAATAGTACAAAGAATCTCTGGTCGGAGTAAGACATGTGCAGTTTGGAAAGGTGTTTCCTCAGTCGCGCATACCATGACGTTATTACTCAAAGATAAATCATGTCGCTATCGAATTATATGCAACTCTCGATATACCAATAGTTGCATATTTGAACGGGATAAATGTGTTGAAAGGTCCGTACTGTACGCTAACCATGACTAAATGTTCTTGCAGGCACTATCAGTGATACCTAGAAGATCATGGGGCGATGCTACTGGACGCTCTTACCATGATGCGATGGATGCAACCAGAAATGCGTTCTGACATTCTTGATCAATAAGCTGATGAAAAGAATGTGGTTAATTAGGGTAAATCCGAATAAGAATAAATGTTATTCTGAATCACATAGAGATGTGAACACACGCCTAACTGTATCCCTGAACCATTTAGAGTCTCACAAGTATCAGATTATGTGTTCCCGTTGAGATAGTCAAATTTCAAGAAGTTGGAATTTGGCGACTATAGTTTGATGGAGATCAAACAGAAAGCTTATAAAGGATTTTATGATCTGGCTTCATAGGATGAAAGAAATGGAAGTTAGCATGGTTACTAAATAAGGAAGGAGAGTGAAACTGTCTATTTTAGTAGAGAAGTTTACAAAACTGACAGCTGCCAAATATGATAAGTTCTAAATTTGGTAAATGATAATTTTGATATTCGAAATTCTCGATTTTTATTATATGAACAAGACTTGTATCCTTGGTATATCGGTGATTTCGGATCATCGATCGAGATTATAATGAGTTCAGAATCATTTTTTTAGTGAATTTAGAATTTGCTAATTAAATGACCGTGGTAATAGTGGTGACTAATAACATGCACAAAGTCTCATAAATGATCTAGATGAGTTTAAAATTAAATTAACCAAATAGTTAATTTATAAATTAAATAATGATTATTTAATTTAATTTACATATACATGTATTGTGTGTATGTGGTATTATTATATCATGTATTATTAAAAGTCAATAAATACATTATATATTAATTATATGAGCGTTTAAACATAATGAAATTATTAGAGTTCTTATGGGAGAAGAACTATTAATTAAATTTTGAGTCTAATTCTATATATACAACACTAGGACTTATAATACATACCATTTTTTCACACAAAAACACAAGAAAATTCCTTCCTTTCTCACCTTGAAAGTCACGGCCACATAAATAATTTTGAATAAAAAATCGGCCAAGTACTTTATTCCACACCGCGCCGTACCGACTCCGGATTTAGGAAATTCGGAGGGTGTAGTCTCAACGTACAAATCGCTTGCGATTTCTAGTGCAATACAAGCGAGTAACAAAGCTTCTGACCATGAAACCAATTAGGCGATCAAAGAAGAAGAGCCGGTTCGTATGGATTTACAAGAAGGACTATATGCACATAAACACCGGAATAGTTTGGAGTCTAACGTTAAAAACGCAAAAGTATAATCCTAAACACCTTATGGGCGAGAACATGATAGACCAACATCAGACACAACAAATGAAGAGATCCTCATCTTTTACTTGAAATTAAGTGAGAAGACGACTTGATGTATTAATTTCCCTTGTAAAAATTACGTTTTGCAATGGAATTTTTATTATTCAAAATGGTGAGATTTTATCTTCCTTATCACCTCCTATTTAGAGTTTTTAATAAGAAAAACACACAAGCTAAGTTAGGTGACTCATAGTTAATTGGTAAATAATGGAATTACGTTTTTGTTGCATATATTTCAATGGATGAGCATCATTGAGTGAAAGTGGGATTGTTCATGGAAAATAACAAAAATTTTAATTTTTTTTATCATATCGATGAATGAATTAATACTATATCTCTAGATACGTGTATATATATGTGTGTATCACTAACGGCAAAAATGGCTGCATACACGCATGCATACACACATATTCAAGAGTTGTGGCTTATATATTGATAGATATCTCATATCGATGATTAAGTTTTTGAGAGTTTTATATATGAATTTGGACAATGACCCTCTTAAACTAATTTTTTATGTGAAGTTAGTTTGTGTCATAATCTCAACACATTTGATTTTGAAAAATTTAATGAATTTTGTGACTTGTATTGCCGAAATTGTCGATATGCATGCCTATTTACTGTGTTATATCATTCGATATATTATGCAACAAATTGTTCGGTATTTCGACTTTTTTAACACTAGTGGCTCCAAATGTTTTTGTTGTTTTTAATTTTTCTCCGACTTTCTTTTCGTCGTCTCTCTTAATTTTGCTAGCTGCGCAAATGTTGTAATGATATCAGACTCCCTGCACTACAACAAAAATGGCTTTTCGCAGCGTGCAAATTCTCTTTCCGCGGCGCACATTGCAAGCTGCGAAGTTGCAAGCTGTTGAAAGTTCAAGATTATCCGCAGCGTGCATGTGCACGCTGTTAATACTATTATCAACGTCGTGCATATGTACGTCATTAATACACCTATCCGCAGCGTGCAATGTACGCCGTTAATATTCAAAAAATCTAAATATTAGCGACGGTTAAAAACCGAAGACACCTTAGCGACGGTTTAGACTCTGTCGCTAAATTAACGACGGTATTTAAATTTAGCAACGGTTATAAAATTGTCGCTAAATTTCGCGACAATTTAAAAACCGTCGCTAAAGTTTGCGTAAAAATAAAAATAAAATTTACTTTTATAATTTAATAAATTTTTAAAAAAACTACAATACAACTATGATAAATTGACTGATGATCTTAACTAACACTTAAAAAATTAACCAAAAATTAAAACAAAAAAATGTATCTAAATCGAAATTAAAATCGTGTAAGAAAGAAAAATTTAAGTGTTGTGAAGTGGTGTTGAGAAAAGTGGAACGGAAATCGGATAGGTGTAGACAATTTGCGACTTTTAGCGACGGTTTTGTTAGCGATGGTTTAAATATAACAGTTACTGATTTACGGCTATTATCGACAGTTTAATAAAAACCGTCGCTAAAAGCGACAGTGATCTCTTAAACCGTCGCCGATTTCAGTTATGTAGAAACCGTCGCAAATTTTAAATTAGCGACGGTTTACGAAAATCGTCGCTAATTTAAAAATCAGCACCTATTTTCCGCAGCGTGCTTTTAATGCACGCCGTGAATAGATAGGGTATTAACAGCGCACATTATTGCACGCTGCGGATAGTATATAATATTACTTTCCGCAGCGTGCTTTTAATGCGCGCCGTTAATATATACATTAACAGCGTGCATTAAAAGTACGCTGTGGAAATTATATAATATTTAGAGCACACATAAATACACGCTGCGGATATTACTTTCCGCAGCGTGCTTTTAATGCTAGCCGTTATTTTTGTCAAGTGCACAATATTAATAGCACACATATTGATGTACGCCGTTAAAAGTACTATTCGCTTTTAATGCACGTTGTTGATGATGTATTGCGGAAAATTATTTTTCTTGTAGTGCCATACAGTTTTCACAATTAAAATTATTGTTGACTTTCTAAAAACAAGTTGACAAGTTGACTCAATATATATATATATATATAGACTCATTTTTTTATTATTACTATTATTATCTATTTTTTCCTTAATTAAAAGCGGATAGAGTCTTGACTTTTTGGTTGGTTGGAAGGGTGTGTGCCCTATATACTATTTTATTCTTTAAAGTAACATATATATATATATATATATATGTATATATATTTAAATATTAAGATAAGTTTAACTTATATGAAAAAAAAATTCCTCATAATAGAATTCATTATCCAGTTAAGTTTTATAATTTGTGCAAAGGTGTTACGTTTTTAATTATTATTTCACAAAAATTTATCAATTTTATTAGACAAATATTCTATTTGGGTCACTCTTGAAAAATATAATTTTTTTATACAAAAAATATTACTTTTTATTTTAACTATGTACATAACTTACTTATATCACAAATAGAGATCCGTGAAACAGTCTTACAAAATACTAACTTACTCCTATTATTTTACTTTTGCTGCACCCAAAGCATATAACATCATATTTTCAAAATTATTCAATGGTATTCCTTTTTATTTTGATGAAATTTCGGATTATGTTTGGCGATGCATGTCTGAGTTACAAAAAACCAATTTTAGGAAGTGCTCCCACGTAATAAATAAATAGAAATACATATAAAAAAAATTAAACGTTATAAATTAAACCAAAGACGTCATGTCAAACATTTCTACAATTTAGGGTGATGAAGTAATCTCGGGTAAAAATAATGGAGTCAAATAGTAAATCTACATTATATTATTGCATACTTTTTGTCATTATAAAATAAATAACAGTCTCCTATTTTAAATCACTTATGCGTACAAATGATAGATGGAATTGATACTTTCCAAAAAAAATAAAATATTGTCATGTGTACATCATAATCCTTACATCAACGTTTGCAAAATTGGAACTTAAGTTCTGAAATATGTCCAAATATGGTTAAACTCTTATGAAATTTTATATATATATATATATATATATATATATATATATATATATATAATTTTACTTATCTCATCACGAAGACATCCACAATCCACATCAATAATTATTTATGGAGCCAACCAAAATATTATCCAGTACTTTTAGAAAATTAAATAAATAAAATTAAATGTGATAAGAACGGAAACCATCACCGGTACGCATTGACCAATATTAAATGACTCTTCGACAAAAATAAACTAATTTAAATGACACGAAAAGTCTTCTTGAAATAATAGTTTCCGTGGAGATTTAATTGTTTATCGTGACATTATTTCTCCCTCGGAAACTAATTTTATTTTCATTCCAAGCTGCGATATTATTTAATTTGCGGTATTTGGAGCTTCAGTTGGGCCAAGTTCATCTAAGAATTGCAGAGTACACATAATGAAAATCCCAAATATATATATATTTAAAAACAAAAGAGAGAAAAAAATTAATTTTTAATTTTTTATGAAAAAATTATTTTCATCTTAGAGTAGTGATAAGTTGATAACATCCCATTTTCATTGGGTATCAAAGTTATGCTGATCGGGACAAACCATAAATCTTTCATAAATCAAGACTTTCGGCCTATATCGACACCATAGATAAAGACTGCTATCATCTCCGTGGATGAAACCAGAAAAAATGAAGTTAAAAATGTGAAAATTATATTAAAATACTTAAATTTATAAAATATAGAAAATCGAGGGGCACCGCACCCACCGTCCCCTTTGGCTTGTCTCTGATGATCTCTATGTAAAAGACTCGCAGCTTTGATAGTCGTTTTTTTGGTGGAGATCCACGGGAGATGAGAAGCGTATTCATTGGAGGAAGTAGAGAATATTGTGTCGTCAAAAATCGCAGGTTGGTATGGGTTTCCGAGATTTTGTCACATTTAATATAATCAATCCCTTTTGCCAAACAAGCTTGCTGTCCGAATTTACAAGCATAAATATTTTCCAGAAAGTACATTTTTGGAAGCACAACTTGGTCATAATCCATCATATATGTTTGGCGTAGTGTGCTTTGGGGTCGAGATCTGTTAAAAAAAGGAATGCGACGGCGAATAACCCGGGCCAAAAAGGTTTTGTGTTCAAGGATCCATGGTTACTCCGGCCAAAAATTTTCAAGCCCATCCCGGGTTCCCATCTGAACCATGCTCATTTAAAGGTCAGCGATATCATGATATCGAATAGAGAGTGGGACTGGAACAGAGTGGAGAACATCTCTGGGAAGTGGACAGGGGTGAAGTGTAGCGATTTCCAGTAGGTAGCACGATTGGTGACGATAAGTTGATTTGGCACTATATGACTAACGGGGAATACTAGGTTAAATCCGGGTATTACCTTGCACAGGAGAATGTCGTTTCTGCATGTAATGGATTGAGTTGCAGCTTTACCGAGGGCCTTAGGAAACTATGGAAATTAGGAATTCTTAACAAAATCAAATTCAGAGAATGATTTTTAATGCGCTTCCTGTTCGTGTTAATCTAGCATCGACGAGTAAACGTTGACAGGCCGGTTTTGCCCAGATGCATGGGAAATTCTCTAAGATATTGATAATGTATTTTGGTTCTGTTTGCATGCCCGTAAAATATGGAAATTGACAGCCCTTTGGTCTCTTTTATGTACTTTTACTGGTAGTCATTTTGGTGATCTTTCAACTGGATTTTAGTTTACAAAACTGGAGATGACTTTGAAAATTTTGTCTTGCTTTGCTGGAGTATCTGCGAGCCAAGAAATGTCCAAAATTTCCGAGTTAAGTTTCTCTCTTATGATGATGTTGTTGCACGCGCAGCAAGAGCGGGCACTACATATATATCGAAGCACACTTTGTGTAGTGTTTCAAAGGACTCACACGCTGGCACCCACCTCCTCCTGGTTTTCCCTAACCATTTGCAGCGACTGTTTGACGTCTCTACTCAAACTCTCCTGGAGCATCTCCTTCGGACTGTCGAAGAGCAGCCAAGGCGCATGAGTTGGCTGGCTGGTCGTAGCTTGCAATCTAATATCAATATTTTGTTTTTGGATGCTGTTTCATTGTTCTTAAACAATGCTGCATTGTCCGATTTGGACTCTTGTTAATGTAATATTTTTTATTTAAAAAGAAAAAAAGGTATGCTGAATTTCATATATTTTATTTGAAATATTCTGTTCATGTTTTATATATTTTGGTCAATTATTAATTATATATATAAAAGTGAATCTGATGAAGATTCTTGAAAGCTTCAACGAATCATCAAATATTTTCTGATTTTGGAAATTAGCAAAAAGTTATTCTGATTCTTTCTTCGTTGCATCAATTCGCACTACTTCTCATTCATTAAGCTCATTATTTGTTTTACTATTTTGGTCAATTATTAATTTAAATAGTAATGGGTTGCAGCTAGCTATATAGATTGTTTTTTAACATAAAACTTGAAATAAATAATAAAAGTTCATCATAAAATTCAGTTTCATTTATATATATAGCTTGTCTTAATTTGTCATAAAACTTGAAATAAATAATATAGGTTCATTATAAAATTAAGTTTCATTTATACGCAACGTTCCCCCAGAGTCCCAGACAAGTGACAACTCGAGTTTTCCACAAAAAGCCAAGCAAATTACGGAGGGAATAAAGGGAAATCTAATTAAATATATGATTATATATGTATTTTTTTTGTAAGCAAAGCAACGTCCTTATCAAAATTAGTCTTTTTATATTCTCTAGGCAAGATTCATATAAAGATCTTATCTCAGGCTCTGTGAAAATGAGATAATATTCAATAATTCCAAATCAAATTATTTCATGTTCAATATATATAGATTTAAAACATAATCAATTGTGTTTTCCATGCCTATTGAGTTGTGGTTCTCCATATTGGTCTCGTATATAAATCTCTTTCTCTCTTTTAATTATTTATTATGATTTTTTTAATACTATAAAAATCTACATTGCATTACGTACATATATATAATTATTAGGGACATGTATTTATTATAATATTGCAGAATATTCTTGGAGAGACGTCGATTGAAATAATTAGCTAGCTAGGCATATATGATATATATATATATATAATATATCATATATGTTGAATCAATTCATGCACCGCGGTGGCTATCTCATTGACCGTGCTTAGCTGGCACTCATCTTCGACCTGCAAATAATATCAATTAAAAGTATATATAATTGATTTGATATGATTTGATTTGTTTTGTGATTAATGATCTCCGATTCATTGATTCTTATGTGAGAATGAACACAAACCACATTAGATACAATAATGGTAGCATCTGGTTAACTGACGTAACGTACCTTGACGCTGAAAGAGTAGAGAGCTGATTGATGGACGGTGGTGACATTGAGGTGGAGAATTGTGAGGCGGATGGAGTGAAACGCGGCCACCATTTTGGGGAGTTGTTTTGGGCGTCGCTGATCTGATACCGATATTTTGATGTTGGCATGGCTCTCCACCATCGTCACCTCGATATCGGCCACACCATTCTTGATGGATGTCGAGTACTGAGGGGAGATGAAATATTCGGAGAATAATCCACCACCGACATTATTCTTGGCTATTTGCCTCTGCCCTTCGAGATATTGGACTTGTTGTTCCAGTTCCTTCACGAAATTAATGGCTCCACCCACAATTGATGCTTGATCTCCCTGTTGGATCGGAGGAAAATTATCATATATTTAATTATGTTTTGTTTTTGTTTTATTTTATAATAGATAAATAACGGTAGCTACAATATTGACGTATTCGTGAAGTATTAATATTTATGTACGTGGAAGGAAATACCCTCCCTCCATAGTTTGTTTTTATCATTGATGTACAAGATGATTCCTTCGCTCGTACAAATGTACTACCAACAAAATTCTTACACAAAAACTAACGCATGCAGACATCATTATACACAATAATTTGTTTTGGTTACTATTTCTATATATATATTTTTTAAAAATAAATGTTGAAGAGTATGGGAATTATTTAAATATTACTCCACGCTTATCGATTTATTATCATGATTATCTGAAATATTTATTAAATAAATGATCGAATGTGGCAAACTAATTAATAAGCATGGATATAATATGTAGTTTACTTGATAAAAGAAATTTAAATTTTATTTAAAATAAAGAAAGATATTAGTTTATACCCTTTGAGCGTATGAAGGAGGCATTAAGGAGCGGAGGACGGTGAGGTACTCATTCATCAGCCTCCGGCGATTCCTTTCCACCGCAATATGAGTCATTCTCTGCTTCTCCATTTCTTCCCTGTTCTTCAAGCTCCTGCTCCGCCGCCTCTTACGGCGGCTCGTGGCCTCCGGAGCCGTGTATTCGGTCTCCGGTGAAGAAGAAGTGTTTTGTGGCGGAGAAAAATCCCATTTTGTACTGGAAACCTCTTCATCTACATTAATGTTGAGATTTTTGGCATTTGGCTTTGTTTCTTGTAATATGGATTCGATATTAATGTCGAACTCATGATCTTGGCAGCCATAGCTAATAGGGTTTGGCCGGAAAAGGACAGACTCTAAAGCCATTTCTCTTCTCTCTCACTCTCGAGGAGTTGTAAAGCAATTGGTGTTACTATCCGTTTAAAGACTTATTTTATATTTGCCAAAATATATTCTTTATCAAAATTATGCTACATAGCAGTATCACATTTATCACGTTATTTAATCAAGTATTTAAAATTCATAACTAGTTAAATTTATTGTTTTTGAATTCAATTTCCAAATCAAATTTCACGTCATATGATATAATATTGTAAAAATAAAAAATAAACCAACTCCATTCAAAATTATATTTACAGCTAGTTAAATAGCTTAATCAGCATTACATGAAGTAATTATAATAATTATAAATGAATTTATATTGAATCCACATTTTTATTTCGTTAGCTTCCCATTGGATCTAGGACAATATAATTTTATATACTACTATTTTTATTATTATGCAAAGCAAGTTATAATAATAAAAAAATTAAAAAAGAAAGAAAGTAAGTTGCATACAAAATCCTGCACAAGACACTACAAGAAAATCTTAATTCAACAACATATCAAAGACAACAGTTTTTATAAAAACCGTTGTGCTTTGTCTTTTAACAACGGTTTCAAGAGAAACCGTTGTCGTAGGCTCAAAAAACTCGCTCATAGACAACAGTTTCTTAAAAACTGTTGTCATTGATATGTCTACGACAACGGTTTTTAAAAACAGTTGTCTATTAGCGTGTTTTTTTGGGCTACGACAACGGTTAACCGTTGTCGTAGGCCAACAAAAAAAAGGTTAACGGTTGCCAAAAAAAAGCCAATAACCGTTGTCTTTCAGCTGGTTTTATTAGAGTTACGACAACAGTTTTTTAAAACATTGTCTTTTCTTAGGGTTTTATATGGTTAACGACAACGGGTTTACAAAAACCGTTGTGGTAGAATTTTTTTTAAAAAAATTTGTAGTGTTATATACACTTGCAATAAAAGGGAGAAGAAAAAGAAAGAAAACCCAAACTCATTCCCGCGCTATGTCGCCCTCTTCCCCCAAAATCCCAAGCCGACGCTGCCGCTTCTCAACGCCAAGGAAAAACGGCTGACCACCGTGCGATCTAGCCATCAAATTCGCGACCTTGGTTCGCCAAGAAGACACCATTATCTTTTATCTGATCGAGGGAGCTACCCATTGCAACACGTAGCAAAGAAAGCGAACACAGTCTGATCGAGAGAGCTACCCATTGCTTTACCTTTCCCTTTCACAAAGCATAAAAGCGAACACAGTCTTTTGAGACCCTGCCCTCTTCCACCTCCGCCGGCGGTGGCGCTTCGAAACTCCTGCTTGTTGTCAAAAATCTCTCCGCCGTAATCGCGGAGTCCAAGCAGCCCATCCTTAAAGGCGTTAATCTTACAGTTCACGAAGGCGAGGTACCTAATTTAAGTTTTTCCCCCCTTGTGTGGTATACAAAATGATGTCGATATGGTTTATTCCATTTTGCTGCATATGTATTTTTTCCACCCAAAATTTGATAATTATGATAAACAGTTAAGTGGGGGCTAAGTTGGACGGGTATAGATGTTAAGTGGGCAAGATGATAGATTGATAACGAAATGTAATTTATCTTTTCACAATTCTGCTGTGTAATCTTGAAGATCACAATATGAATTTAATTTGCATTCAAATCGGCTTTATGAATTTAATTTGTGTTCCACGGTGATGTATTGCATCTGTTGGAAGGATTCGAGTTGAATATTTTTGTAATCACATGACCACTTTTATATTGCAGCGTAGGTGTTCGAGAATTTGCTTAAACTAGGTTTTTTTTTCCTTGCAAATTTTTGGCAAAACCTTTTTTTGTTGATATTTTCTTTTTTCGATAAAGCATGTATATTTTTAGTGAGATGAATTAATAATGATGGTTGAGAGGGAAACTAAAACTATCTATATATCTTTTATTGAACAAAAGTAAATATTGAGACAAATAAAGGTTTTACTCTAATTCTAGTTGTAAGCACATAGTTTTTCAGTTTCTTTGACTCCTAATTTGGTTGTTGGATATGAAAGGTTCATGCTGTGATGGGAAAGAATGGATCTGGGAAGAGTACATTCGCAAAGGTCGGTGCCTTTTTCGTGGTTTTTTGTGATTTCAATATTGTAGTTTCAGACGTATATAAAGAATGAGTCGAGAATGTTATATTTCTTGTCGAGCTCAAGTTTTAATTGCTTTATTTTATTGGGCTGAATTGAGCTCATACAAGCTGATTATATGAATTTTGGGTTAAGAACAAGTTTGAGTTATTCTCATTGAATATAAATCCTTCAAGCTTGTACTTTAGCTAGTCTGAGCAAGCTTCTTTGATGCGGATTTGAGCGGTAATTCCTTTGTTATGGTTGTTTTTCAAGTGTAGTTGTGTCACGTGATGGGCCTGATATGAATTTTTCATTCTTTATGTGCACAAATTGAAGGTGACAGTGGAGTAGGAAATTTGCTTACTTTCAAGTTTACAGTCGGTAAAAAGCTGCGGCGGCGGTTTCTTGCAGGTATGTTTCTGCATATTTACGAAATAAATTAATGTCATTTTTGATAAAGCCATCGCCACAAAAATACAACGAATGAAGCTATGTAACACGAGCATTGTTGATAGATTCATCACAACATTGATGTGATATTTTGTTGTTTACAACTCTTTTGAACACCAACTTAGTAGTGTTTGTACAATTGTTTTGAAGGATTTGACTCATTGATGGGTGGTTAGTGGTATGAATAATGGACAAAGATTGGATGTCAAAGAACAGGTTGTCACATGAATATGAGGTTGGGGTGGAGTATTTCTTGCAGTTTGCATCGCGAAACGCTAACAATCCGAATGCAATGCCTTGCCCATGTGAAAAATGTGGTAATCTAAAGACGAAAGATATTGACACTATAAGGGCTCATTTGTGT
Organism: Primulina tabacum; assembly: GCF_025594145.1. Lineage (NCBI taxonomy): Eukaryota > Viridiplantae > Streptophyta > Magnoliopsida > Lamiales > Gesneriaceae > Primulina > Primulina tabacum. Next base: position 11,294,595 of record NC_134554.1, read on the forward strand.
TGTAATGGTATAGATTTAACATATCATACATGGATTTGGCATGACGAAAGATCTAAGTTCGGGAACTCAATGAATGATAGTGATCGAGTAGGGCAAGATGAACGCAAATATTTTACCGAGGAACCTATAAGTATGGTACATGGTGCATAGGATAGTTATGCTAAGAATCCAAACCAATTCCATAAGCTACTTGAAGATGCCGAGAAACCTTTATATCCTGGATGTGTTAAATTTACAAAGTTATCTGCACTTGTGAAATTATATAACTTGAAGGCAAAATATAGTTATAGTGATAAAAGTTTCACTGATTTACTTGTTTGTTTGGGCAAATGCTTCCAGATGACAATGAATTGTCTTTATCTTTGTATGATGCAAAGAAAAGCTTATGTGCTTTAGGGATGGATTATGTGAAAATTCATACTTGTCCTAATGATTCTATCTTATACCGGAAGGAGTATGAGGATTTTACCAGTTGCCCTATTTGCGGGATGTCAAGGTGGAAGTTGGGTAAAAATTCTACGATAAATGGAGGAGTTCCTGCAAAGGTCCTTTGGTACTTCCCACCTATTCCCAGATTTCAAAGATGGTTTCAGCAGAAGGTGATATCTAAGGAATTAACTTGGCATGCTGATAAAAGAATTCGTGATGGATACTTGCGTCATCCGGCTGATGCACCCTCTTGGAAAGTAGTGGATCACAACTGGCCAAATTTTGCTTTCGAGCCAAGAAATCTAAGATTGGCCATATCAGTAGAGGGCATGAATCCACATAGTTCGATGAGTTCTGCATATAGTTGTTGGCCAATTGTGATGATCACTTACAACCTTCCTCCAAGTTTGTGTATGAAGAGAAAATTTATGATGCTCACTTTGTTGATTTCTGGTCCTAAACAACCGGGAAATGATATTGATGTCTACTTAGCACCTCTAATTGACGAATTAAAATTTTTATGGGATAATGGTGTTGATACATATGATGCATATCGAAAAGAAATGTTCTCGCTTAGAGCTGTGTTACTATGGACGATCAATGATTTTCCTGCATATGGGAACATATCAGGTTGTATTGTGAAAGGATATCATGCATGTCCAATATGTGGTGAAGAAACATATTCGACGAGGTTGAAGCATAGTAGAAAAATTGTGTATACAGGCCATAGAAGGTTTCTTCCTACAAGTCATCCATATCGAAGGCAAAAGAAAGCATTTAATGGGAACCAAGAGTTTAAACTCGCACCAAAACCATTAACTGGGCATGAAGTTTTAGAAAGAGTTGAAAGAATTAATTATCGTCTGGGAAAAATGAGTGGGAAACTTCAGTTGAAGGTAGGTGATGAGAAATCATGTTGGAAAAAGAAATCTATATTCTTTGAACTTGAGTATTGGAAACATCTACATGTTCGACATGTTCTTGATGTGATGCATATTGAAAAAAATGTTTGTGAAAATCTCATCGGTACGTTACTTGACATTCCAGGAAAAACGAAGGATGGAGTTGCAGCAAGACTAGATCTCATGGAGATGAATTTGAGGACTGATTTGATACCAAAGATGGGGGAGAAAAGAACGTATTTGCTAGCAGCCTGTTATACTCTAACCAAGTCTGAGAAAAGAAAATTTTGCAATTCTCTGTTTGGAATAAAGGTCCCTACGGGTTACTCATCTAATATTAAAAATCTCGTGTCGATGAAGGACTTGAAACTTGTTGGCCTTAAGTCACACGACTATCACACTTTGATGCAACAATTGCTTCCGCTTCCAGTGGCCATACGTGGTGTCCTACCTAAACATGTTAGAGATACTATCACTCGGTTGTGTGGGTTCTTCAATGTGTTATACGATAAAGTGATAGATGTCTCAATGTTGGATGAGATACAAAGAGAGATTGTGATGATATTGTGTTTACTGGAGAAATATTTCCCCCCATCTTTTTTTGATATAATGATTCATTTAACCGTTCATCTTGTACGCGAAATAAAATTGTGTGGACCGGTTTGGTTTAGGCATATGTATCCATTTGAAAGATTCATGAAGATATTGAAAGGCTATGTGCAAAATCGCAATCGGCCTGAAGGGTGTATAGCCGAACGTTATATTGCTGAAGAGGCTGTGGAATTTTGCTCGGACTACATGTCTAGTGTAGATACAATTGGTATCCCATCAATGCATCGGAGAGTACAACTCACTAAGCCTCTGTCTGGTTCAGTAATGCACTACACTAGTGATGATGAGTTGAATCAAGCACATCGTTAACTGCTGGAAAATGATGTTGACGTTGAGCCTTATATCGAGTAATTTCTTTGACTTAGTAATACTTTCTTGCTATTCTTTTACATTCAATTGGTTAACTTATCCTTAATCATTTCATCAGGGAACACATGACATTTTTGGATGCAAAATTTCCCCATAAAGCAAAGTCCAAAAGGTGGTTACAAGATGAGCATAACCGAACCTTTATTAACTGGTTACGTGATACTGTAAGTTGTCTAAATACCAATATCATGGAGTTTTTTTAAAACTTAGGGTTAAATTTTAGCACTTTGTGAAATAACGGTTGCAAGTGCAGTTGGCAATTCCACTCGTGAAATTTCAGAAAGATTGAAGTGGGTAGCGCGCGGACCTAGCAAACAAGTGTTAAAGTACTCTAGTTATTTGATTGATGGGGTCACTTATCATACAAAAGAGCGAGATGATGTACGAGTTGTGCAAAATTCCGGAGTAAGCTTAGTCGCAACGACAATGCAAGTTGCTAGTGCAAAGGATAAAAATCCAGTTGTGTCAGAAATGATTTTTTATGGAGTTATTAAAGAAATATGGGAACTTGATTACCAAATGTTTCAAATTCCAATGTTTAAATGTAATTGGGTTGAGAATATTAACGGTATTAAAGTTGATGATCTTGGCTTCACGTTGGTAAACCTGAAGAGAATTGGATTCAAGTCTGACTCTTTTATCTTGGGCAGTCAAGCAAAGCAGGTGTTTTACATTGAAGATCCTCAAGATCCTGCATGGCATGTTGTACTTGCAAGTCCCACAAGAGAGTATATTCACTACATGAATGATGATGAATTGGAGAATGATGTATCCCACTATCAATGTTTTACACGAGGGTTTATATCAATGGATGTTGATGGAATAGATGAAAATGAACCTCCATGCATTCGTGAAGATTGTGATGGGTATTGGATTGACAATAATTAAGTGCAATCCTAAATGACTTGAACCAGCATGATAGGTTACATTCCTTTACTGTTCTGCACATTACATTTTCATGTAGAAAGAAAAATAAAGAACTGAGTACTAATTTTTTTATGACATGCATTGCATAATGCATTTTTCTGATTGCCTAAAAAATTGTAAATGCTTGCAGGATGTCAAAGAACGAGAAGCCTAAACAGAATACTGCATATTCTGCCAATGACAATAGTTGTGGGGGAAAAACAGTTTTGGAATCTACAGAGACGGAAACAACAAAATCATCTAGAGGTCGTACACGTTTGGATAGGCTTGTTAGGCAAAAGGTTCATGGAATCAGAAAAGATGTGAGGTTCAATAAATTGGGACAGCCAGTTGGAGAATTTGCAGGTGAGATGCAAAGTTATATTGGAGTTCTTGTTCGAGAAAATGTAAAGATAAGTTATCAGACTTGGAAAATGGTTCCAAATGATGTCAAAAATTTAATATGGGAATCGGTTAATGTAAGTTATAATGTTTTGACTATTTTAATTATTTTTCATATAGTTATGATATGTTTAATGTTATGGGTTAATATGACTTTTACAGCTGACGTACAATGTTGATCAAAGCTGGAAGAAGGGATGTCTGAACTCTGCAAATAACAAGTGGCGACAGTTTAAAGCTTTTCTCACTCAAAAGTTCATTCTTAGCAAGCGGGATGACACTGAGGATTTGAAAGAACCACCTACTGGGTTTGGTATTACACGAGATGATTGGAGTTCATTTGTAATCAGTCGCTTGTCTGATGACTTCATGGTAAGATTCTTAATTTGTTATTTTCAAATTAGTAGACCATAACAAATTATTTCTATTGACATATGATATATGTGGGCAATTTTCAATTAACTAGAAATTGCGTGATGAACAAAAGAAGAGAAGAAAGCAAAACATATACCCCCATCGTATGTCTCGCAAAGGATATGCATGTTTCGCCGACGAAATAGTAAGTATGAGAAACTGAGTTAATTCGAAAAGTTTACTAAGTCCATGCTATGTGATTTTTAAATTTGTTGATAACATACATATTGTTTGTAGGCAGATGAGTTATGTGACGATGATGATATAAATCGAGCAATTATGTGGAAGAAAGGACGGGTCAATAAGAAGGGTCAATATAAAGGCGATGAGTTGAAATCGGCAATAGAAAAGATTGTAAGCAAACAATACATGAAAATGAATAATTTTTATTCATTATAAGTGTTTTTAGTAATTATCTTGTTCTTTTGTGCATGACAGGATGGTTATGTGCAACAAAAAATCGAGGGTACGTTGCAATATGAAGAAGGAAAAAATGATATCCTTACGAAAGCACTGGATTCATATGAACATTCTGGTCGTGTGAGAGGTGTTGGAGGTCATATCACTCCAAGCATCTACTTTAATATTGGTAGAGTATGGAAGAGTCCTTTTGGTGATGACCATATATTTCTTAATCAAACAAAGGAGTTGATGGAGGCGAAGATATTAATCTCAAAACAAGATGCACGAATCGCAGAACAAAATGCACGCATATCAGATCAAGATGCACGCATACAGAGACTTGAAGAAATGTTCAAAAAGGGTGCAAGTAACTTTGACATTGAAGAAAAAGGTAGTTGCTCAGTAAAGTTGCATCCCATGAATGACGATAAAATCAAAAAGAGTGCAAGCAACTATGCAACTTCGCATGATGATGACGTGAAAACTTTGAGCAATGCTGAGTTTCTGCATGTATCTGATTATTGCAATTGTCCATGACTATGATTTGTATCAATTTATAACATGATTATTTGTCTTCTAGGGCAAACCGGTTGCATTGGCATTGGAATCTAGGACCAACATTGTTGCCTACGGTACAATTGTCCATGTCAATGCGGATGATAAATTATTTCATGGTGTTCCATCACCCATTACTTGCATGCACGTATCCATTGATAATGATGTGGACAAATTAGCACATTTGCCATTTCCAATTCCAAACGAATGTGATACTGTTGGTGATGCTGTTGGAACACATGTAGCTTGGCCAGCACACTTCGTAGTAATTCAAGATGAGGTAAATGTCAATTTATATTTAAATTTAAAGTATCATAAATAATTCAATATTGCAGCTAACATATGTACATTTCCAATGTTTAGAAGCTTCAAAAGAAGAAAAATGTCGACCACAGAAATAAGATTGGTTTGTCTTCAAGTGTGCCAAGATCTTTACATCTTTTGTATTGTTATTGTAAACGTGCTCTAACCGATGAACAAAATTTATCACTGCTTTTTGATCATGATTTATTTGACGAGAGTTACGAACTACTTCTGCACCTTGAAGACATCATTCCTTTCTATAGTTTGGATCCAATATCTGCCAATTGTATAGTTGTGTACATGTGGTAAGTCTTCTTCTTTTGTTTGTTGACCACTTAAGCTGTATAAACTTAATTAATTTATCATATTCACATTATTCTGTTGGAAATTGTAGGCATCTGTATAAAAAGATGAAAAAAGACAACAAGACTGACAAGTTTAGATTTGTCAATCCACACACGATCCCATACATGCCATATGTATCCAAACTTGACAGAAACGGTAAAATCGAACACTTGAATGAAAGAGCAAGTGTTTTGGTCGAAAGACTAAGTGTTGCATCAACAAATCAACTAGTTTTAGTGCCACATAATGTTGGGTGAGTCAAAATTACAATATCAAATTTAATTTATTTTCTTGACATTTTATAGAATTGTATGCGCTAATTATGTGTTCTGTGCATAGTTATCATTGGATTCTCACTGTCATCGATCCTTACAAGGAGATGGTTTATTTGTTGGATTCACTTAGTCATCGAAACCGTTACGATGACTGGAAATATGTGGTGGATATGTAAGTTAATATTTTGTTTTTATGTCAAATTTAATTCAGTGAATAAAACACTCATATGTTGACTGTTAATGATGTATGCACGAGTGTAAGATTGTTTAATTCAAATAAGGAAAGGAAAGGGAAAAAACAAGATATATGGGAAGTAGTAAAGGTATGCATGTGTACTTGTCATTAATTAACGTTTATTTCAATTTGTGTATCAATCACTAACAAATTTTTTTTAAAATTAGGGTCCACGACAACCAGATTCGAAACAATGTGGTTTTTATGTTATGAGATTTATGAGAGAAATGATTGAAAAAAATGCTACCAGTGAGAAGAACTCGATATCTTCAATTGTAATATTCGACATATTCTCAATATTCAAAAGTGATTGTGTATTTCTCATTTTTCAATGTCTTTATTGATTGTTTTTTTACTAATATTGACATTGTGTTTGTTCACAGTTCATGAAAACTGAGTATTCCAAGGAAGAGATTGATGAAGTGCGATCCGAGTGGGCGGAATGCATACAAGACTATATTTATGAATAGGTATGCAAAGTATTGATGAAGTGCTTTGTGTTACAATGAACCAAATCAATCATTTTTCTATTTTCTTCAATAATGCATGGTATAGTATTTCCAAATGAATAAGTGCTTTGTAAAGTGCTTTGTGTTACAATGAATAAGTGCTTTGTGTTCCATTTCTGTGTCTATTCATGTTGATTTGTTCCAAATATTCCAATGCATTGTATAGTATTTTCAACTGCACATGGACCTATATATAAAACATTGGAAAATTAATCTTGATTGACAGTGGACCTGAAATTTAGAGAATGAAACTTGATTCGTAGCGATATTATTTGTGTTTTGATTTTTTCCAGCCTACTTTCTCATCATAAGAATGGAACTGAAGACTGAGCAAATGCCTCAGAGTTTTAGGAATTTTATTTCTTTCAATCAAGTCCCTGAAAAATATGATTTACTTCAATATATAGATTCCTTAGAACTTAAATGTTATTTGTTTGTGAATTGATGTTATGACTTTCTTTCGAGTATATAAATGTTGTTTGTGTTGGATGGAAATTTTTGGGATGTCCTACTTATGGGGAGGTCATGCCGAAATTTCTATTTTCCTCAGTATATATTAGTTATGACTTTATTTTCATCTCTATGCACCATTTGTGTTAGTTGCGTTTCCAGTGCATGTCTTGCTTGCAATCTCATCTCTTACATGGGTTTTTAATGGGCTTTCTATGTGTGGATTATATGGCAGGGATGAAATGGCAGGGGAAGGTTTTGAATGCATAAATGTTGATGAGGTCTGAGGAGATCGAGACCGATTATGACAAAAGATTGCAGTATATCCGTATTTTCTGTTTGGAAAATTTTGATATTGTGGGACTCTACTGCCACATTGCCATGTTGATGACGAACATGTATCAAGGTCAATTGCAATACTAAATTCAAATTTGTAAAATTTTTGTTTATCGTTGGCATATTTTGGATGATGGATTTTGAACAAAACATAGTCACGGATTTAATGTGGTAAATATTTTGTTTTTGATTGTTATTTTTGGTTTAATTATTATTATATATATATTGTAAATTAAAAGAAATTTAATACAAAATTTTTACCTAATGAAAAAAATTATTAACGACAACAGTTTTGAATTCTATTGAAGACAACGGTTTTAAATTGTTGTAAATTCAACAAAACACTACGATTTTTAGGCGTTGCAAAACTGTTGTCGTTGCTACAAAAAACAACGGTCTCAAAAGTGGCGAAACTGTGGTCGTTCATATATTATGACAACAGATTAAAACCGTTGCAAAACTGTTGTCAATAGTGCTAGATAACAACGGTTTAAAACTGTTGCGAAACTGTTGTCGTTGGTAGATAATACAACGGTTTAAATCCGTTGCAAAACCGTTGTAGTTGGTATAAAAGACAACGGTTTAAAACCCTTGCAAAACCGTTGTCGTTGGTAGAAAATACAACGGTTTAAGACCGTTGCAAAACCGTTGTCGTCCGTATAAAAGACAACGGTTTTAAACCGTTGTCGTTGAAGACACTTTCAACAACACCCTCAAGTTAGAACAGTTTTAAATGGCCTACATATTGAATCCACATTTTTATTTCGTTAGCTTCCCATTGGATCTAGGACAATATAATTTTATATACTACTATTTTTATTATTATGCAAAGCAAGTTATAATAATAAAAAAAATTAAAAAAGAAAGAAAGTAAGTTGCATACAAAATCGTGCACAAGAATCACCCGAACTTACACGAGGGGGATGTCTTGTATGTGTTTCATACATAAAGATTGAGTCGTCCTCGTTTAATTTCACTCGATAGTAGCATATTTCATCCAACAACAAAACACCAATTTTCCTATTTAGGTCTATAACCAACATACATACATATACATACATACATATACACACACACACATATATATATATATATGGTCACGTACAATTTAATTTATCACTTCAAATTCTTGCATGATGCATCGGATAGGAACTGACACACATTTAATAGAAGTGTTTAAGGGCCTGTGAAATATCTTTAGTTTAGATTATATACCAAATGGACAATGAATAACACGAACGAATCTTGAAATTACTTTGGAGATTAACAACAAAATTAGATAATGAGAAAATTTTTAGAATTTGATTGAAGAACAAAACAAAAACTTGTCTGAGACTATCTCACGGGTCATATTTTGTGAGACAGATCTCTTATTTGGTTCATCAATGAAAAAATATTACTTTTTTATGCTAAGAGTATTATCTTTTATTGTGAATATCGGTAGTATTGACTCGTCTCACAGATAAAGATTCGTGAGACTGTCTTACAAAAGACCTACTCGAATAACAAATAGCTAGTGTCAAGTATACTTTTCGAAGTACGAACTCCAAAAGTTCAAAGCCCTTTAATAATTATTTACCTCTAGCTACTTTTTTTTTTCCACCCTAAGATAATTACAAGACATTTATTTACATGTGCTTTTGGAAGGGCATAGCTTGTCTTTACGTGGTCATAAATTATATATTACATGTCTTCGTCTTACGGCCCCTTTTTCTCATGAATAGAATATTTTTTTGAGAAGAAAATATATATTCATCGATTAAATTAAGTGGGATGGCTCGAAATTTAGTGACGCAGAAGTACCTAAAATAATTATATTATAAAGTATGGTTGTATCAATTCGCTCTTTATAGAGGAGTATTGGCTACATGATATCCTCTGGGAGTGAAATGGAGAGTAAAAAAATATTTGGAGAAAAGAGAAAAGGGAAGAAATGGAGTCAGTGAAATAGTGTCGTTGCATGTTGAAAGAATCCATGAACGCAAACAAAGAGAAATTTGCTTAGGACTCCAATATTTTCAATTGTCAGTAATAAATATTTGGAACAAAATTTATAAAAAAAGTGATGAAAATCTTTAATGGATTAAGCAGTTTTTAAAATGACATTCTTTTTTTTATTGATATATATATTGTGATTTTTTTTATATTAGCCATTTTTTGATAAATCATAATTAAAAAATTAGTTGTATCTGATATAATATCTCGGAGAATATTATTTGATATGAATATTTTAGATATATCAAATTAGTGGATCCACAATTAGAGATGGAGTAGGATTCTGGTTGGCCAAGCTAGGAAAAAATATAAATATATATAGCTAGCTTCCGGTTGACAAACACAACATAGTTGGTGGGATATTTTTGTGGCTTATACATCAATTAACAGTAGGTCTTTTTTTTATCTGTGAGACAGGTCAAACATATCGATATTTACAATAAAAAATAATAATCTTAACGTAAAAAGTAATATTTTTTCATGGATGACTCAAATAAGAGACTCGTCTCATAAAATACGACACGTGAGACCGTCTCATACAAGTACACAAGTTTTTGTCATAAATCAAATAGTAAAAAATACGTGTATATCATGATAATTTATTTCTTATAATTTAATTTAAAAAGTACTAATTCCTACATGTTTATATTTAAAAAGGTACATAAATTTTCATTTTTAGAAGTTGCTATCTTCTTTATGATATTAGACCAACAGCTTTTCCAAAGAATGTATTGTTTGTATCTATAAGCAAAAAAACACGTCTACTTTTATGTTTTACAGACTTTAAAACAATTTTACCCGTTTGGTGCAAACCCAGATTTCAATAAATCGTACGTTCTGTCTTCTTCCTTTTATATTTTATGTAATATTCAATTATTCATGAAGTCCATGTGTATAATTTTGCTGCGGAGATGATACTATTTATGCGTATAATTAATTACATGTTTATTTTAGTTATGATAACTCAATCTCCTCTTGTGTAACATGGAACAATTATTCAATGTCCCCCGCTGGTTTCTTTGATGACAGAGGATGTGTCTTGTAAAACGGTATCACATATCTATATTTGTGAGACGGGTTGATTCAGTCAATATATCGTATATTTTTTTGACATTAAATTAATATTTTCTTATGAATAGGATCGGGTCAGAAATTTATCTCACAAAATTTTTTTTTTTGACCAGCAAATGTATCCATTTTATTAAGAAAATCAATGTTCACGTATACAAATTAACCAACCAAGATGGGAAATCACCATTCACCCAACAAAATGGCGAGGGAGAAGAAATATTTATCTCACAAAATTAACTTATGATACAGTGAATTTTTGTGTTGTTGATATGCAGAGAGCTTAAAGGGAATATATTCTCTAATGTTTTTTGTACAAGATTGCATTAATCTATACATGATGAATTCAAGTTTTACTTACTCTTATAATAATTAAATTATATGAATAAAGTAAGACAAAAACTTGTGTGAGATGATCTCATGAATCATATTTTACGAGACGATCTCTTATTTGGGTAATCTATGGAAAATATAATTATTAGTTTTTACGTTAAGAGTATTAATTTTTATTGTGAATATCAATAAGGTTGACCCGACTCGCAGATAAAGATCCGTGAGACCGACTCACATATAAAGATCCGTGATACCGTCTCACAAGAGACATACTCATAAAGTAAATATATTTGGGATAATATTGTCATTTCCATTGACGATTTCATTGGTGTTATAAATAATAATTACACAAAATTGTAAGTAAACATGCGAGTGAATCAGATAAATTATTTCATCGAGCCCTAATCCTACCAACTAAACACACCCTGTAGTTTAATTAATAACTTTTAAAAACAATTTTATTTTGTCAAAAATCTGAATATCCCGTACGTCAAGTGTCGCTAGCCAATCAAATACGAGCATGAGCAATCTTTTAAAATAAAATATTTACTAGCTAGCATTATATTTTTACACGCAAATTATTTCAAATTCAAAATTTGAAGACTAATTAGTAAGATAAATTATCAACCAAACTAGGGCTTTCTTGCACAAATATATAATTTAGTTTGTATTAAATTATTAAATTAATCAAAGCTCTTACAAATTCAATTGCTTCCTATCAGAAAGATGCCAATAAATATTTCATCGGTGGAGAGGTGGACAACTTTTGCAGCTAATCTGGCTAAAATAGCTATCGCAAGAGCATTAACATCAAAACATGTTTTAACAAACAAAAGGGCAGACGCAACGGCCAAGATGATCCAGGAAGAGTAGGTCTAAAATCTCTTCTTCAATTAGACTCGTCGATTTTAGGTTTATATATACAATAAAAAATAATATTTTTAATATAAAAAATAATTTTTTTGATTAATCAAGTCGAGTTAGTTAAAACTCTGTCTCACAAAATTAATATGTTAGATAGACACAAAAGTTTATGCGAAGCAGAAAACAAGGAGTCTAATTTTATCCCTTCTAGCAAAATGATATATTTAAATTTTAAAAATTGTGTATATATTTAAATATAAGTTATAATTTTTAGCCTTGGTTAGAATCCTTATCCTGCTGATTTTTCTTCGATCGAAGAATAGTAACGAGGATTGAGGGCTTATAGGTAAGTTAATTCATTGGCTGAGTCAAAGTGTCATTTAACACAATATTTCTCAATCATTTATATCAATAAAATTATATTTCAAGAAGAGTACAGTTTCTCGTGAGACGAATTCACGGATTCTTTTCCCGTGAAACGAGTTATTCCGATTCAAACTTAAATCAGAAGTAATTAAAAATAATATTTTCATGAATGAGATCGGGTTGGAGATTCGTATAATAAAAATAACCTATAAAACCATCTCACAGGAATTTTTGTTAGCCAAGAAATTTCACATAACCGACATCGAGTGACTTAAATCGGTTTTATATTTCCAACCTTACTAATTCAATTATTCAACACTTTCGTCAACCAAGTCATACGAGTATTTTGAGTTCAGTTGGCATAATGCATAGGTTCAATCTACACAAGCAAGTTTGTTACACGTATATACACGAGGAAAGGAGCAATTACAAGGATTAAGCTAAACAATATTTATTAACTTGAAGCAGCGCTATTTTAATTAACTCAACTCCCAATTGTTTGTTCTAATTTATTTCCTTAGTGACTGTGACTATCTCAGATTATTTAATACAACTTAGAATTTATTAACAATTTACCAGATACGGAAATTATTAAAATTTATTTATTTAGAGTTAAAAATGTGCGTATGACTCGTCCGGTGCTTGTGTTTTGAGGTTGAAGCCGTGAAAACAGCCACAGCAAGGATCACTTATTCATTTCTAACTCTCCCAAGCTAACATTGTAGAAAACCAAACGAACATTGACATAATAATCACGAACATCATAAAGCTCATTGCGACGTCGTTCGACTCCGCGCGTAGAAATGCTCCTTATCTGATTTCATTAAGTAAGTAGTACTTTTGCAAAGATCGGATAATATTGTAAATGTATGTTTCCATTAGTATTCAGACAACAATGTGTAAAAGAAACAAACAAAAAATTTATTTTAAATAAGAGGCATATATCATATTCATGGAATAAATGACTAGCTTTCAATCCCACGGCTTGGAAATGGAGATGAACCCGGAGACCAATTTATACAAGAGAGAGAAACAAATTTGTCCCCAATATCTTCAAAATATTATATTTTAAATGTCAACAAATTGGAGAGCTGAGTTAAGGTGTAGGGTCGTTGACCTAGTTGCCAAAAAGAATTGGGTCCATTGCAAGTTTATAGATAAGAAGAACGTGGTTGATTAATCGATCCTATTTTGAGTTGAATTCGAAATATATATTGCTTTATATCTGGTGAATTAAATATTTTTATTAATATTTTCTGAATACCATTAATATCACATGGCATGGAACCAACTTCAAATTCAATCATATCTTAAAGCTAAAATAAAAATATTTACAGTCGAATTCGAGTTTCTAGGATGGTAGTTCTTTTCCAAACCCATTATGTTAAAAACCCAACCTAATCCAACCCGACGTTGTGTATTCGATTATTTCAAGTTCGGGTTCGAATATAAAAATTAAAAACCCGGCCCTCGCTAATCCAGAGTGGCAACAATATTTCAGGCTTTCAATTCAAAGCATTTAAAAGTTTGAATTATTCATAAAAAAACAATAAATTTGTTTTTTTTTTTTAAATAATTTTCTGACTTAAGATTTAATGTTTGACAAAGAAGGGAAGCTAACCAACACGTGAAATCGAATCCTTATACTACTAAATTAAGTGATAACATAACTATAAATAAATAAACTTGCCTAAAAATATTAATATCAGTATCATCAATTATATAATGCATCACATATTTTACCATAATTAATAAAATAAATAATATATTTTCTCATAAATCTAATCGTCATAAAACTAATAATCTCAATCCATACTAAAATTTTTTTAAAAAAAAATTATGATACATCTCATTAATAAAATAGACAATCATCTTCAATCATGGCAAGTGGACAAATCGTTCATTGCGAACCTGCCGGATTGGAAATGTATCGAGTCACCGACACTCAAAACTCGCTCCTCAAACCGAGCTGACTCACTCATCTTCTCTCTTCCGACCGATCGCCCCCCTTCTTTGTGAATTTTCAGCATCCCAATTGCATCTTTCGCTTCTTGAATCGAAGCCCGCATCGTATCAATCGAAGCCTTTTTCATCGGATATAATTCGGATAACCTATTCTCACAATCTTGTGATCTTTTCAAAGAACATATTAGCTCAACGGAATCACCGAAATTCAAGAAATTTAACCTGTGCTTGAGCTCCTCGATTCTCAGTAGAATCTCGTTGACTGTCGAGAGATAATCGTTGTATAGTAGTTTAACGATTTCTTCGATTAATCTGTCGTCTTCCGGCAAGAGGGAATCTGGTACTTTGCAGATTTCTTCCAGTAATTGAACCAGAGAATCCATGTCTTTGATCAGATCAAGGTTCAAGAAAGAAGGGATTCTCTGTTCTTGAATCTCTTTCACCATGCTGTTCGAAGATGAGCATAGAAAATAACCCAAAACCCTCGAAGTAGAGAGGAGGGTCTCGAGGTAACGTGCATACCACCTCACCCACGCGGAGAGACCCCAGGTTGCCGCGGTTGTGCTGTCGCGGAAGGCGGAGAGTTTCAGGTAATTATACCCGCCGTTGGCCGGGAAAATCGAGAGCTGATCCTGGAGGATAAAGGGTCCCCGCTTGATGATGTGGTGGATGATCAGGAGGCATTTGAGGGCGACTATGGTGTTTCTAGTGCGGTGGAGGCGATCCATGAGGGCAGTAATGATAGCGGATGCGGTGGCGCGTGAGCTGTCGCCAAGGACGAGCAGGGAATTGAAGTGGATGTCATCATAAGCGGATGGCGGCGCGTGGGTGGTAGCGCGGAGTACAGCTTGGTGGAGGGTAGCGGCGGTTGGGTTCGAGAGTATGGCGGCTTTGGATAAGGATGCTTTGTCTTTGATGATTCCTATGAGATTCCTGAGTGTGTGTATTTTCCCCATGGGCTACGGCAGGAAAATGAAAGGAGTTGCAGGGGAAGAAGATCAAATTTTTGTGGGATATTTTAATTATATAGTTACAATTATAAATGTAATTGTGATTATAATCTACCTTTGATAAAAAATAAAAAAAAAAAGGGATAATGATTCGATATCATTCAAGAATGGTATAATTTGATCCAGTCTATTAATTAATTATACGATAGTTGACATGTTGGTGCATATTAAATTATAGAATACGACAACCTCACATGGATCGAATTTTTTTGCATAGTAACTCTATGTGAATACATGTTGAGTATGACCTACTTCAGAAAATTATAATTATTTGTTATTATTGGAGTTGTGATACATTATTCAAAAATTTTGTGAAGAACAATGCACATACGACGGCGATGCGAGGTAAATGAATCAAATTATTCGAAACTCCAGTAAAAATTTATTTGAATTCGTTTAATGAGCCTCGTTAAGATACAAAAATCAAGCTCAAATTTTATAATATTCGGCTCGTTAATTCGTGAACATGTTCGTTGGTAAGTTCATGAGTCATCTCTTAGATGAAAAAATAATAATTTTGATATTTGATTTATTGATTTTGCATATTACTTATGAAATATATAGAAAAATATATTAAAATAATAAATTTACAATTTTTAATAAGAATGTTATATTTTTTCTAAATATATAATTTATTTTTTTAATGAATTTAATAAAAACTTAAATGTATAATTCATATTTATTAAATTCGTTTAGATTCGATCAAAACTTGAATAAACTCGTGAGTTATTAATATATTCGTTAAATAAAACTCGAGATCGATTTGATTATAAACGAGTCAAGCTCAAACATTTAAGAATTTAGCTCGACTCGACTCGATTACATCCATAACGATGAAAAACAAGGATTCTAGACAATCGATATTGTTGTTCATTTTGTATCATACGACCAATGCACATACGATAACAATGACAAATGAAGATTCCAGATAACATATGCTAGCCATTATATTAAAAATGTGTTGGCTTGATATTAACCATTGATTAAAGAGATGTGACTGGTATAAATAAGAGTGTAAACTCTCATGTTGTATCCATAAAAAATCAATAATAGTTTGAATTATCAGTTTTCTTGTCACCTCTTTGACTGAAATCCCCTTTTTAATTTTTCTACTCGGCATTTAGAAAAAAGTTAAAAAAATTCTTCTCATTCAAACTAAGGGTGGACATCGGTTCAGGTAGTATTTTTATTACCCAATCTCGGTTAAAAAAAAAATTCAATACCCGACTTTCGGGTACCTCCAGTCGACTTTTTTGGCATAGAACCCCAAAAAACAAAATTCAGTTGTATGAAAACAACAAAAAAAATTGTGATTAAAAATGGGTGATAAATTTAATGTTTTCAACGCTTAATCGGGTACCTTGTTCGTCTTTTAAAAAGATAGATTAAAACATGGTACTTAATTATCAATAAATAGGGTGTTGGATTTAAAATAAAAATAAAAATGCATGTATCTATTACCCGATCAGGTACCGAAAAAACCCGACACCAACTCGAAATTAAAAACTTGGATTTGGGTCATGAGTTAAACCAAATTAAAAAATATTGAGTCGTTCTCATTCAAATTTCATTATATATATATAATTTTGATATGTTGTTCATCTATCATGTTCACCTCCGTGTCCATCAACGAGGTGAGACTCGTTTATTGGATGTGATGAATTATATCCAAATTATACATATAATATATGAGTGTCACCCCATTTGTGTTATATACACATCGTGCATACCTTCGTGTCCGCCAATGAGATGTCACTCATATATTGAATGTATAATTTGGATATGTTTCATAGCATCTAATATATGAGTGTTACCTCATTGGTGGACACGGTGGTGGCATGGTAGGTGAATACTATATCAAAACTATGTATATAGTTATGATACAGATACTCTAAAAGATCTGAGTTGAATTAGATATGTTTTTTATTTAGCGGTTAGATTGTTAGTTTTTTTGTTAGAAAGTTTTATGAGGTTAATAATTTATTTACTTCTACACTCATGTATATAAACATTGAGAGATTCAAATTAATATATTTTGATTTCCTCTCATATTTATCGGGTGTATAATCTCTTCTACAATGTAACTCATACACATGTCAACGAGCATTTCACATATGATGCAAGCACTTGAGACATGAACCGCTTTTACAACCGAAATGAACACAATTGTGGTATGGGGCGCAATCTTGTTACACTGGATTCAGAAAAGAGATGTTAGAAAAACACTTAAAATAACTCTGAAAACAACCAATAGATAAAGACACAAATACAAGAAAAGGCCAAATGCGTTAAATTAATAACTTTCGATTTCCTCTCATATTTATCGGGTTTAAAATCTTTTCCGCTGCCCGCAGAGGTCGATCCAACGGCTCGAATTTTTCCGAGTCAATTTTTTTTTTTTTTACAGGGAGGTGGGCCCGGATCACTCATGTGGAGTGATCCGGGTTCAATGCCTGCACGGACAGGTTGAAACAAACCCAAAAAAAGGCTGACACGAGAGAAGCACTGAAATAAACATGAAAACAATCAATAGATGAAGAAGCGCCAAATGCGACAAAGGTGTCGAAATATAAGGCACTCACGGTTGCCAAAATTTCGAACGCAATACTTGTAATTCTTTATCTAGAAGTAAATCATGTTTGGTAAGATCTAAGATAGTCTTTAGGAGTCCATACCATAAAATATTTATTTTAAAGAATCTCTTTTATTTTATTTTTTTTGAACTTCTCAGTATTCAGACAACATATCAATAAAATACTGAACAAAAACCGAATACTAAAGAAATTTTTATGAAACAAGAAAACGTATATGTACCAAGAAGAACTACGACTGCAAAAGTATTTGTATTATCAAGAAAACGAAAAATTCTAAATTGCAAACACATGTAGAATTCTGAAATTCATCTGTGAGATTGATACGACAGCTCTATTCTTCTTGTGTCCTCATTTCTGGTGGGCATCTGTCTGCCCCTGTCCTGTGACGTCGTCAGTTGTCTAATCTTTGCCTCCACAAAATCTGGACCATTAATTTTAAAAAAATTGATGTATCTCACATATGCGTGGCTAAAATTGAGCCTTTGATCTTCTCAATCACAGTTTAAAATGATTATAAGTTCATTACAATTGAATAAAAAATTTGATTTCATTTAAGTTTTGAATAAAAATAAATCAGTCGAACACATTACAATAACATAAAAATTCATGTAATAATTTTGTTTGATTTTTCTTGGTTATAAAAATATATTGTTTGATTTTTCGTTTGTATTGTCGATTTTATTGATTGTAGATTTTAGTCTAAAAAAATATAAGCACGTCCCTAAAATTTTATGTTTTTTTAAAGATGTAAAATTTTGTAACTTGGATAATTAATTAATTTATACTATTTTACTTATAATCTATTTCATGATTAAATACAATGCTTAACTCAATTTCTATCCATTGTCAATTGCTAATTTTTCTTGATTGCAATATTTTATGTACTAATTAAATATGAAACTCGAAATTTAAATTGAATAATCCAAACCGAGATTAATGGTTTGGTTTGGTTATAAAAAATTAATGGTTTCGCTTGAAATTTTATGAAAGCAGTATGATATTGTTTTATTCAATTGTTTTGGAAAACGAACTAAATCTTAGTTGAACACCCCTCCTAATCATGGGCTCTTCCGGATCTGGTAAATTTACTCTTCCAGATACAATAAACCGAACTAAATTGTAGTTGAACAACCCTAATAATCGATTTTATGTAATAAATGAAAATCGAACCAGTGACATTGGCTCTAATATCAATTGTAAGATCGAATGTTACAAGTTTTACTAAAAATTATAGCTTTTGGTAATGATGCAACTCAAATATTTTAAACAATACAACAATTGATATTTTCGAATATTATTTTCGCGTAGGTTTTGGAGACTGAGGATAGTATCCCCATACCCACACCTAAATATTTTGGATATTTTTAAAAACCCACGAATTTGAACTCGAAAAAACCAAGGATTATCATCCCCTGTTACGGTTTTCTCCATGAGACTCTGAAACCATGAGACAAATTATCTTATAAAAGTATTACTTTACTGTGAATATGAATTGAATCAATTAGTATGTGATATTGTATTAAAAGAGAGATACTCTATAATTACGTAGACATAAGCAACAATTTAAATTTAATGCATGTATCATCCCCCAACGCGCCTTGAATCACGGCGTAATTTATACGCCCAATTCTTCTGCTTCTTCTTTTTAAAAAATAATAATATCTGAGATTTATGCGAAAATTACAAGATGTCAAAAGGCCATCATATATTAATATATTATTATTTATGTAATGAATTTTTTTTAAAAAAAGCCAGCTGTTCCAACAAAAACCTAATTCTTTCTTTTTTAAAAAAAAAGAGGAAAAAAATACTCTTTTTGCAGCGACACAGTCGGTGCTTCATGTGCCATAATATTCTATCGCCAGCGAACTAATGGACCTCCTGTCTCGCAATAAAATACTTGTTATACATTATTATTATTATTATTATTATTATTAAAATTAGGAGTTGATATTACATTCTATTTTATGTTAACTACGTTTACTTTATGGATAAAATATGTGTCAAATATATTCATAAATAAAATGCAATTAACATGAAAGTGTGTAAACATTAACTCTATTTGTGAATTCGTTAATTAAACCATAAAACATTTCTTTATTTATTTTGTTAAAAATCAAACTCAGGGAAAAAAAAATTGTATTTAGGTTCGTATATGCTTAATTGAAGCAACTTTTTTTTTTCCAATAGATGGAAATATGAAGATAGGAAATGTGATTTCCCATTAAATTTCTTGAATCCATAAGAATATATTCCCAATATTTTTAATAATTATATATTTTACAATAAATATTATAATGTTAGCATGATTAATAATTAACGAATGACCTATAACCACCAAAACGTAACAAAAAGTAGAGTCCAAAAAAGAATAACCTCAAGATAGTGGAGCACGTGGCCTTCAAATTGGAATTGTACCTTAATCTTTTTTTAAAGTGGAAAAAATTTCATGGTCATCAAAATGCACTAGGAGATATGAAAATAAAAAAAAATAAAAATAAAGCACATTTATTTAAGAAAATGTATTTTTTGGATTTAAAAATGGTATATCTTATTAACGAGATTTATTGGGCTTTTTACGTGTTTTAATTATTGATCACAGCTACAAAAAATGTCGAAGATGGATATATAATAAATGAAAAGAAACTGAATTTATTAATTAATTTCATGTACATGTGACTCCACACACGCAGCCAGCAGCAAAATAATCCTCCAATAATAATAATCTCACAACAAATATATAAAACAGAAGCGCAGCTCTAAAATTAAATATGAAATGAAAATACAACAATATGATTATCCCAAAATAATTAAAATCAATAACTTTACTACATAAGGAAGGTAAAAAAAAAAACCCCAACAAAATAACAGAATACATCTCATCCGTCCACGAGAAAGCAACGAGATGGACCTACGTCCGGAGGAGCTCCACGTCGAAGCCCTACATCAAAGCCACCGCAACAAGTGCTGCAGCGACCACCGTTCCACCGAGGGCGGCTCTGCTCACAAACCCATTATTCGACCCATCTGCCGGCGGCTGATCGGCAGGTGGTGCGCCGGCGGGTGTACCCGGCGGAGGAGCTGTGTTTGGTGCGGGAGTTGGGGTTACAGGTTTCGTAGGAGCAGGAGACAGGGAAGGTGGTGTGAGGGGAGCCGGAGACGGAGACGGGGTTGGCGGGGCCACCGTTGGCGCGGGTGTTGGAGATGCGGTGGGAGAGACCTGGGGTGCGCCGGCTGGAGCTTGTGCAGTGCAGGAGGTGGCTAGTAGGGAGAGGAGGAGGATAATCTGCAAGCAAGCCATTGCGTAAGAAATGAAGAGATGGTGGAAAGTGGTGGGAGAGTACTGTAAAGTGGTGTGTATAAAAAGAGCCAAGAAGTGGAGAGATTAATATATAAATATTAAAATTTGATAAGATTCGTTGGGGAAAAAAAAAAAAACTTGTTAATAAAGGTGTCTTAGCAGGGATGCATGTGTTTGTGTATCCGTTGGGAACAAATAATTTAATATATTTTTTAAAAAAATAAACCTTTTATAGAAATCTTTTCTTTCGCTTTTATGTGTTATATCTAGACTATAATATTGACTTTTTCCCTCAAAGTTTGATTGAAATTGGAGTAAGATAGGCTATAAATGATTGTCAATTATAGTGTATGGACAATAAAAATAAAAATAAAAATAAAAAAGAAAAGGAAATATATTGAAGCATATGAGGTGTAAATGAAAAGGGTACGTTTACATACCATACCGTAAAGCTAGCCATAACAAATTAAAGTTGGTGCCATGTCTTTATTCTTTGAAGCTGTGTGGTCTCCGAATTCTTTAGGTTGTTCAACAAATTCCCAAAACATGCCAGCTACCGTAAGGAAATTGGCCATTGCTGTCAACTTCCAAAGGGCTGCTTGAAATGTCATTATTCTCCTCTCAATAATATGTTGTTGCCCAAAATAGATTTAATTTTTAAAATAATCATGTTGAATAATTTCTCCTTTTTTTTATCTTGATAAAACGACGGTAAAAGATTTTATTCGCATTCGCATTGAATAATTAGTATACAACTTATGTCTTGCCACTATCTCTCCAAACAGCAACTAAAATAATTAATTAATCAACGAAAAATGGTACCGAGTCGTGACTTTAGGTATATTTTAATCGTCATTATGAGTTTATTCAACAATGATTGAATTAACGTTCCATCCATGTGTGATGTATAATTGCTGTCATGACAAAGACACAGATTGTCACAGATTAAAGGAGTCTCTATTTTTACCCTAAAAAATGTAGTATTCCAGATTTCTATTTTTTTTTATTTTATGAATAAATAAACGATATAAAATAGAAAGTTTTAAAATATTTTGGAATAGTAACATCTGCGTGTAAACAATAGAAAATCAGGTTTAATAATGATCTTGTTTGGCTGTAGGATTAGCTGTATCCTATTCATTCGCATCTTTAGTTAAACCAACCCATTTTTTATTTT
Source organism: Primulina tabacum (assembly GCF_025594145.1). Classification (NCBI taxonomy): domain Eukaryota; kingdom Viridiplantae; phylum Streptophyta; class Magnoliopsida; order Lamiales; family Gesneriaceae; genus Primulina; species Primulina tabacum. The sequence goes on from NC_134554.1 coordinate 11,316,712, forward strand.
TTTTTTAATAAAGTTAACAACACTATTTGCACATTGTTGTATGTCCTGTGGTTTGACTTGATTTAATTTTCTTGGTTAATATTACTATTTAATCAACCGTATATAATGGAAACTATATATTTAAATGGCACCAAATAATTAATGTTATGGGTTTCCGAACATGGTTCGCAATCGCGGTCGCAGGGAACGGCGCGGAGTCCACCGTTCCAGTTCCGATGACATTTCACGGAACGGTCGCGGAACGGATTTTATTTTTAAAATATTATAAATATATAAAAATTGAAGATTTTGAAAAATATTTAGAAATATAAAAATTAAAATGAATATCATTTAAATAGATTATTCGATGTAAATAAGAAATTAAATTCTTACATAAAATCGAGTTAAAGATTATTTAACATCAATTATAATACAAATATTTTAGAATTAACTTATTTTTTATCACACTTTCTAATGAAAATTTCTCAATAGAAATAGCTTACTCGTAGTCTTTACTTTATTAATCTTCTATTGATGAATGAAGCGGAAAGAAGACTCGAGATTCAACATCTTACATCAATCGATGTGCTTTGCTTTCCAATATCCCTGAAATTAATGTTAAACATATTAAATTATGCATATCATACGAGAATAAAATAACAATAATAAATTAAATATAAGCTGATGAAGAATAATATTTACATAGAAAAGTACCTGTAAATTTTATATAATACAGACTAATACCATGAGGAATGGCGTGGAGGAACGAAATCATCAGTGAACTCTTCATCGGAATTCAGTTGAGAAAATTGATCTCCACCATATGGTTGTTGATATAAACAAGTGTTAAATTGCCCACGTGGATATTCATTGAATAGGGGATTTGAAACGGAATGGACATGGTGTAATGAATGTGTATTTAATAAGGTTTCGTCACGACGATGGTAGCCTCCAAATTCTTGATATCCCAAAGAATTACTAGCCTCACTTGAAGATGTGTATCTATGGTCATCATGTCTAATACCAGTTGCTGCGGGTGATTGAGGGTTACGATATCTATTTCGTCGACTATTAGAATACCCTTCAAATTGAAATTGATGGTGTCCCCCCAAGCCAAGATTTTTTATATGCTCTTCGACAGCCATATATGAATGTGAAGATCCACTAAAATGTTCATCATCTTCAGCACTCGACAAACTTGCTAAAAAACGACGTTGTTCCTCTATCCCAGGGCGATACCCATGATCAGTGTCCTGTGTGGCATAATAATTCTCTTTCCCCCGTGCCCATGACATGCCAGTATCATGTTGATCATCTTGACGTTCTTGATCATCATCGTGATGTTTTTTGCCACTTTCTCGATTGTTCCCATCACCACTATCATTACTGTCGTCACTTTTGTCGTCATCTTCAGTTTCATCACTTTCACTCAATATGATTCCTTGGCTTTTTGATAATCTTGAGCAGCCCTCATTGTTTTTGTTCTTAGAGTAACTTTGACCAGCAAGTGTTTTGTTACGCTCTTGGGCATTTGAAATTTCATGGCCGGCCACCGCCGAATCTGTCGGCCGCCAACACCGATCACCCCCACCGACCCCCGCGACCATCCCCCGACGCCGCCGCTGCCGACCACCCCCTCCTCCTGCCGGCCGACCGTCGGCCGCCGCCTTTGACCGGCAATCACACCGCTGGCCGACCACCACCGCGGCAAAAGTGGAAGGGCAATTTTGTCAATTCATCAAAAGATTAATATTTATCATATTTTTAATGATCAAACCAAACATAATATTATCTTATCATTATCTACTTCAATCATTCTTTTTATCATTTATCTGTTAATCATTCTGTAATCCTATCATTTAAACCAAACATAGCCTAAAAGTATTATTTTTTATTGTGAATATTGGTAGTGTTGATCGGTATCACATATAAAGATTCGTGATATCGTCTGACAAGAGATCAATTCATTTACGAGATAAACCATCTTGGTGAAGCCTAAAATATAATTACTAATACACCCTCGTATAAATGGTAAGATAAAATTAAAAAATAATACTAAAATGTAATTTGCCTAACCCCGACTTCTTTTGGCTTCCCAAAAATGTACAACTTCAGTTTCATATAGTACAAGTACTTCCATTTTCCTTCGCAGGGGAACGGTTTTTCATTTGCCAAACACGGAGAACGAAAGGCCAAAACCCATTTTTCAGTCATCAAAGTCAATTCCGATATTTCCCCTGGCCTCCAGGAACAGCTTAATTTTTCTTCAAAGTTGGGGTTCATCGTCAACATTCAGATTTAAAATTATTCTTTTTTTAAATCATCAAATTTAAAATTATTCCAAATATACATTTACTAATTTATAATTTAGAATGTTTTATGTTATAAATGTTAACATCATAGTTGGGGTTCATCGTCAACATTCAGATTTAAAATTATTCCAAATATGCATTTAATAATTTAGAATTTAGAATTTTTTATGTTATAAATGTTAACATCATATATACATCATTTTATTCGATTGATTTTTAATATATTTTAAAATTGTTATTTTTGTAAGAAAGAAGGCGAAAAAAAAAAACAAAACATGTATGCTTATAAAATTATTTATACTAGTACACCGATCACGCGTTGTGTGCTTGTATAATATTTTTTATAATTTATTTGATTTATATTTAAATGAAGATCAAAATATAATTATAAGAAATAATGAGGGACTACACTGTAATTTTGATATATAAATTAAAAATAAATTAAAAAATAAAATAATAAAAAAATGACCTCAATAAAAATTGACCTAAACTTCAAGAAACAATGAGTCTATCCGCTGAACTACATATAACTTACACTGAAATTTTAAAATTTTATTAATATATAATTATTAAAACAGACCATGACACCAAAATTAGTTATTCTAAGTGTCTCAAACTTAATAAAATAGCATAGAAGGATAGATTTAAAAACGGCTGAAATTTATTGCAAAAGATCGAACAATTTGAAATCTGAGCGTATAATTCAAGGTATGTGATAAATGTTTGTATCATAGCATATATTTTCGTCCGAAATCCATAGTAGCTAGGGCATGCATGACGTATAAACTATATAGTACATCAAATTATAGTTCTAAAAAATGTTTTTCGTTTGTAACTCGTCTGATGTTCAATTCCTCAATGTTTATATCTTTTTAATTTGAACTTGTCACAAGACTTGCTCAATTTGATTAACCTAGTTGGCGTAATTTACGGTCTACTATGTTGACTCTTCATGTTTGCCCAGAGCGCACAAAAAAGTAGCAGTTGCGGGTTCATAATATTTTTAAAAAAATGCTTTTTTGTAATATTAAATATTATTCAAATACCGATAGGTAATGAATAATAATTGGCGCATATGCATCATATATTTTTAGAAATTGTTTTAGTTGAAGTGTTAAACAAAAAAATTTAAATATAAATTCCTTTGATATTTTATCACACGTTTAATCGCTAACTCTTTTTACCAATGCGGTGTTTTGATATCTCTACTCTGGAAAAAATTTGTGTGAGACGGTCTCACTGATCGTATTTTGTGAGACAGATATTTATTTGGGTCATTCATGAAAAAGTATTATTTTTTATACTAAGAGTATTACTTTTTATTATGAATATCAGTTGGGTTGACCTGTCTTACATATAATACATATAAACGTGAGACCGTCTCACAAGCGACCTACTACTACACTTTCTATGATGAATTCTTTGTCTTGGTTTCTTTATAGATGTTGCCGTCTTACGATTGTTTGGAAAAATAAATTAGTTGATTATCACCAAATACGCTTTTAGTCGTTGTTTGTTTCGGAAATTCAATTTATTGGAAAATTATGTTAATTTTTTTTGTAAAATATTGTATTATCGTCAATATTTAATATCGTTTAATTAAATGGCAAAGAACAATTATTTTAGCATTTTTTTCCTATCACGTCACTATTTCTTTTACTCCACAGTTCATGCAGATCATAGAGTTTTAAGTAATTTATTGATGTAGGAAATTATTATATATTAAATTATAAATTAGATTATAATTTTTAAAAATGGAAACTTATATATCAGATAATGCTTTTTATCATATGGTCTATACCGTAAATTTTTTTATATGTAAAATGGATAATTATATTTATCCTTCAAATATTGTTAATTGCACTATATTTTGAGGTATTATATTAAAAATTGGCAAAATCACCCTTTGACAATTCTTTTTTACATATGAAGAGAACATAACCTTAAAACTATTACTCACTTTTGAAAAATAACATTATTTGTCACACACAACCAATTTTGAAAAATAACACTATTTGTCGTGCACACGTAATTGTTAGTATAAGACATCACGTAAATATTATATATTTATATAATATATTTTTACTTTTTGAAGCACTTATTTTCTTTATGATATTGTATGAAATAGTATATAATTTTATTCGTGGACTTAATGCGTTATTTAGTAGTTGAAACTTATTTATTTCCCGAAGAAAATGAAATTTATAAGAATCATAATCATATTCGTATGCATAATCAGGGGTGGTCATTTATTCTAGAGTATCGGGTACCCGATCTGGGTCGGGTATTTTTAATAAAAATCGGGTTTGTCGGGTACCCGATATTATCGGGTTCGAGTTCGGGTAATTTGACCGATACCCGAAATTTTTTGTTTTTTTGGTTTTACTTTTTTTTATGGGTTTGTTAAATGTGAAAAATACATGAGTTTTTTTTATTTTCTAGCCATAATAGGATATAATTACTAATTATGACTCGATATAATGACATGATTTTTTGTGAAATGTGAAAAAATACATATATTTTTTTTAAAAAAATTTAAAAAATGTTTTTTTTTCGGGTATCCGATCCCGAAAACCCGACCCGCGCCCACCGCTGTGCATAATCACTAAAAATCAAACTACAGATAAAAAAATAATATTTGAAATTCTAGTGTGGACACTCGTACCTGGAATCAGGAGTCCAAAGTGAAATTTACCGGTCACTCACTTACTCACGAATCTGTAATGCCACCGGTAGCACCAGTTTCCCAGTGGGTATTCATACATCGAATTCCTTTTCCCGACAAATCCATGACCCGGTAAAACTCCAGAAGTTGTTTTGATTTTGAAGTCTCTCCTCATCTCCTTCCTTTCCAAAAATTATTTCGAAAATGGAGCATTCCGCGACCAAAGAAGAAAACAATGGCCATAAGAATGATTCGGGTCAAGATCCGAGACCGGTACCCGAACCCGATCCTAATCCGAAGCCTGCAGGTGGAGATATTGCGGATAAAAACGACACCATTGTCACCGTGGATATAGATTTGAATGAAAGCAATAGCGGTGCCAAGGAGAATAGTAAACCGGCTGCGGGGGTTTTGAAATCGAAGAAATCGGTGCATTGGAACGAAGAATTGGTCATGGAAACGCCGGTTCCGAGGGATTCCGATCGTGGATCCAGCAATCCCTCCGTAAATTACACGCCAGCCGCTTCCGCTTCCAGCAATTCCTCGTCATTTAATTTCAAAGGTTTGTGAGTCTCCATCTCTGTCTATTTGCGTAATTACGAAGTGTTGGGTGCTGGTGGATTGGGTTTTTGTTCGTAGATTTTGTGTTGGTTATGATTGAATCGAGGTTGATCTTCTTTTGATGCTTTATATGTTTTTGATGTGTTGATATCGTCTCTGAATTTGCCAATATTGTGCGAATTTTTATTAGTGTTTTAGTTGCAGTTACGGGGTTTGAATTTTGTGCTACCAATCATAATTTTCATAAGAAATGTGGTACATTTAGCTCGAGGTTGATCTTTTTTATTTTTGTTTTTTAACCTAAATTGTCATCCTGTATGTTTAATTATGTTGCGGAGTGCGGAAGTTGTCAGCAAAGAACATCGATTTTTTCTTCCTCAGCTTTCTTATTGGAGGACCGAATTTGTTGGGTTTTTTTTTGCCTTAGATTAGACTAGTTTCAACTCAATGGTTTGGATTGCTGGATTTCTATAGTTGGTATGATGAAATTGTTTTGATGTTGTATTGTTTAATGATATGTATTTTGAAATGGATTATAAATACTGAACGTTTTTGTTTTTTTGGGTTTATAGAGACCATGGGTAGTGTGAAGGATGTACTGGGGCGATGGGGGAAGAAGGTGGGAGAAGCAACAAAAAAGGCTGAGGATCTTGCTGGGAACACATGGCAGCACCGTAAGATTTTATTTTCAGTGTTTTGTATTTGCGTTTATTTATTTAACTCACTCACTATATTTTCAAGCAGACAATTTGCTGTAGTTCCTTTAACTTTGAAGCGATCGTTTGCAATACATGGAGTATTTCTCTCTTTGGCAGCTTTTATTTTTACAGTAAACAGAGGACTGAATTTATCCTTTCCGTCAGTGGTCTACAAATATGGGTGTTGCAACATGATTGCATTTGTTTCTTTCTTCTTGAAACTTCTTACCCATAAAAAGCAAAGTTAACATCATTTTTCATAGCCGCACAAACCAATTTGGTATTCATTTGATGTTCTCAACTATCTCCGTAGCCCCTCGATACTAGGCAAAGAAATAAATAAGTATATCAGTATATGTTTACGTATATTGTAATTTGATGCCTGCTTTTTCATGTTATATCCATTCAATCTCCTAACGCTCTTTTAAGAGTGTAAGATAGCCTAACTCAACTCATGAGCCGCTTGACTCGAGCTTCATTATTACTGAATTTGAGCTTTTATATGGTTATCCAAAAGCCTATGAATAGGCTCGCAAGCCTTTAATCAGTATAATATAATTATCTATATGTTGAATACATAGTATATGATATATACTAATCAATCTATATAATTATTTATGATTAACTAAAATAATTTTTATCGTTAATTATCTGTGTCGTCCACTTGTCCAAAATGGGCACAACATTCTCGTAAAATATAACTTAGGATCCCCTCACGTGTACTTTATTTTAAAAGCTTGACTCGATCTTGACCCATTTACACCCTTACCCTCTTCTTACGTTGATCTTTCTTAGAGCTTTTTGACACCCTGCACCACCTAGCACTGTTGGTGGCTTAAACCACCTCGACTCACCACATTCACATACCTGGCTAAAGATTCATTAACCATTTGCTAAACATGCACAGCCAACAACTAGCACTGCTAAGCATTCAAATTTGATGATATATGTATGTTAAGACACTTGGTGCTTATGACTGTGTGATGCTGTGGGTATCTTCAAATGACGAGTAGGACAGTCAAGTACGTATGCAGCTCAGTTGAATGATTCACTAATCATTACAATAAAATAGGGAAACTCTTTTATTATCCCTTGGATAATCTTTTCAAACGTTTCACTTGTTTCCATTTTGTTTATTGGGAAATACAATCTCCACTGCGGTTGGTTTTTGAATAATTGTTGTGTAATATAGTTTCTTACCTCTGTTAGATAATATAATAATAATAATAATAATAATAATATAGATACAAGGCCACCCTCTTCCGTTCTTTCTTTTCTGTTTTGTTCAATTACTTGTGGCATGGTTGCTTAAATTTTCTTCCTTCCTTTGTTGGTTCTGTTTTTGATGACTCAGTGAAAACAAGCCCTAGTCTAGCTGATGCTGCCCTGGGAAGAATAGCACAGGGAACAAAGGTTCTAGCTGAAGGCGGCTATGAGAAAATATTTCGACAGACGTTCGATACAGTTCCAGAGGAGCAGCTGACGAATTCATATGCTTGTTACCTGTCCACATCAGCCGGTCCAGTCATGGGGATTTTATACGTATCTACTGCAAAACTTGCATTTTGCAGCGACAATCCATTATCATACAAATCTGGCAATGATACCGAATGGAGCTATTATAAGGTGTGATTTAATGTTCTATCAGCCGTGTGCCTAGGCACTGAATAAATTAGTTTACCGTAAAATACTTCAGCATTCTCTATGCAAGCACGTTTTATGTTTACCTGTTATCCTCATACTTTCGCGTATATATTTGTCTCAGCATTTAAGTCTCTTATGCACATATTTTTGAACAGGTGGTCATCCCATTACATCAACTGAAAGCTGTGAATTCTTCATTGGGTAGAGCCAATAAAGCTGAAAAATATGTCCAGGTTATATCTGTTGATAACCATGAATTTTGGTATATGGGGTTTTTGAATTATGATGGAGCAGTGCAATGTTTACAAGATGTCTTACAAGCACGGGACACCCAATCGGTGTAGGCTTAGTCCATGTTCCAAAATTCACTACAAAAACTCTCGAGTGATATTTAGATAAATCACATGTTTTTTTGATGTACCCTTTGGTCCTATACTTGGAATTTATTTTGTGCTAACATTTCGTTTGGGATATCGTAGAGGTAATTAAGGCGTTATCTTGGATGAGTTTACTATTATTAGAAGAATGCACAAAGTATGTGTCAGTTCTGCTATTTTCTGGATTAATTCTTTAATACTTGAGCTTAGCCTATATGCTTGAATTCCGACGCCTTACTCTGCTTTCGGTTATTTTAGGGGTTTCATTAGTGTTAGCCCCAGTTTTAATATGATTTCTTTAGTTTAGCTCTTGCTTGATCTGTCAATTGATATGTCGGTATATTATGAAGTAAAACGTAATGTGAAATTGCTGCTGGTTATTATGAAGCACTTAGTGATCTTTTATCCTAAATGATTTTTTTGTTTTGATGAAATCAAATGATATCTTGATATTATGCTACGTTATATGCGGCTAAGTAATAAAGTGGTTTCGATACATTACAATTATAATCATAATGTGGTAATACTACAATAATGTAATTAAGAACATATATTTTAATTAACGTTGTTGAAGAACATAATTCATAAGAATCAATACATTTCTAAATTTAATAAAATTTATATATTATATATAAGATCCCATAATAATTTTCATTCAAATAGAATAAGTAAGTGATTACAGTGAGTAGAGTTTTTAGCTAAAGGTGGTAATCATTGCGATATGGAGGAACATAATTGAACTTTGGTCACTGTTCGGAAAAAAAGAACCAACTCGATCTCTTTCTTAACATTTTCAACATTTAAAAAAGTATAGCCCTAATTTTTTGAAAGCAAGATTAAGAGGAATTTGGCCATTGCCAAGTATGGTGATGTGCATAAAGTTGCAGTTTTGTGTTTGTTTGTGGAATGGATTTTAGTGGAGGGAGCATTTGAGACTGTCAGCCCAAACATGGCATTATTTTAAGCAAGTCTTAGCTTTATATAGTGTTACTATTTATAGCTTTCATCATCTACAAAAAGGGACCCCACCTTTCAAAATATAATCTGCTATGATATTCTCTGCAACCATCACATGCTTCAGAATTTTCCTATATTTTGTTATTATTTTCGCTATTTTATGCTCCTTAACTATTTGGGGAGTTGAGATTTGATATATTCTTGTTAACTTTGTATTATATTGTAATTAATCATGATTGATTTTTGGATATTTGAACATATTTATTTTCATAAAATATAGTATGTATATTACTTTTAGTCTTGCTGTAATTTTGGCCATATTTTTTAGGAAATTATTAAATAAATTATACATTATGTAATTAATTTGATCATGCTAGGTATTATTATTATTTTTTTAAAAAAAAGAACCCATGTGTCCTAATGACGAGGCAGTGTAGTCTTGGTAAATATCACATCCTTCGCTTCACATGCTATCCATATTCTTAGCTGTAATGAAACGAGAAAAGTTGAAAAGAAAGCAAAAGGAGACATATTATATGTACGTGCCACAATTTTAAAATTTAAATGATAGTATATATCATTTGGAGGGCTTCATAGTTTTTTTTTTAAAAAAAAAGAATTAACAATTATGCTGTGAAATGCAACATAAACATTTTTTGTAAAATAACTTTTGTTTTAAAAAAAAAGAGTTGGAAGTATTCATTTTGCAGATAGGGTTGAGAGAAAGGGCAAAAATGAGATGGTACCCCTCACACCATACCATTCCCCTTTACTTCGTATTGTCACAATCTTTGTTCCCTTTTTCCCGTAATTTTCTCCCCTTTTATACCAAAGCACAGCAATTCCCATTGGACCCTCACCCTCCCCCTCCCCCTCCATTTACGTCTATCTTGATGCCAATTCATTATACTTAATTTCTCATTATTATCAAATGCCACTTCATAACATATCAACCTAAACACCTAAACACACACACACACACACACACACTATATATATATATATATATGTTATCAATAATCAGTAAAAGAAAGAAAAGAAAAGAAAAAGAAGTGGTTATTGAATATGACATTAGAGTCAAAAGATCATGAGTTGTAGACATGGTGTGCAAAATTCATTACGTCCAGCAATTTTTGCAACTAAAAACTCAAAATAAATTGTTAAAACTTTTGTCTCCCTAACCTAGTTTTTGACCACCTTACGCACGGGCAATGTGTTGCTCTGCCCAGGTGACTTGTTATTTTCATATATTTTTATTGCATAAAATTTTGTCTTTTATTTTCCGATAGTCCTGGGGTTATATTTGTCAATACTAGCTCAATCATGATTGAAAAAATTCTAGCACAGGTAAAAATTAAAACTTGGCTCCACACGTGCACCTACTATTATTTATTATACATAAATGGGGAAAGAAATGGTCTTTTTTGTCTATATTTTTTGTATTAACGGTGTGTGGAATTAAACTAAAGTGTGTGATATTAATTAGTATACCGGCACACACATTGCGTGCTTGTATAATATTTTTCTAATAATTAATTCGATTTATATTTAAATATAAAGAATGTCATAATCGTAATTATAAAACAAATAATGAAATGTTGTACTGTAATTTGACTTGATCATGTTTATCTGCAGATAATACTATAATTATAGAATTTAATGAATAAATAAATTACAAATTAAAATGATGAAATAATAATAATAAAAAAAACATTGTTTTCATAAAGATATCACTTACACTTAATAACAGATAATAAATATATAAAATATTATTATTACTAATTACAGTGAATATGAAAACATTGAATATAAAAACAGTGATTCTATGTTATACCAACACTCTCCGTATATTTGTATAAGATGTTAGCACGAATATTTCACTTCGAAACAAAAAAAACACTAATAGATCTCATATGTTTATTTTGAATTAAGATGTTCATGACGATAAATATTATTACTATTATTGTGAATATAGAAAGAGTGATTCTATGTAACATGAGAGAGGCACTTTTATTGTAATCGTACACAATATTAACGGAAACACCTCATTTCAAAACAAAAAATACCATGAATTCTTTATTTTGAATTAAAATATTAACTCACACGAAGATCTTGTATCACGAGTTCTTCTCCAATATAGCATAGAGACACCCATATAAAAAAAAAAACGAGGTTTCGGGTTTTGAGGAGACGTGGAAGTTGCAGAGTTGAGAATGGGCAAAGAGATTGCATGATTGAGCTTTTAGGTAACGTGTGACAGAGAATGGAAATGACATACAGTTTTTGCCATTTTTCTTGTCTCTATACCACTCCGATGGGCCGGGCTCCAACTCCTGGGTCTTATTTTCTTCTGGCCCATTACATATGTCAACGCACAATTTGAGCTAATAAAATCCAATAATATTTTAATATAATAATTTTATTTGTTATGTAAGTCATGTATTTAGTAAGCAGAAAAATGTATTGTTAAATATTTTGGACGGCTAGGGAATTAATCTAGAAAAAAGAAATGAGGATACATATTACTTTCACACATACATATAATTAATTGTCTCCTCCTTGTAATCCCAAATCCGACCATTTTGTCCTAAAAAGAATGGGTCCGTCCATTTTCACGCGCCACCCTTTGATGCAAGTGATCTTGTATTGTTTAATCTGTGGCAGTGCAGGTATACAGTACTGTACTGTAACTATCAAACACTCCACCACAGTTGGAAATATATTTCTTACAGTGCTGTAAAAACAATGTTATTACTTAATCAACTACCAATAATGCAGCGAAACTAACGAATTTTAAATAGATGCCATAACTTAATTGCATCATAAAAAGATTTATTTAGAAAAGAAACATGCAAACGTTATCGGAAATAATGTAAGGTTGTGATGAGAGGAAAAGATTTGATTTGGAGAGATATTTGAAAGGTGAAGTAAAAAATTAAATGTAATTCCAAATACACAGTTGCATTTGCATAAGTTGATATTCTGTGCCGTTGCTATTCCTTTCATTCTCTTCGAACTTGATAGGCATGTGTTTGTGTTGAACCTGGGCCTCACACTTATCAGTATACCAACATAATTAGAGAAATAAAATATGGCAAATTTATTCAGTACACATCCGATTGACAGTGACTCGTAGGAAAGCACAACAGGTTCTTTTTATGAATTTTATAAAATGTTTTTTAAGAGTTTTTTTTAAAAAAACAAAGTTTTATTATGTTATATATACAAGTGATAGAATCTGATATCTAAAACGTCATTGAAATTAGCTAAAACAGGATGGAATATGAGGATCAAGTAGACGAACACGAAGAAGAGATTGGGTTGCCGCCCAGCCCACTGGACGCCGCTTCTCCGCCACGCCGGAAGCCCAGATACAAGGAATGTTTGAAAAACCATGCGGTGGGCATTAGGTGGCAAGGCAGTGGACGGCTGCGGTGAGTTTATAGCGGCCGGGGCTGAGGGCACCCTAGACGCCCTCAAATGCGCAGCCTGCAACTGCCACCGCAACTTTCACCGTAAGGAAACCGATACTTTCAGCCATCACCATCACCACCACCACCACCATCAACAACAACAGCAACTACTCTTAACCCACCACCCACACGCCCATTTCAGTTACAAAACCCCCACAGGCTACCTCCATGTCGCACCACCACACCAAGCGGTGGCTCCGCTGGCTCTTCCTTCCAGCTCCGGCGGCGGCGGAGGCGGGTCCAGAGATGAAATGGAAGACTACTACTATTCAAACCCTAGTGGCGGCTCCGCCAAGAAAAGGTTCAGAACGAAGTTTACACAAGACCAGAAGGATAAAATGCTGGATTGTGCAGAGCGTTTAGGGTGGAGAATTCAGAAGCAAGATGAAGAAACGGTGCAGCAGATCTGCAATGAAGTTGGAATCAAGAGGCACGTGTTCAAAGTGTGGATGCATAACAACAAGAACACCCTTGGTAAGAAAATTTAAATTTGGCATACCAAAGATTTTTTAGGGGAATTTATTTGAGAAGCTGGCTGCATCGCATCGTATGTTTATGTAATTGTGTTATTTTATGGCGACTTTAGCTAATTAGAAGATGGACAACTTCAGGTTTCTTGATCAATATCAATTCTTCGCAAGTTGTGATATTCGTTTCAACTTCTTCAAATTTATACAAGTAGTTCAAGAACTTGTTCCCATGCTTAGAATTCCACGTTTGGTTCCTTCTTTAGCTCTCATTTACATCATCATCGGAGGTGAAAAAACTATTTAATTATATATAAAAAAATATAGAAATCGCATTATATACTCTTCCCCCCCTTTTTTTTTTGTTTAAATTTCTTGGACCATCAACTAGAGACGAAACTGCATTAGATATGTATATCTCGTGGATCATGGTTATGTGTATATAGGGGGTCTCTTAAGTCCGATTAATAATTTTTAATATACCATAGTCATAGCTAGTATATATATATCATATTACATGTGAAAGACTTACATATCTTTACTCCCGTCTGACTCTCTTTTAAGAATGTACCTCCAAAATTTCTAATTCAATGTAAGGCGAGTAAAAACATGATTAATGATTCTACATACCTTTCTAGTGTATATATTTCTGGTGCAATAATACTACTGCTGAATGCCTGCATTCTTTCTCGGGGTTTGCATTGACTTCTGTATGTATGCGTATAATTAAATATATATATCCATATTCATACCAAATAAATGTTACTTATTTGCAATGTTAAAATTCAAAGACTATATATTAGCTGCTGGAGATGCTGTTTGACGTGATTGATAAATTGAGTATTGATCGTTCGACATCTCATTTCATTCTCAACTTACACACCAACACCTCATTGCATTAATCACATTTCATAAATAACTTATATCTATCACTCATCTTAGATATCGACGTCTTACGATCATCTCATGTCACGTACCAAAAACATATGATCTTAAATAATAAAAAACTAAGGGGGGAGGTAGTTAGATACTATGTATTATCGGTTAAACATTTCGAAGTAGGGTTATTTACATTTTGGATGTTATATATGTTGTAAAACTGTAAAAATTACATTAATTTTCCTTACATTATATCTTGTTTGATAATTTAAATGTAATGATTTAGTTCATTGTATGATATAAGACAAGACATGGGAGTATTTGCACTGGTTAATTGATATAAGTTGTCCTCCACAAATAACAAGTACTCATAAACAATTTGCCTTTATTTAGGTTGGAATTTCTGAGTAAAAAAAACCCTTTATATTTATAAATATTCGTAGCTAAAATTTTATATGAAGATCATTGAGTTGAGAATCCCTATTGTGTGAGGACCTTTATGCGATTTAGCTTTATTATACGAAAGAGAAGAGCGTGCACATAGGGAAAGAAAGAGATTACGCAGAGCTTTCCATATATAACATTTTCTTATAATAGTAAATCATTGTCTTTATCTCTTTCGTTGTTCATTTTCCGTTTTATTTCTCAAATTCTTCAGATTTGGATGCAAAGTTTGAGCTTTGCATTCATAATTCATGATTATTTCATTCCCTTGATTTTCAAAAGTTTTTTAATCGGTATTATATGATTCAGATAAATTTTTCAAAAGATCTTTCGTAACTAATTATATATATATATATATATATATATTTTGTAGAAACGAAATTGAAATTTCTTATCCAAAATATGATCAATGCGAATGCAGCTGTGGACAGGTGGCCCCAATCCATTCTTACGTGTTAACCACCGAATGTTTCCAGCTTCATGCATTTTGGCACCCACCGCTAACAAACCAGCTAGTAATGTTCTAGTTTTTAAAATAAAACAGCAAATTAAAGATGTTCATTTAAAAAATTATGTTTACGGCGACTTTTGTTTCTTCCTACGAACCACAATCAGAACCAATATATATATATATATATATATATATATATATATTAGAGAGAGAGAGAGAGAGAGAGAGAGAGACTATGCTATAAATTTGAGAGGGAATGAGAATGGTTGCCCGTGATAGACAACTGCAACAGTGTAGTAAACACAAAATGCACTGCATATATTTCTTTGTAATAATATTTATGTGATTTGGTGTATCAGCTAAAGCTGCACACTGCGAATTGTGGTCCACCCTATGAGGGCTAATTTAGTCAAAATCTTACATCATTTGCAAATTGAACCATTCCTTCGACATAGATTTTTTAAAATTATAATGTGAGATCTCTCATGTCCCACTTGAAATTATTCATCAATCGTACAGACTTTTGGATATTCTGATGCTAATTTTTGGAATTTCTGCCCAATTCTAATTAGCGGCCTACTTATTTTCCCACCACATGTACATTCTTAATCAAGCAGCAAAGCTGATATTTTTGCCATTAAATTATCTGGTTTGCCTCTAAAATTTTAGTTGATAATATTTCTTAAATTTGTTACTTGACATGGTTAAAATTCGAAAGAGAGACAAGCTTATGAAACTAAAATTGGTAAAGATATTAAAATGCAAAACTTATGATATCCAAATTAACTCTCACGAGAAAGTGGTCTCCATAAATTTAAAAAATTCTTCCGACCATGTAATAAATAGATGTATATATATCATGCACCCACTAAACTTTTCATTTCAGTTTGATCATTTATAAGCATTGTGAAAAGTATAGCACCATTAAATTTATGACAAAAAATCATTTATTTATTATAATAAAGATCACAAAGTATTTCACTAGTTATGGCAACGAAATTTATAATTATACATCTTAATATGTATAATTTCCACATCTTCGAATGCAAGACAATGAAAGACCGAATGCCTCGGTATTCCCTGATGGTATTTATAGCACCATTAAATTTATATAACATGTGCATGCCAAATTCCCTGATATTGCCATCCAAGCTTCAGAATTAACCTCATTTTTTAGCCCTAAATTGAAGTTTTTTTCCAGGACAACCGTGTCTTGAATTAGAATGAACATACCCGACAGACTTTTTTGGAAGGATTCTCTCGACAAAAATCGATGGGTTCGATTCTTTTGGAAGACTCTTTTCCCACTTGAACTTCATTTGATGAGGAAGGGTAGTGCCTGCATAATGTCCTCCTACATTTGGTTGAGACTTGGTGTCGCTAGTGAGCGTGGGACGATTTATCCTCGATCCCTCTTTCTTGATTTCTAAGTGTTCCGGCCACCTTTAATTCTAATGTTTATGTTCAGCTCAGACATATATTCTCTGGTATTTTTAATTTGCTCCTTTTCGTCATAATGCTTTGGTTTCTTGTGTTGGTAGAGTTGGTGTAACTTTAGGGCTAGATGATATATACCATGCATCTTTGATCTCCCTCTACCAATTCCCTTTCCACATACGTTTCAAGCTCCCCTCGTATCTTAAACTCCTCGACTGACATTTTAACGCGTGCGTCGGTGTACTAGTATTTATAAAAACTAAATATAATTTCAATTTTCAAGTTGCTGATTTGAGATTGCTATATATATATATCGTAGGCCCAGACTGGCCCCCTTGGGCCAAAAAGCCCAACCCAGCAATCTTGAATACCGGCCCATAGGAGCATGTCATCTAAGTTTACAACCATGTCGCTTGATGTATCTTTACAAGTCAGGGTGGGTAAGTCTCGAAGTCTCAGTATATTGTGACACAACATGCAAATTGAGCCAATTGCTAATTTGGCTCACACCAAATCTTTTGATTCCCAATTTATTATTTTATTATAATCCTCGACTGAAATCTTAAATCCTCAACTGTTAATTACTTGATAATAAATATACACACACAACGCATATCACATATCTATAAACAAATCCCAAAAGGTATTTATATTTCTTGGCTTGTCCAATCTGTTTTTCAACTCGAGACGCATCATACTGTATTTTTCTCATATAACCAACCTATGGAACCCTTTCGAACAACTATATGATCCTTGAGGGGAAAACGACTATGCTGTATGTAATTTACGCGACGACATGCTGATTGCAAATAAGATTAACCGGCTGAATGATAAAAAAAATAGAATTACATGCTCAGGAAATTAAAGAATTGGATGTAGTCCGGTCGAGTTTCCTCCTTTTGTTGTCGGGGCTCGTGTTTGAAGAACTTGGGCACGAGCCGACCGTGGTTCCATCGCTTTTATAGCTCCAACACGCGGCGTCCAAGACCCCAATTGGACTGTGGGGCACTGATGATGAAACCCCACGATTTGATGTCAAATCTTGAATCA